>NC_077237.1:63994612-64627340 GCF_947179165.1 Solanum dulcamara | reverse complement strand
CAGGTTGTGGTTTGGATACTACTTTAGCTTCTGTCTGAATCTCTCCCAAGTCTCGTGTACTAGTTTGGTAGATTGTTTGTGAGAACCAATCTCATCCTTGATTCATAAAGTGTTGGTTGGCATCATTACTTACTATTCCACTAAATAGCCCTTTTAGGTTCAACATCTGCAACATCGTGCTAGTAATAGTAAACTTAATGTCATGTGGTAGTGGTGGGAGAAATATAGCTCTTGTAGATCCTACGCCATCTGTATCAGCATCATCATCAACTAGAGCATCATCCTTGACTTGAATCTCAGCAAGCTCTCTCAGCCTTTGCACCTCATGCTCTTGCGCATGCATCTTTCGAATGGACTTTTATAGTTCAGGATCGTAGGGAAGGATTGGTTCATCTGTGCTGCGAGTGTTTTGCATGCACTATATGTTCCCTTCAAAAACAAAAATAAGAAACCAAAAGTAAAATTAAGAAATAGAACTACGAACTGAACGAGAAACTAATAGACTATTTCTAAGCCCTATTCCCCGACAACGGCGCCATTTTGATAATGCTGAATTATAAATCTCAAAAGAAATATAGATGATCATTAACATTATATTTTACCCAAATAAGAGTGGGGGTCAAACCCATAGGGAATAGGTTAAAACAAGACTATTATCTATCACTTATTCATTTGTAGTTGCTACTTATCGAAAACAATGATGCATAAAGTAAAAGTGGGGGGTTTTGGTTTGATTTAAGAACAAATAGCAATGTAACAACAAGTAAACAAGAATATGATTGTAAACAATATGAAGACTAGACTAGTATTGTGATCCCCATGACATATAACTTAATAGACAACTCGTATTCATGATATCAATTCAATGTATTGCATTCAAAATCTAGCGAGTTAGGTAACATCTAATTCACCTCTCAGTCCTTCGCATACATATCTCGTTCATCTCCTCCTGGTATCAGAATGTATGCTTTACTATCCCCTCATCCTATATCCCAGAGTACTATCTCCTCCCGGTCTCAAGAAACTTAGACGAAGTTTATCTTTTCTTTCGAAACCAGACTTTTCGAATTTCTGCTGTGATAATATTTTCCTAACCACTACCTCCCTCCCAAACAAGAAATAAATACATAAAAGTTCTTAATGCTTGCACTCACTAAGAAAGACTTTTGAATAAAGAAATTACAATACATGCAAAAATAAATCACGAATATCAATCCTACGTTTGCCTATCTAGTTAAGTCGTCATGGTTCCCACAACCCTAATTGTTTGATTTTCTATATGGTATCAAAGCTTCTCTGGAAATCCTTTTGCTTTTCATCATTTCATGATGGTAAAAAAATCAAGCCGAAATAGCTACTCAAACTGGAGTATTTGCTCCTATGAATACTAGCAACTCTCTCTTCCTTCATGCTTTAGATTCGCCAGGAATATTCCTAGTGAATTGCACCTTTAAGGGAAAAACTTATATAGGATAGAGGAGGTCCATACTCATAACTCTTTCAGCTAAAGACAAGTTGAGCTATATTAGTGGTACCTCCAAAGCTCCTGAAATTTATCGAGTGCTAATAGTGTCATCTACTCCAATATAGCTGAAGACCTTTGGAGTGATCTTGAGGCTAGGTTCAGACAATCTAATGGTGCAAAACTTTATCCCCTGCAAAAAGAAATGACAGATTTAATTTAGGGATCTAACAGTGTTACACTAAAATTAAGGAGTTATGGAATGATTCAAATACTTTAAATTCGAAAACTAATTTGTCTTTTGCTTGTAACTATGGAGGTAAACTCAAGGTATCTAAATTGCTCCAAGATGAGAGACTGATTCAGTTTCTCATGGGGCTCAATGATACTTATGCCTTAGTAAGAAATAACATTCTCATGCTTGCACTTCTTCCCATAGTGAGTCATGAAAATTATGTTTATTTACATTTTACAGTAGATTCTTCATCCTTTCTAGTGGCTAACAACACCAATCCACCATAAAATTTCCTCAGAAATCTTAGACTATTAATTTTAAGGAAAAAAATACAATATCTTTTATTCTTGTTGCAAGAATAAAGGTCATACAGCTGAACAATGCTATAGAATTATTGAATTCCCAAATAACTTCAAGTTCACTAAATCTAAAGGACACAAGATACTGCTAGGAGCAACTTTGCTATGCCTAATGAGGAATCTGCTTATTTAGGTTTTATCCTTAATGTGGTGATAAATTGGATCAACTTTCTTTGGAATAGTTTTTTCAACCAATTCAACTGCTTAATCAACTTAAGGTCAGCCTATCAAGAACTCAAGTCTTGAATGTCAATGTTGCTTGTGCCTATAATTTTTCACCTAATTCTATTTTTGTTTGTTTTCTATCAACTGTACCTTCCGAATCTTAGATTCAGGGGATACTCAACATATGTTTTTTGATTCAAGAATTTTTTTAGTCTAACACCTTTATCCCAACTTGTTAATGTCAATTAATCTAAAATCATAAGGTAAAGTCTAGTCATGTAAGGAGTAGTCCTGATCTCATCATTCACAGTGTACGTTAAGTAAATTCTTTTATACCCAATATTTTATGTGTTCATAAGATGTGTATACAACTGAACTATTTGATCTTTTTTTCTTCTACTCAATGTATCTTGAAGAGGTCTCTTGTTTTTGGTGAAGCTAAATATAGTCTTTTCTAGTTGTGTCCATCTAATTTGCAATTTAAGAGTCATTTCAAAAACAATAAAGTCTTTTTTTTTCATTAATAGTTTTCCTGCTTGTACTTCAATTTCTAGTTCAGTTTCAATCAATGATGAGTCTACTATTAGACTTTGACAAGTAAGAGATGGCTATCTGCCAGTTTCATCAATGAAAATTTTGAGTTATTTTTCTTTTATCTCTCTCTCTGGATGTTTATGTGATATTTGTTCTTTTGCTAGATAGTTCATTTTTTTTCACTAGCAATAGTAAAACTATGAATATATTTGAATTGACTCACATAGTCACCTGAGTCCCTATAATAAATCTACTTATAATGGTTATAGATTCTTTATCACCATTGTGGATGATCACAATAAGTAACCTGGACTTTTCTTTTAAGTTCAGAAGGAAATGCTTTCATTATGCTTAAATATTTTTTAAGCATGTTAAATAGACAATTCAATACCAATATTAGATCCGACAATACTTTAGAATTAAGAAAGAGGTCTATTGCTTCTCAATTTTGCTTTTCTTGAGGAATACTACACTAAAATATCATTGTTGAAAGAAAATATAGATATCTTTTAGAAACTTCAAGAGACTTTCTATTTTAATCACATCTTCTTATCATTTATTAGGGTGAATATCTATTGATTGTTGTTTCTCCCAATTGCACACGTAAGTGTACGTGGTCGTGCAAGTAACACAGTGGCTCTAAAAGAGCTTGATTGTGCCGCCTCAGAGTTATGGGCATGTGCACCGATAGGAAAGTGTGCGCCAAGCAGGCTGCACCCATGTCAGCCGTGCGGGCGGCACGTGTTGATGGAGGGGCTAAAATAGGCATATGAGGCAAAGAGGCATGGCAATAGGAAATGACCATGTAAGATGTTGCATGACATATCCTAATAATGCCAAAGATGTTTGATAAGGACTTGGGGTAGCCTGTCAATGAAGGATGAGTGTGGCAAGGTATGTCGTTGAGGCACATTCTCGAGCTACAAGTGGAATCTGGGGATTCGGGCAAGCGATACCTTCCTAGCATGTTCTTATATATGCTTACCAAGTTTGGTGTTATTTGGATGGGGGATTGACTTAGCCAAGGACCAGTCGCATTGTCATAATTATTTGATAAGTCTGAAGGCTATATCCCATTCTAGGAGTATGGGAATGGGATGAAACTCATGGAGGTGTGTAGGAAGTGAAGAAGAGTAACCACAACCAAGCGGCACCTCATTTGGAGTTTTGTAAAGTATTCTATGTCTCATTATGATTCTCTAACATTAGCATATCTACTCCTGCCCCTTGGGAATTATGTTTTTAAGCATATATAAGAGGGATACACATGGTGATAGCCTACCAGCCTCCCCAGGAGACTTTCCCAAAGTGTGCTACCTTGAACGGGACCTTCAAGGGCCTGTCTAGGCATCTCAAAGGAATGTACTAGGTACCCATATGAGTTAGGGAGCTCTATGGGTGACGTGTGGCTTGTTAGCCAACGTTGGGCATCCCGACGTGGTGAAAGGCTTACTATATGGAATGATAGTCCCTCTGGGCCACCCTTTTGATGGGATAAGACCTTTTAGCCAATTGAACAATCAAGAGACTCACTCATGAGCCTCGTGAGCTAACTTGTGAGCTTGACAAGGGTTCAACCAAGGAAGTAAAGGTCCTTTGGCCTAGATGTGCAGTCCTGGGGTGATGCTGCATTGTGGGACTTGAATACATGATGCGTGGACCACGTTAGGCTTTTCCCTTAGGCAAATGAAGGCACTTTATTGAAGGCACATATGACTAAGGCCAAGGACTGAAAGTTTCCCTACTCGAGTGAAGCCATAGTCAAGTGCTTAGGCACGAGGCGACTGACAAGCTTGAGGATTGGACTATGCATGTGGTAGCGATGCTCAGGCCCAGGAAAAGGATAAACGTACCCTTAGACAAACCCCGGGTAGCATATGGACATAATCCAACCTACAAGGATGTGCCATAAGAGTCGAATGGATGTCACAGCATAGCTAGACATCAGATGAGCGACACTATGAGGTGAGCCTTGAGGCGAACCTCCCTACAGGTATAAGGATCGTACCGAGGAACTTGGGTGAATACATAGGTTGGCCCTAATTTATGGGGAGATTGGGGTACCATACGGAAAAATTATATGCCTCTGAAGTAGTTGAAAATATGAGTACGTGATAAGTGGTATCAAAGCATAATTCGAGCAGATTGTGAACTTCAATGCCGAGATGACGTCAAAGATAAGATTGTTGTTCACCATGCTCATCGAAATTGGTGAACCGGATACTACTGTCTGAAAGGTATTGGTTGTGTATATTGATGCTAGAGTTATCTATGTCAACCAAGGTCTCTGACAATCATAATCAATCCCTCTCACAACCATCGATTCCGCATTTATGTGTGTGGGTTGATTCAAATTTGGAGCATCTGAATGTGATCGAGGTATCTTCGAGGGATGTTCTCCTATTAGTGGGTACTGTTTTTAGAGGGATTATGTCAAGGAACATTTGGTTGGCATGTATCACTATCGTGCGATGCTGTTCGGTCTTTGTCACATGATTAGACAATCGAATAGCTATTTCTCAAATGTCCTAGATTGTGTTCAACCACAGTTTCCCAAAAACTTTATAAGAAGTATGTTGGTATCTTAGGTAAAGTAAGAAGTGCGAACTTGACTTTGAATTTTAGGAAAAGGTGATGCAGAAGTTTATCAGTCATAACATGTGTCCATGTAGTCCGTCGAGCCTGAGTTGTCTACCATGAAAAGTCTAGGCTTGTGAAATGAAGGAAATGTGTTAATAAGTAGGGTAACTAGTGAATGGGTCTACGTCTTCTAGGTCGTGCAACCATGGTTCAAGATATGTCAACCATGGACTATAAAATTTTCTCTTGATTGTGATGAGATCTTGTCATGGATGTGTTGGACGCATTATTTGAGTGTTTTTCCAAGATGGATTGACTTGAGCCTCATCTAAGGGCATTTGGACATGTCCTCCTGGATAGTTGGACATTGTTGGTTGTTACCTAGCCATCTGATGGGTTGCGAAGAATGGTAGAAGAGTCCCTACATAAGATCCATACAGGAAAAGTAGGTTGGAACCTACAGCATGGGCAAGCCAAACTTGCAGTTGATAGTTCTACGCTAGGTAAGAACTGAGCTAGCACAGAACCACACCCTAGTAGGCCTTGAGGCTGCGATGATGCGAAGTAAGACCTGAGTACAGGCTTCTTTGTGGAGGACCATAGTATCAAGAAAAGGTGGAGTCAAGCCACCAGTTATGTAAGGGGCATGTATACCGAACCAATTCATGGGTAGGCACAGTGCCAAAGTACTATGGTAAGGAAATTCATCAAAGTGGGATTAGTCGAAGCACAAGAATTGGATGGGTATCCAAGTTTATGGATGAGATCTTTCCAAGAGTAGAAGGTCGAGCCATAGACCGAGAAAGTTTCCCTTACCATAGTTCATGCCGAGAATTAGGATCACTGTGTTGCCCTTGCCATAAGCTATTATATTGTTTTACACCATCGAGTATCAAAGAGCTGCTAGAGAAAGAGAGTTTTTTGAGCGAAGAGACTTGTTCAGAGATATATGAGAACACCGACACTTTGAGATATGATGTACTTGCCAGAAGTACATCCCAAGGAAGTGCAAAGTGCCTACGGGTGCAAAGCATATGAAGTGCCAAAGGTACCATGATGCTGCATAGATTACCAAAGGCTGGGTTATATGCCAATTGGGATAGAATCATTTATGAAAGGACCATAAGGGTATGGTTGGCATGGATGCCACATTGAGGAATGCCTACCTTTTCCGGCCAAGTAAGGCTGATGTAGTTGAGTTGTTAAAGCTAATGTCTAGATGGAAATGGATGTCTTCCAGAGTTATTTTGGCATGGTGGGATTGGGAGTTATCTATGAAGGTACTCAGTTTCTGGATCAGGCTAGAGATGTTAAGTACCCATTCGATAAGCCTCCAATGCTCTAGTTTTATTTGCGGTACTAGACAGTTCTCAACAAGGAAGTGCCTAGATTCTAGGCCGGGAAGAAGATTCTAAGGACCCGCCCATGAGGCCTCCAATAATTTAGTATTTATTATGGTGCTAGAGAGTTGTAAGTTTATTACAAGGAAGAACCAAATTTCTGGACAGTTGAAGGCCGTGAGGGTCATGGTGTAGTTGACTTGAGTGTCACCACAAGGTTAGTCACCATAGAGTGCAGGTGTGGAGACACTATCCAAGTGAACACCGAGAGGTGCAGTGCAGATGCTACTTGGACAAAATTTAGGAAGAGGAAGTGCGCGGGGCATTAATCCAACCTTAAGAGGAGCTCAAAGGAGTTCCTATACACAAGAATTTGGGAACCGCAATGTAAAGCCCCAAAGGTACAGACTTCGGGTATTTGTCAATGTTGTATGTCATCGGGGATGATGACTATTTTGGGTATATAAGGGTGTGCCACCCCAGATTTATGGGCATGTGCACTGGAAGGACAATGCACTCCAAGTAGGCCGCACCCATACTAGCCATGCGGGCGGCATGTGCTGATAGAGGGTCTAAAATAGGCATATGAGGTAAAGAGGCATAAAAAGAGGCAACAACTATATGAGATGTTGCATGAAATTTCTTAATAGTGACAAAGATGGTTGAAAAGGACTTAGGGTGTACCCAAGAGTCTAGCCTGTCGGCGAAGGCCACATACGATGAGGTATGTCGCTACCGCACGTTCTTCAGCTATAAGTGGAATCTGGGATCCTAGTCTAGGTATACCTTTCTAGAATGTTCTTATATATGCTTAACAAATTTGGTGTTATTTGGAGTTTGTTTGGATAGGGGCTTGACTTAGCCAAGGACCAGTGTCATTGTAATAATTATTCGATAAGTCTATAGGCTGTATCTCATTCTAGGAGTATGGGAATGAAATGAAACTGCATGGAGGTGTTTAGGAAGTCAATAGGACTAACCATAACCAAGTGGAACCTCATTTGGAGTTCGATAGAGAATTTTATGGCTCATTATAATTCTTTAGTAGAAGCATGTCTACTCCCGCTCCTTGGGAATTATGTTTTTAAGCATTTATGGAGGGGGGGTACATATGGTGACAGCTTACCAGCCTCCCTTGGGCGACTTGCCTAAAGTATGCTGCATTGAAGGGGACCTTCAAGGGTTTGATTAGGCATCTCAAAAGAATGTCCTAGGTAGCCATATGAGTTAGGAAGCTCTATGGGTGGCACATGGCTTGGTAGCCAGCATTAGGCGTCCCGACATGGAGAGAGGCTTACTATATGGAATGATAGGCCCTCTGGGCCACCCTTTTGGTGGAATAAGACCTCTAAGCCGATTGAGAAATCGAGAGACTCATGCATGAGCCTTGTGAGCTAACTTGTGAGCTTGGTAAGGGTTCAACCAAGTGAGCAAATGTCCTTTGGCCTAGACGTGCAGTCGTGGGGCAACACTGCACTATGGGACTTGAATGCATAATGCGTGGGCCACATTGGGGTATTCCCTAAGGAAAATGAAAGCACGATATAGAAGGAACACATGAATATGGCCAAGGGATGAAAGTTTCCCCACTCGAGTGAAGCGATAGTCAAGTTCTTAGGCACGAGGCAAATGACAAGCTTGATTGGACTGTGTATGCGGTAGCGATGCTCTGGTCTAGGCAAGGGACAGACGTACTTTTAGCCAAACTCTACGGCACATATGGACGTGATTCAACCTACAAGGATACTCCACAAGAGTCAAATATATGTCATAGCATAATTATACATCTGATGGGAGGCAGCATGAGGTGATCCTTGAGGCGAACCTCCCCACAAGTACAAGGATCGTACCGAGGAACCTAGGCGAATACATAGGCTGTCCCTAAGCTATGGGGAACTTGGGGAGCCGTACGGACAAATTGTGTGTCGCTGATGCAATTGAAAATATGAGTCTGTGACAATGATTATCGAACCCAAAGGACTTACTATTAATATATATTCACTTTCAATAAACTCACAAATTAATGCAAGTGTAATTCAAGAGTTTGATGTTTTATCTATAAACAACGAATGCAAAATTTTTAGAACTAAACTAACTCAAAGCATTTGATTTCGAATTGGTTATTTCACATTAACTAGGACAATTCTACTTCACACCACTTTCATGGATTTCAGATGTTTACCAAATTACTGATTTACAAGGTTAATATTATGGTCATGATCTTCTGATCTCTAATTGTCTAACCCAGTTGACCATCTAACTACATCATTGAGAAGGGATAGATAGAATCAATTGTTGAGAATTAAATTTTCATCCTATTTCATAACTAAGCATAGTTATAGGTATATCCTTATCCTAGATACAAATCAATTCAAGTGGTATGCGAGAAGAGATCATGCTCCTCGTATTCCACGTTCTATCCTTTTATTCCCCTTCCGAGTTCAAGAGTAGATAATATATTTAGTTCAATGGCGGCCAAGCATGAAAATATTAATTCAAGAATACAAGAATAATTTATACGATAACCAACTTCATCCATAAAAATGATATTCAACAATCATTCATAGCTACAACCCTAATCTAAGTGCGTTTAGCCACTCATACTAATCAAAAACACAAAGTGAATTATTCTCATGCAATTCAATATCTACCAAAAGTAGAAGAAAGAAAACTTAGGGTGAATTCCAATTCTCTTCTCTTACACTTGGAAAATAAGATGTAACCCTACAAAAGAGACCTAAGGTTCCATTTATAGAGTTTGAAAAATTAATCCCTTTTCCATGTAGGATTCGAACTCTTATAATCTGGGAATTCTCAATGAGTGGACACTGGCGCGGCGCGCCACCAGTGTGGCAACACTTGTGCCTCAGTAAATACCCTTGGCCCGAGGCACCTGCAGTGCACCAGCATCTAGCCTTTAGTAGTGTAACCTTGGTGTGGCCTGTATGCAGTACACCAACACCTAGCCTTTAGTTGTTTGGACTTGATGCAGCGCGCTTGCAATGTGCTTAACATGCGTATCTAAAATTTGAGTTTGGGGCGACACGCCAATAGTGCGCCCCAGCCCAGATTTTCTCTTTGCAAATTCCTTTGCATTCCCTTTGCGTCGTGTCCATGCTTTATCCAATGCATCTCATTTCCACATGCTCGATTTCCCTTCGAAAGTCCTACAATAGCTAATCAAATTCCTTAGTGCACACTTGTCACAATATCAATCAAAATATTGTAATTAAAATAAAGAATGCTCTTAAAAGACAAGGTATATGAGGGCAAAATATAACAAATGGGCATATAAATATGCCCAAGATTAATTTCCATATTTATTTATATATTAATGGATATCCTTCTATAGTTTTACATGTAAAAGCACCATATGAGATGTTATTTGAGAGTCCTTCTGTCTATGATTTTTTAAGACGTTTTGATCGTCTAACTTTTGCTTCTTTTTTATTTCATAATAGGGACATTTTTTTCCCAGACCATTTCCCATGTTTTTCTAGGATATCCTTATGGGAAATAAGGATATAAATTCCCCAATATTGAAACTCCAATTATTTTTTGTCAATCAATGTACATTTTTATGATTATTAATATCCTTTTCAATATAAATTTGCTCTTGCTCCTATTTTTGCTAATAAGTTCACGTTTTCTCATTTTAACCCAATTCTTCCCAAAAATCAACCATCTTTGGATCCTACACCTTATATTATGCATGATGCCCCTTCTTCGAATTCATCACCTATATGCTCTTAACAGAATGTTGATACACATCATGTTTCTCCAATACCTTCATATCTTATCCAATATTCTTTTGATCCACCCCCACTTAGGAGAACCACTAGGATATGCAATCAGCCCTCTTATTTATATGATTATCTATCTAACAATGTGTATCTCATAAATTAGTCAATGTTTGATTAACCCATAAGCCTTGTTGTTTATCTTTTTACAGCCTTATTCTTCAAAAATAGACATGTTGTTAATTTTGTTCCATTGTTGAGCCTACTAACTTCACACAATAGCACCAAGATAGAAAGCAAGCCATGATACTTGAGATTGCAACTTTAGACGCAAACTAAATTTGAGAAGTTATGAAATTACCTCATGAAATTATCCTCTGAGCTTAAGTTTAGGGTGATTTTTGGCTTGATTGATGCTTAGATCCTTAGACCACTCCTACGTGGTATGAAACTTAGCTGGTGTATGTTCTATTTGTTACATTTTGGTTATGTGACCTTTTGATATGTGCGGTTTGTTTCCCTTTTTGATTGAACTGTTGGGCCTAATGTCGTGAGCTTGGACTTCCAGGTTAGTTCCTTTGAGCTGTGGAGGGTGTTTTACCTAGTCATATGCTTGAGCTGAATTGTTTTGGAATATTGATTGGATTGTATTGGTGCATAAGCATGATAATGACATACTCACATCTAATTTATGAAAATAAGAAGGTTTTGAGCTATTTTTGAGATATACTATATGCTTCTATGGATTTTGAGCTCCAAGGAAGCGGGATACCAGTTTTTGACTGATTTGTTTTACCGATGGAAACTTGTTTTTGAGAAAAAGTACCATTTTTACCTGATTATGCATATGTTAATGTGCTCCGGCGACCCGTAGATTAAATTCTTGGTTTTACCTTTCTGATAAGCTGAGGTGGGTTTCGCAGCTTTGTAAATGGATATACAAGGGGGGGAAAATTTCTGATGGCAGTAGTTAAAGATTAAAGGCAAGGCTGATTATGAGAGTATACATTTAAAGACAAGAGAATTAATTTTTATTGAGATGTTTTCCCCTTTGGTCAAAATGTATCATAAAGTGTCTCTTAGCCATTGCTATCAAGAAAAATTAGCCATTATTTCAACTGGACGTTAATAATGCCTTTTTGAATGAAGATATCTATAAGGAGGTCTACATGAAGTTTTTTTTATTAGAATATGTGTTCTCCTAGTCATAATCATGCTGGTAAGTTTAGAAAGTCTTTATATGACTTAAGGCAGATATTTTGTCAGTGGTCTGCAAGACTCACTACTGCTATAAATTTGAAGGGATTTTCTTCTTCACTAAATAATTATTATGTCTTTTCAAGAAAAAAGTGATCTAATATCTATTATCACAATGTATGTTAATGATATTGTGCTAACATGCAATGATTCAAGAGAAATTTCAGAATTGAAGACATGTTATGATGCTGTATTTAAAGATTACGACCTTAGGAACTTACACTATTTTCTCAAACTTGATATTCATGGTTTGATTATCACACGACGTGAGTTCACTCTGGAGTTATTATCTGACTTTGATTATGGGCACCTCCCTTTAGTATCATATCCTCTTAATCTTTTAATTAACCAACTCTCTAGAACTGGACTTGTTGTTATAACTATAATTGATGAATCACTAGTTTATTAGTGACTAAGTCCATGTGGATCAATAAAATCCAATTGTCTGACAATCACTTTGTTACTTGTGATCACATACACTTTCATATGTGTTGGGAGACAACAATCACTTATGACTATCAAATCCACATGAAATCAATCTTATAAGTCTTGTAACATATGAAGTCCATCCACGAGGGCTTAAAAAAGTGATGGACAACCACAAAGTCGGGTCTACCATGAGGGCGTAGCACAGGAAGGCTCAACCACCAAGATGGGTCTGCCATATTGTTCATGAAAAAGTAAGGGTTACTCAACCATATCTTGGCATTGGAGGAGAAGAATCAAATGACACATGAACAAGTGATCACCCTCTTTAGTTGGACAGTTAACAAGGAGCCTCATTGGGAAAATATCAAATGACACATAACCCCCTAAAATTGTAAGTAAGTGAGCCTAAACACATGACCACCACCAATTTCAGGGTAATTAGAAAGTGAGAATCATTGCAAATATAAGAAATGAGTCTCTTTAGGCATATAACAAGTGATCAAGTGAGCTATGAAGCCATGTAGGAAATGAGCCAGGATGGTACATAACTAGTGAGGTCTAAGGGCATGTAGAAAATGAGCCATAAAGGAATGTACCAAGTGTCAAATGGGTCATAAAGACATGTAATAATGAGCCATGATAGCATATAACAAGTGAGGCCACAAGGACAGTAGCAAATGATCTAGAAAGGCATATAACAATTGAGAAAATGATCTTATTCTTAGCACGTAATTCGCTTAAGATATATGATTTTTATAAATAAAAATGTGGGAGTTGGTTATTTCAATTGAAGAAATATAAATTATACTTCAAAATAGTTTATCAAGTGAAGACTTAGGTACACATATAGTGAACACATATATGTTTTTCAAAAGAAGGAATAAAGGTCATATAAAGTGACATGATATATGAACATGTGGTTAACCATATCAAGTTAAAGTAACACATGAATAGGTGCACAACTAATGTTTATAGGAAAATTATACATATCACATATGGAAGCGAATATGTGATTTGCACCACTAATGTATACGCTCTTTTGTTAGTTCCCAAGAGAACCCTTGGCCTAATTAACTGCTAAGAAAAAGACATAACTCATGGAAAATGTAACTCAAATGGGCATAAATTAGTATATAAGCTTAGCTTCTCAAATAAATCTCAGTACTCTAATATATAAATAGCAGAATGTTTAAAACATGAACTTTGAAAATAAAACTGAAAGAACTCTAACTCTTTTTGTGTCTAGTCTATGAATCCTCTAAAATGAATCTGAATAGGTACTGAGACAGGCCCATGGATACCTTCAAATACTAATAAGTAAAGACTGAATAAAGCTAAAAGAGTTTCTTTGAATGAAAAGAGGTCTCACCAAAAGCTGGAAGGAAATTGATCTTTAATGATGTGTCTGTTAAAGATCTCTATTACCTATATATTCATCATAAAATAATACAGTGCTGAATGGCTTCAGTACATAAAATGTACGGTATGTAAAATAGTTGAAAGGAACTTACTTAAGAATACTCAATGCTAAAATAACTCAAATCAATAAAGCATGTAATATATGATTAAGACAGTTCTTTACAAATATATATAAATAATGCAACTCAAAGTAAAATAATGTTTTTACTCTTTGGAGAGTTTTTCTTACTGATAACCATCACTATGAACCTCGTGATGATATAACGAACTGCTGTTGTTTCCACAACCGTCATATATCTTGCTTGGGTAAGGGAAGCAAACTCATCTCATGGATCCAGTAAAATTCCATATCAGGGACTAATATGAGGAGTCACCCAAACCAACGCAATGATCCTAGATTATGCTAGTGACGTGTCACGTATTTATGACACTTTCGATGCTAAAAGCTATTAATTAGTATGGGTTTCAAGCACGTGTCTATAAATATGATGTGAGTTTTGGTTCTTTTGTAGAAAAATTAAGTTGCGCATGAGTTTTGAGCTTGTTGTTGAGTTTTACAAATAAATCACTACAGTTGAGGACCACGAGTGCCACTACGGGCCATGAAGCCTTATGCAGCCCGTGTAAGCTTATGCTGCTTAAAAGATGCAAGGTACTTTTTGTCGAAGTAAAACTCCATGGGACCCTTGATGGGCTGTGGATTTCATCATGGATCGTGGTAGTGGGTAGTGAAAGCCATGCTAAAAATAGTTTGAAAAGGTCCAAGTAAAGAGCCACGTACCCTATCATGAGGCGTGAAGAGGACCATGGATCGTGGAGCTTGCCCATGAAGAAGAAGAGGAACACATAGTTGTGGAGCCAAGATAAACACTATAGAGTATGACCACGGGGTGTGAACTTCAGTATGGTCCATGAAGAAACATCGTGAACATGTGCCGACTTAGTTTTCCTAGTTGATTTAGGATTGGGTATTGTATTTCTATAAATACCCAAACTTATTTTATTTTAAGAGTTACATAATTTTACAAATTTTTGGAGAATTATGAACATTGTGAGAATCCTAGTTTTGAATACTTTCAAAAATCAAATGTTTAATACAATATATCTTTCGTTCTTGATTCATTCTTCGTTCTTGGATTCAAGGTTTATTATTACATAAATATAAGTATTGTTTTATGAATTCTACATCAATTCTTAATGCATTACTTATGAATATGAGTAGCTAAACCCCATAACTAGGGTTGAGGGAACCATGACAAAATAATGAAGTAGGCAAACGTATAGGTGATTTTCGTTCATTATTTAGCATGCATTGCAGTTTTCTTTATCTTATTTTCCTTTTAATGAGTTCACGCATTAAAAATCATCTGTATTCATTACTTTCTCGGGAGAGGGGTAGTGATTAGGAAAAGTAAACATACAACAGAGATTTGATGCTACAAAACTTCATCTAAGAACTTGAGCCCGGGAGAGGATAGTTTTCTGAGATTAAAAGCAAGGGTTAGTTAGATACATATTTGGAGACCGGAAGGTAAAGATTGAAATTCATCTAATAGGATCGGAAGGTGTTTATATGTAAATAACTTGCTAGATTTTGCATGCAATAAATTGAAATGATATCACTAATACGAGGCAACTCAGAGTTACATGTCATGGGGGATAAAGTCCTAGCTAGCTTCTCATATTTTTTAAAACCTTAAGTATATTTTACTCTATTACTGCAAAAATTGATAATTGTTACTAATCAAACAACTAAAACCCCAATTTACTTTATGTATTTTTACTTTTGGGAAATAGTGACTTCAATTGAATTTAAGTGCTAGTAGATTTATTTCCTCCGCATTCCCTGGAGATTAGACCCCAATATAGTTGGGTTCTATATTTGACATCGGCCACTTTATACTTCTTAATTTGAGTGTAAATTTCAGAGTATTAAATTTTGGCGCCATTGCCAAGGAATGTCGCTTTGAAATACTCTATTAGTAGTTATTTCGATTTGTAGTCTTATTTTCTACTTTTGTTTGTTTCTTATTTTTGTTTGTGTAGGGTATATATTTGTGCATTCCCAATACTCAAAGTAAGGTAAACCACTTATACCTTATGATCCTGAGCTACAAAAATCTATTTGAAAGATGAATGCATAAGAGCGTGAGGCGCAAAGGTTAAGAGTACTTGCAGAGGCTCAAGCTGGAGACAACAATGGTAATAATGAAAATCTCGGTGATGATCAAGAAGATATGGAATATTAACCTCAACATCCTCCACCAGTGCCAAGAGGTAGAGGGAAACACCGACCCATTGACTTTGCTTTGGAGGATGATGATCCAAATATGGATGGAGTTGGAGCCTCTTGGGCTATAGTTCTTCTGTTACTCCTAACAAGCATTACGTTCATCATTACTAGTACCATGCTTCAACTCTTGAACTTGAAAGGATTATTTAAAGGAGAAGCTAGATATGATGCACATCAACACTTAATAAACTTCAATGCTACATGCAAGTCTTCTGATATCCCTACAATGATCCAAATAAAATCTGTCTGAGGTTATTTCCATTGTCTCTATCTGGGAGGCAATCAAGTAGCCAAATGAGCTCCCGCATAATTTTATTACCACCTAGCGAGAATTGAAGGAAGCATTTCTATAAAGATTCTTCCCACCATTAAAGAAGCTGCAAATCAAGGATGAGATCAATGCAAACAAACAACTCCCTCATGATCACTACATGAATCGTGATTGAGATTCAGTCAGAATTTGAAGCAGTGCCCGAATCATAATCTCACAAATGAGCACTTGATGGAGCTATTCTACAAATCTTGCAATTTCATGACTAAGCAGGTTGTTGATCAAGATTGTGGTGCATTTTTAATATCTATAAGTTTTGCGGAAGCATCATCTATCTTAGACCAGGTTTCAAAGACTAGAAGGTCTTGGCACACAAGAGATTCTGAGATTGGCGGCTGTAATATCCCAAAAAATTTAGAAAGTCCTAAAACGAGGAACAAAGAATGAAAGTGCAGAGAGATGCAGAAAACTAACACCAGGTGTCTACCATGGAAGGCCATCATGGGCCGTGGTACTCACCATGCCTCATGGTGATCCACCGTGGTGGTGATTCATAGACTCAGAACTGCAGGGAAGGGACCACGACAAGAGGCCATGGACTTTGGTGAGAACCACGAGATGTGAAGCCCTCCATGATGACCCCTCCCCTAAGGTCCCAGGAAACTTCCCAAGGGCCACAGACCATCACCGTGGGCCGTAGATCCCTTCATGAATTATGGTGTGTTTTCGGGGTGGTCTCTTTGCAGGCCTCCTGCAGGACCTGCACCATGGCCACGTTTCATAGGCTGTGATGCCGTTCACGGATCGTGAAGGTCTCCATGAAGAAATTTCAGAGACCTTCCCTGTAAACTCCCAAAAACCTTTCCCAAGTCAATCATCATGGGACCTCACCATTGGCCGTGCTGAGAACCACAGACCATGAAGGGTCCCCGTGCTAGTCCGACCAAATTTTAAAAGGGTCATTGTGGTCTTTCCATTTTTTTAACATAAAGTAAAGTCATTTTGAGAGCAGAATTCACCCATCTAAACACCCTAAACCCTCCAAAGCCCTCATTTCTTCACATTAACTTCCCAAACAAAAACCCTTCTCTATAAAAGTCTCCTCCATCTTCAAGAAAGGTTCTAGGGTTTTACTCCAAGAAGATCAAGCCTCCATTTCTTTTCAAGTTTTGCATTAAGGAATTGTTTGCCCAAGGTTTGTGGGTCTCATCCATGGGTTCTTCCACCCATGGAGCCCAAATATTTTCTCAACTTAATAGTTTAATTTCAAGTGGTGAAATCTTTTGGGTTTCTAGATTATGATTTCAAATGCATGGATTGTTGTTTTTCTAAAGTTTATTTATCGTTCTTAGTCTATATTGACTCTTGATTTCAATGAAGTGACGATTTTAGTTAAGGTCTTTATATAAAGGCATGAATGGATTTCAAGGTGTTTTGTTGGGTTGTTTTAAGATGTCTTAATTGATGCATTTTGATTACTCTCATGCATGCTAGCATCATTTTTTAAGGTATTTGAAGGTTACATGAAATAAACCCACCTAGTTTTATTGTGTTGAAATAAAAGCTTTGACTCTGAAATGAAAGTTTATGAAAGCAAATGTTTATGATTAAAGGGAGTCTTATGAAATGAAAGAATGATTCAATGATGTGGAAAATGATTCTTAGACAAAGAATGGATTATGTGATAAGGAGAATTCTCACATATTTAAATTGAATGAAAGGTTTTAATAAGTTATTCTATCGAATGATCATTTGATGTCTAAAGTTATATGAATTCTTAGGTTATTATGCTATTTTTTTCCCGAAATTTTCATCTTATATATATAAAAGTAAGCTTACAAGTACAAGGAGGGGGACGTGAAAGGCCTTACCTCCAAAAATAAAATGGAAGATATCTAATGAGAGGACTCCTCTCGACTAGGAAGAACAAGTATAGGAAACTAGTTCTATTCAACTAAGGTACAAAACCTAGCTAAATTGAAGAAAATCAAGTATACCCAATTTCTGTTGCATGGGTCGAGATCGGTCATATCTTTTGTGGTGGTCAACTAACATTTCCGAGAATCTATTCGGGCTTTAAATTCTTGGGGTCCATATAATAGCTAATATACAAGTGATGATGTATACTGTTGCTCCTCTTGAGAGTTACTGTTCTGCCTGTAACATCGGCTGTCTTTTTCAATATCGCTCGACTAACGTCTCCGGTTATCCGTTCAAGCTGAAATTTCTTGGGCTCAACCATCTTTGGGGATGCTATTATCCTGTAAAATTTAGAGGATTTTAGATGTTGCATGATGCATATTGTTGAGGGCTGATGGCTATTGTTGAGGTGGTGTGCTGTTTCTGGCATCTGCTTCTCCTTAGTTTGGACAACTTGTTGCAAGGAACAACTCCTCTTGTTTTTGATCTTGGGATCTTGCTAAATATGGAGATCTGTAGAGCTGCATGTCTGCAAGTTGTTCAAATTATCACAGCTGGAGTGTGTTGTGAATCTATACTGATAAACAAACAAACACAGATGGCTCAAGAGGTGCAATTTCAGGTTGGTAGGAGTTGTTAAGAGGTGTTCCTGATGAATGCTTTTGGATTGTTGTAACTGCTGTAATCTTGGAAGAGGCTCGATTGTTGTTCCTGCTGTAGTTTGTAACCTGCACAGAAGCAAAAACAAAAAACAAAGTCTAGAAACAATTCTATAACCCCAAAACAAAGAAGCACTTCCCAAGTGGCTCCTCTTGTTGTTACTGATGTAGAAAAATTCTAGGATGTGTAATGTGGTGTATCTGCACAGACCAGCAAACAAAAACAAAAACAAGAACTTGAATGTGTCCCATGTGTGATGCAAGGAAACCAGCCTGGGCTTCCAATCAAGATTCCTATACCTGTTAAGCCAAGAAAGAAGAGAAGACAAAATAGAAATTACTCTACTCCTTACCTCTAAAGTTAGACTGGTTATTCTAAGAAAATAATAAAGATAGTAATAAGGAAGGGAGATTTTCCCTTGTACAAGAGTTCTAATTGTGAGATCTTTAAGGTAATTATAGCTATGCATAGACAAAACCATGTTGAAGTTTGAGTTAGAACCAAAATGGAAGGAGTTAGAGAGGTGTTATTATGCTATTTAAATGCTATTTTGTGGGATTTGACCTAGCACCAAATGTGGCATATAGATGGAGACTCGACCTAAGGGTCCTTAAGTAAAGTCTCATGTTTCATTATCTATACGCCAACATGAGAGCCCTTGTAGGCTAATTAGGCTAGTGGATCCACAAATAGCCCTTAAAGTTAAAGTTAAAGAAATGATTAAGGTTGACGGAGTTCTACCCGGAAAGTAGTCTCCCCGTGTCAACGTAGGGGGTTATGTTGGATTCAATGTAATAGCTCGCATGGTCTTAAATGTCAGTTACAGTCATCTTCCCCCTAAAATGAATTTTTTAATATTATATATGATGGTTTCTCAAGCATGCATTCACTTATGTACTTTTCTTAAAAATGTCACAACGTTTTCCATTATATTCCATGCTTACATACTTAGTACATTTAAAGTACTAATGCATACTATTTTCTACATGATGTCACAGTGTAGGGATCAGCGTTTCTCCACATTCACCTTCACGTGGCTAGTTTGATTGTTTGGTGAATTTCCATGTTTCGAGAGCAATACTCCTTTACCTTTCTAGCTTATGATTTGTATAGACATTTTGAATTCCTTTTGAGTAATTGTTCCATTTACTATGAGGGTGAGTATCATGAACCAAACTAGAACCTAGTCATAACAAGGCAAATGAAACCCAAAGGGATCCAACCAATCTTCTTGACATATCATAAAGCATGCATAAGGTAAAGTAAATGTGGAATCAACATAACAGAGTCTAAACCATAAATAATGAATGGAGAACATAACTTGACAACATAGACTCACACATTTGTCCAACTGATGTCTCTAATCATGAATATGGGTGGGGGCTAAGACATGTCCCTAGATCACCCTAAAATCAAAGGAAATAAATGTCTTTGAAAGAAGAACAGCTCATAAACTGCCATTGATAGATGAGGACTCACCAAAACTTTGCTGTAGGAACTCAACTAGCCAGTGGATGGGTACGATCCTCAACCTCAAGTCCTACATTATGAGATAATGTAGGTAAAAATATGCGTTAGTACTTTTGAATGTACTAAGTATGGGGGCATAACATATAATATAAATCGTAAGATTCAATGACCAACCTTTGAAAAGATAATAAGGAGGGTAATAAAGTCATAAGAAAAATATAATGATCAAAGCATAAAAAGGACATATTGGAAATCTTGATTTACCATAAGAGAGAATACATATGTGGGATATAGCCATAACCGTCAATAAGACATGTGAGATATAACATGAAATCCCGATGTCTCCCCATACAACGAATGAAAGGGGAATCTACTTGCCAAGGTAGACTCTACCCCACTAGGCGGGTCATAACATACACTATATGTGTATCCCTAAGCTAAGTCATAAGGCAACCTACAGTGGCACGTAGTTTAAGAGACATAAGACTGCTACTAAGGCTTTTGGTATGACCCCCACCTCAAGTCCACTCGGTGCTAAGTCAAATACCAAGGAATGCGTATTATAACATAGTAATTATAGTTAGCATATATCATAGAGATGATCATATATTTGAAATTCATAGAGTAACTCATTTCATACATAAGTTCAATGTGATTATTGTCCTTCCACATTACAAATCATACTTGCATAATTCATAACATTAGGCTCTAGGTCACAACATAGGGCCCTAAGTCACCTTTCTTCATACTTACATGAAATTCATAACTTGAATGTAATTATACTTCATGATCATAATTCATACTTGAATTAAGAGTAAAACTCATAAACATAGTCAATTTGGAGTGACAACCATGAAAATAACTTAAAATCATTGAAATTCATAATCATACTCCATAATATAACTTTAAAGTTAGAAAATATCTCCTTCTCTAAAGTTCTAACGGTCATCTCCTCCCTCTCTATCTCACACTGTTCATCTACAGTCAATTCTGAATGGCTTCACCACCGCCGATGAAGCTCTCATGGCCACCGAATATAGATCATCAAACATCACCAGCTAATGACACTCTGAATCTGTAAAATAACACTGCGATTTCAAGTGAAGATGGTTTGAATCAACAACAATCGATCGGTCAACAAAATACTGATGCAATCACTGTCTCTGAAGAGGAGCTGAGAATTGCACACAAGATCATCAATTTTCAGAAACATGGTTTGATTCGAGTATCAAGAAATGTGGTAGATGATTCCTTATCTTTTGGACTACATACAGTCCAAAAATTGGATCAAACCACCGCACCATTTGAGAGTACTGATCAGGTGACTCCTGAGAGAAACATCGCAGAGTCGTCGGAGTTGCTCCTTCATATTCGAAGGGGCTCCGGCGACATTCGAGATGGCGGACCCCCTGGGGTTTGTTCCCCACCTCATGGTGCTCCTACCACCAAAATTTCAACCCAAATGGATGGTGAAATCGTTGGGGACGATGGTACCGACGAGGTTGCCAGAGTTCAGGCGACATTTTCAGGTGGAAACCAATGCAAAATGGGGCGTTTCATTGATACAAATATACCCCACCAACAACTCACAAACACTAGAGAAGGAATCAAATCCTCTCAAATTAGCTCGAATTTGCCAAATCAACAGGGTCACTATCAAAGTGCTAGCGCCGGAGCTCCGACGAACCATTTATCACAAGATCAAATCCAAAATGTCCTTAAGGGCAATGCGCAATTTCCCATCCACAAGAGGTGTCTCAATTCATTAAAAAGTAAATTCAAATTCAAAAAGTCGTTGAGACACTCGTCAAGGTGATATGCAGATTTTCACTGATAATCAAGCTGAAGAACACACATTGGTTCAAGACCAATATCAACAATATGGTCAATTCAATCAACTAAAGGATGATATGCACACAATTGATAATGCAAAGTCGATGCATCCTTTTTCCAAAAATGATAAACATGCCTCAGGAACTTCACAACAATGTAACAGTGCTAATGTTATAGACCTTCAAGGTAAGACCAATCCTTCCAACTTTATATACTCTGAGACTGCCAATTTGAAATCCAGTGGAGTTCTTTTGCAACCTAATGCAAATGTAATCCCTAGTAATGCTGTAGGTAACTCCTTGCAGGGCACTGATCATACCAAAATCAATTCTAAAAGTAGCCTTGAAATTCCTACCAAAGTGCCTAACAATTCTATTCCTCAAACTAGCAACCAGCTACACACTCAATAGCCTACCACCACCCACAATAGCTTCCCTAAGGTGTCTAGTAATTTTGACATCCAGGTTCAAACTAGCCAACCTAAGGTGCCCACCAGCTATGCTAATGTTGTTCCTAGACATGTTGGAACTAAATCAGTCAATACCCAACCTCAACCAAATTCCACTAACCAAAACCCCCAGAAAAATATTTTTCCCAACTTAAAGGACTAGGTCCTTCAGCCTGCCCCTTACACTGTAGTTCAGACCTTTGCTGCCAAACTCAGAAATAATCAAGCAAAGAATGAGGCTCCTATTGAATTAGCCACCCCTGAATACACAACCAAACAGGGCCTGCCTGCTGTGTTTTTTGAAAAAAAAGACTTTATGCACAAACTAGCTCAAAGATGCAAATACACATTGGTTGGCAAATTTACCCACACCATGCCAAAGATAGAATTGATAAGAAGGAGCTTTATCATTCAAACTCAGCTCTCAGGAGGTGTAAAAATTGCTCATTTCAATGCTAGACATGTCTACATTGACTTGAACAATGAGTTGGATTACAATACTGTCTAGACCAAACAGAGAATGAAAATAGAGGGACAACTCATGAGGATTCAGACATGGACACCTACTTTTAAACCTGATGAAGAAACCCCAATAGTGCCAATCTGGGTAGCCTTACCAGAACTACCTTGGCATTGTTATAACATGGAGTTCACCACTGCCCTGCTAGCCTCTGTAGGGAAGGTACTTTATCTAGACATTGCTTCCATATAAAAAACAAGGGGAAGCATAGCCAAGGTGAGACTTCAAGTGAACCTCACCAATAAAAGACCTCCCCATGTTTGGCTGGGATATGACAAAACTGATAAAACTCTAGGGAGGTGGCAAGCTATTTTATATGAAAATGTACCTGATTACTGCATGTATTGCAAACATCAGGGTCATTTGATACATGTTTGTAATATTCAAAGAAGGGATGAAGAACAAAAAAAAAGAAAAGAAGAAGAAACAGCAAAAATGAACAAAAACAAGGAGGGCATGCTAACCAAGGATCATGATGACACAAATATCAATACATCTGTAAAAAATGCTCCTGCTCAGCCACAACAAACACTTGACAATGCAAAAGAACTGTTGTGGTAAGTTCAGAGGAAGAAACAGTCTAAGGGACAAAATAAGCCCCAACAAACAAATGTGATCAGCTCTATTCAACCACAGCAGAACAGGGGAGTTGATAAACCTCAGCAAAATATCACAGGTCCAGGTAAGCCCTCTACTCCTATTTATACTTCCAATAATTATGTTGATCTTGTTACCCAGGATCAAACCAATAACCAAGATGCAGGAGAACCAAGTAACCAAAGGAATTCCACTTTGAAGAATTCAGCAAAAATGTAGGAAAACACCATAATTCAACAACAAGGTACTACTCAAGGGAGCAATGTAACAAGGAATGCAGGTATTGACTTATTACTCCCCATACCCCTTACACCCCCACATCATATCTCTGCTGCTGTTGGCTGTGTAGTTGATGGAGGAATGGTTGGAGGAGTAATGGAGAACCCCACTAATCTGCAGGATGGGGAACCCAAAGGGGGGGGGGATCTTGTCTCATATTCTGCATGAGAATATCACTTACCTTAGGAGTAACCTTACAGCCCCTGCTACCCCTGCACATAAGGCTCAAAATGACATACCAAATACTGAATCCATCAGAAGAGATCACCCTACTGATGATTGTACCATGCAAAAGATTTTAGGCTCTATGGCCAAGGATTTGGGATCCATTGCAAGCAGTAGTGGCAAAGACTCTAATGCTAAAAAGAATAAGTTTAGCAAGAAAAGGAGAGAGGCCATCAAAAAGAAAATAAACCTTTCTGAGAAATGCCAAACTCCTTTAACTGACAGTGTTGCAATGCAACAAAGTGAATGGGGATGTCAATAATTTGTACTTGATGATGATCAGGTGGGTATAGATATCACCCCTTTTCAAACTCCAGAGGTAGCTACAGTTCACTTCACCTTCAACACCAACATACAGAACCCTATTGATGAGTATGCTGTATGTGATTCAGAAAATGAAGAAGATAATAATTATCAGCCCTTGCATGATCAGGAGGAAGATGATGTTATAAGTGAGCATTTAATCAAAACCATCAACCCCTCTTCTGAGAATATATATGAGGAAGACATCCAACAGGTGGATAGTTCACAGGGTCTATCTCCTAGAGGGATACATAGGACCAGATTTAGCAACAAGGAAAAAATTTCTACAAAAACTGCCCCCACAGGCAGACCAAGTACTAGGTCCCATACTTAAAGAATTTCTCAATGATTAGTACCTTTAGCTGGAATGTAAGAGGTATTAATACCCAAGGAGCCATGGATAGAATAAAATTTCTCAAAAATATCCATCAAATTTCTCTTATAGCTCTAATGGAACCTTTTTCTGATAATTCTCAATTACAATACTTCAGAAACCAGCTCAATATGGACCATGCCATCCACAATCCCAATGGTAAGATTTGGATTTTCTGGACTAAAGATGTGAATTGATAGATTTTGGAGAATGATGAGCAACTAATCACTTGTGAGCTCAATCATGCCATGATCCCAAATAAATTCATCACTACCTTTATCTATGCTAAATGTAAAGATCATCTCAGAAGACCTTTATGGGATAGCCTTCTACAGCAGTCTACTACATCCAATCCATGGTGCACTATAGGAGACTTTAATGTTATTGTAGACCCTGAAGAAAAATTAGGGGGTGTCCCCTATAATATGAGAAAGAGTTTTGAGTTCATTAGCATTATTGAGGCTTCAGGTCTTCAAGACCTTGGTTTCTCAGGTCAGAAATACACCTGGTCCAACCTGAGGGGTATCAACTTTAGAATTTGGAAGAGACTTGATAGAGGGATGGTTAATGATAACTAGCTAGAGACCATCCCCCATACCAGCATTACTTATCTTCCTTCTATGGGTTCTGATCACTGCCCCTTGCTCTTGGAAATGATTGACCAACAACACAACCCCATCAAGTATTTCAAATTCCTGAACTGCTGGCCTGAGCAACCTTCTTTCATGGATACTGTCAAGAATTGCTGGAGCAGACCTTCTGAAGGAAATCCAATGTAGAGTTTTCATCAGAAAATAAAAAGACTTACTGCTACTCTTAGTTGCTGGTCAAGAAATCAATTTGGAGATATCTATGCTAAAGTCAAAGAATATGAGGAGAAGTCTAGACAAGCTGAAGAGAATCTGATCAGTATAAACTCTAATGAAAATAGGTCTCAACTGCATGCTATCAATGCTGAGTACATTAGATACATGAAGATGGAGGATTCTATCCTCACACAAAAGTCTCAACTTCACTGGTTCAAAGAAGGTGACAAGAACTCTAGCTACTTTCATGCTCTCATCAGAGGCAGGAGAAGAAAGCTTTACATCCACAGGATCCAAAATGAAGAAGGCTTTTGGGTGCAAGGTGATAAAGAGATAGCTGATGCTGCTTGTGAATATTTCCAACAAATTTTTACTGGAAAAGAGGAGCACATCCAATAACATACACTCCATTGCATCCCTACAATGGTGACTGACAAAGACAATGAAGATTTACAAGCCATGCCTACTATGGAAGAAGTGAAAACTTCTGTTTTTACTATGAATCCTCACTCTGCTGCTGGCCCTGATAGGATGAATGGAACTTTTTTTCAGGTGTGCTGGGACATCATCAAAAAAGACCTCCTTAGAGTGATCACATCCTTCTTTTATGGACAAACTATGCCTAAATATTTCACCCATACTTGTTTGGTTCTACTCCCAAAAGTAAACCATCCTACAAAAATCTTTGAGTTCAGACCCATAAGCCTTAGCAACTTCACTAACAAAATCATTTCCAAACTCCTCTACCTAAGACTTGATCCTATTCTCCCCAACCTCATTTCTTTGAACCAATATGGCTTTGTTAAGAATAGAAACATCTCTGAAAATATAATGCTTGCCCAGGAAATAATCCACCAGATCAAAAAACCAAATGTTGGAGGCAATGTTGTGATAAAACTTGACATGACCAAGGCTTATGACAGGGTCTCTTGGAATTACACTTGTCTTGTGATGAGAATAATGGGGTTTAAAGAAACTTTCATTGACATGGTTTGGAGAATCATGGCTGATAACTGGTACTCTGTTATAGTCAATGGTTCAAGACATGGTTTCACTCCACAAGGGGTCTCAAACAAGGTGATCCTTTCTCCACTGCTTTGTTTGTCCTAAGTGCTGAAGTGCTGTCCAGACTACTGAATAATCTTCATCAGCATCCCCAATTCTATGGTTTCTTTATGGCAAAAAAGGGACCTCAGATCAATCATCTGAGTTTTGCAGATGATATCATCATCTTTACTTCTGGAAGAAGGCACACCTTAGCTCTCATTATCGAAACATTGACTACCTATGAAAGAGTTTCTGGACAATTGATTAACAAGCAAAAAAGTCATTTCATGGTTCCCTCCAATGCTTTCAAGTCTACTGTACTGAGAATCAAGAGTATCACTGGTTTCAACCAAAAGAGTAGTCCTATAACATACTTGGGATATCCTATTTATATTGGTAGGAAAAGAGTTATTTACTACTCTGATCTTATTGCAAAAGTTGTAAGTAGGATCACTGGTTGGCATGCTAAAATCCTGAGCTATGGGGGTAGAGCTATTCTTGTGAAACATGTTATTCAAGCCATGCCAATACATTTGCTTTCAGCCAGCATCCCTCCCTCAACCATCATCAAGCAGATTCAGAGCATCACTGCTAACTTCTTCTGGGGATGGAAAAATGACAAGAGGAAGTACCACTGGTGCTCATGGAAGAACCTTAGCTATCATTATGATGAAGGGGGCATAGGTTTTAGACAAATCACTGATGTGGTTAAATCTTTTCAATACAAGCAGTGGTGGACCCTTAGAACCAAGAACACCTTGTGAGGAGAATTCCTTAAATCCAAATACTGTCAAAAGGCCAATATTATTACAAAAAAATGGGACACTGGTCAGTCCTTAATTTGGAAGCATCTCATGAACAACAAACACAACATTGAGCCTCACATTTAGTGGCAAATTAAGTCTGGCTCTTGCCTTTTTTGGTGGGACAACTGGCTAGGTGTTGGCCCTTTAGCTCACTTTTCTGCTAACAGCTGTAGGTTTAACCACACCCAAGTTTCAGCTTTTCTAACTAATGGCCAATGGAATGTTGATCTCATTATCCAAAAAGCCCCTCCTCAGTTTGTTCCTAACATTTTAGCAACTCAATTCAGCTACCATCCTCTCAAATAGGACCATCCATGCTGGATTCCTAATACCAATGGGGAGTTCAGTTGTTCTTCTGCCTGGGAGCTCATTAGAGACAAGAGGACAAATACTATGCTGAATGCATGTACTTGGCACCAACTAATACCTTTCAAATGCTCATTTCTTGTTTGGAGAGCTCTTAGAAGGAAATTACCTACCAATGAGAAAATAACCATCTTTGGCAAAGCCCCCTCTCAGTGCCATTGTTGTGATAGACCTGGCCAAGACACCATTGATCACACCTTTGTTGTAGGAACCTTTGCCAAGAATACTTGGAGGGTGTTTGCTGATTCTTTGGGCATAAAAAAGGATTACACACCTCTTAGAAATATTCTTATGAGATGGTGGACATCTAAATACAAGAATGAAGCACATAAACTCCTGTTACAAGCAATCCCTGTCTTCATTTGTTGGAACTTATGGAAGAATAGATGTGCTTCCAAATATGGAGGGAAGAAATCTAACCTTTCAAGAGCCAAACTTTCTGTCTACAAAGACATCTCTAACCTACTCATCACAACTTTTCCTTATATTGAATGGCCAAATAACTGGAAGGACCTAGTCATTTCAGTGGAACAATGCTACCATGACACCAAAATTACCCCTGTATGCTGGATCAAACCAGGTGATCACATGGTAAAGCTAAATACAGATAGTAGTGCCCTTAACAACCCAGGCAACATTGGTAGAGGAGGAATACTTAGAAATACTCATAGTGACCTTATCTTTGCCTATGCAGTTCCATTGGGGGAAGGAACTAACAACCAAGCAGAAATCAGGGCTGCTATCTTTGGTCTATCTTGGTGTATTCATCTTGGTTATTTACAGGTAGAGTAAGAGGTAGATTCTCAACTCCTAATCAGGTGGTTACAACAAGAAGAAAACCCCCCTTAGTCAATAAAGGAGCTGCTGGACAATTTAAACAACATCATCAACCAATTCCAAACTTTCAGCTATAAACACATCCTTAGAGAAGAAAACTACACAACAGATGTCTTATCCAAACATAGCCACAAATGCAAATCTCCTGAACTCTATTTCACTGTGCATGATCTCCCCAAACAAGCTAAGGCATACCTTGAGATGGATAAGCTGGAAATGCCTTCTTTCAGAAGAAAGAAACTCAGGAGAATCAAGAAACCTCCCTAACTCATTCCATTTTGGTTCTAACTCAAACTTCAGCATGGTTTTGTCTATGCATAGCTATAAATACCTTGAAGATATCACAGTTAGAACTCCTGGCAAAAGGAAAATCTCCCTTCCTTATTACTATCTTTATTATTTTCTTAGAATAACCAGTCTAACTTTAGAGGTAAGGAGTAAAGTAGTTTATATTTTGTCTTCTCTTCCTTCTTAGCTTAACAGGTATAGGAATCTTGATTGGAAGCCCAGGCTGGTTTCCTTGCAACACACATGGGACACATTCAAGTTCTTGTTTTTGTTTTTGTTTACTGGTCTGTGCAGATGCATCACATTACACATCCTGGAATTTTTCTATATCAGAAACAACAAGAGGAGCCACAAGGGAAGTGCTTCTTTTTGGGGTGACAGAATTGTTTCTAGATTTTGCCTTTTGTTTTTTGTTTCTGTGTAGGTTACAAACTACAGCAGGAACAACATTCCAGCCTCCTCCAAGATTACAGCAGTTACAACAATCTAAAAGCATTCATCAGGAACACCTCTCAACAACTCCTACCAACCTGAAATTGCACCTCTTGAGCCATCTGTGTTTGTCTGTTTATCAGTACAGATTCACAACACACTCCAGCTGTGATAATTTGAACAACTTGTAGACATGCAGCTCTACAGATTTAGCAAGATCCCAAGATCAAAAACAAGAGGAGCTGTTCCTTGCAACAAGTTTGTCAAAACTAAGGAGAAGCAGATGCCAGAAACAAACCTCAGCAGCAGCCATCAGCCCTCAACAACAAGCATCATGCAACATCCAAAATCCTCCAAATTTTGCAGGATATTAGCATTCCCAAAGATGGTTGAGCCCAAGCAATTTCAGCTCGAACGGATAACCGGAGACGTTAGTCGAGCGACATTGAAACAGACAGCTGATGTTGCAGGCAGAACAGTAACTCTCAAGAGGAGCAACAGTATACATCTTCAAAAATGCTCCAAATTTTTGCAGGAATACAGCAACTACAACAATTGTAGAGCCCAAGAAATTTCAGCCCGAACGGAGAATCGGAGACGTTAGTCGAGCGACCTTGAAAACGATAGCCGATTGTTATGGAACCCCTTTGTTTCTTCTTCTTTGGCAAAATCTGAATTTTAACAACTTTCAACAACTTGTATGTTAGCTATTATATGGACCCAAGAATGTAAAGCCCGAATGGATTCTCGGAAATGTTAGTCGAGCATCACAGAAGATATGACCGATCTCGACCCATGCAAAGGAAATTGGGTATACTTGATTTTCTTCAATTTAGCTAGGTTCTGTACCTTAGTTGAATAGAACTAGTTTCCTATACTTGATCTTCCTAGTCGAGAGGAGTCCTCTCATTACATATCTTCCATTTTATTTTTGGAGGTAAGGCCTTTCACGTCCCCCTCCTTGTACTCGTCAGTTTATTTTTATATATATAAGATGAAAATTTTATTAAAAAAAATAAAAAAATAACAAAATAAAAAAATAAATAAAAACAAAAATCCATAATATCATCATTTAAAATTACTTCATACATGGGCATTAATAATTCAGTTTAAAATCATGTAATTCATGTAGAAATATACGTATAACGATCATCTATAATGATTAAAAACATAATTAAAACAAAGTAATGCAATTCATAAAATTAGGGTTACAAACCCAATTGAAATTCATGAGATTTTGAGTAGAAACCTTGGGACTCCATGGGTGAAAGGGACCCATGGATCAATCCCTTCATACCTTGATCGAATTTGATCTTACATTTTAAAGAAGGAGATTTGTTCTTAAGAAACCCTAGTCAAGCTTGATGAAGAAGATGAATCCTTGAATGAACATTGAGAGATGTCTTAAATTTTATTGGGAATTAATAAGGGAAAATAATAGGTGTAGAAGTATTTAGGATATTTTTGTACTGAATCTGGTCCCAAAAATGTCCACATACATTAATAAAATAATAGAGAGAAGACCGGAGTACCCCTCATTAAACTGTAATTGGGATTCACCATGGAGGACCAATCACGGCTTATGATAATCATCGTGGCCCGTGGTGGTGTCTGTGATATTTGCCTTGAACTTGGATTTTTGAGAATTGCAGGGAATGTTTCAGAACCTCTTTCACGGGACCCTTTACGGTCTGTGAAGTAAACCATGATCCGTGAACCATGGGTGTGGTGCAGGCCCTGCAAGTGGGTATGCAAGAGTGACCACTATGAAAACCACCACGGTCTGTGAAGACCTACATGGCCCATGGTGGCCAGTCTTGGTCCTTACCTGTAAGACCTTGTAAGGCGTAAAGACAAAAAAAAGAAATTTTTTCAAAAAAAGATTGAAACTGAATCAAGTCTACGAGTCAGTCTACAATTTTTAGAAGTTATTATGGGTCTTAAATGACTCGTAGAGGTGAAAAAGAGGATTGAAAACTTGGCTAAGTCAAGTTAGGGTCTACGAGTCTTATGTCAACTTGTACAATAGTCTACAACTCATTGAAATGAGTCGTAGAGCAGGCCTCGAACCCTGCAAACCACTGACCCTTATAATTTCTTATACAACTCAACAGGATGAGTCGTAAAGAGGTTTATGGTTCATAGAAATGAGTCATGATGAAACATTAGAGATTATCAACTTGCCGGTTCTTTAAACTTGTAAGATGAGCCATTTTGATGACCCATAGAGAGGACGACGGGTCATAAACACAAACCTTAGGACCTGTAGGATGAGTCGTAATGATGTCTCATCACCATACCTATGACCCATAGACTCAAGTCGTAGGGTTTCCTGATAGAAATTTTAATGAGGGGTAGTTTGGTATTTTTTCTACATTTCAATAATGTATGTGGACATTTTTAAGGATTAGATTTATTAAGAATTGGATCCTAAATACTCCTAAACTCTTTATTTTCCCTTATTTTCCCCCAAACAAATATTTAGACTTTTCTTCCAAGGTTGCTCAAGAGTTCATCAAGTTTCCATTAGGGTTTCTTCATGATCAAGTCTCCTTTATCAAATTCAAGTCTAATTTCAATTAAGGTATGTGTGGATTGATTAATGAATTCCTTCAACTCGGATTCCAAGGTTTAATCTCAAAATCTCATGAAATATTATTACTTTTAAACTTTAATTTTGATGAATGGTGTTGGGTTGCTTCAATTTCATTTTAAATCATTGTTTATGATCATTATGAGTATGTTTCTTCATAAATTACATAATTTCAAGTTGAATCATGAAATCCCATGCATGAAGCTATTTTCTATGATGAATTATATGCATTATGTTCATGGAATTCAATGTTTCCAAGGCATTCTCACGGTTTTCAACCAAATTGATTATGTGTATGAGTTTTACCCCAATTTCAAGTATGAAGATAGGTGATTTAGGGCCCTATGTGATGACTTAAGACATAATGATATGAATTATGTATGTATGAATTGTAATGTGGAACGACAATACTCATATTGTACTTATGTTATGAAATGAGCTACTCTTTGAATTTCAAACCTATATCATGTCTATGATATGTTAACTATGATTACTATGCTATGCATGTATTCCGTGGGATTTGACATAACACCTAGAAGACTTAAGGTGTGGGCCCTATCAAAAGCCTTAGTAGCAGCCTCATATCCCATAAACTACATGCCATAATAGGTTGCCTTATATCTTAGTTAGTGAATCCATATATAGCATATGTACATGACCCACCTAACGGGATAGAGTCTACCTTGGCAAGTAGATTCCCCTTTTCTTTGTTATAAGGGAAGACAATGAGATTCTATGTTATAGCTCATATGGTCTTATTGTCGGTTATGATTTCTATCCCATATATGTATATGAGTATCATGTTATTTTATGATATTTAACTACATATTTTAAATGCTTTGATCATCATGGTATTCCTCGTGACTTTATTTATCCTTTTTACTATGTATTCTTTTGATCATTGTATTTCATAATTTACATTGCATATCATGCTCATATACTTAGTACATTCAAATGTACTAATGCATATTGTTGCCTATATTATCTCATAATGTAGGAATTGAGATTCAGGATCGTATCCATCCATGTGGCTATTTGAGGTATCTTATCTAAGAAGTTGTGGTGACTCCTCATCTATCGAGGATTAGTTTTGAGCTGTTGTTCTCTTTTTTCCAAACATATTTATTTTACATATATTGAGAGAGAGCTAGGGACATATATTATCCCCCGCCTATGTTCATGATTAGAGGCATTAGTTGGACAAATGTTGAGTTTATGTTGTCAAAATATATTCTATATTTATGATTCATGATTTAGACTCTCTTATGATGATGTTTCCACATTTTCTTTACCTTATGTATTCTTTATGATATGACAAGAGGCTTGATTAGAGCCTTTTGGGGTTTCGTTTGCAGTGTTGCAACTAGGCCCTAGGTCAGGTTCTGACAAACTTAATATCATAACACAAGGTTTAAGATGTCCTAGGGTGTCCCACATACAACGTCAAGTAGAGTATTATTCGTGGTTGTGAATCGCGCCACATCTATGAATAGGAGGCTACAAGATATTTTAGGAATTCTTACTTCTTTTCATGTTCTATGTCATGTTATAGAGTTACCTTAAGACTTTCTTTCCCTAACGTTCTTCCTTTGCTATTTTTAAAAATCATGCCTCCAAGAAGACCACCATTTCCAAGGGGAAACAATTCTAATGAAGCCCAAATTCCCCTGGCTCCTCAAGACAATGGTCCCCTACCTGATCAAGTGACTAATGCAGAGTTCCAGACTACTATTGCTATGCTAGCCCAAGTGGTAGCCAACCAAGGGGTTGCGGCTCCTTTTAATATTCCTACTCTGGCCTCAAGAGTGAGGGACTTTATGCAAATGAACCATCCGGTGTTTCATGGCTCATAAGTTGATGAGGATCCTAAATAATTCATAGATGAGGTCTACAAGATAGTAAGCATCATGGGGTGTCATTTGAAGAGAAAGCGGAGTTAGAGGCCTATCAACTTAAGAGTGTTGCACAAGTATGGTACACCCAATGGAAGATAGAAAGGATAGATGAAGGTCCTATTGAATGGGAATTATTTAAATTCACTTTCCTTTATCACTTTTTCCCTCTTGAGCTAAGGGAAGATAAAGTGTTGGAGTTCATTAATCTTCAACAAGGTAATATGGAAATGAGGGACTATACCCTCAAGTTTACTAAGCTATCTAAGTATGCTCCTTCATTGATTGCTGATCCACATGCCTGAATTAGTTAATTTATAACGAGGGTGTCCGATTTGGTTTCTAAGGAATGTCGTACCACCATGCTTGTGAAAAAAATGGACATATCTTAGCTTATGAATTTTGCCAAACAGATTGAAGGAGAAAAGCTTAAGGAGATAAGGATGAGGGATTCTAAGAGGGCTCGTTATGAAGGTGGATTCTCCAATGTTAGGACCGGTGGTAGTAGTAGTAGCCGCTCTTAACAAGGCCAAGATTTGGGGATGAACTTTGCTAAGGATAGGGTGCCATACCCTAAAGCTCAAGGAGGAGTAGGTGTGAATGCTAGTAGATCTTCTTTTCCTAAGTGTGGAAAGTGTGGAAAGAATCATGGAGGTAGATGCTTGATGGGAATGGGTTCTTGCTGTGAATATGGCAAGTTGGGCCATAAGTAGTCCGAATGCCCTCATATAGACAACAAGGGTAGAGAAGGTCATTCACAAGGATGCCAAGTACAATAAGACACCCAAGCTCAACCTAAGGGTGGCCAATGCGGATAACCGATTCTGTGCTTTTCATGCTAGGAAATATATGGATGAGACTCTTGATGTGGTCACGGGTATGTTATGGGTCTTTAACTTTGATGTTTATGTATTGCTTGATCTGGGTGCCAACTTGTCTTTTAGTACTCCTTACCTTGCTATGAGATTTGATATGTACCCTGAAGTATTGGTACTACCTTTTTCAATTTATACTCTAGTTGGTGATTCGGTATAAGCCAAGGGAGCTTATGGAAATTGTCCCAGGTCGGTCTTGCACAAAATTATTCCATATGATCTTGTTGAACTTGACATGACCGATTTTGACATCATTCTTGGTATGGATTGGTTACATGCCGCTCCTAATGTCTTTTCTCTCTTTCGGTCGAGTGAGTCACGCATATGCATCTATATGTATTAGGACTCGTGTGGTTATGTTTTACTTTCCTAATTATCCTAATCTTGAATGGAAGGGGAATGATTTGGTGGTTAAGGGTTGATTCATCTCATGTCTTAAGGCTCGGTAAATAATTTCCAAAGGGTGTATTTATCATATTGTGCGAGTTAGGGATGTTGATTCCGAAACTCCTACTTTTGAGTCAGTCCCTATAGTTAATGAATTTCCTAATGATTTTCCCAGTGGTCCTCCCAAAAGGGAAATTGACTTTGGTAAAGATCTCCTTCCCTATACCCAACCTATTTCTATTCTTCCTTACCGTATGGCTCCGGCGGAACTTAAGGAGTTGAAAGAGCAATTGAAGAATTTGTTGGATTAGGGTTTTATAAGGCCAAGTATTTCACCATGGGGTGCTCCCATTTTGTTTTTTGGGAAGAAATATGGGTCACTCCAGATGTGCATAGGCTATCGACAATTGAATAAGGTCACCATAAAGAACAAATGTCCAATTTTGAGGATCGTTGACTTGTTTGATCAATTACAAGGAGCGAGTTACTTCTCTAAGATTGATCTCCATTTTGGTTATAATCAATTAAGGGTAAGGTAGTATGATATTCCCAAAATGACGTTTCAAACAAGGTATGATCATTTTGAATTTGTAGTAATGTCATTTGGTTTAACTAATTTTCCCGCTATCTTCATGAATTTGATGAATTGTATTTTTAAGTCATACTTGGACATATTTGTAGTGGTGTTCATTGATGACATCTTGATTTATTCCCGCAATGAGGAAGATCATTTGGGTCACTTGAGAATTATGTTGCAAATATTGAGAGATAAGCAACTATTTGCCTAGTTTAATAGTGCGAGTTTTGGCTACGGGAAGTTGCATTTCTTGGCCATGTGGGGTCCGGTGATGGGATTAAAGTAGGTCCAAATAAAATGGAGGCGATTAAGAATTGGCCTAGACCATTATCCCCTTCGGATATTAGGAATTTCTTAGGCTTAGCTGGATATTGTAGAAGGTTTGTTGAAGGGTTTTTGTCTATTTCTTCTCCTTCGACTAAGTTGGTCCAAAATAAGGTAAAATTTCAATGGTCGGTTGAATGTGAAAGGAGTTTCCAAATCTTGAAGGATCGTCTTATGTCGACTCTTATTTTGACATTGCCCGAAGGTTCGGATGGGTTTGTTGTTTATTGTGATGCCTAACGTGTTGGTTTGGGTTGTGTATTAATGTAACATGGTAAGATGATAGCCTATGCTTCTAGTCAACTTAAGGTACATTAAAGGAACTATCTAACACATGTTCTTGAACTTGCGACAGTTGTGTGTTCTTTGAAAATATGGAGTCACTATCTTTATGGGGTGCATGTTGATGTGTTCACTAACCATAAGAGTTTTCAATATGTGTTTAGTCAAAGGGACTTGAACCTTAGATAAAGGAGGTGGCTTAAACTCCTAAAAGACTATGATATGAATGTATTGTACCATCCATGTAAGGAAAACATTATAGCAGGTGCTCTTAGTTAGTTTTCTATGGGTAGTGTTGCATATGTTGAGGAAGGTAAGAAGGAGTTGGTTAAATATGTCTATTGATTATCACGTTTTGGTGTGAGTTTGGTTGACCCCAATGATGGAGGTGTCCTTGTACATAATGGCTCGAAATCATCACTTATGGTGGATGTTAAGGCCAAACAATACAATGATCCTGTGTTGGTTGAATTGAAGAAGTTGGTTTCCGAAAAAGCAGTGAAGCTTTCTCCCCAGGGGAGATGGGGTACTACATTACCAAGGTCATTTGTATGTTTATAATGTTGATGGATTAAGATAGTTGATATTGAATGAGGCCCATAGTTCTCAATATTCAATTCATCTGGGATCCACCAAGATGTATAATGTTTTGAGGGAAGTGTATTGGCGAAATGGTATGAAAAAGGACATAGTGGAGTTTGTGGCTAAGTGTCCTAATTGTCAACAAGTTAAAGTTGAGCATAAAAAACCGGTAGGTTTAGCTCAAGGTGTAGAGATTCCTACTTGGAAGTGGAAAGATGTGAATATGGACTTTGTAACGGATTTGCCTCGTACTAGAAGACAACATAATTCTATTTGGATTTTTGTGGATCAAATGACTAAGTCAGCACATTTTCTACCGATTAAGACTTCTTATGGTGCCGAAGACTATGCTATTTTCTACTGGCTAAGACTTCTTATGGTGCCGAAGACTATGCTAAGTTGTACATTCTTGAACTTGTGAAACTGTAACGTGTTCCTTTATCAATTATATCGGATAGAGGTACTCAATTCACTTCACTTTTTGGAAGTCATTTCAAAAGGGTCTTGGTACTAGAGTTAAGCTAAGTACCGCTTTCCATCCTCAAACCAATGGAAAAGCCAAAAGAACGATCCTAAATTTGGAGGATATGTTAAGAGCATGTGTGATTGATGTTAAAGGAAGTTGGGATTAGTATTTTCCATTGATTGAGTTTGCATATAATAAAAGTTATCACTCTAGCATCCAAATGGCTCCTTTTGTAGCTTTGTATGGGGGAAGATGTAGATCTCCGGTAGGATGGTTTGAAGTGGGTAAAATGGCATTAATTGTTCCAGACATTGTGGTTGATGCTATGGAGAAAGTAACTCATAGGAGGAAGATTGAAGATGGCTCAAAGTTATCAAAAGTCCTATTCGGACACTAGGAGAAGAGAGCTTGAATTTAATGTGGATGATTGGGTGTATTTGAAGGTTTCACCTATGATAGGTGTAACGTAATTTGGGAAGAAAGGGAAATTGAGTCCTAGATATGTATGACCCTATAGGATAGTGAAACATGTTGGTAAAGTGGCATATGATTTAGATTTTCCATTTGAGGCTCAATATTCAGGCCTTTCTCAAGACCTACTCGACGATTCGTAATGATGGCTCAAATCGTAGGGTTGCCCGATTGGAATTTTAAAGAGGAGTAGTTTGGTATTTTTCCTACATTCTAATAATATATGTGGATGTTTTTAAGGACTAGATTCATAACGAATTGGATCCTAAATACTCATAACCTCTTTATTTTCTGTCATTTTCCCCCAAACAAATTTTTAGACTTTTCTCCCAAGGTTGCTCAAGAGTTCATCAAGTTTCCATTGTGGTTTCTTCAAGATCAAGTCTGATTTTTCAAATTCAAATCTAATTTCAATCAAGGTATGTGTGGATTGATTCATGAGTCCCTTATAGTCATGGAGTCCAAGGTTTAATATCAAAATCTTAGAAATCTCATTACTTTTGTACTTCAATTTTGATGAATTATGTTGGACTGCTTCAATTTCGTTTTAAATCATTATTTATGATTATTATGAGTATGTTTCTACGTAAATTATATGATTTCAAGTTGAATCATGAAAGCCCATGCATGATCTATTTCCTATAATGAATTATATGTATTATATTCATGGAGTTTAATGTTTCCAAGTAATTCTCATGATTTTCAACCAAATTGATTACGTATATGAGTTTTAACCCAATTTCATATATGAATTATGATCATGAAATACAAGTACGATCAGGTTATGATTATCATGCAAGTATGAAGATAGGTGACTTAGGGCCCTATGTAGTGACTTAAGACCTAATGATATGAGTTATGCATGTATGAATTGTAATGTGGAAGGACAATAGTCACATTGCACTGATGTTATAAAATGAGGTACTCTATGAATTTCAAACCTATGGTCATGTCTATGATATGTTAACTATGATTACTATGCTATGTATGTATTTAATAGGATTTGACTTAGCACCGAGAAGACTTGAGGTGGGGGCGCTACCAAAAACCTTAGTAACAGCCTCATGTCCCATATACTACGCGCCACCATAGGTTTCCTTATGGATTATCTAGTGGATCTACATATAGTGTATGTACATGACCCGCCTAGTAGGGTAGAGTCTACATTGGCAAGTAGATTCCCCTTTTCTTCATTGTACGGAGAGACAACGGGATTCCATGTTATAGCTCGCATGGTCTTATTGTCATTTATGGTTCCTATCCCACATATGTATATGAATATCATGTTATTTTATGATCTTCAACTACATCTTTTAAATGCTTTGATCATCATGGTATTCCTCATGACTTTATTTATCCTTTTTACTATGTATGCTCTTGATCATTACATTTCATGATTTACATTGCATATCATGCTCACATACATAGTTCATTTAAATGTACTAATGCATGTTGTTGCCTACATTATCTCATAATATAGGGTGAGATTGAGGATCATATCCATCTACGTGGCTAGTTGAGCTTGCTTATCAAAGAAGTTTTGGTGAGTCCTCATCTATCGAGGACTAGTTTTGAGCTGCTGTTCTCCTATTTCCAAGCACATTTTATTTTTTGTATATTGAGGCTGATCTAGGGACATTTCTTATCCATGTCCATGTTCATGATTAGAGGCATTAGTTAGACAAATGTTGAGTCTATGTTGTCAAGATACATTCTACATTTATGATTCATGGTTTAGACTCTCTTATAATGATGTTTCTGCATTTACTTTACCTTATATATGCTTTATGATATGAAAAGAGGCTAGGTTGGAGCCCTTCGAGGTTCCAATTGCCATTTTGCGACTAGGCCCCAGGCTAGGTCGTGACATTGCCTTAGGGTTATATTTTTGAGGCTTTAGGGGAGGGGTCACCATGAAAGGCTTCACAGCTCGTGGTGTGCACCATGGTCCGTGGTTCCCTATCGTGGATCTCATCCCCTGCAGGACTAAACTTCATGGTCTTCATCACGATGGCTCATTAAGAGGCATGGTGCTGTCCATGGCCCATTATGGCCTCTGTGGTCATCATTTGGTTCTAAAATTGCAGCTTTCCAGATTTTCATGTTTTGATCCTCATTTTTGGACTTTCCAAATTTTGGGGTCTTACACTGAGCTAGGGTTATGTCTTAGCCCCTATCAAGTCTAAGGAAAGTAGAGTTATTGTTGGACAATTGGATGATGTTTGATGTTGTTAATGACTTTTATTTCATGTTATTTCCCTTAGTCCTATTACCCATTTTTCCCGCTTATTCTTAAATGCCATTACCTATGAAAAGTTTAATGAATGCTAAGAGACTTGGGTTTGGTACTTTCAGGTGTCTCATTCACCGTGTGGCATCTAGGCCTTGGTCTTGGGTCATGAGAGAGACATGGGATATATATTTGAGATGTCAGCGGAGTAGAGAAGGACTATAGAAGAGTGTGATCAAGATATAACTCATATAAAAACCCAAATGTATTTGCTGGCCAAGCGCTTACTATACAAAGGTGCTAAGAAACTAAACACATTTGGGGGTGCAAGAAGGTACGACGAACCAGAGATAGATTTTGATGAGTAAGCTAAATATCTGAATAACCAAGGGGTTTCCAAAACTACAAATTGAGAAAACAAGGTCGGAACTATCATAGGGATGGATACTATAACATGGCAGAAAACCGTGTTCTAGGAAATTGGCAGAGCTACAAAAAGGATTGAAGCGGTATCTATGTCCCTCCTAGAAACATAGATTGGGTCGGAACTTAAACCGATTCCTCAAAAATGGAAGAGATGCTAGCTAAAGTGCTACAAAAGGTGGAATCTACAGATGTTGTGCCAAAGATTTAAATGGTGACATGTCCAAAATAATTCAGCTGGTGGATTCACACTCTACTTCTATCAAATAGCTGGAGAATCAAATAGGATAATTATTGGTCAAGTTGAATTAGATAAAGAATGATACACTGCCCAACGACACTATTCAGAACCCAAGGATGGAAAAATAGTAATAAGGCGCTTCATGGGAGGCAACCCATGTGAAAACTTGATAAAGTCTGAGTGGTCAAGTGACCTGTATTATACTAGTACCACTTTGAATTACCGACTGATGCCTAGGGTGTCAGAGGTATAATCATCTACCTTATTTTTATGTTTTGAGATTATTGACGTGGATTCGGGACAATGCACAACTTTTTGATGAGGTGGGGCATCCTGGCCATTTGAGAGTTTTTCTTGCTATGTTTCTTTTTTCTCAAGTGTATTATCGAACTGACATGTTTAGGTTGTTTTTGTTGTAAATACAGGAGTTTATAGAAGTATGTAGTAGCTTGTGAAAACGAATGCTTTGAACTAAAAAAGAATGACCCAGTTTAAAATTTTGAAATTCTATGAGATTGTATCTGGACTGTGAAAACTGTCTTGATAGTATCTTTATAGGATATAATACTTATTGACTTGTCAAGCAAATTCTAGCTAGAACATGACTGGTTGATTGGTGCCGAATAGTCTATGATATTTGCCATATGTATGTGAGCTGAATTTCCTAGTTCAAATGATGCACATGTAAGCTAGAGCTTGCCTTGTTAGTCTCACTGAAATGATTGAATAGCTTGATAAGGACAAGATCATATGCTGTTGTGGAAAATAAGTCACTTAGCCTAAAATGACCAACCAAATGAAATTAGACCCTTTGAATCAAAAGTTTGAGCCTGAAAAAGACCTTTCTTTGAAATAACTGTAAGACCCCATAAGATCAAAAGTCGAATGAAAGAAAAATTTTCAAAAGAATTGAAAACTTCCTAGACCTACGAGTCAGTCCACGACTCGTTCGAGTTATTACGGGTTATAAACTCAATCTGTAGAGGTGAAGTAAAGAATTGGAAATTTGTCTAAGGAAAATTGAGAGTCTATGAGTCGTATGAAGACTCGTGGAAGAGTCTACGACTCGTAGAAAGGAGTCGTAGTGCAGGCCTTGAACACTGGAAACTACTAACCCTTAGGACTTCATCTACAACTCAATAGGATGAGTCGTAGAGAAGTTTATGACTCCTAGAAATGAGTCATGATGAAACTTCAGAGACTATCTAACTTGCAGGTTTTTAGACCTGCAAGACGAGTCATTTTGATGACTCGTAAAGACAAAGATGAGTCATAAATTTCGACTCGTAAAGGGACTTTAGAGGCTCAATTTTTTAGTTTTTCTAACACCTGCAGGAGTCATAATTATGACTCATCACAATTCCTACGATTCATAGAAGTGCATCCATAGGCTCAAATTTCTGGAATTTAATGAGGGGTATTTTAGTATTTTCCCTACATTCTAATAATGTATGTTGACATTTTTAACGATTAGATTCATTAAGAATTGTATCCTAAATACTCCTAAACTCTTTTATTCCCTCATTACTCCCCAAACAAATTCTAAACTTCTCTCCCAAGGTTCCTCAAGAGTTCATCAAGCTTTGGTTAGAGTTTCTTCTGGATCAAGTCTCCTTTCTCAAATTCAAGTCTGATCTCAATAAAGGTATATGTGGATTGACTAATGAGTCCCTTCCACTCATGAAGTCCAAGGGTTATTTCAAAAATGTCATGAAAGCTCATTACTTTTAAACTTTAATTATGATGAATTGTGTTGGACTGATTCAATTTCATTTGTAATCATTATTTATGATTATTATAAGTATGTTTCTACATAAATTATATGATTTCAAGGTGAGTTATGATTGCCTATGAATGAAGCTATTTTCTATGATGAATTATATGAATTAAGAATAAGGAGTCCAATGTTTTCAAGGTATTCTCATGGGTTTCAATCAAAAATTATGTATATGAGTTTTACTCTAAATTTAGATACAAAGTATGATCATGAATTGTAAGTATGTTCAAGATATGATTTTCATGCAAGTTATGAAGAAAGGGACTTAGGGCCCTATGTGGTGACCTAGGACCTAATGATATGAATTTTGGAAGTATGATTCGTAATGTGGAAGGCCAGTACTCACATTGCAATTATGTTATGAATGAGCTATTCTATAAATTATGAAGTTTATGAACAAGTTTTGGTATATGCTAGGTATGTTTACTAAGTTATGAATTTTGTTGGATTTGACTTAGCACAGAGTGGACTTGAGGTGGGGGCCCTACTAAAAGCCTTAGTAGCAGCCTCATGTATCTTAAACTACGTGCCACCATAGGTTGCCTTATGGCCTATCTAGTGGATCCACATATAGCGTATGTGGATGACCTGCCTAGCGGAGTAGAGTCTACCTTGGCAAGTAGATTCCCCTTTTCTTCATTGTATGGGGAGACAATAGGATACCATGTTATAGCTCGCATGGTCTTATTATAAGTAATAATTCCTATCCCACATATGTATATGAGTATTCTATTATTTTATGATCTTCAACTACATCTTTTCAATGCCTTGATCATTATGGTATTTCTCATGACTTAGCTTATCCTCTTTACTATGTATGCTCTTGATCATTGCATCTTATTATTTATATTGCTTTTCATGCCCACATACTTAGTACATTCAAAAGTACTAACACATATTGTTGCCTATATTGTCTCATAATGTAGGGGTTGAGGTTGAGGATCATATCCATCCACGTCGCCAGTTGAGCCTTCTTATCGACGGAGTTATGGTGAGTCCTCATCTATCGAGGACTAGTTGTGAGGTGTTGTGTTCTTACTTCCAAAGAAATTTATTTCTTTTATATTAAGGGTGAGCTAGGGACATGTCTTATCCCCTGCCCATGTTCATGATTAGAGGCATTAGTTTGAAAAATGTTTGAGTCTATGTTGTCAAGTTACATTCTTCCTTTATGATTCATGCTCTAGACTCTCTTATGATATTTCCGCGTTTATTCTACCTTATGTATGCTTTATGATATGTCAATATGCTTGGTTGGAACCCTTTGGGGTTTCGATCGCCATGTTATGATTATTCCCTAGGTCGTGTCATGATAATAACACAAGTCACCTTCCCTCTCTGATTGTAGACCTTTATCTTGGCCCTGGTCCCTCCTAGGGCAATACGTATGTCACGACCTAATTTTTCAGGTCATGATAGTGCCTACTATGACCCACTAGTAGGCAAGCTGACCCTTATCTTGGAACTGAAAGTAATGGGATGTCAGGGTAGAAGAAAAACAATCTAACCTAAAATAGTAAAATAATAATAGGAGTATACAATGAACGGGCGGAAGCAACCACATATATATACAAACAAAAGGATCCCTCCCAGAACCTGAAAGTCACATGTACGGAGCTGCTAATAAAAGAGTACAAGTCCTAAAAGTGGACCATAGAAACAAATCTTTCTTAAAAAGAAAAAGACAGGAAAAATATATGTACAAAAGGAGAAGGGTAAATCTAGAACCTAGTGTGCTCACCCTCGCCTCTGATCACGACCGCAGTTGGCTTGAATCAATGTCGGTATCTAGTACTCGGACCTGCATCATAAAAATAGATGCAGAATATAGTATGAGTTCGAAAACAACAGATACCCAGTAGGTATCATAGGCTGACTGGCAAGATAAGCAAAAGTAAACTAAAATGAGAGTAAAAGATCACAATTAAAGATTGGACAAGAAATTAATGTGGGTATGTACACGAGTGTACTAGAAAACAAAGAGAAATCTAACTAATTCCACTAGGCTCCCATAAATCTGACGGGTACGCTCGTGTACAAATAAAGAGTAACCACTTGCATGGACTCCCATAATACCAACAGATGCAAGAATAGCTAAAAGAAAATAAAAGGAACCGAAAGGATTTTAATAATATCACCATTTCCCAGACTTGAACCAAACCATTTCCAAACTCTAACACCTCAACCCATAGCCGAGAGTAGATGAATACTTATACCAAAAATTCACCAAGGAACTAGGAATTTAACCACGCGTACGTTGGACCACGGACTGCAACCGGGTAAATGTATCTAACGAGTTGACATGAGTAGGCTAGACCACGAACTTTAACCGTGTAATTGTAGCCAAAGTTCGAGCATGGGTAAGCTAGACCGTAGACTTTAACTGGTCATCTGTAGCTAAGAAGCCTGAGCACAAGTAAGCTGGACCATAGACTTTAATCGGGTACCTATAGCTAAGGAGATGAACACAAGTAAGTTGGACCACGGACTTTGATCGGGTATTTATAGCTAAGGGATTGGACCGAATTGAAATCAACGACCAATCGTGCATCATAGGGAGTACCCCCAAATTGAGTGTCATGAATGCATCGCTCCAACTTGTACCAAATGTAACCTGAATCACCGAGCAAACTTCCACAATAAAAAATTGAGTGATATAGGACCAATAGGAGAATAGGGCATTACAGAGGTAAGGTTACAACCTGAGTTACTGCCTAGCTAAAGCTCAAACTCTCAGACTCAAGTTTGCTATATCAGTCTACGGGGAGCTAACCGGCCGAAATGATGTCGGAAAAGCTCTAAGGCTCTATGGCACCAAAAAAATATAAGTCTAATGCAACACTAGTCTAAGCCTAGACTAAAGCCAAACATGCTTCCAAAAATATAACCACAAGGACACATTCATCGCAGGATAGAAACAACCAACAATTACAAGAGTCATGCTTACATAGTCCAATAATTAATTGAAATAAGGCCTAGGAAGCATGCTCTACACCCATCCCCACCAAAATCATACAAATTAATGTACTATTGCCTAAAAATGCTCAGTCTTATGAGGGGAAAACTGTAGCCTACTTGTAAGCTGACCACATGGGCTCCAACGCACAAAACTGAAGTTTTTCCCTTTCAAGTGGCCTTCGAAAGCTTCTATGCTATCAAAAATAGAATCACAATGTTAATATGGTCGTTATGACACTAAAATTATCAAATATGGAGATGGGCTAATTTCAGAGTCAAAAATTAGGAACTATAGGATCTACTCCGTAACTCATAGAATTGACTCCGAGAATAGGCTCTAACTACTACCCCCAACTTATGTTCCATATGGGAGCACAATTCACACACCAAATCAGCCGCAACAATATCATACATTCATGATCAACTACAAGCTCAAAAATATAAGAAGCACAAGAAAAAGGGGAAATTACCTCAAAGGAAGCCTCAACTTATCACGACCTAACCCCGTAGGCCGCGACTGGGTTTCGACCTGGACCCCCATCTACGTATCTATCAGCTATAGTCAAGTTGAACTATGTGTGATGTGATACTATACATAAAAGCCCCAATGGGTCAAAACCTTTTCATATATCTATAGCCTCTTTCACTTGTATCATATCATGAAAGGGCATGCAAGCCGACTGGGCTGCCATAACATAAAAACATTTACAACATGCCGTATAGGCACAACCAAAACAAACTCATAAACAACCCACACATACATCCCCAATATGTGTATGTGTACCTGCGGGCATGAAATGAAACCCCCCCAAAGAAAGGGGGTTAGTACGATACATGTATTGATTATATATAGCATAACATATTATAACTGAGAGAATAACTGAAGTATGGATGCAGGAAACAATTATAACAATTAACAAATTACTGTACCTGCATCTTATGAAATAAAGTCATATGTACTATCATCACATACTGTACCTGGCTTGTTCGGGGGCTCGGTGTAACAACTACATCATTCTATCATCATAAGCACATATGCATTATTAATGTTGTGGAACGTATAGCCCGATCCATGTATATAGCAAATATGCACCAAGGAATAATGGCCCGATCCACATATCGTATAATAATGTTGAGGAACGATGACCCGATCCGTGTCTTATATAATAATGCCGAGGTATGACGGCCCGATCCGTATCACATATAATAATGTCGAGGTACAACATCCCAATCCATATAATATAGAATAATGCCGAGGTATGACGACCCGATCTATATAATATAGAATAATGCTGAGGTACGATGGCCTGATTCGTATAATATAGAATAATGCCGAGGAAAGACAGCCTGATCCATATATCGTATAATTGTGTACATATACTATAGCCGGTCCGGGATTTGGTGAAAGACGTCTTATAGTATGTGTGATCCAATCAGCGCGTAACCATATGTAACTAAATTAGCATCCGAGGCTCAACCGTGTAATCAAGCGAACCATCACTTGAAGATCAGGGTAGTATTCGTCTTAAGTACCTTTTAAACATCGTTAAGGATCATATCAACTGGAGTCTCATGAATCGTAGACATGTACCAAGGCAAAGCTAACCAGCTTATAGAATTAGAGACGTTTTTCGTTGTAGAGTCCTTAAGACTAGGAGCTTATACATCCTGTTAGTGTTCATCACATAGGGACTCGAGGGTAGTAGTTCAACTACTTCAAGAACCTTACACTCAGACGTGACTAAAAGTAATGGACCATGTCCTTATATATAGAAGGCTCGAGGGTGATAACTCAACTAGCTTATGAGCCTCGGCATTTAGAAGTAAACACGTGTTATACTCTAAGCTTATAAATGGAATTACCTCTAGGTTCATATTATATACCATTTCATTTTCATTTAAGACCTTTAGGAGAGAAGAAGAGACAGGTTTTATATATACTACTGTTCATCGTATAGAAGCCTTAAAAGGCAATAACTCAACTATTACAGGAGTCTTAACATCACAAAGTGAATAAAGTCTGTGAATTACACCTGGAATTCCAGGAGTGGAATTATCCCCACATTTTATATACAAACCATTCATAACTTATACCTAAGACATGCCAAAAGAAAAGAAGGATAGCTCTACATAACTCTTATGGATTATTCTTTACCATGTTCACCTCATCGTCTGCTGAACCTATTTAACATGAAAGCAATATGAGTATCAATAACCCTCGACTTTTCAGCGTCTTAAGTTACACATGAGTATTCATAGAACTCATTTCCTTGCTTGCCTTCTCTACTAGTTCCTTAGTTAGTCAAGGAGTTAACGGAAATCGGGCAGCACCTCCCCTATAACATGCCCTATCCGAATTTCCAATCACTTCTCTAATTACTAAAGCCAACCAACAACAACAACCAGAAGAATATATACAAGTAATTCACTTCAACATTAAACAATACAAACCCCCAAACAACTTGCTCAAAACTATCAAAATGTGAATTCTGGACAGCCTACTGTCTTGTATTATCGCTTAGTTTCAAAGGGGTAATTGGGGGAAAACGGCTTTGTGGCCTCAATGAAAGTTATATACATGTCTCTTAGGGTCGCATAAAATTTCGAATCACCCATACAACAATTCTTTACAAAAAGATATGCCCAAAATACCAACAGCAACCCGTGTAGGATTTCCAAAATGAAATCTGGGCAGCACCTCACCTACACTTCATCATGCTTTTTCGAGCGGATAAAAGGAAAAATGGGTTTTAGATGCTAAATAAAAGTTATATTCCTATGAAATAGCTTTCCAAAACATCTTGAATCACTCGAAACGAAGATTTACACAAGGAGTTATACTAGTATTACTAACAATAGTCCAATTCCAAAAAAGGGTTTGTTGACAAAAACAAGAACCTCCTCGAAACCCCAACTATAAATTTTATGTTGTTAAACACCGCTATATCACCGTAGGATACCTTAAATAATTAATTCACAGATCGAAAATGGAGGCCTTACCTTATTGTGTTGTTGTCGTAGCTCTCTCTCGATTCTCCTATGTTTCTTCACTTTTCTTAAGTTACGAGATGCTGAAAATGAATTCATTAGTCATCAACTAGGATTATATACACCTCTTTTGGAGGTGACATGTGGCAGCCCCTAGGGGTGACACGTGGAAGCCCCTAGGGCACCACCTCACACCATGCGGCCAATCATACGCTGCCACATGGCAGCATGGGGTCCACCCCAAGTAGGTGGGTCACCTACTAAGTCCAAGTAGGCGTGTCACCTACTTGTCACCTACTTGCTTTATTTTCGTGGGTTCGTAATCTCTTCTCACTTCAAGAGTCTATGTATTCCTTGCTACTTAAGCTCGACGTATGCTCTAGGAGATTAATTATGCAAGATGTCCAAATCGGTAAGTTATGCAAGTAGGTCGAGTCCTACGACTCATTACTTGGCTTCCAACTTCTTCCAACTTCTTCTAACCCTATTTCCAATCTTCTCTATTATGGAGTATCACATTCTCCTTTCCTTAGGATTATTTGATAGCGTTATAGATTATCCGACTTACATGACGACTTCTAAAAAAACTTAAGAGCCTTCCCAGAAACTTAAGAAGCTTAAGAAGCATTACGAGGTACCAGAGTACAGGGTGTAACACAACTCCTAATTCTGGACACACCACTAGATTCCCCTCGGAAATCTACTCAAGATAGCCGCTTGAATCACCCAAATCTCCCAAGAATTGATAAAGAACACCAAGTTTGAAATTTGATTTAAAATCTAAAAAATGAGTCTTAAAAACCACCCAGCGATCACTCAAGCAACACCCGCCAAAAAGGCGGACATCACTTTAGCGATGCCAGGTCACTTAAGAGACCAGTCGCTTTAGCGACACAGATATCGCTTAAGAGACACCCGCCCAATAGGGATGGTTGATTTAGCGAGCTCCTGGCCACTTAAGCAGCGCTCGCTTTAGTGACCAGGGGTTACTTAGGCAACGACACCAGATACAATAGGTGCAAAAACAAGCTCAGCATGCCAAATCCTCTAATGGGGTGCTCGGGATTTGTTTGGAACCCCGTGCGCGCAAACAAGATATGCTATCCATAAAATTCGGCGTTCCAGACTCAATGGCACATTCAAAATTCTCATACGAGGTCATTTTAATCAAAAGTGAGTCCTACATCCAAGTGCCATTTTGAGCTTAATTACATAATGGGCATCGAGATTAGACCGGATGCCTCGAGATGCGAATAAAGAATCACTCTTTACCAAACTCGATATTGCGGAGCTAACCACATTTTTAGAATTTTCATCCTAGTGCATTTTCCTAGAATGCTGACCAAAGTCAATTATCAACGAAATTTCATAGGCAAAGGCACCAAACTCGTACCGATTACCTCGGTACTCGCCGACCATGCTACTAGCCTAATTTGATAATTCTAGAGCTGATGGAAATTCCAAAATTTTGTTCTGAGGTCATTTTTCTGAAGTTATGACCAAAGTCAACTTCTCAAGTTATAAAAGCTCCAAAATAGGAAAATGGGCCTAAAACCCAAACGAATGACCAGACAAATGAATAATCAGTGCTAGCAAGTTATAAATGGCTTAGAGTCTCTACAAGAACACTCAAAATGATGTCTGCGAAAGAACTTAAAGAACTTTTGTCTGTGAAAGTAAGAGTCAAAAAGTACCTGAAGGCTCAAATAAGCTCGGGAACTATGCCCTCATCTCATGCTCGGTCTCTCAGTTATCCTCCTCAACTAGAAAATGCCTCCAATGGACCTTAACCACAAGAATGGCTCTGTAATGCAACTGCCTGACATCTCTGGCCAAAATAACAACTGGTTTCTTAATATAGCTCAAATGATCATCCAAGTCAACTGTGTCATACTGAATCACGTGGGACTCATTTGGAATATATTGGCGCAACATCAAAACATGGAAAATTGGATGAATAGAAATAAAGGCCGAGGGCAAGGCTAACTCATATGCAGCCTCGCCAACTGTCCTCACTATCTCAAAAGGGCCAATATACCTGGGGCTAAGCTTGCCTTGCCTCCCAAATCTAATCACACCCTTCACAAGCGATATACAGAGGAGTATTCTATCACCAAGGACAAATCTCAACGGCTGATGCCTATGATCTACATAGCTCTGATGTCTACTCTGAGCTGTCCTGAGCTTATCCTAAATCACTGCCACATGATCTAAGGACTCCTACATCAAGTCTATACTGCACGACCTGGGCTCCGTAGACTCAAACCAACCAACTGGAGAGCGACAATGCCTACCATATAAGACCTTGAATAGGGCAATCTGAATACTAGAGAGGTAGTTATTATTGTACGCAAACTCCGCCAAGGTCACACACTGATACCACTAACCCCCAAAATCCATAACACAAGCCTGCAACATATCCTCGTCAATTTGAATCGTACGTTCTGACTGCCTATTAGTTTGCAGGTGAAAAGTTATGCGAAGGTCGACATGGATACCCAGCTCCTCCTGAAAAGTCCTCCCAAAGCTAGATGTGAATTGATATCCCCGGTTTAAGATGGTAGAAATAGGCACACCATGAAGGCAAACCACCTCCTGAATGTAAATACAGGCCAACCTCTCAGCACTGTAGGATGTATGAACAGAAAGGAAAGGTGCTAACTTGGTCAATCGATCCACAATGACCCAAATGCTATTAAGACCACTGGAAGAGTGAGGCAACCCCATAATAAAATCTATGGTGATCTGCTCCCATTTCTACTCGAGAATGGGTAATCTCTGAAGCTCTTCACTAAGCCTTAAGTTCTCGGCCTTAACTTGCTGACAACTCAAACAACGCAATAAAGAATCTAAAATATCTCTCCTCATGCCGCTCCGCTAGTAGTGCTGCCTCAAGTTATGATATATCTTAGCGATGCTTGGATGGATAAAATATCTAGAATCATGGACCTCGCTAAATATCAACTAAATCAAACCCCCAACTCTCAAAACACAAAATCAACCATCAAACCTCAAAATCCCATATGAATCTAAGGTAGCCAAACTGGAGTAACCTCCCTAAATCCGATCTCGCACTATAAATAACTCCTCATACTCAAACTAACGGCTATGAATCCAGTCTAACAAAGATGAATGAGCTCCCACATAAGCTAGCATACACCAGGAATTAGAAATATCAAGTCGAATCATCTGATTAGCTATGGATTGGATGTCTGAAGCTAAGAGTCGCTCCATAGTAGAAAGGAAGGATAGACTACCCATACTCTCCACCTTCTAACTCAAGACATCCACTACTACATTCACCTTACCCGGGTGGTAGAGAATAGAGAGGTCATAGTCCTTCAAGAGTTCAATCCCGTGGTGTTGCCTTGAATTAAAATCCCTCTAGCTCATTATGTATAAAAGGCTCCTGTGATTATTGTAAATCTCTCATCGAACTCCATACACAAAAACTACCATCGCCAACTCTAAGTCATGAGTGGGGTAGATGTACTCATGCAGCTTAATCTCTCTCGACGCATAGGCAATAACCTGGCCCTGCTGCATAAAAATACAACTCAAACTAACGCCGGATGCTTCATAATAAATGGTGAATCCCTCGCCCTAAACTATAAGAGTCAATAGAGGAGCGGTGGTCAATAACTCTTTAAGCCTAAAAAAGCTCCTCTCATACACTTCCGACCACACAAATGGGACATCTTGGTGAGTCAACCGAGTTAGAGGCACTCGTATAGTAGAAAAACCATCAACAAATTGCCTGTAGTACTGTGCTAATCCGATGAACCTACGAATCTCAATCACAGAGGTGGGCGTTCACTGGATCCACCACAATGTCATCCTTGGACACCAAGTTCCCCAAGAATGATACAAACTCAATACAAAACCCGCACTTTGAGAACTTGGCATAAAGTCGCTGATCTCTCAAAGTTTGGAGCATTACTCTCAAATGCTGCTTATGCTCCACCCAGGTCTATGAGTATACCAGAATGTCATCGATAAAGACTATGAGAAATGAGTCCAAGTACGGCCTAAACACCCGGGTCATCAAGTCCATAAATGCGGCAGAGGCATTAGTCAACCTAAAAGACATTATCAAGAATTCATAGTGGACATAACAAGTCCTGAATGTGATTTAGAGACGTTTGCTTCCCTAATCCTCAACAAGTGGTAGCCGGATCTCAAATCTATCTTAAAATATATCCCAGCACCCTAAAGCTGGTTGAATAGGTCATCAATCCTAGGGATGGGTAATAGTTCTACACCGTTACCTTGTTGAACTGCCTATAGTCGATGCACATCCACATTGTACTAATCTTCTCCATGCTTATAAAAAGATTTCTAATGAGAATCAGCTTCTTTAACGAACAGGACTAGGGAACCCAAAGGTGATATACTAGGCTGAATGAATCCCTTATCCAAGATATCTTGAAGCTGAATACTAAGCTTCTTGAGCTCTACGGGGACATACAGTATAGTGGGATGGAATTATGATAAGTACCCAATTATACATCAATAGAAAAGTCAATATCGCGGTTAGAAGGGAGGCCAGGCAGATCGGCAGAAAACACATCTGCAAACTCTTGTACTATATGCATTGAATCAACTGCCAGACCCTCCCTTTTCACATCTCTAACACATGCCAAGTATGTCAAAAACCCACTAGCCACTAACCTCTGGACCTGAATAAAAGAGATCACCCCAACCGACGTGTGACTACAAAAGTCCTGCCATACCACCAGCGGAATACCAGACATGGCAAAGGTAGCGGTCTTGGCATAACAATCCAAGACCGCATGGTGAGGGGATAACATATCCATGCCCAGAATCAAATCAAAATCCACCATATATAGAAATATGAGATCAACCCTAGTGTCACACCCCTGAATAGTCACCATAGGGGATCTAAATACCTGATCCACTACTAAAGAATCACCTACCGAGGTCGAAATATACAATGGTTCAAATAATGGCTCCGGGCTCATACCCAACTAAGGGTCCCAATAAATAAATATATATATATATATATATATATATATATATATATGAATATGTGGAGTCTAGATCAAATAAAATAAATATGGGCTGATGGGCTAATAAAATGATACATATGATCACATCGCCGGAGGCCTCAACCTCTACTTTAGCAGGAGCTATATAGAAATAGGCCTGGTCTCTTCTACCTTGCGTATCAACTCTTCCTTCTAACCTACCTCCCCAGGGACCTTCTCGTGCACCCTGATGACCACTCCTGCAGTCTTGGAGCTGGCCTATGCCTCTAATTAAAGGTGCTAGTGCTAGCGCAAACGCAAATCTACCTGCTTGTGGAGCTGGTATGGCTGGCCTACGCTGAGGGAACTTGCAAGACCAATGATCCATCTCCCCACACTAATATCACCCTTAATAATATCGGTTGAAAGTTGGAGGTCGGCCATCTCGGCCTAAAGAATTTGTCTGTGAAACACCTTGGCCCCGACTTAGACCGGCACTAGAATAAATCTGACGGTGCCGATCACCCTCCGAAGTCTAAAGAGAGGCCTAGAAGGGGCGACTAGACTGACCCTACTAAAATCTCTGGCGAGATCCATCATAGGACTCCTAGGGTCTAAAGTAGCGCCTATCATGGCTATCCTCCTATCTAGGTCTCTTATTTCCCCATTAGGCCTTGCGAAGGAGATACTCAAGCGTGCGGGCATGGTCTACCACTTCTAGAAATAAGTGGCCTACTTAGACTAAATACTGAGTCTCTATCTGTAGCTGGAGCCTCAATCCCTGATGAAGCACCGAACTCTCTTCTCCTTTATGGGTAATATCACGGCGGTATGCCTGGAGAGCTTATGGAACCGGGCATCATACTATGATACAATCATGGAGCCCTTCATCAATCGGGATAGCTAATTCTAAAACTAATCTCTAGTGCTCCTGGGGAGGAATCGGTCTAAGAAGTCCTCTAAAAGCTCAGCACATGTGACTGGTGGAGATCCAGCTGGCTCGGACGATGGTTGGGTTGGTCCTGGGTCCACCTATTGCTGATGTACTAGCCTCTAATGGCTCCACCTTTAGCTCTGAAGTATGCTCTCGGTCTTGTACTGATGTTGTAGCCCTAGCATGACTCTGAGCTCAGCCTTTACCTCCAGCGCGCATGCGATCCATCCTGTAAAAGAGTGGAGCAACTGAGATTTTCAAAAACTAACAAGACACACACTGCACGATAGAGATAAAAAAGAGACATGTTCCTAAAGACATCTTGTAGCCTCCTGAGGATAAGTCATGAAAGTCTCCAAGCTAATTTGTAAGACTCTACTCCGTTGGGATCCCATAAACCCGAAAGGTATGCTCGTGCACAAATAAAGAGTAACCACCTACATAGATTCCCATAAGCCCGACAGGTGCAAAAATAGCTGAAAGAAAATGAATGGAACCAAAAGGATTTCAATAATATCACTATTTCCTAGACTTGAACCGAACTATTTCCAAACTCTAGCAAATCAACCCACAACCGAGAGTAGATGAAGACTTATACCGAGAATTCATCAGGGAACTAGAAATTTAACCACATGCAAGCTAGACCATGGACTACAACAGGGTAACTGTAGCTAATATGTCAATGTGAGTAGGCTAGACCACGGACGTTAACTGGGTAGCTGTAGCCAAAGGTGGGACACGGGTAAGCTAGACCGCAAACTTTAATCGGGTATCTGTAGCTAAGAAGCCTGGGAACAAGTAAGCTGGACCCCAAACTTTAATCGAGTATCTGTAGCTAAGGAGCCGAACACAAGTAAGATGCACCACAGACTTTGACAGGGTATCTATATCTAAGGGATCAGACCAAATTAGAATCAGTGACCAAACGTGCATCACATGGAGTACCCCTAAATCGAATGTCATGAATGCACCACTCTAGCCTGAGCCAAATATAACCCGAATCGCTGAGAACACTTCCATAATGAGGAACAAAGCGATACAAGAACGAAAGGAGAATATGGTATTATGGAGGTAAGGCCACAAGCTGAGTTACTTCCTAGCTAAGGCTTAGACTATCAGACTTAAGTCTTCTATATCAGTCTATAGGGAGATAACCATCCGAAACAATATCGGAAAAGCTCTAAGTCCCTAGGATACCAAAACCACGCAAGTCTAAGGCAACACTTGTCTAAGCCTAGACTAAGGCCAAAATCCTTCCAAAAATATAACCACAGGGACACATTCATTGTAAGATAGAAAAAACCAATAACCACAAGAGTCATGCTTACGTAGTCCAATAATTACCCAAAATAAGGTCTAGGACATGGATTCTACGAATTTAGCATGATTGAAAACCAACCCCACCAAAATTCAATGTACAATTACCTAAACATGCTCAGTCTTACAAGGGGAAAATTGTAGCCTACCTGTAAGCCGACCACGCCCGCTCCAACTCATGAAACCAGAGAATTTCCCTTTTGAGTGGACTCCAAATCCTACGGTGTTGTCAATAATAGAATCATAACATTAATACGGTCGTTATGACACTAAAATTATTAAATTTGGAGACAGGCCAATTTTAGAGTCAAAAATCTAGAATTGTGGGACCCGCTCTGTAATAAATGAAATTGACTTTGCGAATAGGCTCTAACTACTACCCCAACTCATGTTCGACATGGGAGCACAATTCACACACCAAATCAAACCCAACACTATCATGCATTCATGATCAACTACAAGCTCAAGAACACTAGAAACACAGGGAAAAGGGGAAATTACCTCAAAGGAAGCCTCAACTCCTAATTCTAGACACACCACTGGATTCCCCTCAAATTTCTACATAATATAGACTCTTGAATCAACCAAATCACCCAAGATTTGAAGAAGAAAACCAAGTTTGAAATTTGATTTAAAATTTGAAAATGAGTCTTAATAACGACCCTCAGGTTTCGCTTTAGAGACTACCCGGCGGTCGCTTAAGCGAAACCCACCAAAAAGGCAGGCATCGCTTAAGAGACGCCCGATCCCTTAAGTGACTAGTCAATTCCTATTCAATGATCATCCCCCTGGCTCTGTGTTTTCAGAACGAGAATTATTTTCAGATAAAGAGATGTCAAAGGGTCCAATTCTACAATATCAAACCTATGGGCCTTATGGAGTGATATAAAAAAGAGAGGGAAAATATTTAGCTACAGGGCTATCACTTAAGTGAAACCTGCCCAATAGGGCTAGTCTCTTAAGCAACGATACCAGATACAACTTGCGCAAAACCAAGCTTAGCATGCCAAATCCTCCAACGGAGTGCTCGAAATTCGTTCAAAACTCCACAACGGGCCTCGACATTAGAATAGAAGCCTTGGGAAGCGAATGAAGGGTCGTTCTAGACCTAACTCGATATTCTAGAGCTAACCACGCTGTTAGAATTTTCATCCGATCATGTTTTCCAAGGATGTTGACCAAAGTTAACTATATGCCAAATTTCAAAGGCAAAAGCACCAAATGGTCCTAAAGTAGTATTAATTGCCTCGGTACTTGCGCCGAGCATTTTACTAGCCTAATTTAGCTATTTCGGAGCTGATGAAATCGTCAGAATTCTGTTTTGAGGTCATTTTCCTAAAGTTATGAAAGAAGTCAACTTTTCAACTTATAAGAGCTCTAAAATCGAGAAACGAACCTAAAACCCAAACGAGCGACCAGGCGACCGAACAATTAGTGCCAATAAGTCATAAATGACTTAGGGTCGCTAAAGGAACACTCTAAATGAGGGAATGAATGTTTAAATTCAAAAATGACCTGGAGGGTCATTACAACAACTACTAAAAGAACTTTTGTCCATGAAAGTAACAGTCAAAAAGTACCTAAAGGCTCAAATAAGTCGGGGAACTGTGCCCGCATCTCATGCTTGGTCTACTAGGTAGCTTCTTTGACTAGACGATGCCTCCAATAGACCTTAACCACAGGAATGGCTCTGGAATGCACCTGCCTGCCATCTCTGGCTAAAATAGTAACTGGATCCTCAATATAGCTCAAATGATCATCCAAGTCAATTGCGTCATACTAAATCACATGGGACTCATCTAGAACATTCTGACGCAGCATCAAAATATGGAAAAGTAGATGAATAGCTAAAAAGGATGGGGGAAAGGCTAACTCATATGCAACCTCGCCAATTGTCCTCAGTATCTCAAAAAGGCCAATATACTTGGGACTAAGCTTGACCCATTTCCCAAATCTCATCACACCCTTCATGGGCGATATATGAAGGAATACTTTATCACCAAAGGCAAATCTCAATGGCCGACCCCTACGATAAACATAGCTCTAGTGTCTACTTTGAGCTATCCTAAGTATATCTTGAATCACCCTCACATAATATAATGCCTCCTTCATCAAGTCTATACCTCATGGCATAGGCTCCGCAAACTCAAACCAACCAATTAGAAAGCGACAAAGCCTACCATATAAGACCTCGAATGGGGCCATTTAAATACTAGAGTGGTAGCTGTTGTTGTAAGCAAACTCTGCCAAGGGCGCAAACTGATCCCCCTAACCCATAAAATCCATAACATAAGCCCACAATATATCCTCTAGAGCCTCAATCGTTTGCTCTGACTATCCATAAGTCTGCAGGTGAAAAGGTATGCTAAAGTCGACACGGGTACCCAACTCCTCCTAAAAAGTCATCCAAAAGCTAGATGTGAACTGCGAGCCCTGGTCTAAGATGATAGAAATAGGCACACCATGAAGGCAAACCACCTCTCAAATGTAAATATGGGCCAACCTTTAGCACTGTAGGATGTATGAATAGGAAGAAAGTGTGCTGAATTGGTCAATAGATCCACGATAAACCAAATGCTATCAAGACCACGGGAAGTGCGAGGCGACCCCACAGTAAAATCCATTATGATTCACTACCATTTCCACTTGAAAATGGGTAATCTCTGAACTCACCACCAGGCCTCAAGTGCTCAGCCTTAACCTACTAATAACTCAAACAATGCGACACACAATCATCAATATCTCTTCTTATGCCACTCCACCAATAGTTCTACCTCAAGTCACAATACATCTTAGTGGTGCCCGGATGGATAAAATATCTGGAATCTTAGGCCTTGCTAAGGATCAACTGAAATAAAACCCCAACTCTTGGAACACAAACTCAATCACCAAACCTCAAAATCCCATCTGAATCTAAGATAGCCTAACTAGCATCACCTCCCAAAACTCGATCTTGCAAAACAACTAACTCCTCATCCTCAAATTAAAGGCTACGAATTTGGTCCAACAGAGATGATTGAGCTCCTACATAAGCTAACATACATCGGGAATCAAAAATATCAAGTAGAATTATCCAGTTAGCTAAGGACTGGATGTCCAAAGCTAAGGCCTCTCTATATAAGAAAGGAAGACTATACTACACATACTCAACACCTTCTGACTTAAGGTGTCTGTTATTATATTCGCCTTGCCTGAGTGGTAGAGAATAGAGAGGTCATAGCCCTTCAGAAACTCAATCCAGTGGCACTGCCTCAAATTAATATCCCTCTAGCTCATAATATACTGAAGGCTCTTGTGATTTGTGTAAATCTCGTATCAAACTCCATACAGGTAGTACCTCCAAATCTTAAGAGTAAAAACTACCATCGCCAAATATAAGTCATAAGTGGGGTAGTTTCACTCCTGTTGCATCAGCACACAACCAAAACCAATATCAGATTTGTCACAATAAATGGTGAATCCCTTGCCCTCAACTGGAAGAGTCAATATAGGAGTGGTGGTCAGCAACTCCTTGAGCCTCATACATATTCTCTCACACTTCTCCGACCACATAAATGGGACATCTTGGTGAGTCAACCGAGTTAGAGGCATCACTATAGTAGAAAACCACTTAACAAAATACCTGTCATACCCTGCCAATCTGATAAAGCTACGAATCTTAGTCGTAGAGGTAGGCCTGGCCTAATCACGAATAGCCTCAATATTTGCCTGATCTACCATATTGCCATCCTTGGACATATGTTCCACAAGAATGCTATGGACTCAAGCCAAAACCTACACTTTGATAACTTGGCATAAAGTTGCTGATCTCTCAAAGTCTAGAGCACTACTCTCAAATGCTGCTTATACTCCTGGATGTGCGAGTATACCATAATGTCATCGATGAAGACTATGACAAATATGTCCAAGTATGGCCTAAACACCTAGCTTATTAGGTCCATGAACGCAACAGGGGAATTAGTCAACCAAAAAGATATAACCAGGAACTCATAGTGGTTGTAATGAGTCCTGAATGCAGTCTTAGGGACATCCACTTCCCTAATCCTCAATTGGTGGTCGCCAGATCTCAAATCAATCTTAGAAAACACCATGGTACCATGAAGTTGGTTGAATAGGTCATTAATCCTAGGCATGGGATAACGGTTTTTCACCGTTACCTTGTTTAACTACCAGTAATCGATGCACTTCTGCATAGTACTATCTTTCTTCTTAATGAAAAGGATTGGAGCACCCCAAAGCTATATACTAGGCAGAATAAATCCCTTATCCAAGATATCCTAAAGTAGAACACTGAGCTCCTCAAGATCTTCAGGGGCCATACGGTATGGTGGGATGGAAATAGGATGATTACCCGACTCTACATCAATAGCGAAGTCAATATCACGGTTAGGAGAGAGATCAGGCAGATCGACAGGAAACATATCTGGAAATTCTCGGACTATAGGTAGTGAATAAAATGCAGGGCCCTCTCTACTCATATCTCTAACACAAACCAAGTATGCCAAACACTCAGTAGCCACTAACCTCTAAGCTCGAACAAAAAAGATCACCCCAACCGGCATACGACTATTAGAGCCCTACCACACCACTGATGGAATACTAGGCATGGAAAAGGTAACAGTCTTAGCATAACAATCCAAGACCACACGGTGAGGGAATAACTGGTCCATTCCTAAAATCAAATCAAAATCCACCATATCAAGCAAAATGAGATAAACCCTAGTGTCATACCCCTAAATAGTCACCACATATGATCTAAATACTTGATCCACTACTAATGAATCACCTATCGGGGTTGAAACAGGCAATGGATTAACTAATAACTCTAGTCTCATACTCAGTCGAGGGCCACAATAAATAAATATATAAGAATATGTGGAGACTGGATCAAATAAAGTGGATATGGGCTGATGGCATAATAAAAATGTACCTGTAATCACATCATCCGAGGCCTAAGCCTTTGCTCTTGTATGAGATGCATAGAAATTAGCCTAGGAATATTGGCTAAAAGTTAGAGGTCGGCTACCACGGCTAGAAGAACCCATCTGCGAACCACCTCGGCCTTGACTTGGACCGACACTAGAACCAATCTGACGGTGTTGATCACCCTCTGAAGTCTGAAGAGAGGCCTAGAAGAGGCAGCTAGACTAACCCAACTGAAATCTCTAGCGAGATCCATTATAGGACTCCCAAGGGTCTAAATCTGCGCCCATCATGTCTATTCTCATGTCTGGCTCTCTTGGCGCTGCCCCCTTGGGCCTTGAAATAAAGTTGCTCGAGTGTGTAGACATGGTCTACCACCTCTAAAAATAAGCATCTTACTGAGACTAAAGAATGAGTCACGATTCGTAGCTGGAGCCTCAATCCCCTGATGATGCACTAAATTCTCTCCTCCTTTGTGGGTAATATCATGGAAGCATGCTTGAGAGCTCATGGAATCAAGCCTTGTACTCCGATAAGGTCATAGATCCCTACTCTAATTAGGAGAACTGATCCTGGATCTAATCTCTAATTCTCCTGGGGATAAACTGGGCTAAGAAGGCCTCTGAAAACTCAGCCCACGTGACCGGTGGAGTCCTAACTGGCTTGGTCTCTAGATAGCTATGCCACTATTACTTGATGGGATCGTCTAACTGATAAGTAGTAAAGTTATCTCCTCTTGACTCCACCAAACCTAAGGTTTATAGCCACTGGCAGCAATTAAGTAGAAATTTGTGGGCATTCTTACCCACAACCCCAGTAAATCTCAGCGATGATAGTCTAAGGAACATTCTAAGCATCTTCTACTCTAAGAGTGGCATGACGCCCTCTAAATTATCAAGCTGAGTAGCCAGTGCCGGTAGCTGCAAAACAACCAATGCTATTAGGGCAGGCTGGTCCTATGGTACTAGGGCAGCAGGAGATGTGCCCTGCTTCATACCCCCAATAGCAGTTAAAATTTGGGTCAACATCACTTGTAGGTCAAGAGTTACACTTGGCTCGAGCAGTGGCTAGGCTATTCCCTGGGCCTACTAGCTGCTGATGTACTAGAACTACTGATCGCACCACCTCTTGCTCCAGAGTCTACTCTTGGTCCTAAGCTAGTACTTCATCCCTGACATGATCCCGAGGTTGACCTCTACCTCTAGCGTGCGTGCAAGCCATCTTGTAAAAGAGTGGAATAAGTGAGATTTCCAAAAACCAACAAGACACACACTGCACGATATGATACAAAAGAGACACCTTTCTAAAGACATCATGTCACCTCCCAAGGATAAGTCACAAACGTCTCTGCACCGATCCGCAGGACTTTACTAGACACTAGCTCTGTACAAGTGAGATCGGTGAACCTGAGGCTCTGATACCAGCTTGTCACAACCCAATTTCTATAGAGATGATGGAGCCTACTATGACCCACCAATAGGCAAGCCGACCCATATCCCGGAACTGCAAGTAATGGGATGTTAGTATAGAAGAAAAACAATCTAACCGAAAATAGTAAAGTAATAATATGAGCATACAATGAAATAGCGAAAGCAACCATATATATATACAAATAAAAGGATCTCTCCTAGAATCTGAAAGTCACATGTATAGATCTGCTAATAAAAGAGTACAAGACCCAAAAGTGGACCAAAAAAATAGAGTTGTCTCCAAAAGTAAATAAAGGTAAAATATATGTATAGAAGGAGACAGGTAAATTTAAATGTAGTATGGGACTAAAACCTAAACGAACAACTAGGTGATTGAACAATTAGTGCCAGCAAGTCATAAATGACTTGTGGTAACTATAGCAACACTCTAAATGGTGGAATAAATGCTTAAATTCAAAAATGACCTAGAGGGTTATTATAGTGTACGTCAATTCAGTCTAAAAGGCTAAGTTAAAGGTGGCTACTTTAGAGAAAAGCAGGAAAAACTGAGGTATGAAAAAGAAGTTTGTAATGAGAGGAAATAGAAAGGAAAAGAATTGGGTTGTAGTCGCGGGGAATATAAAAAAAGAGTAAAATAGCATAAAACAAATACAATGAGAAAACATTTTGAGAAAGAAAGAAAAAGAGAAAAAACCACAATCGGGCATAAATAATGGAAGAAAGTAGGGGTAACACAAGTTTGTGGGTGAAAAGAATGTGTACCTAAGTCAATGTAGCATCATATAAGGGAAAAAGAGTCACTTATATCCTAAATGTATCCTACCCAAGCCTGAGATTATGTTACAAGCAAAGAAAGCACTATTGTGATCCTAAAAGAGATATTTAAAAGTTAATATGTAGAAAATAAGGGCAAGCTTATGGTCTGTATATGTGCATTGGGTTGAACTTTGTTTGAGAGCATGAGTGATATCATTCCAGTGTCTATTTTGACTAGTGAGAGACTTCTTTATGGTGAGGGCACTATGACTGTACTGTTTGGTTGCTAATTTGACTAGTACATTACTGTTTGCATTAGTTTGGTTGACTGTGAGTAGTGTAATATCGTAAATCGATCCTTATTAGTTAGTTGGAATGTTGGTGCATTGCATAGCTGAGTTGGTTAAAAGAGAGGGCCATGTACTTTGTGTTTAGGCTATTGTAGTCTGTATATCTTCTAATAGTCGTTTGTATTTGCACATTATTTTGTTTTGTTCTATGTCATTGCTTGATGACAAACAATGGTTCTAAATTGAGGGTATTGATGTTTTATATATTTACGAAACTTTTGATGCTCAAAAAGGGTGAATTAGTGTGGGTTTGAAATATGTGTTTATAAATATGATGTGAGTTTTGGTGATTTTGCAAAAAACTTAAGCCGCACATGAGTTTTGGGCTTGTTGTTGAGTTTTGCTGAGAAATCACTATTGTCGAGCACCACGAGTTCTACCACAGGTCGTGAAGCCTTATATGGCCTGTGGAAGCTGGTCGTTAAGTGATATGCTGCTGAAAAGATGGAAGGTACATTTTGTTCAAGTAAAAATCAACAGGACCCTTCACAGGCTGTGGAGTTCACCACAGATCGTGATAGTAGATCATGAAAGGCATGATGAAAATTATTTAAAAAGGTCTAAGTAAAGAACTACGTACCCCACCATAGGGCTTGAAGAGGAACATAGATTGTGGAGCCTGACCGTGAAGGAGAAAAGGACCACATAGTTGTGGATCCAAGTTAAACACCACAAAGCAGTACCACGGGGCGTGAACTTCAGTACGGCCTGTGAAGAGTCATCGTGAACATGCGCCGACTTAGTTTTCCTAGTTGATTTAGGATTGATTTTTGTATTTCTATAAATACTGAAACTCATTTTATTTTAAGAGTGACATAATTTTACTAATTTTTGGAGCATTGTGAACACGATGAGAAACCTAGTTTCGAATACTTTCAAGAATCAAATGTTTGATAAAATATTGTAACACTCCGACTTTTAAAATGCCTAAATTAACCCGTCTTCGTGGTAAGATGAAGAGTGATTAATAAATTAAGAATTATTTGGTATATGACATGTTAATTGTTTAAGGTTCTTATTTTAAGTTTTCAAGTTAAGTGGGTTGAGAAATAAAAGTTGGCAAAAGTTATTGCAAGTTTCATTTTTAGGATTTCTTTAAAATATGGGTCAAATGTCTCTGAGTTATTCTCCCAACATATAAAGAATTATGGATCCGACTACTTATCAAATTGAAGTTCTACAATTCTAGTTTCTAACATATCAAACATTTGTCCATATGACTTCATAATAGAGAAATATTCATGATTTTGTGAGACAATGCAAGCAGGAACGTGACAAGGGCCAAGGTCGGTGGGAACTTTATATAAGCAGCCACCTCCATTTTCTATTTTATTTCTATGACTCCAGCATCCAAAATAAAGAAAATTTCCCTCAAAATTTATAAAATACTCTTTAGATCTTGGTTATCTCATCTTTTCAAGTTTCAGGAAAGTTGTTCTACATCATGAGCTCATTATTTTAGTATAGTTTTTTTGTGGATTGTGTGGCGTAGCTATGTGGGGTTATGTCCATAGGGGTTTGATGTATTATGAGGTTTAGAGTTATATTATTAGCCTAAGATCAAGGTAAGACCCTCCTTTCAGTAATTTTAGCTTTAATAAGTAGCAAATAGTAATTTGTGATGGAAATCCACATCTTTTATCGAATTGTCGTGGTACCTTGTTTTTGTGGGTTGATTGTAAACATGTCATATTGTAGTATCAGGGAGGGATTTGGAAAGAAGTTAATAGGCCACTTGAAGTCATTGAAAAAGGTATGTTAAGTCTATTTCCTTCTTTCAGCGTGTTTCATTACGGCTTAGGAGCAATATGAGAAGGTTGTTGTTATCGTTGTTATACTTGTAGCCAAGATTGTTGGTTGATAGATGCCTAAGTTGTTGTAATCCTCCCTTGTCGGGATTCATATTTTTTTAGTAGAGGCCCTATATTGGGCAAGGCTTAGAGGTTATTCGTATAGATTGCTTATAGCTAAATTTCTCGTTTTTAGCCTATTGAATTGTTATTGTTTCCCTTGGGCCTATTGTGGTTTGCTTAAGGAATGTAATCTTTGCCTAAGAAGGCTATGTGTTTCCTATAGGGTTATATTGATGCCTAAGAAGTGTATGTGCTACCTATAAGGCTACATTATTGCTAAGAGGGTTATGTGATGGCCTACAAGGCTAGGGGACTACTGATAGAGGTGTATAGAGTGAATATACACTTTCTAGGCTTATGGGGGCCTAGGTAGTTGGTATTATTTTTTGTTTTTACTTGCCAAGCTTATAGGGGATAGATTAGGTTGTTGTTTGATTATTTTTAGTATGTTTTGATTCTAGAGCAGGTCATCATGCTGATCTTATTCTTGATTTCAATACCTGATTACTTTCAATATATTATGATACTTTCTCATTTGGTCTATTGCCTTTCATACTCAGTACATTATTTTGTATTGATGCCCTGTTTCTTGGGGGAGTTACATTCATGTGTGTAGGTCTCGATTGACATCCCGATAAACCTCCAATAGCATGGTTGAGTCCTAGCAGGTTGGCTAGACCCTTTCTTTCGGAGCTGTTAGATTTTTGAGGTTTGTTAGCTTTTATTGTATATATTTTTAGGTAGGTCGGGGCCCTGCCCCACACAGATTTACTACTCTTAGAGTCTTGCAGACTAGTGTGTAGGTTGTATAGCTACGTTAATGGCCCTGTTGGCCTGGTTTGTTGGTTTGCTAAGGCTTGATAGTTGTTTGTCTTATTGTCTTGATATATACTTTCTTCAGCTTCTGTATAAAGATTATGGTGGTCTTGATGGCCCAATTAGGACTTGGGTACTAGTAGGCTATTTGTTTATATGAACTGCTGAAAGTAGCTATTTCTTTTATAGAGTTGTTGACAAGGGGCCTTGCCGACCGAGGGCTTATGTTGAAGCTGAGATACACTTGTTTATGTTTTTGATTGTGTGTGTCTTCCATGCACTAGTAGAAAATAGTTTTCTAGGGTCAGTGCATGCCTGAATTTTGGCATTAGGTGCAAGTTGCACCCTTTGAGTTTGGGGCATGACAAATATTTCATTCATTCTTGATTCGTTCTTAGTTCTTGGATTCGAGGCTTATTTTTACATAAACATAAGTCTTGATTTATGAATTCTACATCAATTTCTAAGGCGTTACTTATGAATATGAGTAACTAAACCTCATAACTAGGTTTGTGGGAACCATGACGGAATAACGAAGAAGGCTAACGTATAGGTGATTTTCGTTCATTGTTTAGCATACATTGTAGTTTTCTTCATCTTGTTTTCATTTTAACGAGTGCAAGTGTTAAAAATCGTATGTATTCATTACTTTCTCTGGAGAGGCGTAGTGATTAGAAAAAAACCTACAACAGAGATTTGGAGCTACAAAACTTCGTGTAAGAAGTTGAGTCCGAGAGGAGATAGTTTTTGAGATATAAAGAAAGGGTTAGTTAGATACACATTCGGAGAATGGAAGATAAAGAATGAAATTCATCTAATAGAACTGAAAGGTGTTTAGATGTACATAACTTGCTAGATTTTGCATCCGACGCATTGAAACGATATCACTAATACGAGACGACTACTGAGTTACATGTCATGGGGAACAAAGTCCTAGCTACCTTCTTATATTTTTAAAAACCTTAAGTCTATTTTACTTTTTTATTGCGAACATTGATAATTATTACTAATCAAACAACTGAATCCCTAAATTTCTTTTATGTATTTTTACTTTTGGGAAATAGTGACTACAACTAAATTTAAGTGCTTGTACACTTATTTTCTCCAAATTCCCTGTAGGTTCAACCCCAACCTAGTTGAGTTATATATTTTCTCTAAATTCCCTGTGGTTTTTTTGTTTATTGAGGTTTGATAATTGTTTGTTATATTGTCTTGATATATATATTTTTCAGCTTCTATATAGAGATTATGGTGGTCTCGATGGCCCAATTAGGACTTGGGTGCTAGTTGACTATTTATTTATATCAACTGTTGAACGTAGCTATTTCTTTTATAGAGCAATTGACAGGGGCCTTGCCGACTAATGGCTTATTTTTAAGCTGAGATACACATGTTTATTTTCTTGATTGTGTGTGGCTGCCATGCACTAGTAGCAAATACTTTAGCAGGGTCAGCGCAGAACTTAGTTTTGGCATTAGGTGCAAGTTGCACCCTTTGAGTTTGGGGCGTGACAAATATGTTGTTCGTTCTTGATTCGTTCTTCTTTCTTGGATTCAAGGTTTATTATTACATAAATGTAAGTCTTGTTTTATGAATTCTACATCAATTCTTAAGGCATTACTTATGCATATGAGTAGCTAAACCCCATAACTAGGGTTATGGGAACTATGACAGAATAACGAAGTTGGCAAACGTATAGGTGATTTTGGTTTATTGTTTGTAATGCATTGTAATTTTCTTCATCTTGTTTTCCTTTTAATGAGTGCACACTTTAAAACTCTCCTTTATTCATTACTTGCTCTGGAGAGGAGTAGTTATTAGGAAAATAAAACTAGAAAGAGATTTGGAGCTACAACACTTCGTCTAAGAACTTGAGTGCAAGAGGAGATAGTTTTTGAGATTAAAAGCAAGGGTTAGTTAGATACACATTCGAAGAATGGAAGGTAAATAACAAAATTGATCTAATAGGAATGGAAGGTGTTTAGATGTACATAACTTTCTAGATTTTGCATGCGACACATTGAAATAATATCACTAATATGAGAACTATTGAGTTACATGTCATGAGGAACACAGTCCTAGTTACCTTCTTATATTTTTTAAAATCCTTAAGTCTATTTTACTTAGTTATTGTGAACATTGATGATTATTACTAATTAAACAACTGACACCCCAATTTATTTTTTGTATTTTTACTTTCAGGAAATAGTGAATACACCTAAATTAAAGTGCTAGTAGACTTATATTCTCCAAATTCCCATATGGGTTCGACCTCAACCTAGTTGAGTTCTATATTTACAGTGACCTCCTTATACTTCTTAATTGGAGTGTGAATTTGGGCATATAAGTTGGTTACGTGGTTTATAGGATTTGAGTCAGATAAACTCTTACCCAAGTTAGTGCTCAATACTACTTCCAAAATAGTTAATTATGCTCATGAAATCAAGTAAGTATAAGTATTCAAAATATTATTTCATTAGACTCATTGGACTTTACTCAATTTAACTCATCTCTTCTCAACTCATAACTTCTCTTAAAAATAGTTTTACTCCTCAACTCAGTTAATGTATAATATAGAGCCTTAAGTTTCTCAACTCAGTCTTAAGATAAATATTTAAATGCATTACTACTCAAAGTCATTTAGACTTGATAATGGTCATCCTTAAAATCAGTGAATGAAAGATTTCTCAAATTCAAACTCATGCTCCAACTCTTTACCTAATTTAAGACATGAAATATATCATTCTTTTATCTCAAAATAATGCACAGAAATAAACATTGCAAATACTCAACTATAGTTCATGTGAGTATAACATGAACAACAAATTCAAGAACTTTAACTCATAGAAATAATCTCAAGATCACTAAATATATATAGGAAACTCAATGAAAGATTTCATAATTAACTCAAAATTCAATATAATGGGATTGAACTCAAACTCAAACTCTTACTGACCGAATGAAGATTTAGGACATGAGGAGGAACTCAGTCCAATATTATGATAAGGGTTACATACCTATTAATAGAATTATCTAAGTAAAACTCGAAGAACTTGGTTGAAAAGCATCATTGGATATTGATAAACAACAAATTTTGAGTCCCAAAACATCAGGGTTTTGGTTTGGGAAAGGTGAGAAAAGGCCAAACTATCCCTCACTTAAAAATTGATCTGGGCTGCTACGGGTCATTTTACGAACCGTAGAACTTTCTATGAGCCATAGAAGACCCCTCATAGAACAAGGTGACCAAAAATTGGATATTCTGGAAATTGTCATACAGGATCTATGGACCCCTTTCCATGGGTTGTAGACTTTAAGACGGGACGTAAAGGCCTCTCATAGAGCTCCACTAAAATGATTGGGACATGGGGAATAAGGACCATCCTACGGTTCATAGGACTTGTTACGAGGTTGTAGGAAATAGTACACATTCCTGTAGCTACTGAAATGTTTGTACGGGTCGTACAATTTCTTATGGTTCATAACTCGGGCTCGTAAGAGTGGTTCTCGAGAACTCAAATTTTTCTAAGTATTAGTGGGGTGTATGAGTCACTCGTAGAACTTTCTACAAATCATAGGTTCCGTCGTGGCTCACTTGGACAATCTACTGTCTTACCCTCTCTAAACTCCTCAAGATTAATCTAAGTTAGAACAGTACGGGGTGTTACAGACTTACACCTTATCCTTTTATTTTTAATGATTTGTACCCTAATCTCTTTAGTTCTTTACAAAATAATAAAAATTCTCCCTTTTCAATTATTTACAAGAATAAAATGGGAAATTGGATATAAAGAAACGCAAAAAGTGAAAGAACGAGTCACTTCCCCCTTTCCTTCACCACTAGTTGGAGAACAATCTTCGCTGGGAATTTTGAATTGAAGAAGAGGCAGCTCAAAATATTTTTTGTAAATTAAAAATAAAAGAAATATTAAATACAGGTCAATTGTTGCTTCTTTTCCATTAAAATAAAGAATAATCATTCGTTTCTAGTACTTTTTTTCTATATTTTGGTCTCAACATTAATCTGTTTCAAAGGTAACACCATTAATTTTTGAAGATAAATGTCACATCCTTAGTTTTTTACTTAGTACACCTGTGGCACTTGAAACTTTCTCACATTGTTGCACCACTTACTCACAATCTTGCTATGTCAAGTCATCCTAAGATATTAGGAATCGCTAAGAGAATGGTGTAGAGAACAATAGGGGATTTCTAGAAAGGATTGTATTGTAAAACACTTTCATTTTTACTTCATGATCTTATAAATGGATGCCCTCTATTTATACTACTTATTTAGGGGTAAATATATAAATAATAATTATTTAATAAGTCCCTACATATTTATAAATAAGTCCCTCCTCTAGAATACTCTATACAACTAGAATATTCTAAGGACCTTCTATATAAATCCATAGAATTTTAATGTCTTCCAGGGGAATTTTACACATATCTTTAGAATCTTTCACCACGGACTACTCTTTTTCTATGTAATTGTCATACCCTGAGCCTACACCCTGGATGTGGCCGACACTCAGAAACTATTACTGGTCCCAAGCGAACTACATGTATTGGCTAACTCACTCAGTAGAAGACTTTAACTCTTAAAATAATTTGGATGGGAACAAATAGTATATGCAAACTTAACTTCTTACAATTTATCACCCTGTCTCATTGTCTATCTAATTAGAATTTATCACCTCATCTTCTTTCATAACCAAAGCACTACTTACCCATTCATTACACCTCATTGCCTAGCTATGTGCATGACTGTAGAAATATCATGGGGCTCTTCCTACAACATCATAAGTCCAGATTAGATCTACCAATTCATGATTACTCCTCCCTTCCATTCAACACCTATACTACGTATTTACTAACACAAAAACATCTCAACATAAAACTCATCTCTTGGTTAGAGTGTACTTTTGTAAGACCCCATAAGATTAGAAGTCGAGCAAAAGAAATTTTTTCAAAAGAATTAAAATGGAATCAAGCCCACGAGTCAGTCTCTGACTCGTAAAAGTTATTATGGGACATAAACTTGACTCTAGGGTTGAAGAAGGTGATTGGAAATCTGGCTAAGGAAAATTTTGGGTTTACGAGTCCATTGACGACTCATAGAGAAAATGACGACTTGTAGAAATGAGTCATCCAGGAAAGGTAAGATGGATGACCTTCAGGTGTCACCCTCAAGACTTTGTCTAACTAAATAGGATGAGCCGTATAGAATCTTATGACTCGTAGCAATGAGTAGTGATGAAACTTCAGAGACTCCAAAACTTACAGGTTTTTGCACCTGCATGATGAGTCATTTAGACGACTCGTAAAAGCAACGACGGGTCGTAAACAAGACTCATAGAAAAAGTACCGAGGCTTTATTTTCAGGCCTTTCTCAGGACCTACAGGACAACTTGTAATGATGACCCATCACCATATCTACGACCCGTAGACTCAAGTCGTAGGGTTGCATGATTGGAATTTTAATGAGGGGTAGTTTGGTATTTTCCCTACATTCTAATAATGTATGTGGACGTTTTTAAAGACTAAATTAGTTATGAATTAGATCCTTAATACTCCTAAACTCTTTATTTTCCCTCATTATTTCCCCAAACAAATTTTATACTTCTCTTCCAAGCTTCCTCAGTAGTTCATCAAGCTTCTATTAGGGTTTCTTCAAGAGCAAGTATCCTTTCTGAAATTCAAGTCTAATTCTAATCAAGGTATGTGTGGATTTATTCATGAGTCCCTTACACTAATGGATTCCAAGGTTTAGTATCAAAATCTCATGAAATCTCATTACTTTTGAACTTCAATTTTGATGAATTATGTTGGGCTGCTTCAATTTCATTTTAAATCATTATTTATGATCATTATGAGTATGTTTATACATAAATTACATGATTTCTAGTTATATTAAGAAATTCCATGCATGAAGTTATTTCCTATGATGAATTATATGCATTATGTTCATGAAGTTTAATGTTTCCAAGGTATTCTCATGGTTTTCAATCAAATTGATTATATATATGAGTTTACTCTAATAACAAGTATCAATTATGATAATGAATTACAAGTATGTTAAAGATATGATTTTCATGCAAGTATGAAAATAGGTAACTTAAGGCCCTATGTGGTGACTTAAGGCCTAATGATATGAATTATTTATATTGTAATGTGGAAGGAAAATACTCACATTTCACTTATGTTATGAAATGAGTTACTATATGTATTTTAAACCTATGATCATGTCTATGATATGTTAACTTTGATTATTGTTCTTTAAGGAGCGGAACCATGGTATGCTCCCGTATTGTTTGTTAGGAAGAAAGATAGGTCACCCTAAATGTGCATAGACTATCAACAATAGAATAAGGTCACCATACAGTACAAATATCTAATTCCGAGGATCGGTGACTTGTTTGATCAATTATAAGAAGTGAGTTACTTTCTTAAGATTGATATCCATTCCGTTTATCATCAATTAAGGGTAAGGGAGAGTGATATTTCCAAAACGACATTTCAAACAAGGTATGGTCATTTTGAATTTGTAGTAATATCGTTTGGCTTTACTAATCCTCCCGCTATCTTTATGAATTTGATGAATCATATTTTCAATTCATACTTGGACATGTTTGTAGTGGTGTTCATACTTGAGAATTGTGTTGCACACATTGAGAGACAAGCAACCATTTATCAAGTTTAATAAGTATGAGTTTTGGCTAAGGAAAGTTGCATTTCTTAGCCATGTGGTGTCCGATGATGGGATTACAGTAGATCCAAAGAAAACAAAGGCAGTGAAAAATTAGACTAGACCATTATCTCCTTCAGATATTAGGAGTTACTCGAGCTTAGCTAGATACTATACAAGGTTTGTTGAAGTGTTTTCGTCTATTGCTTCACCTTTGACTAAGTTGACCTAAAAAAAGGTGAAATTTCAATGGTCGGAGGAATGTGAAAGGAGTTTCCAAATATTGAAGGATCGTCTTACGCGGCTCCTATTTTGACATTGCTCGAAGTTTTAGATGGGTTTGTGGTTTATTTTGATACCTTACATATTGGTTTGGGTTGTGTCTTAATGCAACATTATAAGGTTATAGCCTATGTTTCTAGACAACTTAAGTTACATGAAAGAAACTATCCAACTCATGATTTTGAACTTGCAGCGGTTGTGTTTGCTTTGAAATTATAGTGTCACTATATTTATGGGGTGCATATCGATGTATTCATTGACTATAAGAGTTTGCAATATATGTTAAGCCAAAGAGACTTGAACCTTAGACAAATAAGGTTTCTTGAACTATTAAAAGACTATGACATGAGTGTGTTGTACCATCCGGGTAAAGCCAATGTTGTTGCCTGCACTAAGTAGATTGTCCATGGATAGTGTTTCATGTGTTGGGAAAGGTAAGAGGGAGTTTGTTAGAGATGTCCATAGATTGGCATGTTTAGGTGTACGGTTGGTTGACTCCAATAATGGAGGTTTCTTTGTATATAATGGCTCAAAATTGTCTCTTGAGGTAGAGGTTAAGGCCAAACAAGACAATGATCGGGTATTTGTTGAATTGAAGAAGTCGGTTGTTGAAAAAGCAAATGAGGATTTCTTAAAATGGGGAGATGGGGTACTAGGTTACCAAGGGCGTTTGTGTGTTCCTAATGTTGATGGATTAAAAGAGTTAATATTGAATGAGGCCCATAACTCTCAGTATTCAATTCATCCGTGATCCAAAAAGATGTATCATGATTTGAGGAAAGTGTATTGGTTGAATGGCATGAAAAAGGACATAGCGGAGTTTGTGGCTAAGTGTCCTAATTGTCAACAAGTTAAAGTTAAGCATCAAAACCTGAGAGGTTTGGCTCAAGACATAGAAATTCCTACTTGAAAGTAGGAAGATGTGAATATGGACTTTGTAATGGGTTTGCCTCGTACTAGAAGACAACATGATTCTATTTGGGTTTTTGTGGATCGAATGACTAAGTTGGCACATTTTCTACCAGTTAAGACTTCTTATGGTGCCGAAGACTATGCTAAGTTGTACCTACATGAAGTTGTGAAACTCCATGGTATTCTTTTGTCGATTATATCGGATAGAGGTACTCAATTCACTTCATATTTTTGGAAGTCATTTCAAAAGGATCTTGGTACTAGAGTTAAGCTAAGCACCATTTTCCATCTTCAAACTGATGGACAAGCCAAAAAAACATCCAAATTTTAGAGGATATGTTAAGAGCGTGTGTGATTGATCTTAAAGGAAGTTGGGATGAGCATTTTCCATTGATTGAGTTTGACTATAATAATAGTTATCACTCTAGCATCCAAATGGCTCCTTTTGAAGCCTTGTATGGGAGAAGATGTAGATCTCTGGCGGAATGGATTGAAGTGGGTGAAATGGCATTGCCTGGTCCAGATTTGGTGATCGATGCTATGGAGAAATTAAGGCTCATAAGAGAGAGATTGAAGATGTCTCAAAGTCGTCAAGAGTCCTATTCGTACACTACGAGGAGAGTGCTTGAATTTGATATGCATGATTGGAAATATTTTAAGGTTTCACCTATGAAAAAAATGTGATTTGGTAAGAAAGAGAAGTTGAGTCCTAAATATATAGAACCCTATAGAATAGTGAAGCGTGTTGGTAAAGTGGCACATGAATTAGACTTGCCATTCGAGTTGGCTATAGTTCATCCAGTATTTCATGTATCAATGTTGAGGAAATTGGTGGGTGATTCAAACTCTATTGTGTTATTGGAAATCGTGAACATTGAGGAGAATTTAACTTATGAGGAGGTTTCGGTGAAAATCTTAGATTGGCAACTGAAGAGGTTAAGGAATAAAGATGTTGCGCCCGTCAAGGTATTGTGGAGAAATTAACAAGTAGATAATGCTACATGGGAAGCGGAAGCAGACATGAAAAAGAGTTATCCATATCTCTTTCCTTCTGCTCAAGCCTAAACATACTAAGTTGTTGATGATCGAGTCGATTAAACTCCTACGTTTTAGTTCCATACGTCATTTATATGAATGTATGATTCATGAAAGTGATTTTTCAAATGCCATATTTTTTGATAATTATGATGCTTATATGTTATATGTATTTTAAGGTGTCCTCATGTTCAGGTTGAGTTGCTAGCCCTCTTTCCATGTCTTTCCTACGCTAGTTGAATCACATTCGAGGATGAATATTCCTAAGAGGGAGATATTGTAAGACCCTATAAGATGAGAAATCGAGCGAAAGATTTTTTTTCAAAAGGATTGAAATGGACTCAAGCCTAGGAGTTAGTCTACAAGTCGTAAAAGTTATTACGAGTCATAAACTTGACTCGTAGGGGTAAAGAAGGTGATTGGAAATTTGGCTATGGCAAAAGTTGGGTTAATGAGTCCATTGAAGACTCATAAAGGAAATGAAGACTCATACAAATGAGTCATTGAGGAAAGGTAGGATGACCTTCAGGTGTCACTCTCAAGGCTTCGTTTACGACTCAATAGGATGAGCCATATAGAAGCTTACGACTTATAGCAATGAGTTATGATAAAACTTCAGAGACTCCAAAACTTGCAAGTTCTTGCACCTGTAAGACGAGTCATTTGAACAACTGGTAAAGGTAACGACAGGTCATAAAGAAGACTCATAGCAAAAGTACTAAGGCTCGATTTTTAGGCCTTTCTCAGGACCTGCAGGATGAGTCGTAATGACAACCCGTTACCATATCTACGACCTGTAGACTCAAGTCGTAGGGTTGACCAATTGGAATTTTAAAGAGAGGTAGTTTGGTATTTTCCCTAGATTCTAAAAATGTATGTGGACGTTTTTAATGACTAAATTCATTACGAATTGGATCCTTAATACTCCTAAACTCTTTATTTTCCCTCATTATTTTCCCAAATAAATTTTATCCTTCTCTCCCAAGCTTCCTTAGTAGTTCATCAAGCTTCTATTAGGGTTTCTTCAAGAGCAAGTCTCCTTTCTCAAATTCAAGTAAAATTTCAATCAAGGTATGTGTGGATTGATTCATAAGTCCCTTCCACTCATGTAGTCCAAGGTTTAATCTGAAAATATTATGAAATCTCATTACTTTTGAACTTCAATTTTGATGAATTGTGTTGGCTGCTTCAATTTTGTTGTAAATGATTGTTTATGATCATTATGAGTATGTTTCTATGTAAATTACATGATTTTAAGTTGAATTATGAAAGCCCATGCATGAAGTTATTTCCTATGATGAATTATATGCATTATGTTCATGGAGTTCAATGTTTTCAAGGTATTCTCATAGTTTTTAATTAAATTGATTATATATATGAGTTTTACTCTAATTTCAAGTATGGATTTACGATCATGAATTAGAAGTACATTCAAGATATGATTTTCATGCAAGTACGAAGATAGGCGACTTAGGGCACTATGTGGTGACTTAAGGCCTAATGATATGAATTATTTATATTGTAATGTGTAAGGACAATACTCACATTGCACTTATGTTATGAAATGAGTTACTATATGTATTTTAAACCTATGATCATGTTTATTATATTTTAACTTTAATTACTATGCTATGTATGTATTCTGTGGGATTTGACTTAGCACCGAGAGGACTTGAGGTGGGGGCCCTACCAAAAGCTTTAGTAGCAGCCTCATGTCCTATAAACTATATGCCACTGTAGGTTTCCTTATGTCTTAGCCAGTGGATCCATATATAGGGTGTGTACATGACCCGCCTAGCAGGATAAAGTCTACCTTGGCAAGTAGATTCCCCTTTTCCTTCATTGTACGGGGAGACAATGGGATTCTATATAATAGCTCGCATGTTTGTATTGTGGGTTATGGTTCCTATCCCACATATGTATATGAGTATCATGTTATTTTATGATCAGTATATTGCTCATGACTTTACTTATCATTTATACTATGTATGCTCTTGATTTACGTTGCATATCATGCCCACATACTTATTACATTCAAACGTACTAATGCATATTATTGCTTGCATTATCTTATAATAAATGGGTTGAGATTAAGGATCGTATCCATCCACGTGGCTAGTTGTACTTGCTTAGACTAGAAGTTGCGGTGAGTCCTCATCTATCGAGGACCAAGTTTTGAGCTACTATTCTCCTATTCCAAAAAATATTTATTTTTTGTATATTGAGGATGAGCTAGGGACATGTATTAGCTCCCGTCCATGTTCATGATTAGAGGCATTAGTTGGACAAATGTTGAGTCTATGTTGTCAAGATACATTCTACATTTATGATCCATGACTTAAACTCTCTTATTATGATGTTTTCGCATTTACTTTACCTTATGTATGCTTTATGAGATGACAATAGACTTAGTTGGGGCCCTTCGGGGTTTTGATCATTGTGTTACGACTAGGTCCTAGGTCAGGTCGTGACAACTCTAACTCATCCTAACTAACAACTCTTTCTCTACCTCCTCCTATCATAAAAGTTAGACAATACTTACTACTTTTTAGTCAAAACCAAAAAGGATTTTACTTATGACCCCATCACCTACCTTATAGATACATAACTCTAGCTACATGCCACAACTAACCACCCTTATCACTATTTGGATCAATGCACGATTCAAGTGAATAAGAGTGCATTCTTTCAAATCAATAGACTTAAGCACACTAATCGGCTCCTTTTGAGCCTGGTGTCATCACTTTACTCTCTGAATTATTTATCTAAGAGTAACTCATCAATAAGAATCTAAACTTTACTGTTCCAACCACCTTGAGTATGAGGGGTAGTCGAATGGATTTGAGCAGCACACAAATTAGAAAGGAACTTTTATAGAGTTAAACTCTATAGCACGAACTCAGAATATGAAAGAAGTGAAATGATTCCTATTGTCCTATAGCCTTCTTATTATAAGTGTGGTGAACGACACACCATAAGACTGACTCTACTAGACATGGCTTTATAGACACGCTAGGACACGTAAACTCTGTTCTCTGATATGAAGTTTGTCACGCTCCGAGCTACACTCTAGACATGGCCGGCACTTAGAAACCATTACTGGTCCCAAGCGAACCAGTTGGCCTGGAGAACTCACTCAACAAAAGACTTTAACTCATAAAATAATTTGGATGAGCACAATTAGTATATGCAAACTTAACTTCTTGAAATAAAATCTCAATACTCAAATATATATAGAATATAACTCAATGTTTTAAAAACATGAACTCTGAAAATAATTGAATAAACTCTGTCTGTGATTAGTCTATGAAGCCTCTAAAACTGACTCTGAAACAGGTACCTGGATATGACTACCTCAAATTGGTAAATAAAGAGTGAAAGATAAAGACTCAAGAGCTCCTTTAAATGCTAAGAGGTCTCGCCAAAGCTGAGTAAAATGTTGACCTTCAACGGTGCACCTGTTAAGGATCTCTATCACCTGTGTTTGCATCATAAAACGATGCAGGCCAAATGACATCAGTATATGAAATGTACAAGTATGTAATAAAGTTGAAAAGTAACCTATCAAGATATTCAACTCATAAGAATCCACTCTGAAAAATAGTTCAACTCAATAAAACATGCAATATGTATAAAAGAATGCTTTAAAATATATGAATACGTAGATGTAACTCAGTATATAAAACTATAATACTTTACTTCTTGGGTAGTTTTTTTAACCGACAATCATCACTTATGAGCTAGTGATGATACAACGAACTGCTGTCATTGCCACAGCCGTCTAATACTTTTCCAGGGTAAGGGATGCAAACTCATCTTTAGATCCAAAATTTCTCAAAGTCCATCATTTTGGTACTAGTTTGGAGTCGCCTGAATTTCTATCCTACACTGGCTACATAGTTTATGGGCTTACCACAAATTTGTGCTAAATACTACTCCCAAAATATTGTATTATGCTCATATACGTTAAGTGAGAAAATACTCAAAATACATCATTTAGTCTCTTTTTGACTTAGCTCAAAACTCAACTCTTCTCAATTCGTCTCTTCTCGTTAAAATTGATATAATCTCAACTCGATGAACGCATTTTAAAACATAATTTTAACTTCTTAACTCAATCTCAAAAAATATATTTTCATGTAATAATGTTCAAGTTGTTTATACTCAAAATACTCATGCTCAAAATAATAATTAAGAGACTTTTCAAAGTCATACTCATGTCAAACTTTTTCTCAATTAAATGGTGAAAATAATCATTCTTTAAACTCAAAATTAATGCATAAAATAACTAGGGCAAAACTCAATTAGGGTTCATGTGAATGCAAACATGAAGCCATAATCTCAAGACCTCAACTCATTAATGTATAATCAAACATATACTATAACTCAATAATAAATTATATAATTAACTTCAAGAATTCAATTTGTTGGGATAGATACTCAAAATCAAACTCAACTTGACTGTAGGAGGATGTAGGGAACGAGGACGAACTTATTCCAAAGTTATTATAGGTTTACATACCTGGAATAAAGATTATCTAAGCGAAAATCAAATACTTGGCTTGAAACTCTTGAACCCTAGCTTCTCCTCATAAAATAACATAGAACATGTGAATTTGATTTGTTTGAGTGTTTGGAATGAATGGGGAGGTTATAAGGATATAAGATCGACATGAGGAAGTTAATTGATGGTAAAAGGTCAAGAATATCGTTCTGGAAATGTAATAAAACCATAAAAAATAAAAAAATGACCTTTTAATGAGTCCTGTCAGCCAAAATGGCGAGCTAGAAGTCTCCTCATCGAACTATTCGGCGAATCACCAAAAGGGTGCTTTGGATCACCTAAAATAATAGTTTATGGAGGTTTTTAGGTCTATTCAGCGAGCGAACTATTCGGCGAGTCGCCAAATTGGCTTGTGAGCTCACCTAAATATCCTGTCCCGACATGCTTCAGTAAAATGAGCATAACTTTCTACTCCAAACTCTAAATGACGAAAGCTTGGTGAAGTTGAAAAGAGGATATGTAGATATTTAATTTTATAGGTCATAGGATACATAACTCTTAATATTCTAAGAGATGTGGTGATTTAAAGTTGACCCTTATATGATCTTATATGAAAACTCAATCGGTAAAAGATCTTTGAACTCGACTTAGTATTAGAGGTTCCTTATGACCCTAATACACCTCTAAAAGACTTCAAATACTTAGTAATTAATCCTAAAGAATATATACAATTAGAATTAATCGGATTTGGACCTATACCAATATGAAGAATGGCTCGGGTCATAGCTTAAAATTTTTGGGATGTTATAATAGTCCCTCCACATGGGCAACTTTGTCCCATATGGAACTTGCGTGGTGTGATGATGTCTTGGATCGTCACACTCTCCCCTACCTGATGTTGCGAAAACCACGGTACATTGTTGTTGCATAAACTCTCAGATCTTATCATTAAATAACTACAAGTCCTTATATCATTCTCGTGTATCTTCTTTTGATGATTTCCCCTTCCAATGGACATGAAACACAAAAAGTGTTTTTGTCTCTGTCTTACTCAAAACTTGTAGTGGTTTTCAAGAACATCGACACCTCCTTCTTGAGCTCCTTCACAAGTTATATAGCTGAAAGTTGTGCTTGATTCTGTTTGTGGTGTATAGTTATTATAGGCACCATATAATCCCTTCTCATTCCATGAACCAGAGAAACTAGAGGTAGGGGTCGATTAAGGTATGACACTATGTGAAGAACTCTTGCCAAAAATAATATCAAAGATATCTATTGTAGTGGTGGTAAAGTAGGTCAAATATTTCTGATTGCAAAATTTGACACCAACTCTATTGGCTATGCCATGAGCATTTTGAGCCTCAATATTCATGGCCTTAAACACGAAAGTTAGTTGGAGAGAGCTTCAAATGTAGTCTCTTTGCTGCAGCCTTAGTCAAAAAATTATTAGTTGCTGCAGTGTCCATTAATGCACGAGTGGGATTGTTGTTGAAGATAATATCTACGTACTGATTTCTATTTTCATTAACATGGTTAGCTATTTTTGTTATGGATCCACATAGTCCAATCACACCTAATTGATCTATGACCAAACTCTCTCCTTGCGCATGCTCCCTCTGTTCACGCACCATAGCACTAAGACTCTTTAAGTCAAGAAAATCCTTGAAGCTATGTGGTCCTCTGCATATGTAGCATCCCTTCCTTGAAGTTTGTACTGTCTTTTCCATGTAGCTCTGATGACTAATTGACTTTTTTGTTATCAAACTTGTGGGTATCTTAAGTCTTGTGGTGTTGTTGATGTACTTCCTTGCTTTTACCACGGTCTCTTCACCCTTACCAATGCTATCCTCTAGCTTATTGTTTCTGTCTTTGTCATACTTCTCATTTTTAAAATCCATTTAAGACTCAGCTTCCACTATGGCTTGGTCTACATTAGTGTCTCATCGGCGTTGCAATTTCCGCTTAACCTAATTTTCCAACCCGTTCATAAAGTAGAACAATAAGTCATCGCTGGTGAGGTTGGGAATTTGGAGCATAAGGGTGGTGAACTCCTTGATATAGTCATGTATTCTCTCTGTCTGCTTCAACTTCTGAAGGCTGCATCTTTCCTCGTACAAGATATTATTTGGGAAGAACTGCCACTTGAACTCGTCCTTGCACTAATCCCATTTGTTTATTGTGAACAGGACTCTCTCAGCATCAGTCGATTTTTGTCTCCACCATATCATGAAAGTTTCATACAAGTAAAATACTGCATGTTGATCTTGGTATCATCATCCCTTACATTTCCATGTTGGAAATAATTCTCCAGGTGCCGTATAGAAATTTTTTTACTTCCTATGCATCACGAACTCCTTTGAACACAGGTGTCTTGGGAGACTCAATCTTAGCCTCCCTCGTCAAGATAATTTTTTTGGTGGTCTCAGTTATGTTAGTGTTGATATCCTCTTCGAGTGACTCTATCTTTGCCTTCATGGCATTGATAGTGCTGAAAGCCTCTATAAGTTTGCACTCTAATGCAACATTGGTCTTCCTCATCTCTATCTCAATCTTCATATGCCCATACAAGTCATTTCAGATGCTCTCAATCTCCTCAAGAGTATGTCCCTCAAGAATGCTTAGGGTGCCTTCTACCTTCCCCAAGCATTGGCCAAAGATCTCGACTTCATCTATCCCTGCATTAATCTTTGTGACCCACTCTCTACCAAGCGAGACGTCCTTGGGCAGGACCTCCACATCATCCTCGCTCACCTCAGTGGTAAAAGGTTCTTGGGATATAAGCCCTTCATTTGGATCAACGTGGCACCTCCTGGTTCTTGTTGGCAACATTCCTTTTGTTTTTATACCCTTTTTACCGGCGGCATCCTAGATGATGCTGGCTTGGGTGTTAGTAGCTTTAGTTTCTCCATCATTTTCCATTCTCTTAGTTACAACCTCGTTCGGATATCACGTTGTCACGTCCTTTATCTTTTACTAAGTACTAGTGTTGCACTTGACAACTTGCTCATGTTCATTGCTGAGAGAATGGTGTACAGAACACAAGAGGATTGCTAGGAAGGATTGTATTGTAGAAAACTTTGATTTTTGTTTCATGATTTTACAAATGGATACCCTTTATTTATACTACTTACGTAGGGGAAGACATATAAATTACTTACTTAGGGGAAGACATATAAATTACTTACTTAGGGGAAGACATATAAATAATAATTGCTAAACATGCTCCTACATATTTATAAATAAGTCCCTTCTCTAGAATACTCTATATAACTAGAATATTCAAACGACCTTCCATATAAATCCATGGAATTTTAAGGTCTTCTAAGGGAATTCTCCACATATCTTTAGAATCTTCGACTAAGGACTAGTCTTTTTCCTATGTAAGCCCTCCACATGAGCAACTTTGTGACTTGTGGCACTTACATGACATGATGATGTGGCGAGTCATCACATAAGTCTCTTTCATTTTGGCCAAACAATTGTTTCTTCTAACCAATTGGTTTTTGGAGTGTTTAACTAGTGGTGCTGCTATTTTATAAATCCATTACATTTTTTCTTCTTCTAATTTATATATAAGTTATTAAAAGTAAATTCATAATTTTGGGGTTCCACTTACTTCTTTCTTATCTTTTGTTGGGGTGAATTTTTTTATTTTTAAGTCGATGAGCATGTTTGTTCCTTCTTTGTTTTTCTGACTTTATTTGTTTGTGGGTTCCATATTGATCTCTTTTTTTAGTAAGAATTACAAAATAGATAAAAAAGAATATATATGTGATATTTTATATTAATCTATTTCATAAAATTAATTACTATTAATAAAGTTTTTATTTATTACTTTTTTTAAAAAAAAATCTTTAGATTTTTTTCAACTTTTACTAATAACAATAAATAATTTAAACTCAACAACAATAATAATAATATACATGGTGCAATTCCACTAATATGATTTTAAAATAATGTGATGTACGCAAACTTTAATCTTACTGTGAGTTAATTAGAACTCATAACACTAAGTTAATAGTGACACAAAAGAAAATAATTGAATAGAATTGTTAGCATAACAAGTAAACTCGATTATAAGAAAAATTTACTTAATAATAGTAAATTCACTGAAAACGATAAAATATTAAAATATACCTTAAAATAAATATTTTATATGTTATGAGTTATGTCTTTTTTGTTGAATAAGCCGTTTTAAAAAAAAAAAAATTAATTTGCAAGTTGCTAATATTTTTTTAATCAAATGAACATTAGTATTCATTCTAAGGTTACAAATTTCAATTAGTTTACTATTGTTAAAACAATATGATTTAATGTGCTAAATAAGTAGGATAATAATTTGACATAATTGATATTGCGCAATACATATAGTAGTACGAAACAGAAATAAAATAAAATAAGAAAAGATCATACGGTGGTAAAATAAAGAAGCAATCGCTGACGACCAGGAAGGCAACTTGTAGAGAAAGGAAGCCAAGTCGCTTACACGAGTTTAACCTTCCGAAAACAATGGACTTGATAATCGGAAGAAATTACCTAGTTAGAGGAATAAGAATAAGAAGAATCCAAATCCAAGGAAAAGAAAGGAATAAGGCAAGATGTATGTGAAAACGTGACGATAGGGATTAAAATGGTGAACGAAAGATGTGGGCTTGTAGTTTTCCTCCCCCATAATAATAAAAATACAAAAAAGAAGTTGAATCTCTTCCTGAAATTCCTCCCCAACCCACCTCTTTATCAATATATAAATGCCCTCTCTAAATACTTTTTCCCTCCATTCACTCCTCACATGTTTCCATCTCAACAAAATAACATCATATTCTTGTCTACTATATAAGCAAATATTGTGCTTCATTTTTTCCCACACTGGCTAGTGCCCAATACATACAATCTTACACACGCAGTGTAGACTAGAAAACGTTTAACCATTAACCAACTGAGCGTAAATTACCCTAGCTAGCTCTTTTTCCATTCTAAATTCTTTATCATTTCCCTTCCTTTGTAAGTTCAAACCCTGCTCCGCTTTTACCATAATATCCTTCTGGGAACAATCTAATTCCTGTTTTACCATTCGCCATCCACACGTATTCTTTTAGCCTTTGAAATGGAAGAGTGTAAAATCGAGAAAAAGCGATCCCGAGAGGACTCGGATCCGGAGTCAAAGCGAGTGCGCATAGACGTGGAGGAGGTAGTTTTCAACTCGCCCGAGGCGGATGCCGGTCTAGGTATGTATTCGCCGGAGGCCAAGCAGATCAGAGAAGACATATTGGACATCTTAGATGAACAGGAAACTTTCACAGACCGTCTACCGGAGGTAATGAAGAGCTTTGAAGAAGAGATTGTTCATCCCTCAGCTCAACAAAACATTCTCGATCTCATGTCATCAGATTCAATAGATCCTCAACCGGACCTCGGCTATCTTCAAGAAGCCTCTGACAATGAACTCGGCCTCCCTCCCACGCTTTCATCTTTCGATGACCATGTTGACGCCAAAATAAACTTGCTGGAATCGGAGAACGCAATTGAATTTGAGAACGAGTTGCTGCCGAGTCACGATTCGTTCGAACTCGGATTGTTTGATTACCAGGAATCATTAGAATTTTCGCAGTTTTGTCAGTCCATGCCTGCTTAACGTCTTTGTGGGTTCATGAGAATTGTGAAAGAAATATAAATTAGGAAAGTCACAATTTTGGTACCTCCCTTAGTTTTTAAATTTTGTTTATCCAATATATCTATTAATTAATTCTCATAATTTAAATGAATTTTATTATAATAATAAGAAGATAAATATCAAAACATTTCATTAATCTTTAAAATAATAATTGGTTAAATTAATGGGTTCTTTTTCGTGGATAATATGCTCATTAGTTTGTTACTAAGAATATTTTTCAATTAGTCATAACTTAGGGATCCTTTGGTAATTGCTTAGGAGTTAAGTTATTGATGTATTAAATTTTACATGAATAATATTATGTTTCGAATCTTTTGCTATGTATAAATTTCAATACACTTAACATGGTGTTTCATTTGCAATTTAGAAACTCCCAAAACTAAAATATGTAAAAATTATCAGAAAATTTATATACTTATTTTATGAAGGATAAAAGATAAAATAACTAATATATTAATAACTAACTCCTACATAAAATAGTACCCACTCTATTTCAAAAAGAATGACCCCCTTCATTTTTTGGCAACACTTTAATTTCAGTTTTCCACTAAACATATTTAAGGCCACAAGATTAAAGAGCATTTTTGTCGCAATCCAAAATCTCAGGTCATGATGACACTTACTAACATCCCATCAGTAGGTAAGCCTATCCTATAGCCCGGAATCAGAAACAACGGGCTATCACGCGATGGAAAAAAATATGAAAAGCAAGGAACAAGATATTAAATAAAATAAAATAAAAGATACAGTCAAATATACATAATATACGTCCTCAATACCTAGTATTAGCCAGTACCCGAGCTAATAATTCAAAATAGAAGTACAAGTAAATACAAATATACAAGTTAGTCTCTGAATACAAAGTAAAGACTAATTCAACCAACCAAAAGGAGAATGACAACTTCGAACAACAGGAGATCACCCCAGTCTTTGAATCACAAAAGTTGTTCCGCACAAGGCACACGTCAACAACAAAAACTCGTACTATAATCTGCAGGGTGCAAAAGTGTAGTGTGAGTTCCAAAAAAATGGTACCGAGCAGGCTTAGGCCAATTGACCCCAAAAGACAATGCAAGTATAAATAACAGGTAATAAGGAAAGTACAGTATAAACAACTAAAAAGGAGATATCACATGATAATACAGTGAAATAGAGATAAATGAATTGAATATAATGAACCAGAGACCGAGGCAAAAGAACGCACCTGAAGACACTAACCCAACAACCTAATTACAACAAGATCATACTGCATATATCCACTTACCAAAGACATACTAACAATAATCACAAATAGTTACTATAACAGCCCAAAAGGGAGTTGAATCCACTCCAACTCTACCAAATCAAGAAGTACAAACATCAAGACAAGTTTGAGCGACACATACAACTATCTATTCACCAAAAGAATACACAAAATATAGTCAAAAAATAACCTAATCGTACCCCTATAAGGCTGAAAGGTACATAAAATAAATATATCCCAACAACCCCCATAATATCGGTAGGTACAAATACCAATCAATTATACTCGTGATAGGCAATGCATACGAATGCAAGTTATGCAATAAAATTAGTAGTGTTATAGTGTCAATTTTCAAGTGCCTTCAATATCATATGCCAATGCAACAAAGCATATACACCTACTTACTGCCTCCGACAAGCTAAGTAGGACCCATGTGGCTCCCTCAACTTCTGTTCAGTGGGTCACATGAATGGGGAGCTCATAAGGACTCGATTCATCTGTATATACTTGTCCGATCCAGATTCAGGACTTTCACAATAAATCCTTTCAGATAAGCTACGCCATGGTACTAAAGATATTAATATGAAACTACATGAATGGAGAAACGGTCGGTTAAAGTCCTTGACCGATCAATAGGTGGTAAGCCCGGACCTCCCACCATAGCTACTAGGAAGAGAAGTGATTCTCGCATGCCTACCTATCTCAAAAATCCATTTATCAATAGTAGAGGTGGTACGACTCTCAGTAAACATTAGTTTATGAGTAAAACGGTAAAATCATACTTTTTCACGATGATAGTGAAAATATATGCATTGGCTGGGATCGTACAAAAATACCCATAAAAATTAGTACCAAATGCAATGTATACCATCACCAGCATTTAAGCAATATTATCTAAACAACCTAAACACATCAGTGATATCCATAACTCAAGGATCGATGCCTTACCCCGAATATATTCCTCAATCATCAACCAGCACCACTAATGCAAACCCAAGCAACTAAGGCTCCAGGCACTAGTGGAGGGTATCAAACATAAGTGTACGATCTCGTAAGTTGAAAAGTCAAAACAAAGGAAATTTTTGAAAAAATTGATTAGAATCGAGTTCTACGACTCAACCTATGAGTTGTAGAAGCTCATACAAGTCGTAAGAGTGACTCGTAGGACTTATGATGATGCATGATGCATTTTCGAACCACATCACGCCCTTCATGGGCGACACTCGATGAGTATAACCACCTAATTACTTGATTCATGCTACACTACTCGATGAGTATAACCTCCTAATTATTAATATCAACATATGCATACGTCTCCGATGAATTATCATTTACCTTTTGCCTACGACATGATCACTACATGAGACATTCATTCAAATTCGAACGTACACACCTTAATAGAACTTGTCTTGTACAATACTTTACGAATATATCTGTATTACCTCCTAAAATCAATGAACTATCAATGTTATGTTGTCTATATCATTAAATGAGATAAAAAATTCAATGTTAGACGAATTATATATATATATATATAAAATTTGTTATGACATTTCTACGAGTATCACCTCGCATATCTTCACCGCTACATCATTACACGAGACTTAAGTTCATAACTTGATGGCAAACTAATATAATTTGTTACATTATTCTACAAATATATATATAATTATCTCATAATTAATATCAATGTTATTTCATACTCTAAATATGAATTATCGATGTTTCTTTGTCTATTTCACGAAGTCTAATTTTTTAATAAAATTATACAGAGTTATTACACTTTTAAAATAATTAATTTTAAGCATAAAATTAAAATCTAATGTTATACACAATAGAGAAATAATGATTAATAGAAATATTTTTAAAAAAATGACATCTGAATATCGATTTTATTAAAAATAATTAGATAAAATAAAATATACCAACCTTCGGAGGTAGGCATCACAATAAATTTTAATTAAAATAAAATTAATCATGTTAAATTAAACAATACTGACATCTGGAAATTGGTATTTTATATCAATTTATTTTTTATTTTGCAAAAAATCGTGTTCCGGGGGACGATTTATTTAAATTTAAATGAAAATATTACTCTATTAGTTTGCTCTATTTTTAATTCAGATAAGATTAAATTTTATTCTTAACTTGCTAATGTATTACTGACCACTAGAGGTCAGTCTTAATAAAAATAATTAAATAAAAATAAAGATATGAATTCTTTTAGTCACTATATACATATTTTAATGAAAATTAATTTAATTACATAAAATTTAATTTTACCGACTTCCGGAAGATGGTTTAATTAAAATTTATTAAAAAGTGTTTTTTTTTTGTTTTTTTATATTTAATTAAGATAAAACGAAATATTATTATTTATTTATTAAATTCAGTACCAACTACAAGAGATAGATTTTTCTTGTATTTATTTTTTTCAAAAAGATTTTAGACCTCTAGAGGGCGGTATGTTGTTTTTCTGCATTTTTATGCACCAAAAATTGACTTCTTGAAGTCGGTTTTCTTTAAAAAAATTCTTTTATATTTTTTTAACAATATCGATTTTCCAAAGTCAGAAATTACCGACTTCCATTGGAGGTCAGTATTCACAGTTTTTTTAGTAGTGCGTGGTAGTTAGTTCACTTCACATTTCTGGAGGCCGATTAAGAAAGAGTTGGGTACTCGAGTTGAACACAACACAACTTTCCAACCCCAGACTAATGGTCAGTCAGAGAGGACTATTCAGGTTGTGGAAGACATACTTTGGGCTTGTGTTATTGATTTTGGGGGTTTGTGGGATCAGTCCTTGGCATTGGTAGAGTTCACATATAATAACAACTACCATTCGAGCATTGAAATGGCACCGTTGGAGGCATTAGATGGTAGGAGATGTCATTTCCCAGTAGGCTGGTTTGATGATTTTGATGTTAGGCCTTAGGGCATTGATTTACTGGATAATTCGATGAATAGAGTTCGTATGATCCAAGAGAGGCTCTGTACTACCTAGAGTAGGCTGAAAAGTTATGTTGATCGGAGGGTTCAACCTTTGAAGTTTATGGTTGTGGATCGGGTATTCTTGCGGGTGTCACCCATGAAGGGCATGATGAGATTTGGGATGAGGGGTAAGCTTAGCCCCAAGTTCATTGGCCCTTTTGAGATCCTAAGATGGGTGGGAGAGGTAGCTTATGAGTTGGACTTGCCCCTAGAACTTTCTGGTGTTCAAATTGTATTCCATGTTTCTATGCTGCGGCAGAACGTTCCAGATGAGTCTCACATACTTTAGGGGGATTTGGTTCAGCTCGACGAGTCCTTATCCTTTGAGGATGAGCCTGTGTCTATTTTGGACAGATAGATTAGGAAGTTGAGGTCTAACGAGATCCCATCGGTGAAGGTCTAGTGGAGGCATCATCCGGTCAAAGAGGGTACTTGGGAGACCAAGCAGGATATGTGGATCCGATGTCCTCATCTTTTTTAGCCACCAGGTATCTTTTCTTCCTTGACTTTTGAGGATGAAAGTCCTTTTAGTAGTGGATGCTGAAATGACCTCCAAGGTCATTTTTATGCTTTTGTGTGTTTTTACCATTTACCCATTTTCGTAACTTCTTTATAGCTCTTATGTGATGTTGGGATGGATGACACACTTCTCGAGGTGGTTGGGTGAGTTTTGGGCGAGTTTTCCTCTTTTTAAAAGCCTTAAGTGAAAAGAGTTGACTTTGGTTAACATTCAAAGATTTGGTTGTTCTATTGAAATTTTGACGGTTCTATACAGCTTCGGAAGGTCCATTTTGGTCGAGAAGGAAGGTTGGTTTGGATTTTGGATTCTTCGTTTTGAGTTTATATAGTCTTGCCATTTTAACTTTAAGTTTTGGCAAGTTTGACTTCAGCCAACATTTTGAGTAAACGCACTTGGATGAAAATTTCGTCAACACGGTTAGCTCCAGAACTCCTATTTTGGTCTGGAACTACCTTTGGTTTGGTTCTTGAGGTGTTCAAAATGAGTTTTACGTCGTTTGTGTATTTTAAGTGTTTTCCTTTCAAAGTGTTGACTTTGGTCAATATTTGGATGAGACGACCTTCGTTGGTCATTTTGTCGATTCTGTTGAGTCTGAAATAATGTTTCTAGATGGGTAGCATAGTCCATTTGCATCAACGGGATTCCAAATGAATTTTGGACCCTTGTTTAAGGAAATTCAAGTTCCTCAAAGTTCAGCACCAGCTGAACTGCTGGTGTAGTTCATTTTCCTATTTGCATTTGCGAGCCGGTGGTCGTAATCGCGAAGGTAGGGGTTGTTTGGTCATCGCGATTGCAAGCTGACTTCCGCAATCACTAAGGGCAATTAGCTCATGCATCGCGATCACGGATCTGGGTCTCTTGATCGTGAAGAGTAATTTTTCTGATTCCATTGATCTTTAAGACCCGATTTTGGCCATCTCTTCTTCATTTTTAACATATCGAAACTCAATTTTCGAGAGCAATTCTTGGCCATTTTCACTAATTCTTGTTGCATTGTGTTGGAAACTCTTGTGGGGAAATTTCAAAACCTTCTCATCCTAGAAACCTTGTAAGTCCTATGTATTTTGTTGAATTATTCCATTTTTGACCATCTTAGAGCTAGAAATTGGTGGGGTCATTTTGAGCCCTTTCGGTGCTCGGAATGTGCCCATTTTTGGAGCACAAGTTCCATGAGCTATTTGAGACCTTGTGATGGAGTTGGTTTTTTGATTTCGTGCACGGTCCCAATGTCGAATTTTGACTTGATTTTAGTTCCCTTTTTAATTATAGTAATATGGATATTGTTGGCTTTGTTTTGATGTGTTCTTTAATAATTTAATAGAGTGGAATTGTTCGGAGGAAGACCGAAAAGAAAAAGCAATAGTTTAGCAGTTTGTGTGCGATTTCGGCCTTGAGGTAGGCTATGGCTTCTTCTTGTTAGACTTGGTTCGGTTAGAATTGATATATTATGTGTAGTATTGTATGATTATGTTGGTTCGAGGTGTTGGTAGCCTTTTAAAGTAAATTAGGAGGCGATGGCCTTCGTTGGTAGCTAGTTTGGATTTTAGTCATTGGAGCCTTAGATTAGGTGTTTTCTTGACTTGTTTGCATCGCTTAGAATCCTTAGAACTTGCTTCTAGGTGACTTGAACTTAAGATGCCGCTTGTCTGACTTGTTTGGTTTTGGTTGTCTATTTGGTCGTGATTTCTTCTTATGCTTATGCTTATGCCTTTTTTGATTATAACATTGGAATATTGGACCCGAGGTCATGTTTTTGGTACACCGGAGTCTCAGCTTAGTGATTTGATGCCTTTGGCGAGATTTTACCTGACATTGAGTGATTTATGATTATTGACATGCTACGTGCCTTGATTACCTTGTCGATGTCTAAAATTATTTTAATGGACAAATAAATGATGAGACTAAGATTTTCGTTAATGAATAAGTATAAGAAATTGAAGAAAATACGGGTGATATAATGATTATGGCTTTTACATATGACAATTAGTCCGTGGGGATTTTGTAGTTGACTAATTTACCGATTTACCTATATTTATCTAAACTGTCTTTGACTTTTATCTTTTGCATTTATTGGGTTTAGGCTGACTTATCCGGTGGGAAAGGACAAGTGCCATCATGCCCGTCTTTCGGGTCTTGACACTCTAATTCATAAGCGACATTGTCAACTCTCTTAATAATCAAGTAAGGACTAATGTAACGGGGACTAATCTTCCCTTTCTTCTTATATCTCATAACACCATTCATGGGTGAAACTTTCAAATATACCCAATCGTTCACCTCAAACTCTAAGTCTATTCTCCTAAAATCATAGTAGGACTTTTGATAACTTTGCGCACTTTTCAACCATTCTTGAATGATATTCACCTTTTCCATAGCCTGATGAACCAAGTCTGACCCTATCGACTCCGCTTCACCATCTTCGAACCAACCAATTGATGATTTGCATCTCCTTCATAAAGAGCCTCACGGGGAGCCATTTGAATACTCGAATAAAAACTATTGTTGTAATCAAACTCCACAAGAGGCAAGTGGTCATTCCAATTACCTTTAAAATCAATGACACAATATCTCAACATGTCCTCAAGAGTTTGAATTGTATGTTCTGCCTGCCAATCTGTCTGAGGATGGAAAGTCGTACTAACATTTACCTTTGAACTCAAACCTCTCTGAAACTTCTTCCAAAATTGACCAGTAAATTAAGCACCTTTATATGAGATGATACACAAGGTAACTCCATAAATTCCAAATATACAATCTGGCATACTCCTCTGTTGAATCTGTAGTCTTGACGGGCTAGAAGTGGGCAAATTTTGTCATCCTATCCATAATCACCCAAATTGAGTCATGCTGTCTGTAGGATCACGGTATACCTATAATGAAGTCCTTATTGATCATCTCCCAATTCTACTCTGGCAACTTTATATTCTGAGCTACACCACAAGGCCTTTGATGTTCAACTTTGACTAATTGAAAATTCAAGAACTTGGAAACAAAATCTATATCTCTTTTCATGTGATTCCACCAATAGACTCCTGTCAAGTCATGGTACATTTTGGTGGAACCTGGATGAATTGAATATTTGGAGCTATGGCCTCTGCCATGATTCTATCTCAAAGAATGTCAACACTCAGAATACACAATCTTCCTTGATACCTCAATACACCATCTCCCCCTTTGGAAAAAGCAATCACTTTCTGTTTGTGAACATCTTCTTTCAACTGAAGTAGAATAGGATCTTGGTCTTGTTTTTCCTTCACTTTAACAACTAATGAAGAACCAGACCCATTTTTCCTAAACTTACACTTCAATTAAGATGTATAAAGCCGTCACTGTCAAATATAGAACCCAATTAGGTTGGGGTCGAACCCACAAGAAATATGGAGAAAATCAGTCTACTAGCACTTACACTCAGTTATAGTCAATATTTCCAAATAATAAACATGCATAAAGTAACTAGAGGTATTTATTGTTTTAATAAGTAAAAGTTCACATTAAAATTATAAAAACCTAAGATTGTTAACAATATGAGACGGTAACTAGGACTGTGTTCCCCATGACATATAACTCAGTAACCGTTAATATTGGTAATGTCGTATCAGCGCATCACATACAAAATCTAGCAAGTTATATACATATAAAATGCCTCCCAACCCTATTAAATATATTTCACTCATCTCCTCCCGGTCTCAGAGTATATTACCAACTAACCCTTACTTTGGATCTCAGAAAACTATCCCCTCCCGAGCTCAAGTTCTTAGACGAAGGTTATGTTTCAATTTTTTGTTGTATTTATCTTTTCCTAATCACTACACCTCTCCTGAGAAAGTAATGAATATAGGCAAGTTGTAACATGTGAACTCGTTAAAATGAAAAAAAGATGAAGATAACAACAATGCAATGCTAAATAGTTACCGACAATCACCTATATGTTTACCTACATAATTATTGTGCCATGGTTCCATAACCCTAATTGTGGGGTTTAGCTACTAATAATCACAAGGAATAAATCAAGAATTACTGTTGAATTCAAAAAATAATACTTACATTATATAAAAGTAAACCTCGAATAACAAGATGAAAAGCGAATCAAGAACGAACAATGGATTAGATTGCACCTTTGAATCTTGAAAATTAATCTCAAAGTATTGTCTTACAATGTTCACAATATGTCAAAACTAAGAATAAAGCGTGTAAACCCAAAAATAAAACAAATTCGGGTATTTATAGAAGTACAAAATCTACTCCTAAAAAAACTAGGAAAACTTAAGTCAGCATAGTTCACATTATTGCATCACGGTCTGTACTGGCCTTCATGCCCCATGGTCCTGCTCTGTGGTGTCTGACTTTTCTCCACCATTATACAGGCTTTTGCTTCTTTACGGTCAAATATCACACTTCATGGTCCTAACTACGCCCCGTAGTAGGGTTTGTAGTACTTTCCTCGACCGATTCCAATCTTCAATCAACAACCCTTCACGAGCTATGATCATATCCTGTAGTGGACTCCACAACCCATGAAGGGTCTCATTGAGTTCCACATGGCCAAAATTTTAGCACTTGAAACTTTACTTGTATCAGCATCACGCCATTCACCACGACCCGTAAAAGGTACCATGGTTCGTGTAGGCACTCGTAGTCCCTGGTGTTTAGCAAAAATGCCTCAACTCCTCAAAAATCATCCAAAATCGTGCACGAATTAGTTATCCTTCAAAATGAACAAACACTATATCTATAAAAATATGCTTGCAACATACACTAATTCACTTTTTTGAGTGTCGGAAGTGTTTTAAATACACACATCAACACCCTCAACTTAGAACCATTTGTTTCCTCAACCAATGACACAAATCAAAATAATACGACGCAGAAACACAAACCACTATCAGAAGATGTATAGCAGCCCAACATATCAACTATGAACCGCTTATTCAATTGACTACTATGCAATATATTGTTAGCTCAACTAACTCTCTAGGATCGATTTAGGACATCGCACTACCCACAGTCAACCAAGCAAATGCAAACAACACTGTACCAGTCAAGATAGCAACTTATATATAGAAGAGAGATTAAAATGAACTCACTCACACTCACAAATAAAGTTCAATCAATGCACATGTACAGATGATAGGATTGCCCTTATTTTCTGCACTGTACTTTCAAATAGCTTTGATCATATTAGGACTTTCTTTGCTAGTAATGTAGGCTCAGGCTCGGGTATGATACATTTAGGATTTAAGTGACTATTTTGCCCCTCCCTGACATTACCTTGACTTATCTACTTCTTTTTCAACCCCCAAACTAGTTAATCCCCTTGTTTCTTTCTCTATTCATGCCCAGGTGTGGTTTCTGCTTTTTTTCTTCTTTTTTTCTAAGTGTGTTTCTTATTTCAATTTTGAATTTCATGATGCATCACACTTGTTCTTTCATTTTGGTAGAGGCTACACCCCAATGCTTATTATTTTTCCTCTCATAACACAACTTTTTTCATACCATGACTTTTCTGCTTCTCTAGTAGCCACCCTTAACTTAGGCAGTTAATCTGAGTTGAGATGCACACTGTCCTACAAGGGACTAGGGCCAAGATAAAGGTCTACAGTCAAACCGAGAAAGTGATTTGTGTTATTTTAAAGAAAATGTCTTTTTCAGGCTCAAACTTCTAGTTCAAAGGGTATAATTTTATTTGGTTGGTTATTTTTAGGCTAAGTGAAATATTTCAACAACGGCCTATGATCATGTTCTAATCAAGCTATCCAATCATTTTAGTGCGACTAACCAGGCAAGTTCTAGCTTGTAGATGCATTGTTCAAATTACATAGTTAAGCTCATAAACAAATGACACTGATGTTATACTATTCAGTACCAATCAAGAAAGTCATGTCCTAGCTAGCATTTGATTGACATGTCAATATGTATTATTCTATTGCTAGAAAGACCTTATGTGAAAGGGATTGAGATCAAAGCTGAGTTATTTTCATGATGCTATTAGGTTGATATTCCACTCATTTGGTTAAATAAGGTATTCGACATCTATATATGTCATTATGTCTGCTTTCTTGACCATATGTCCATATATATGAATTCTTATTCGTCTTAGGGTGGTGTGACTTAAAAATATTATGAAAGACATTTAGTATCTGCGATCAGTCCTTCCTTGTTAAGGTGTATTTTAAAAAACTTAATAGTAGCACATCGATTTCCAAAAATCTCAAATATAATTTTTATGTACAAACTACTAAAACACTTGATTTTTGAAAATACTTTCTTTTACTAATATCAAGGAATCGGGTATAAAAACTAAGTGAAGCACCTTAAGCTCCTTATAAACATCTTCAAGGTTAAGTTATCTTTCTAAAAAGTTGAGTTAAGTTTTCAAGATATTTGAAAAACATTTGAGGTTCTACAAGACATTTGTATGTTATACGAAAGTAATTACGGAATTATGAGAATAAGAGAACTAATGATCCAAGATTGGCTATGTTCTTGCTATGGACTAATATGTGCATTCAAAATTCATATCATACATGGCATGTTATGCATGGACTCCGAGATATAATCAGAGGTAAAGGGCCTATTTGTCCAGAAAACTATATATATTGTGCAGATGGCCATAAGTTAGCTACCGAAAGAGACCGTCATTGCTAGCATTTGGTTGGGTATGTAATGCATTTGCATCAATATATATATATATATTCACGACATACAATTACACGATCATACCATGCATAATTGATTACTATAAGGTCAGATATCGGCCGTGGAGGCTATCAGAGTTTCAGTGTCAGGTGGTATCTGGATTACTTGTTTTCGAACTTGTTTTCGAAATGGACTTTTCTAATAGATTCCTAATACTTGGAAGGAAGTTTTCATATAGCAATTTTCATATTTACCCCTTCATTTTTGGAATTGGGTTTTTGGATCGATTTTGGCCTGATTTCCAAAATTAATGACTTGGGTGTCGTTGTGTTAATATTCTTATATGGAATTCATATTCGAATAGATTTTATTAATTCAGATACTAGATGGAAGGGGAATGCCTAAGTTTTGGTGTATATTGTGATTGAATTGAGCTAAATAAACTTCTAAACCTTCGTTAAAGCTTATAGAATCTTGTGCTTCTCGTCATGTGTGTTAGGAAGTAATGAAAATTGCTTCGAGTTATTTTCTCACTTGTTTGATATTAATAATGAATAAAGAGGTGGTAAAATGGCGATTAATGACTTATATTGATGTGATTGATATGATGATGATCTTGATACACTAGTGGGATTATGACGTGATTATCTTGATATAAATTTACGTGTTGTTATGGTATTCATCATATTCTCGTATTTAAGTGAAAATTTCCTAACAGAATTAGTTCTGATACACTGTTATGACATAAGAAATAATGAAAAATAGGGGATGAGCCATACGCCTCTGTGGCAGACATTATAAAAAAGACGGGCCAGGACACACATTCTGTGGCAGGTTCTATATGAGGGCATGAACCACACACTCTGTAGCAAGTTACATGGATAGAAATATCCCCCATGGGTTCCGTATTGAGATTCAGCGGATATGTACCAACAAGATAGACATGCATCATCTTATTTAACATCTCATTGCACTGCATTACACCTCATGGGTCATGTGTTAACTTGTGTTAGCCCCTTGTTGTTCTTGTGATTGATATACTTGACATTGATATGATTCAATTGGTGATGTTGTTGTTGAGTTATTCGTGAATTTTGTACTACATGATATAGGAACTACTAAGTTGGGCTGATTTCTATTCAGGTTGTAGTTGAGGAGGTTCCGTTGGGATGACAGGAGAACTTGTGTTCTATATAGTTTTGCTTAGTGTTTAGTAGTCCACTTGCTGAGCACCGTGTTGTTTGATAATCACTTCTTGCTTCTACACTTGTGTAGGTTATGAACTCGGACCTGTGTGATTCCTTCTTATCCCTACCACATCCGAGGATATCATCTCGAGTTGTTGAGGTAACTGTTGCATCCATTCGACGGACAGTTCTTACTCTTTCTATGTTTTAGTCCTATTTTTTGGACAAAGATATTTAATACTGTATTTTTGTTCACATATTATGTATTACATTAGCGGCTTGTACACGTGGCAACCAATCTGAGGGCCGGGGTGGGGGGGGGGGTAATGAGTATATTTATCCATTTTCTTAAGTTATGCCTTGTATTTTCTTAATTATATTTGTATTCACTTTTCATTAGGTTTTAGGCTGACTCATCTCGGTGGGTTAAGACGAGTGTCATCACACCCAAATTTATGTCGTGATATATATATATATATATATAAAATAGCCACCTAAATATCTACAACATAGCAGTAGTTTTAATTTTCGTCAATATAGCAATAGATTTTTTTATCAAACACAAATGAATTTTTAAAAAAAAATTAAAAACCAAAAAGGCAGGCCATGATTTTTTTGCGGCTAATGATATTCTCATCCCTTAAATTACTCCCTTTTAGTTATTTACCTTCTACAAATAACTCAAACCTTAGTTAATGGTTAATAGTTTTTTCTCTCATAAAATAAAAAGGGGTATTCTAATCAAAATCAAACACTTTACTTTCATTCTTCTGGTAATTGATTGAATGGAAGATATGAACATCTCAATTTTGATTTAGCACGACGGAAGATGGGATGTAACATGTATTTATTAGAATATATGGTTCGTTTATGATAGTTTTGAAGTGTTTTTTATTTGTCGATCAAAATTCTTTTTAAACATATTCTTTCATGATTAACAAAACATAATTAAAATGAATTTGGTGTACTTTTATTATGGAAATGGTAATTATATGATTTTTTCCGTTATATGTATATATATGTCTGATAACAATATTTATTTTGTTTGTAATCTACTTTAAATTATTTTATTTTATTTTATAAATTTTAATCACAATGTACATAGAGATTTGACGAATTGTCAATGCTTAAAATTCAGATTTCCTATTATTTTATAGTAGTTGGTATTTTATTTTACGAAATCTATAGTTTATGACAGTTGTATATTATGGTTTTTAAAAGTTGGCTTATTTTTGGTTTTGACTATATTATGATTTAAATAGTTGGTATTTTTGTGGTTTGATTATGGTATATACCATTTGGTATTTATGTAATTTTTAAAAGTTGGTCTATTTTTGGTTTGATTATATTATGACTTATAGCAGTTGTTTTTTTATTTGATTATGGTATATGACAGTCGATTTTTTTGTGGTTTGATTATGTTATCGAGCAGTTGGTATTTCATGGTTTTTAAAAGATGGTTTATTTTTGGTTTGATCGTATTATGATATATAACAGTTGGTATTTTGTTTAGTTTGATTATGGTATATGATAGTTGGTATTTTATTGGATTAATTATGGTATATACCATTTGGTATTTTATGTTTTTTAAAAGATTTATTTTTGGTTTTATTATATTATGATTTATAGTAGTTGATTTTTTTTGGTTTGATTATGGTATATGATAGTTGGTATTTTTTGTTGTTTGCTTATGGTATATGCCAATGGTTTGCGAGAGCGGACAACCATTTCTAAGAAAAAGATGAATTGTTTCAAGAATTTGTGGCACTCCCGCTAGATAGACGCCCCTTTCTCTCTTTTTATAGCCTCATGGATGGACGAAAGAAGGGAAGTTACAGAATGGGGCAGTGAAGACTCGCGAAGTAGACATCAAGCAGCAAGCAAGAGCTTCTCATCCTTCTAACCTTTCTCATTTTTTTATAATACTTCTTTTTTGAATCAGGTAAGCTTTGAAGTTGGCTGCTCTACTGTCCTCCACTTGCCTAACTACAAGAGATTATTAATTGTATCTCACCGTATTCGTTCGTCCTCACTCATGTACCTTGCCTAGCAGCAATAACAGCCAAGAAAGTCTAGCAACACTTGCGCACATGGGTGATTCCATTGCATTTTTGGCAGAGATGGTCTTACCACCAATGCAAGAAGGAAACCAGGGAGACCACCAAATAATGACCGTAAGAATATTCAAGAGATGCAAAGTTACATGCAGTAAACCTGCTACACTAGGACATAACAATAGGACTTACATCAAATTTCCACCTAGGATTAAACTTGTTGGATGTTATGTGATGACCTTGAGGGTCATTTTCAGAAATTTGTGCAAAATTACCATTTTACCCCTATTATTAGTGCTCTCGAGTATTAATTATTTAGTTTGTGTGGTTGAATGTGTTAAAGTCTTAATATATAGTGAAATGGGCATATTCTTGAGTTTTATACCCTTAAGAGGTGAAAAAGTGATTTTTGATACCAAATAGAACTATGGGTATCGAAATGAGATTCTGTTAGTTCCATCAGCTTTGAAATGGAGAATTTGGTCTAGAAGAGTCATCGAAAACTAATTTGGGGTTGAAATGTGAATTTCAGCTCTTGAATTGAAAAGTAAAGTTTTAAATGAGTTGGTTTGACTTCGGTCAACATTTTGAGATTCGAGCGTCGAATGAGAATTTTGTCAGTTCCATGGAATTCGTAATGTCAATTTTGGTCTAGTTGAGCATTGACTTACATTCCTGGGACTTTAATCGTAGTTTTGAGTTTTTAGGCCAAAAGTTAAGGTTAGTCCTATAGGGGGTCCGAGAGGATATTTTGATCAAAATGACTTATTTTCAGAAATCTGACGATTCCATTGAGTCTGAAATGTCAAATTTAGGGTAGTAGCATATTCGGTTTATTTGTCATCGAACCTTGAATAATTTTTGAGGGTCCAACTGAGAGCATTTTTAGACTTAGCAATCTGTTGTGTTCTAGTTTCTCGTGATGTACTCTCTCTTAATCGCGATCGCGATGTGGGATCACGCAATTGTGATGTACAGGGTTCGTGGGCTTTGCAATCGCAAGGGTGGTCTCTATGATCGTAAAGGGCTTCCTTTTACAATGCTCTTCACGATCTCTATAACACATCGCGTTTGCAATAGTGGAGCTCTTATATGCTTCGCAATCGCGAGATTTAACGACCCCCAATCGCGATGAGTAATGGAGAAAAAGTAAATTCGGGAAAAAGGTCCAATTTCTTCATTTGCACCATTTTCAAACACTTGAAGCTTGTGGGAGGCGATTTTGACGAGTTTTTTTTTAGAGAAAATCCTTTGGGGTAAGTTCCTTTTTCAGTTCTAATTCATTTCCTATCAGTTTCACATTCCTAAACCATTGGAAAGTCTAGTTATTAATTGAGATTTTGGGGGTTTTGTTCTTGAAATTTCAAATACGATTTTCATTAACTTGTACCTTGTTTCTTGGCCTATTTTTATGAGGTTTTCACCCACAAACTCCCCTCATTGAGTAGAGTGTTTTTAAAGAAATTTTTAGATTTGACCATTTTTGAAGTTAACCAATTTTTGGACTATTTTACCCCCAGTACCAAAACATATCAATATGGGTGTCATTAGACTCTTTATGACACATATGTTTCATTCTTGATAGTGGGTTATCATTCTAGGCATTGAATTCGAGAGTTGACCTTTCGGTGGAGATGTTCAAGTGCGGTTTTGGCAATTAGGAAAGGTTTGGATATTCTTCTTGGGGCTAATTTGGGGTGATTAGTCAAATTCTATATTGTAGACTTTGGGATGGGATCGTAGTGTAGTTTGGGACTGAAAATTGATATTGTGTAGCTTGTATGGAGGGCTTATATGTGTTGTGTAACCCGTGTAGGGGCCTTATGTGATATTTTATCTGTGATTGAAATTATGTAATCTATGATTTGATTGAGTAGAGATGAGTAAAGGTTATTTGACTGATAATGCCTATCTGAGGGGTTGAGTTGAGGATTTTGAGCATGCCTAAGTGGTTGTGTATTGTTGAAAAATGGGTGAACACTTAATTGATGTACTTATTTCCCATTACTGTCTATTATGGGTGAATATCATGATTTGGTTAAGTTTTGAGAACTTTGAACTTGATACTACATCTTGAGCTGAATATTTCCACGCCTTATTTATTGTGATTGCATTCATCCTCATTCATACTATTATTGATCATTGGAAAGTTGAAAACTATGGAAACTCTTTTTGAGAAAGAAAATGTGACATTTTTTATATTGTTGACCACGAGATAGGTGGAGAGTGAATGAGACATGAGTATCATGAGTCCTTGGACATGACTTGGGTGGCGACGTAGTTGATACATTGAGATTGTGATGAGGTATATGGTCAGTGAGATCCCCATGGGTCCTGTTTGGTAGCACAGCTCTGCAGGTGTATATAACAGGTTCTGCGACAGCCTTTATCCCACTGTATCATTGCATCATCATATTGCATCGAATTATATTGATACATGTGATACTTGGCCTATTTGTCTAATTGTGATATTGAATTGTAATTATGTATTTACTTTACTCGCACCATTCTATATAAATTGGCAGAAGTGTACCCGGAGTGGGAGTTTTCTATATGCAGGTGGAAGCATTCTTTAGTCTATTTAGTAGCTTTTGATTAATTCCTTATACTCAGTTGGTTAAACATATTGAGTATATGTGGATTGTACTCACCCCTACTTAGTATGCATAGTCATACTCTAATTCGTTCAATTTTTTGCCTTCTAGTTAAATTCGAATTTAGTTTTGTTAAGTATTAATCTGGGTATCTGTTTGATTAGTTAATTGTTAAATGATATTTTGATTTATCGATTGGATTTGGGAAGAAGGTTTAGTGTTTTACTGATTATGACATATTTTGTTGATTGAAATGCTTGATTGTTGGAAAATAGTTTTAGTAATTAATATTTTCTTAATTTGTTAGCATGTAATATTTATTTTGGCATTTATCATAATTAATCTTGCCCCATTATTAAAATTTAAATAAAGTTAGTACCCCACTACTTTTAAATATAGTTCGTACCCCACTACTTTTAAATAAAGTTAGTACCTCACTACTTTAAAATAATTTGATTACTTTAATTATTTGGAGGGATGATTACATGTCTACTACTTATGTAATAGACTTTGGCCTTAAATTTCAGCTTTCCTTATTTTCAAGTAACTTGTTGTTGCAATTTAAATGAATTCTTATTTTTGGGTTTTATGGTATCCTTTGTTATTTTTATTTATTTTAACTTAGTCTTTATTCGTTTAAGGAAATAATTCTTTTACATTTATTGATAAGTGCCTCTCTTGCCATAATTTTAGGTCTGTTTAGTTATGTCTCTTGACTTTTTCGCTAATTTTTGAATTATTTGACCAAACCAATAATTGATTTGTTTGTTGAAAATCTTGACAGATTTGGTGGTTGAAATTTTGTTTGATTTTTTTTTTGTTGAAATTTGGTATATATTTTGAAATATTGGTATCACGACCCAAGCCTAGGGCCTAGACGTGACATAGCGAATGAGGAATCCGAAAGTACCTCAAACAAGCCTCTTAGCATTCTTTTAGCCTTTCATAGGTAATGATGATAAATAGACAAGCGGAAATCATAAATATGAATATTCAACTTACATATGTCCAACAATACCTCTAACTATTAGATTTAATGGGGCTAAGACAAGTTCCTAGCTCACCCTCAATCATAATAGAAGAAATGCCATAATAAAATATCTTAACATATCATAAGCTAGAAAGACAAAGGAGTATTGTTCCCGGAACATGGGAACTCACCAAAAGTAGTCTTCGATGGAATATCAACTAGCCACGTGGAGGAGAACGAGGAGGAGCACCGATCCCTACATGGTGATATCATGTAGGCAAAAGAGTATGCGTTAGTACTTTGAATGTACTAAGTATGTAAGGATGCATGAACATTGAGAAAATATTATAACATTTATGTAATATGGAACATAATGTAATACATGCATAATAAATCATATGGATATCCTTTAAAACATTCATTTTGTGGGAAGCTAACCATAACCGACATTTAAGACCATGCGAGCTATTACATGGAATCCAACATAACCCCCTACGTTGGCCGGGGAGACTACTTGCCGGGTAGAACTCCGTCAACTTCATTCATTTCTTTAACTTTAACTTTAAGGGCTATTTATGGATCCATTAGCCTAAGCCTACAAGGGCTCCTATGTTGGCACATAGTTAATGAGACAAGGGGTTGCTACTAGGATTCCCTTACCGAATCCCACCTCAATGCCTCATTCGGTGCTAAGTCAATCCCACGGAATAGTTTAATACTTCAAAATATTCATAGCATATAACTTGAGAATTCAAACATCATGTTCGGTAGAATAGCTCATTAAAACATTTGATAATTCAAATATGCAAGAATTGTCCTTATTGCGTAAAGAATCCATCATTCATATCATTTCATCATTCTTTCATTTCATAAGACTCCCTTTTTGATCATAGATATTGCTTTCATAAATATTTATTTGGAGTCAAAGCTTTCAAGTCAAACTTTATTAAAAACATAGTAAAACTAGGTGGGTTCAAATCACTTCAACTTGCAAATATGTATGTAAATAAATATACATAAATACTTTGAAATCTATTAATTAAAAATCATGCTTTAAACAACCCACCATGAATTTCAAGAACCTTTAAATAGATAAATAAAAGAATTACTTGTAAACCATCAATTCATACATATGAAATTATGTTGCATCAAAATAGAGCAATAATCATTAGTTTAACCATGATTCATACTATTAAGTAAAATTAAGAATTAACATAAGAAAATATTACTTGAAATCAAGATATTTAATTGAAAGAGTTTTTGGACTACATGGGTGGAAGAACCCATGGATAAACACCCACATAACTTAGAGTAAAGCTTAAAGAAAATAAACATAATTTATCATATAATCAAAATAATTTAGACATGAGAGTGGAAGGAATACTCTCATTGAAACCTTACATACCTGGAAACCGAAGCTTTAGTTGGTACCGGAAGACTTAATGAACACTCTTGAGTCCTAGCTTCTCTCCTTGCCGGAACGTTTTGTGTACTACCCGGAATATATGAATCACCGGAATAGTATTTCTTCACTACTAAGAACTAAAACTATATTTGAGAATGTGTATAGAGAGAAGATTTGCTTGAGAAAGCTTGATGAATAAAATGAGGAAATAAGGTGGGTATTTATAGGTGGGAAAGATGACCTAACAATAAATAAAATAATTTTAAATAAAAATCTGAAAATTTAGTGGAATATATTGATGTCATGGATGATGTTAAATGGAGGACAATTTATGTCATGAGTGATGTCAAATGTATCTAGATCTTTCTATGGTAGGTGAAATGAGTTATCTTTGACAGAATACTCTTTTTGGAAGCTGCGTTTGAATAAGATAAATTCCTTATTAGGATTTGGTATCTTCATAAGAATTGTAGATATGGAAGTCTAGTTTCATATCGTTCAAGAATCAACCAATTTGGATAAACCTACAGTGAGATATGATTTTTCTTCTATAAACACTCATTTCCGTAACAACATCCTACCTTACAAAGATTAATTTATTTGACCTACTTAACCTCCGAATCTTAAAATATGGTCTTCATAAAAGTTGTAGGTAATGATCTTGTGGTTACTCAGAAATTTGAATCACTCAATTTTGATATTTCTATGAAAAGTTATGACCAACATACAGAGGCTGTATCATGTTTAGGCAAAAATTGAAACATCGTATACAACGTTTTTAGGGGATATTACATTATCTCCCCCTTGGGAACATTCGTCCTCGAATGAGAAAAGACTTAGCTTGAGTAGAGTAGAGTATTAACAAACAACCTATCATTAATGCAACAGTGTAATTTAAAATATCGTTTAAAAAAATATTTCATAATTTTGCAAGCATGTGACAAGAAAAGTTGAGATGTAAGGATTTCAAGTAATTGAGCAAGGACAACTTAATACCTTAGGTTTGGGTAGAGGGGAAAAGATGAGGGTATCTCTTAATCATATCCGCTTCCGCTTCCCATGTTGCACTTTCTATTTGTTGATTCCTCCAAAGGACTTTAACAGATGCAATTTCTTTGTTCCTCAATCTCTTAACTTGCCGGTCCAAAATTTCCACAGGAACTTCTTCATAGGTCAAGTTTTCTTCAATATTCACTACTGCCATAGGTACAATGGAACTAGAATCACCCACATATTTTTTCAACATAGACACGTGAAACACCGGATGAACCATGGCCATTTCCAATGGTAATTCCAACTCATATGCAACCTTACCAACACGTCTCACGATTCTATAAGGCCCTACATATCTAGGGCTCAATTTCCCTTTCTTACCAAATCGAACCACACCTTTCATGGGTGAAACCTTCAGATACACCCAATCATCCACATTAAACTCAAGATCCCTTCTTCTAGTGTCAGAATAGGACTTTTGACGACTTTGAGCCATCTTCAACCTTTCTCTAATGATCTTCACCTTCTCTAAAGCATCAAGTACCAAATCGGGGCCCAACAAGGTCATCTCACCTACTTCGAACCAACCTACCGGTGATCTACATCATCTCCCATACAAAGCCTCAAACGGTGCCATCTCAATATTTGAGTGGTAACTATTATTATAGGCAAACTCGATGAGAGGTAGATGATCATCCCAATTCCCTTTAAACTCCAACACACAAGCCCTTAACATATCCTCTAGTGTTTGAATCGTCCTTTCGGCTTGCCCATCCGTTTGAGGATGGAATGCTGTGCTCAACTTTACCTTAGTACCGAGGCCTTTTTGAAATGATCTCCAGAAGTGAGAAGTGAATTGGGTACCACGATCCGAAATAATGGATAATGGCACACCATGCAACCTCACCAACTCCCGAATATACAACTTGGCATAGTCTTCGGCATTATAGGAAGTTTTAACTGGTAAGAAGTGAGCTGACTTAGTCATTCTATCAATAATTACCCAAATTGAGTCATGACGTTTCCGGGTATGAGGCAAACCCACTACAAAATCCATATTCACATTTTCCCATTTCCAAGTTGGGATTTCAATGTCTTGGGCTAGGCCACCCGGTCTTTGATGTTCAGCCTTCACTTATTGACAATTTGTACATTCGGACACAAACCTTGCTATGTCCTTCTTCATGCCACCCCACCAATACAACTCCTTTAAGTCTCGGTACATTTTTGTTGAACCGGGATGAATGGAGTATCTAGAATTATGAGCCTCCATCAAGATCAAACTCCTTAGGCCATCAACATCTGGAACACATATCCGACCTTGGTAGTATAGAACCCCATCTCCCCCTTGGGAAAAGACTTCTATCTTCTTTTCCTTTACCAACTTCTTTAACTCGATAAACTTTGGGTCAAGATCTTGCTTTGATTTAACATCCACCACCAAAGAGGATTCAGAACTATTTTGAACAACCATACCCCCATCATTAGTACTACCCAACTTCACCCCTAATCTAGCCAATCGGTGAACATCTTTCACCAACTCCCTCTTCCTTTCATCCATATGGGCCACACTCCCCATAGATATTCTACTAAGTGCATCAGCAACCACATTGGCTTTACCCGGATGATAGTGCACACTCATGTCATAGTCCTTAAGGAGTTCTAGCCACCTCCTTTGCCTTAGATTAAGGTCCTTTTGGGTAAACACATATTGAAGACTCTTATGATCAGTATAGACATCCACATGCACCCCATAGAGGTAATGCCTCCAAATCTTCAAAGCAAAAACAACAGCCGCCAATTCAAGGCCATGGGTAGGGTAGTTGCGCTCATGCACCTTTAATTGCCTAGAAGCATAGGCTATTACCTTGCCCTTTTGCATTAAGACACAACCTAAACCAATCTTTGAAGCATCACAATAAACTACAAACCCTTCTAATCCTTCTGGGATAGTCAAAATAGGAGCAGAGGTAAGTCGATCTTTTAAGGTCTGGAAACTCTTCTCACACTCATCTGTCCATATGAATTTGGATTTCTTTTGGGTCAATTTTGTCATAGGAGATGAGATGGAAGAAAAGCCTTTGACGAACCGTCTATAGTACCCGGCTAGACCTAAGAAGCTCCTAATGTCTGAAGGAGATAATGGTCTAGGCCAATTTTTGACTGCCTCTATTTTCTTAGGATCAACCTTGATTCCATCACCGGACACTACGTGACCAAGAAATGCTACCTCCTTTAACCAAAATTCACACTTACTAAATTTTGCAAATAATTGTTTATCCCTCAATGTTTGAAGCACAACTCTCAAGTGATTTTTATGTTCTTCCTCACCCCGAGAGTAAATTAAAATATCATCAATGAAGACTACTACAAAGGTATCAAGGTAAGGTTTGAACACCCTATTCATCAAGTCCATAAACACCGCCGGTGCATTCGTCAACCCAAAACTCATCACCACAAACTCATAGTGACCATACCTTGTTCGGAAGGCTGTTTTGGGAATATCACACTCCCTTACCCATAGTTGGTGGTAGCCGGACCGAAGGTCGATCTTGGAGAAGTGACTTGCCCCTTGTAATTGATCAAACAAGTCATCTATTCTAGGGAGTGGGTACTTGTTCTTAATGGTCATCTTATTTAATTGCCGATAGTCTATGCACATTCGAAGTGAACCATCCTTCTTTCTTACAAATAGAACGGGAGCACCCCATGGCGAAATACTTGGTCTTATGAACCCCTTCTCTAACAAGTCCTTTAATTGTTCCTTTAGCTCTTTCAATTCTGCTGGGGCCATGCGGTAAGGAGGAATAGAGATAGGTTGGGTATCGGGGAGGATATCAATACCAAAATCAACTTCCCTTTCGGGAGGGACACCGGGAAGGTCATCAGGAAAGACATCGGGGAATTCATTGACTATAGGAACTGACTCAAGAGAAGGACTTTTGGAGTTGACATCCCTAACCCTCACAATATGGTAAATACATCCCTTAGAAATCATTTTGCGAGCCTTAAGATAAGAAATAAACTGACCCTTAACCACCGAATCACGACCCTGCCATTCAATAACAGGCTCATTTGGAAATTGGAACTTGACTCGACGATTCCTACAATCTATGGAAGCATAAGATGCATGTAACCAATCCATCCCAAGAATGACATCGAAATCTATCATATCAAGCTCAATGAGATCACAAGGAATAACTTTATGCAAGATAGACACAAGGCAACCCCTATAGACCTTTCTAGCAATAACTGACTCACCAACGGGGGTAGACACCAAATAAGGCTCTAATAACATTTCAGGTAAAACATCAAATCTATTAGCAAGGAATGGAGTAACAAAAGATAAATTTGCACCCGGATCTAATAGTGCATACACATCAAAAGAAAAGACCTTTAACATACCGGTAATGACATTGGGTGCATCCTCAACCTCTTGTCTCCCATGCAAGGCATAAAAGCGGTTGGTGCGTTGGACACCTCCTTGGACTTGTTGACCATGAGCAATTTTGCCTTGAGTCCTACCACCACCATCTCTACAATCCTTAGCATGGTGGCCCAACTTGCCACACTTAAAGCATGCATTGGAGCCAGCTAAGCATTCCCCTTTGTGAGTCCTTCCACACTTCTTGCAAGCAGGGAAAGTTTGAGTAGCAACATTCTCTCTGGGAATCATTGGTTTACCACTCTTGTCCTTGTTGAACCTTGGAGGAGGAGTATTGGTGGAACCTTGCCCCATAAATCGTTGCCCACCTTGGCCTTTGCCATTGTTACCATAATCGGACCTTTGAGGGTTAAACCCTCCACCATCCACTCTAGCCTTTTTGAACCCCCTTGATCTCTCTCTAAGCTTCTCTTCTTCAATTTGTTCTGCGTAAGTCATTAACCGAGAGATATCCATCTCCTTGATCAACATGGCCGTTTTGCACTCCTTGGACACCAAGCTTGAGACACCGGAAATAAACTTGCTCATTCTAGCTCTTGGGTCAGAGACCATGAAGGGAGCATACTTTGACAACATAGTGAATTTGAGAGCATACTCCCTCACACTCATACTTCCTTGACGAAGGTTGATGAACTCTTGGATTTTGGCCTCCCTTAGCTCCAATGGGAAGAAGCGGTCTAGGAAGGCACCTTTGAACTCTTCCCATCCTATCGACCCTATTTCTTCATCTCTCTCAACAATCCATTGTTCGTACCACACTCGAGCCACACCTTTGAGTTGATAGGCCACTAGCTCGACCTTCTCATTTGGTGGCACACCCATGATAGCCACAATCCGGTACACCTCATTAATGAACTCCATAGGGTCCTCATCTAGTTTAGAACCATCGAACTCGGGCGGATTCATCCTTTGGAAATCCCAAATCCTAGAGGCTGGATTTTGCATTTGGGGAGGAGGAACACCTAGATTCCCTTGGTTAGCTACGACTTGAGCTAACAAAGTAATAACACTGCGAAACTCGGTATGGGTTACCCCATCCTCATGATGTTGGGCATTAGGAATCGGAGGAGTTTGGTCCTCATTGTCAATCCTTGCTCTTTGAGGTGGTCTTCCACGAGTCATTATCTAGAGAACACAAAATGGGTAATTAGTTAAAGGAAAGCTTAGGACATTCTAAGGCATGACATGAATTTGAAAGAAGTGAAAATTTTCCTAAACGCCTCATAGTCTCTTATTCATAATTGTGGCGCGCTTCACAACCATGAACAAGACCCTATTCAACGCGGTATGTTGGACTCCAAGGATCATTCAAAACCTCGGGCTCTGATACCAAGTTTGTCACGACCCAAGCCTAGGGCCTAGACGTGACATAGCGAATGAGGAATCCGAAAGTACCTCAAACAAGCCTCTTAGCATTCTTTTAGCCTTTCATAGGTAATGATGATAAATAGACAAGCGGAAATCATAATAATAAATATTCAACTTACATATGTCCAACAATACCTCTAACTATTAGATTTAATGGGGCTAAGACAAGTTCCTAGCTCACCCTCAATCATAATAGAAGAAATTCCATAATAAAATATCTTAACATATCATAAGCTAGAAAGACAAAGGAGTATTGTTCCCGGAACATGGGAACTCACCAAAAGTAGTCTTCGATGGAATATCAACTAGCCACGTGTAGGAGAACGAGGAGGAGCACAGATCCCTACATGGTGATATCATGTAGGCAAAAGAGTATGCGTTAGTACTTTGAATGTACTAAGTATGTAAGGATGCATGAACATTGAGAAAATATTATAACATTTATGTAATATGGAACATAATGTAATACATGCATAATAAATCATATGGATATCCTTTAAAACATTCATTTTGTGGGAAGCTAACCATAACCGACATTTAAGACCATGCGAGCTATTACATGGAATCCAACATAACCCCCTACGTTGGCCGGGGAGACTACTTGCCGGGTAGAACTCCGTCAACTTCATTCATTTCTTTAACTTTAACTTTAAGGGCTATTTATGGATCCATTAGCCTAAGCCTACAAGGGCTCCTATGTTGGCACATAGTTAATGAGACAAGGGGTTGCTACTAGGATTCCCTTACCGAATCCCACCTCAATGCCTCATTCGGTGCTAAGTCAATCCCACGGAATAGTTTAATACTTCAAAATATTCATAGCATATAACTTGAGAATTCAAACATCATGTTCGGTAGAATAGCTCATTAAAACATTTGATAATTCAAATATGCAAGAATTGTCCTTATTGCATAAAGAATCCATCATTCATATCATTTCATCATTCTTTCATTTCATAAGACTCCCTTTTTGATCATAGATATTGCTTTCATAAATATTTATTTGGAGTCAAAGCTTTCAAGTCAAACTTTATTAAAAACATAGTAAAACTAGGTGGGTTCAAATCACTTCAACTTGCAAATATGTATGTAAATAAATATACATAAATACTTTGAAATCTATTAATTAAAAATCATGCTTTAAACAACCCACCATGAATTTCAAGAACCTTTAAATAGATAAATAAAAGAATTACTTGTAAACCATCAATTCATACATATGAAATTATGTTGCATCAAAATAGAGCAATAATCATTAGTTTAACCATGATTCATACTATTAAGTAAAATTAAGAATTAACATAAGAAAATATTACTTGAAATCAAGATATTTAATTGAAAGAGTTTTTGGACTACATGGGTGGAAGAACCCATGGATAAACACCCACATAACTTAGAGTAAAGCTTAAAGAAAATAAACATAATTTATCATATAATCAAAATAATTTAGACATGAGAGTGGAAGGAATACTCTCATTGAAACCTTACATACCTGGAAACCGAAGCTTTAGTTGGTACCGGAAGACTTAATGAACACTCTTGAGTCCTAGCTTCTCTCCTTGCCGGAACGTTTTGTGTACTACCCGGAATATATGAATCACCGGAATAGTATTTCTTCACTACTAAGAACTAAAACTATATTTGAGAATGTGTATAGAGAGAAGATTTGCTTGAGAAAGCTTGATGAATAAAATGAGGAAATAAGGTGGGTATTTATAGGTGGGAAAGATGACCTAACAATAAATAAAATAATTTTAAATAAAAATCTGAAAATTTAGTGGAATATATTGATGTCATGGATGATGTTAAATGGAGGACAATTTATGTCATGAGTGATGTCAAATGTATCTAGATCTTTCTATGGTAGGTGAAATGAGTTATCTTTGACAGAATACTCTTTTTGGAAGCTGCGTTTGAATAAGATAAATTCCTTATTAGGATTTGGTATCTTCATAAGAATTGTAGATATGGAAGTCTAGTTTCATATCGTTCAAGAATCAACCAATTTGGATAAACCTACAGTGAGATATGATTTTTCTTCTATAAACACTCATTTCCGTAACAGCATCCTACCTTACAAAGATTAATTTATTTGACCTACTTAACCTCCGAATCTTAAAATATGGTCTTCATAAAAGTTGTAGGTAATGATCTTGTGGTTACTCAGAAATTTGAATCACTCAATTTGGATATTTCTATGAAAAGTTATGACCAAAATACAGAGGCTGTATCATGTTTAGGCAAAAATTGAAACATCGTATACAACGTTTTTAGGGGATATTACAATTGGCTCCTTTGATGGACTTATTGATCCAAAGTTTTGAAAAAAGAGGAGGCAATTTTTTTTTATTTTCTTGCTTCTTAGAGGTTGATTATTATAAAAGAGGAAGGACACACAGATATACAGACATACAGACAAACAAAGAGAAAAACACAAGAACAAAAATAGAGAGTTGAGAAAGAAAAGAAGACCAAATAACTCTTTCATTTTGTTTTTATTAGGACACAAAGAGATCTTAAAACAAATTAGCCATTGCTGTTACGTTATTTTCTTTTTTGATTTTGCTACTCCGTTATTTGTTTGGACCTGAAATATAAATATTGCCTTCCTTTCATATATTGATAAAACTCCTATTAACCGGTTAGTATTTCTTTTTCTTATTCTATTAATAGTCTTTACTTTAAGTTCTTGCATAATATAGCTTGTTAAATAAAATATGAAAAACATCCAGGTTATTATATAAATCCATTCTCTCTTTGTGTACACTTGTTCATTTTGCGGATCCGTTTGCCTGTAAATATCATAATATCGTGTGTGTGTTGTGTGTTATCGTATATTACTTGTTCATGTCCTTTAAGTAGGTTTTTGAACTCTAGAGGTTCAAGATAAGAAGAGCTGCCGGGAGGAGAGTTTCGGATGTATTTAGTTTAAGTTTTTGACAAGCTTATGTATTTTATTGTATTTATTCTTTGGCTATACAATAATCCGTATGTAAAAGAAAATTGCTCATGTAATAATAATAAATATTTGGGGACTATTTAAGGGGGGTGGGAACTAATGTGCTATCTATATTTATTTTATTTTTAAATGATGTGTTGCGTGTGCATGTGGCTATATTAGTAAGTTTTGAAGGTAACTTTTAAAATCATGCCATTATCATCATGTTTAGATAAAATTCTAAATTTGGGTTTGAGTACTATTTCTATAGGTATTTATTTATTTAATTGAAAAATGACCTAAAATTTCAATATACAGATAGTCTAATCCTAATATTGCCTTATTGTATATTATAAAATGTATTTCAAAGTGATTTCCCTAACTTTTACATGTTTACAATTGTTTAAATTAAAATCATCAATTCATGTTATTAGAATAATTAAATGATCAAGTTTACATTAGAGCATGTATCAATAAGATTCAAGTAAATTTTATGCTATTTTTTTTATGACCGCGCCCATAGCTTTAAATGTATCTTCAACATATTATATTATCTAAAAAATAATGCCTATTGAATTTAATTTTATTTTGAGCATATTATATCAAATAGAATTTAGAAATCACGCCTATAGGATTTAATGATATCTTTAGCATATTGTATCGCCTAGGAAAACATGCCTATAAGACTATAAATATTTTCATCATGTTAATTCATAAAGAAATTATATCTACAGGATTTAATAAATGTTTTCAATATATACTTTATTTAGAAATCATAGTTATAATATGCTCAAGATAAGAGCGTAGATATTTATTTCCTGTCAGCTTTTAAATATTTCATTTGTATATATTTGGGGTAGTTTAATATTTTAAAAACTCAATGATTTTTAGCCATCACTAATTTTATTTGAAGTTTCACCCAAATCATATTTATTAAATATTCATATATCTACACTCATCCATTATTTTATTTTCTTTTATATCGCGTGTATAAATAAAATAATAAATTTTAATGCTTGAGATTTATATTAGTTACCATAAATTTAGGTAAGCTTATTTATTCATGGCTTTAAACATACATCTATATTTTAATACATAAAATTTCCATACATTTCAAGTATATTTTGTTATTATTTATTTTTACCGTACGATAAATATATTGCTATTAACTTTGTTCCATTCACATTATAGACATATATATAGCATGTTTTGTATTTTTTTCTCCTTCTTTCTCAAATTAATAAATATTTTCTTACCATCTTTTTCTAAAGAAAAAATGAATAAATATCCCTAATTGTTTTTGCTAAAAAAAATATAAGGACTATCTTCGGATAGGCTCTGAGAGATGCCTAATACCTTCCCCTCAAGTAACCAAAACCCTTACCTAGAATCTCACTGGTTTCGCAAATCAAAATAGAGCTTATATTTATATTTTCTTAAATAGGTTTCCTAATATTTTTCTTAAAATTAGGTGGCTACTCTAAACATTTTTCAAAAGTAGAGGCATATCCATTTTATGTTGTGAACTATTTCGACCAGTTTGAAAATAGGGTGCGAAAGTTTGGCGACTCTACTAGGGAAACCCCATGTACTTACCATTTTAAGTTTTAACCTTAGCAAAATTTAGTTCTAGAATTAAGGGGTACTTGTTTATTATCTGTCGATTATTTGCTTTAATTGTTTCATCGCAATTCATTATATCACTCAATTTACTTTATCACTCCTCATTTGAAAGGACGCAAGCCAAATCCAAACTTGTGCTTCTTATTTGTTTGAAAACACTAGATGCTACTGTTTTCCTTACACTCTCACTTACACTTTCTATTGAGTACTTAGCCATACATAATACACACATTGTGGTTCACGCGGGGAGTGTCTCACACTCCCCCAAACATTCTTTTGGATTCCTTAGTTTCAGAGTTGTCTCAATAAGGTTAGTGTGCCTTCTCGCAAATATTCAGTCCCACTCTTGAACATCTAGGAAAAATCTTACTCTAGAAAGTAGGTCATAATGAATACACCTTAGGCGAGGTGATCCAAGGCATCGTCTTCGCGATTAGGAAAGACACCCTTTGGCAAAGGTTACGCACCTGACGACATAGTTTATGTGGAAGTTGTTATGAATGATCCAAATTAGAACACATGACGGATTTGTAATAACATATGATCCAAATTAGAACACATGACGGATTTGGAATAAAGATACTTATCATACCCTTACCTTTCTTTCAAATGAATATCAACCAAAACCTTCCAAACATTTAGATGGTTGTTTCAGCCCCCACATCATACAAATTTGGTGGCAAAATATCCATAGAGCACACAGAGCTGAGGTTAGAAGGAATTTAGGTGCATTGTTATCGCTCATGGGAATTCGAGCCAACAAGATCCTTATTATTCTACTGATGGAGTTCTGGGATCCACGCATAGTAACCTTTAAGTTTTTGGATTTTGAAATCACTCCAAAACTATAAGAGTTTAGTGATTTTTTGGAATTACCAATAAGAGGAAAAACACCAATATGTCCATCAACCATAACTGTAAAAGATTTCCTTGGGCTGTTAGGGCTGCATATCTTACCATCACTAAGGAATGTAGGAAATGGAAAGGTGTCACGACCCAAAATGGGCCGTGAGTGGCACCCACACTTAACCTCCTGGGTGGGAGAACCAATGATATAAACCCCAACTAATACTAATAATGCGGAAGCTCAAATAAATACGTTTTCCCCAAAACCTGAAAGTCATCACATTAAGGACATCTAACTTCTAAAATACTAAGTCTAGAATGTCAAACACTAAAATAAAATAAGTGACATAGTTCGTGTCCAAACACTAAGGACATCATGTCATGACTAAGAGAATTCATCGTCAGCTAGAAGGATAGCTCACTCTGAAATCTTATGAACTGGAGACTGACTAGAGCTGAAGTCGAGTCGAAGCCAATGGAAGACTCGCTGCACTTCACAAATAAAACAAAGAAAGATACAAGTAGGGGTCAGTACAGGACAACATGTACTGAGTAGGTATCATCGACCGACTCAAAATAGGAATCAATATGCAATAAGTAATAGCGGGAAATCAACCGTAGCACTTACCAGGTGGCAACCAACAAGATCAAGATCAAGTGACAACACAATGAACAATTTCATAACCAATCAACAATATTAAGATCACACATGAGGACTTAAGCCTCCATATCACACTCTTTTGGAAAATGAGTTATTGGAGATTGGGTAGTATTAAGTCATTTTAATTTATTTTCCTTTAATATTACCGTGCCGGAATGTAACACCCGATCCAAATATACCATGTCGGAACGTGACACCCGATTCAATTATACTATGTCAGAACGTGACACCCGATCCAAATATACCGTGTCGGAACGTGACACACGATCCAAATATACCATATCAGAACGTGACACCCGATCCAAATATACCGTGTCGTAACGTGACACCCGATCCAAATATAATTAATTTATCATTTTTCATGATTACGTTCCACTTCATTAACAATATTTTATCAAGCCTTCTTTATTCAAGGCACCATTTTTGTTAGGGCAAATTCAAGATTATGGATTTCATGGCCTCGGGATTTCAGACCAATCACAACAACATATCAACCATCCAAAGCACAATAATTAAATGCATAGTAAACTTCACACATTACTCAATGAATATCAATCACTATTAAGAGTCTATCTATGATATAGAATAAAACCATAACCTACCTCAACCGAAGAACCGAAGTAAAGCAAGCTAATCCATCAATGTCTTTCCTTTCTTCAATGCCTCAGACCAATTTCAATCTATCAAATATATAATATTTATAAGTAAACTAATCCGTAAACACCAATATTATATATATATTGAACTTAAACCACAACTACTCATCCATCTCTAAAATCGATTACCTAAACTCAAACCTAGAGTTAAGTCTTAGTTTTCTCCTGATAAATCTAATGATATTCATATGATACCATCCCTTAATATTTTAATATATACCAACATGTTAAAACCAATTTAACTACGAGATACTCACAAATTTCCAATAACTAACGAGTAAAATATAAGTAAATTTTATATATTTTCCACTTGCTGTTTCCCCTGCACGTTGAATAAATATGAAGAAAAGTGCACTAAGTTCCTATTTCACTAACTATTGCATATTTTCAAAGCAAATTGGAAATTGTTGACATTTAGATATGGATAGAAAGTAACTCTTGCTTTCTGATCCAATGAACAACTAACACCCTTGTCATTATTATTTCCCTACTAACTTTTCAACAAGCAATTACTTTGGATAGTAATTACGTGGACTGCAGCATACAAGTTTTTCTATTCATATACATTCAAGTTGAATGTTTACCTGAATCACACCAGTAATTCCTCAACCACGCCGCAGGGGTTTCTTTCTCTCCTTGCTTGTTTTCTTTTAATTAATTAGGGCAACTAATCATGAATTAATAAATAAATAAAAGCTAAACTCACTAATATATTTTTATATGTATTGAACAAGTGGTATAGGACATTAAATAAATTCTCACTTTAGCCCATTAACTATATTATTTATCTAAAGTTATCCCTCAACTAAATAATCAGAGTTATTGAATAATCCAAAATACCCATTAAAAATTTACGGGATGGGTCTTTAATGAAGTAAAAACCTCTAATTCTCAAAACGACCTTATGGGTCGTTACAAAAGATACCAATTTACCCACCGTTCGTCCCCGAATGGTCAAAAGAAGAACGAGGGTAGAAAAAAGGGTACCTGCCTCGACGAACAAATGTGGATATGTTCCACGCATATCAGCCTCAATCTCCCAAGTGGACTCCTCAACCAGACGATTCTTCCACTGGACCTTCACAGATGCAATCTCCCTTGATCTCAACTTGCGGACTTCCCTATAAAGAATAGCTATAGGTTCCTCCTCATAAGACAAATTTTCATCAAGCAAGACCGAATTCCAACGAAAAATATAGTTTCCATCACTATGATATTTCTTTAGCATAGACACATGAAACACTGGGTGCACTCCAGATAAACCTGGAGGTAGAGCCAATTCATAAGCCACCTCTCCAATACGCTTAAGAACTTCAAATGGCCCAATATATCTCGGACTGAGCTTACCTCGCTTATCGAATCTCACCACACCCTTCATGGGTGAAACCTTCAACAACACTTGCTCTCCCTCTATAAACTCCATTTCCCTGACCTTTCGGTCTGCATACTCTTTCTGCCTGCTCTGAGCTGCTAGAAGTTTTTCTTGAATGAATTTCACGTTCTCTAATAATTCCCTCAAAAGATCATTTCCCCAAGGTCTCACCTCAAACGCATCAAACCAACTAATAGGAGACCTATATCTTCTCCCATATAATGCTTCAAATGGAGCCATATCAATACTCGAGTGATAGCTATTATTGTACGAAAACTCCACCAAAGGTAGGAACTGATCCCAATGACCGCCAAAATATATCACGCATGCACGAAGCATATCCTCCAGCACTCGAATTGTCCTCTCAGACTGCCCATCGGTCTGAGGGTGAAATGCAATACTAAGATCCAATCTAGTGCCTAACTCAACATGCAAGGTCCTCTAAAAGTTAGAAGTGAATTGCGTACCTCTATCTGAAATGATAGAAACCGGAACTCCATGTAATCGAACAACCTCACGGATATAGAGTTTGGCTAACTTCTCAGCATCATAAGTCACCTTGACTGGAATGAAGTAAGTAGACTTAATTAACCTATCAACAATCACCCATATCGAATCAAACTTAGCCAAGTTCCTTGGAAGACCGACTACAAAATCCATTGCAATCCTTTTCCACTTCCATTTAGGAATGGACATTTTTTGAACTGTCCCTCCAGGTCTTTGGTGCTCATATTTTACCTGCAGACAATTTGGACAATGGGCAACAAAATCAACAATGTCATGCTTCATTCTGCTCCACCAATAATGTTGTCTCAGATCGCAATACATCTTGGTCGCACCAGGATGTATAGAGTACCTCGAACTGTGAGCCTCTGCAAGAATAGTCTGAATCAAATTATCAATACGGGACACACATACCCACTCCTTAATCCTCAAGACGCCTTTCTCATCGATCACGGCCTCTTTGGCCTCTTCCTGCAAGACAATATCACGAATCTGGCTCAGTTTCTCATCCTCAATTGTTTTTCTTTAATATTGTCAAGGAAAGAAGATCTTGCCTCCACACAGGACACGAATCCTCCTTTCTCGGTTACTTCCAGCCTTATAAAATCATTAGCCAAAGTTTGAACCTCTCTAGCCAATGGACGTTTACAAAACTGCAAATCAACTAAACTTTCCATGCTCCCTGTTTTTCTGCTCAAGGCATCAGCCACTACATTAACTTTTCCCGGGTGATAAAGAATAGTGATATCATAGTCCTTTAGCAATTCCATCCACCTCCTCTGCCTCAAATTCAAGTATCTTTGAGTAAACACATGTTGTAAGCTGCGATGATTTGTATACACTTCACACTTTACCCCATATAGATAATATCTCTACTACTTCAATGCAAATACGACTGCAACCAACTCCAAATCGTGAGTGGAGTAATTACGTTTATGCACCTTCAATTGGCTTGAAGCATAGGCAATTACATTCTTCTTCTGCATTAGCATTGCGCCTAAATCAGAATATGATGCATCACAATAAACAATAAAATTCTTACCTTCTACTGGCAAGGCAAGAATCAGTGCAGTAGTCAATAAAGTCTTGAGTTTCAGAAACTCTCTTCACAGTCGTTCGACCACACAAATGGAACTTTTTTTTTCTTGGTCAGATTGGTTAGCTGGGAAGCAATGGAAGTAAATCTCTTGACGAACCGGCGGTAGTAGCTAGCCAAACCAATAAAGCTCCTTACCTCTGAGACATTAGTGGGTCTTGCCCAACTCTTCACTGCTTCAATATTGTAGGGATCCACCATCACTCCATCCTTAGAAACCACGTGCCTTAAGAAAGATACTGAATCAAGCCAGAACTCACACTTAGAGAATTTGGCATATAGCCTTTTCTCCCTTAACAATCCCAAAACGATCCTCAGATGCTCTTCATGTTCTTTTCTGCTCTTTGAGTAGATCAATATATCATCAATAAAAACAATAACAAAGAGATCTAAATATGGCTTAAAGATTCCATTTATCAGACTCATGAAAGCAGCGGTTGCATTTGTAAGCCCAAAAGACATTACCAAAAATTCATAGTGTCCATACCTGGTTGGAAATGCAGTTTTCGGTACATCTGCTACCCATATTTTCAGCTGATGGTAACCGAACCTCAAATCATTTTTTGAGAAAACACAAGCACCCTCCAACTGATCGAATAAGTCATCAATGCGAGTAAGGGGATACCTATTTTTAATAGTCACCTTGTTCAGCTGCCTGTAATCTATGCACATACGAAGGCTACCATCCTACTTCTTTACAAATAAATTTGGAGCACCCCAAGGAGAGGTACTCGGTCTAATAAAACCTTTACCCAACAACTCCTGAAGTTGGGCCTTCAACTCCCTCAACTCAGCTAGGGACATTCTATAAGGTGGAATGGAAATAGGGCGAGTGTCGGGCTCTAGGTCAATATAAAAATCTATATCCCTATCATGTGGCATACCAGGTAAGTCTGCGGGGAAAACATCCATAAATTCACGCACTATCGAAATAGACTCAATCGATGGCACTTTAGAACTATCATCCCTGAGATGTGCTAGGAAGGCTAAACAATCCTTACTTACCAACCTCTTAGCACAAAGAAAAAAAAACATAATCCGAACTAGAGCGGGAAGATAGTCACCTTTCCATACCAATTGATCCATCCCAGGCTTGGCTAATGTCACATTCTTAGCATTGCAATCTAAGATAGCAAAATTTGGAGAGAGCCAAGTCATACCCAAGATTATATCAAAGTCAACCATCTCTAAAATAATCAAATCTACATAAGTTCTGCTCCCCATAAAAGTCACAAGGCGAGACCTATACACTTTATCAACTAGCACAGACTCACCAACAGGAGTAGAAACACGAATAGGCATGTCAAGTAAGTCACAATGTAAATCGATTTCATCAGTAAATGCGGAAGATACATAAGAAAATATGGATCCAGGATCAAACAATACGAAAGCCAAGCTATCACAGATCAGAAGAGTACATGTGATAATAGTATCAAATGTCTCTGCCTCTGACCTCTCAAGGAAAGCATAACAATGGGCTCTATAGCGAAGCTATCTAGATTTACCCCCTCCACCTCTATCACAAAATCAACCACTTTTAAAGGTCTAACCTAATTTTATATGCACGTTCTTACTAAAATCTTCTATTGCCTTTACCTAAGTTTACTTGTTGGGTCTTTCGGTACCCATAATCTTTTCATTCCTATACGATCCACTCTCTTGGAGCTTACAATGAAGTTACCAATCTTTATTTAGAATCTTTGGAATATACTCAACAACCTAAACGCATTAATCATATCTAAGATCTACCACTAGAACACATTATACCTATCAAGAAGACCGTACCCAAAATGACCTTCACCTTCCTACCTATTGAATAACTACAAAACATTACCAAATTTGACCCATTCTGTCTCTATCCCAAGCGATATACATTCTTCGTAGGTCAGGTCGCTAACAGAAGTAACACAATCCATAATCTAACTAAGTAAGCATCGATATCATTATAGTAGTCATATCCTGACCCTCTTTGATATGCACTCAATCTATGAAAATGCAGTAGAGATTCTGACCACAATCCTTTTAGAAAGTGGCAAAATCCGCTCTTCTGGACTGAAGCAAAGTTGCGTAGCATATTTGGATAAGGCACAAAACCTGATCTCACAAGCTACAATGAATATCTTTCCTTGCTCTATATTTTGGAACTCATCTCACCTCTTGTCCCTCTAGGTCCAAGAGATATACTTTTCTATGAAGAAGTCAGAAGATGTTGCCTAGCTACCTGATCTCTGCCCCTGGTGGGTTTTTTCCTACGACCTCTACCATGATCTCTCATCACTAACCCCCTCTAGCTACAGCCCTAATGGCTGGCTCAGGTGATGCTATTGTTTTAGTTCTGAATATTTGCAAAAATAGAGTGAAGAAGGTCAGATACCAATTTGTATCACCTAGATACCAATTAGATTCAAGTAATAGCACAAAAGAAAGAAGGAATGGAGTTTTCCTAAAGTCCCATAGCCTCTCGAAGAAAAGTAAAGGCGTCTCCGTACCGTTCCATAAAACTCTACTAGACCTGTCCTTGTGTGATGAGATCACCGAACCTAAAGTTCTGATACCAAGTTTGTCACGACCCAAAATGGGCCGTGAGTGGCACCCACACTTAACCTCCTGGGTGAGAGAACCAATGATATAAACCCCAACTAATACTAATAATGCGGAAGCTCAAATAAATACGTTTTCCCCAAAACCTGAAAGTCATCACATTAAGGACATCTAACTTCTAAAATACTAAGTCTAGAATGTCAAACACTAAAATAAAATAAGTGATATAGTTCGTGTCCGAACACTAAGGACATCATGTCATGACTAAGAGAATTCATCGTCAGCTAGAAGAATATCTCACCCTGAAATCTTATGAACTGGAGACTGACTAGAGCTGAAGTCGAGTCGAAGCCGATGGAAGACTCGCTGCACTTTACAAATAAAACAAAGAAAGATACAAGTAGGGGTCAGTACAGTACAACATGTATTAAGTAGGTATCATCGACCGACTCAAAATAGGAATCAATATGCAATAAATAATAGCGGGAAATCAACCGTAGCACTTACCAGGTGGCAACCAACAAGATCAAGATCAAGTGACAACACAATGAACAATTTTATAACCAATCAACAATATTAAGATCACACATGAGGACTTAAGCCTCCATATCACACTCTTTTGGAAAATGAGTTATTGGAGATTGGGTAGTATTAAGTCATTTTAATTTATTTTCCTTTAATATTACCGTGCCGGAATGTAACACCCGATCCAAATATACCATGTCGGAACGTGACACCCGATTCAATTATACTGTGTCAGAACGTGACACCCGATCCAAATATACCGTGTCGGAACGTGACACACGATCCAAATATAATTAATTTATCATTTTTCATGATTACGTTCCACTTCATTAACAATATTTTATCAAGCCTTCTTTATTCAAGGCACCATTTTTGTTAGGGCAAATTCAAGATTATGGATTTCATGGCCTCGGGATTTCAGACCAATCACAACAACATATCAACCATCCAAAGCACAATAATTAAATGCATAGTAAACTTCACACATTACTCAATGAATATCAATCACTATTAAGAGTCTATCTATGATATAGAATAAAACCATAACCTACCTCAACCGAAGAACCGAAGTAAAGCAAGCTAATCCATCAATGTCTTTCCTTTCTTCAATGCCTCAGACCAATTTCAATCTATCAAATATATAATATTTATAAGTAAACTAATCCGTAAACACCAATATTATATATATATTGAACTTAAACCACAACTACTCATCCATCTCTAAAATCGATTACCTAAACTCAAACCTAGAGTTAAGTCTTAGTTTTCTCCTGATAAATCTAATGATATTCATATGATACCATCCCTTAATATTTTAATATATACCAACATGTTAAAACCAATTTAACTACGAGATACTCACAAATTTCCAATAACTAACGAGTAAAATATAAGTAAATTTTATATATTTTCCACTTGCTGTTTCCCCCTCACGTTGAATAAATATGAAGAAAAGTGCACTAAGTTCCTATTTCACTAACTATTGCATATTTTCAAAGCAAATTGGAAATTGTTGACATTTAGATATGGATAGAAAGTAACTCTTGCTTTCTGATCCAATGAACAACTAACACCCTTGTCATTATTATTTTCCTACTAACTTTTCAACAAGCAATTACTTTGGATAGTAATTACGTGGACTGCAGCATACAAGTTTTTCTATTCATATACATTCAAGTTGAATGTTTACCTGAATCACACCAGTAATTCCTCGACCACGCCGCAGGGGTTTCTTTCTCTCCTTGCTTGTTTTTTTTTAATTAATTAGGGCAACTAATCATGAATTAATAAATAAATAAAAGCTAAACTCACTAATATATATTTATATGTATTGAACAAGTGGTATAGGACATTAAATAAATTCTCACTTTAGCCCATTAACTATATTATTTATCTAAAGTTATCCCTCAACTAAATAATCAGAGTTATTGAATAATCCAAAATACCCATTAAAAATTTACGGGATGGGTCTTTAATGAAATAAAACCTCTAATTCTCAAAACGACCTTATGGGTCGTTACAAAAGGTAAGTTGGAATATCTTTTCCAAAAATTTGGTCATATCCAGAGCTTCAATAAGCACTAAGATGAATTTGTTTGTACTCATAGGTAATGGATACATATGCAGCCAATGATATTTGTGATGGCCTCTTTGGGAGCTATGGTCTTCCCAATGAGGTTTCATTCAATAAATATCAATATTTTACCAATAGTAATGGACCTTTTTGTAGTGCCACATAACTATTCCTTGTGCATATGATTCTTGCCGAAGTATTTCGATCATTGTCAGCATGCACAATGGGACAAATGTTTTTTGGGGGTTGCAATTTGTTATTACTGATCTGGGTAATAGATCACTTCTATCGCTGACAACCACGAATGGACTACACTATAGACGCCTGTAACAGGATTCAGAGCCACAATAATTGTCTCAGATTATGGGGCGCGCCTACAGGAGAGGAAGAGTGGCATTTTTTTTGACCAACCTCATAGGAGATTCCATCCACTGGAAGTATTATTGGACAGGAAGATTGGTTTTTATCAGGAAGCAACATCTCTATTTCATTGAGTTGATTGAGCTAGGAGGTATTCATCCATATGTTCCTCTCTGAGTTTTGCGATAATTTGGAGCTGTCCAAGACATGTCGCTATGGGAAAATATAGCATTATATGAGGATGATCTCATTTCGGTCTCAGTAGCATGGATAAGAAATTTGCAATTGGAATGGGATCACATGATTAGGATTAATGCAGGAAATGAAAAATGGTGCACGCCAGAGTATTATGTGTCCGACACTCAAAATGATGAGAAAATGGCTCAAATGGAACAAGAACTTGAGATTTTGAGGGAAGAATTGCTTCAAGTACGAGACTTGGCCAAACTTTCGGCTACTACCTTCCGAACTTTCAAGATGCCCAGCTACTTTCCAAGAGCTGACTTGCCTTCTATAGATTCACTAAATATGCCTAAACATGCTCCAATTTTTGAGCAAGCCCCACTACCTCATCCATATGTAATCATGACTATTTCTAATCTTCCTACTCAAGACCCCGCCACACCGACCTACCCAACAATACAACAAATTTTTGGGGCATACATCGCCTTTTCTTACGATCCATAAATGCTACCTGTATATGTTGTTGAGGCTCATACTTTCATGATACTGGCTAAGGTCAAGGTCCCGTATGAGGCTGACCAATATGTAGAGATGGAGAAGGATGCTCGATTGAAAGAAGATAAGTCGATAGATGCCAAACTTCACAGTCTAAGAAAGGCACTGAAAAACTTACAAGTCACTAGGGGAATAGAGAGCCTAGATTATGATAACTTATGCATCCACCTAGACATTGACATGTCGGTAGGATACAAGCCACCAAAGTTTGACATATTTGATGGAAAGGCGACCCTCACACACACCTGAGGGCATATTTTGACAAGTTATTTGGTGTAGGGAGAAATGAGAAGCTAAGAATGAAGTTGTTCATTTGAAGTCTGTCTAGAGAAGCATTGACTTGGTATACATGCCAGGATCCTCGCAAATGGCATAACTAGAAGGAAATGGCTAAGGTTTTCATGAATCGCTTTAAATTTAATACCGAGATTACCGCAAATAGGCTTTCATTAGCCAATATATAGAAGAAACCATCTGAGGACTTCCAAGAGTATGCACGACATTGGAAAACTGAGGCTGCCATGGTTCAACCACCACTAGATGAGAGTGAGCTCTCAAAATACTTTATTCGAGCCCAAGAAGGTATCTACTTTAACAAGATTATGTCAATGATGGGCCAAAGGTTTGTAAAATTGGTCAATATAGGGGATTTTATAGAGGAAGGCATCAAATCGGATAAAATTCAGTCTATGGACACTTTGCAAGCTGCAAGTAAAGACATACAATCAGGCTCCATTGATGGAATCAATAAGAAAAAGGAGGATGTTTCAGCTGTCACTTACTAGTATGGAGGACCATCCCATCGATACCCCAACAATCCCTAAATTATTGCACATACTCTATACACCTCGTACCCTATATATAATACCTAAACACATTATAATCCAACTCGAGCACCAGCATACCAAAATCCACCGAGACCACATATCATAGTCCAAGCACCAATTCACCAAAATACACCAGGATATGCGTCAAGACCACATCCAAATCTTGAAGCTAGGAATACTCGCACCTACACACCCACTACTGAACCTTATGCCCAATTGTTTGAAAGGCCGAGGATAGTGGAGTGTTATATCTAGTTGAAGGAAAACTCCCCGATCTAATCCCTCATAACTTTGACGGCAACAAGCGATGCGCTTACCACTTAAAATTCATGGACATGACATAAAAGATTGTTATGGCTTGAAAAACCAGGTTGAGTCTCTAATCAGAAGAGGAATAATAAAATGCACTCCAATACCTCCGAATATAAACAACAACCCTTTGTCAAATCATGAGAATTGAGAAGTTGACATGATTACTCTAGAAGAAGAGAACAACTTGGGAGAAACTATCGCCTATTTGGAATGTTGAAGAAGTTTCCACTACATCTCTAGTGCAACCTGTTTTTACTATTCAACTAAGGGAACCTCTTACTGTCCAAACATATCTCCCAAAAGTTGTAGTAACCACTATAGTTGCTAGAAATCCTAAGTTTGACACCAAAAAAGTTCCATGGGACTATAAAACAAAAGCCAAGGGCAAGATGATTGACGACGTTGTGGCTCATGGAATAACTAGGCCAGAAAGGTGCTATGCTCCAGAGGATCTGAATTGAGGAGTTCTGGGGAAGGAACAAAATCCTAAGAAGAATTTACCATTGTTGAAGTCATTGAATTTTGGATAAAGATGCAACCGAAACATTATTTAGTCGAAGAGCAATTGAAGAAAATGTCAGCCCATATATCCATAATATCTTCCCTAATGAGTTCTGAGGCACATATGAATGCTTTGATGGAAGTGTTAAATGGAGTTTGCATTTCAAAAGACACCACAAGTGAAACCTTAGCTACAATAATTGGACTAGTGGTGGAAGATAACAAAATCTCTTTCCATAATGATGAGCTACCAATGGAAGGGAGTTGACAAAAAAAACACTTCATATCGCGTTCAAATATTGTGATAAGATTATAATCTAAGTTCTGATTGATGGTGGGTCCGGATGCAATATCTTCCCTCTTACAACTTTGAAAGTTTTAGGCTTGAATATGGGAGATGCAGAGGAAAGTCGTGTAAAAGTTAGAGCTTTTGATGAAGCACAAAGAAGAGTAATTGGAGAAATCCATCTGATATTACAAGTAGGACCAGAAGAATTCCCTGTCCTATTTCAAGTGATGGATGTGTGATCCAACTACAACCTATTGCTGGGAAGACCATGGGTCCAATGGAAAACGAAATTCCTTCAACTCATCATCAATGTATAAGGTTTGAGTGGGGTCACATAGAAGCTACCATTCATGGGGAGCTCAATCACCCCATCTATTCTATCAATTCTATTCCAGTCATTAAGGAGTTAGACGAAGCCACTTTTCACACTTTAGAAATCATGCAAGCTGTGAGGGTTGACGAGAAGTTAGAGTAGGTTGATGTGAAATTGTTAGGAGCAGCGAAGATGGTCATGGACGAGATGTTAAAATATGGGCATCAGCCTAAGATAGTGCTTGGACCCAGGGCCAATGTCTTATTGACACAATCCAGCTGAAGCATCAGAAAGGTACCACCGGACTCAAATATGAACCTACATTGGGAGGAGTCCACAACACAAGGTTCATCTACAATATTTGTACCAGAACAAGCTCCAATTCTAGATCACATATTTGACGATGACAACGTAGAAGGAATAGGAAATTTGTTCATGGTCGTGATTGGAGAGGAGGAAGAGATATATCTCAGTAAATTGACCATCCGTGATTCCAAGCATGGAGAAATCTTGTAGAATTGGACCATCAATCCATCCCTATTTGTCACGACCCGGCCTAGGACCTAGTCGTAACATGGTGATCAAAACCCTGAAGGACTCCGACCAAGCCTCTTGTACATATCATAAGCAAACATAAGGTAAAATATAAAAGAAGAAATATCATAAGAGAGTCTAAAACCATGAATAGAAATCTGAGAATGTCTTATGACAACATAGAATCAAACATATGTCTAACTAGATGCCTCTAAACATGATTATGGGTGGGGGATAAGACATATCCATAGCTCACCCTCAATATACAACATAAGCAAAAGTCTTTTGAATAAAGAATAGTAACCAACTTGAAACTATTCCCCGATCAATGAGCACTCACCACAACACCTTCGAATAGGGAATGTGTTACACCCCGTACTTTGGTACCTTGGAATGCTTCTTAAGCTTCTTCAGTTTCATAGAAGTCATCATGTGAGTTGGATAATCTATAACGCTATAATCCTAAGGAAAGGAGAAGGAGATACTCCATAATAGAGAAGATTGGAAATAGGGTCATAAGAAACCAGAAGAAGTTGGAGGTCAAGTAGTGAGTCATAGGACTTGACTTACTTGTGAAAGATATTACTTGGGAGATTTTACATACTAAGCTACTTGAGTATACGTCGAACTTAAGTAGCAAGGAATACATAGGCTCTTGAAGTAAGACGAGATTACGGGCTCACGAAAGAGAAATAAGGAAACGACGCGCCTACTCGAAGAAAGTAGGTGATGCACCTACTTGGACAAGCAGGTGATGCACCTACTTAGGGTCAAGTAGGTGATGCAGCAGCTTGGGTGGATCCCACGCTGCCACATGGAGCTTTGGATTGGATGCATGATTGAGGTGGCGCCCTAGGGGGATGCCATGTGTCCCCACTTAAGGACACATATATATAAATGTGTATTGCTGGATCAACTCACTTTTCAGCATCTTTACACTTAAAAAAAAATTGGAGAAAAACTTGGAGAACATGGAGAGAGAGCTACGGATTTGGTTAAGCAAGGTAAGCCCTCCGATTTCATTCTGTGAATTAATTATTTAAGGTATTCTTCGGTTAAGCAAAGGTGTTTAACAACATAAAATTTATAGTTGGGATTTCTAGGAGGTTCTCGTTCTTGTCAACAAACCCGTTTTTGGAATGAGACTATTGTTAGTAATAATAGTATAACTCCTTGTGTAAAGCTTCATTTCGAGTGATTCAAGATTTTTTGGAAAGATATTTCATAGGGATATAACTTTTGTTTATACTATAAAACCTAGTTTTGCTTTTATCTTCTCGAAAAAGGATGATGAAGTATAGGTGAGGTGCTGCCCAGATTTCATTTCGGAAATCCTACACGGGCTGCTGTTGGTATTTTGGGCATATCTTTTGGTATAGAATTGCTGTAGGGTTGATTCGAAATTTTATATGACCCTAAGACACATGTATATAACTTTAATTGAGGACACAAATCTTGTTTCCCTAAATTACCCCTTCAAAACTAAGCAACAATACAAGACAGTAGGCTGTCCAGAATTCACGTTTTGATAGTTTTGGCGAGTTTGACGAGTTTAGGTTAAGGTAAGGGTTTTCCTTTCAATTTGGAGTTTATGGTGTTGTTATGAAGTGTATTACACGTTGTGTAAGTTGCTGGAAATACGAAAATTCCATAAATATGCTCGACGTTCGAAACAAACCAAATTGGAGTTGCCATAGTTAAATTGTAGTCGAAGCAAGGTGTTGTGCTTGTGGTGTGTGGCTGCAGGTGTGTGGTGTGTGTTAAAGGGCCTAAATGTGTCCTAAAAGAGGTGGGGGAGCTTCTGGTTGTATCCACATGACACCCCCGCTTCGTACGGTTAAAGGTTTTGCAAAACGGAAACTAGAAACCTTATTTTGGTATCGTCGTCTCAAGCGAGTCATTTGGAGTTTATGTGGTATAAGATTGATGTGAATTGTATATATATATGCTGCATGTTATTGTTTTTGGTTGTCTGTAGCTATTAGGAGTATAATTGGAAATTTGGATAGGGCACATTATAGGGGAAATGATGCCCGATATTCGTTAACTCTTTAACTAGTTAGGGAACTAGTCGAGAAGGTGAGCGAGGGGATGAGTTCTACAAATACTCGTGTGTAGCCTAAGGTGCTGGAAAGACAAAGGTTGTTAATACTCATATTTCTTTTATGTTACTTAGATTTAAAGGACGACGAGACGAATGGGATAAAAGTAACCTGTAACTGGTATGTAAAGCTAACGTTTTCTTCTTTTGGCATATTTTGGCATACGTATGTAAGGCTTATACTTTATTTTAGCATGTCTTTGGAATAAGTATGTAAATCTTATTCCTTCTATTAGCATGATTTGACATAAGTATACAAAGCTAATCTCCCCTTTTGGCATGGTTTTTACGAAGCAAGTATATGACTTTCATATGATTCCAAAGAAGTTCCTATTCTTAAAGCCACTAGGATGGCCAATTTCTCGATTTCCAAAAGATATTTTGTTATTCCTTGATACATATATATGATTCTCAGAAGTTCTATTTTGATATAGTCCATAGTGACTTTCAAAAGGTACTTTATATGACTTTTGTCTCGATTTTGAACGAAAGCTCATTTTGATTATTCCATCGAGTCTCAAATATGATTTAAATTGCATATAGTTTCTCACTACTCCACTCATGGATGCCTCAATGTTTCCTTCACAGAGCTCGGGCCAGGTTTTGTTATTATGCGTACTTCTCTACATTGTTCGTCGTGCCCCGACATGAGGGGGCAGGTATGACTTGTACATGGGATTTGTGGAGTTATGATGTGCCATGTACACATATGATCTGATATGAACATCTGATATGATATGATATGTTATGGAGATATTTCCTACTCTTGATGTATGTTGTGCTGTGGCGCCAGTGATAGGGTGGCGACCACGTTTTGTTCACCGCATCTCATAATGGGGCCGGATATGGCATATGTTTATCTGCATACATTATTTGTGGTTATGAAAAATATTTTGATATTCTGGGTATTTAGCTCACTTTTGCACCTTCTGTTCTGGTAATGGCTTTACTTGTTGCAATCCATGCTTTACATACTCAATACATATGTCGTACTGACCCCCCTTTCTTCGGGGGGTTGCGTTTCATGCTCGCAGGTACAGATGTTAACTTTGGAGATATGCCAACTTAGGGTTTCCACTCAGCAATGTTGGAAGTGCTCCACTATTCCGGAGCCTAACTTTTGATACTGGTCATTTAATATAAATGTTTGTTTATTCAGGGGTACGATGGGGCCCTGTCCTGTCATATGACTAGGCTAGCATTCTGTAGAGGTCTGTATACTTATGATGTGGGTTCTGTATATATGTTTTGGGCTTTATGTTCTGTGATGGCCTTAACGGCTACATCTATTTTCGTGCGCTCTCTAGCAATTTTTTTTTTGATTTCTTCATATGTTTATTTGGCTAACATACTCAGTGGGGCTAAGGGTACGTATGGGTGCCCTAATTGGACACCAGTCACGGCCTATGGAGTTGGGTCGTGATAGAATGCCTACTAGTTATGTGGACAATTAGGATCTTCAACCTCAACCCCTACATTATGAGACAATGTAGGAAAAAAGTATGCATTAGTACGTTGGAATGTACTAAATATGAGGGCGTGACATGCAACGTAAATCATGGAATGCAAAGGTCAAATAAAATACATGATAAGATAGAATACATAAAGTCATGAGAAAATCGTATTGACCAAAGAATTTAAAAGCATAAGTTCAAGTCATAACATACTTAAGAAATCATACATATGTGGGATAGGAACCATAACCAACAATAAGACCATGCGAGATATAACATGGAATCTGATGATACCCACACCAAGAAGGAGGAGGCTTCTTTGCCAAGGTAGACTCCTAATCATGAACATGTGCTATTTGTGGATCCACTAGCTAGGCCATTAAGGCACCTACGGTGGCTCGTAGTTTATGGGACATGAGGTTGCTACTAAGGCTTTTGGTAGGGCCCCCACCTCAAGTCCACTCGGTGCTAAGTCAAATTCCACGGAATACATATATAACATAAGATCATAAATTTCATATATCATAGTCATGACATAGGCTGAAAATCATAGAGTAGCTAATTTTCATAATATACTTGTAATGTGGGAATTTTCCCTTTCATCATTACAATCATATTTGCATAATTCATATTATTAGGCCTTAGGTCGCCTTACTTCATAACTTTCATGAAAAAACATAATTTGAAACATACTTATAATTCATGATTATAATAGAAATACATAGTCATAATTCATACTTTGAAAATTTATGACCATAGCTTGAACTTGAAATTTGGGTACGACATGAATGCATGATCAATTGACTTAAAAATCATGAAATTAACTTGAAAACGTGCATGATCATAAATTTTATATCATCCCATACATAATTCATATAGATAATATCCTTTAGAAGTATAATTGAAAATATTCATATTTTACATCATGAACCCTAGAAATCAAAATAAGAGAATTCATGGAAAAACTCTTTAATTTAATTCAATAACCATCAAATTATATCTAAATAGAATCATGATCATAACTTAAATCAAAATTCATGCAATTGGAATAGAGACCACAAAACCCATGAAATACCATACTTTAATTTGATAGAAAACTTGAAAAATTGATTGGGCTTCATGGAATAAAGGATCCATGAATCAATACCCACATACCTTAAGTGAGAACAGAAATTAATTTGGAAGAACTTGAGAGTTTTGATGGAGAAATTGAGTGAATTTGGTTGAAGTCTTTAATGAAAACTCTTAAGAGCCTTTTTGTAGAGAGAGAAATATTTGATAGATGAATTGTAGAAGAATAAATTGAATTAGAGGTTTAGGTAAATTTATAGAGTTGAATTAGGTCCTAAAAATGTCTAGGTTCATTAACTAATAATTTGGGAAAAGTCTAAAATGCCCTTAAAAAACTTAATTTCGACCAAAACTGCTTCCCAAATTCGCGATGTGGACCTGTCGCGGCCAACTCGGCCATAAGCAATCCCCAGGTCCGCGACGCGGTCCTATCACGGACCACACTATTTTATGGTTTCTTCAAAAATCTTTCTTCCGTTCTACGGTCCCAAAAATCCATCGAGACCATTTTTCCACAAGTTTTAACCCCCATGAATTGCAATCATTTTTTGATTATTTTGTGGGATATGATCAGATACTGATGAATGGAAATGATGCAGAAAAGACAATATTTATCACTCCATGAGGGGTGTATTGTTATAGTGTAATGCCATTCGGCTTAAAAATGCCGGTGTAACCTACATGAGGGCCATGACTACTCTTTTTCATGATATGATCCACAAGGAGATTGAAGTATATGTGGATGATTTCATCATCAAATCCAAGAGGAGTTCGGACCACCTCGATGATTTGCAAAAATTCTTTGAGAGGTTGCGAAAGTATAATCTAAAATTAAATCCAGCAAAGTGTGCATTTGGAGTACCCGCAGGGAAACTGTTAGCACGAGAGGCATAGATTTGGATCCTTCTAAGATCAAGGCAATTCAAGAATTACCTCCCCCTAAGACCAAGAAGGACGTGATGAGTTTCTTGGGAAGGCTTAACTACATCGGTCGGTTTATAGCACAATCCATAGTAATTTGTGAACCCATATTTAAATTACTAAAGAAGGATACTACCACAAAATGGACAGAGGAATGTCAAAGGGCTTTTGATAAAATCGAAGAATATTTATCCAATCCGCCAGTATTGGTCCCACCTAAGCCTTGGAAGCCATTGTTACTATACTTATTTGTCATGGATAATGCAGTTGGATGCCTATTGGAACAATATGATGAGACAGGCAGAAGAGAGCAAGCCATTTACTACTTGCTCAAGAAGTTCACACCGTATGAGGCAAGATATACCTTGTTGGAATGAATGTGTTGCGCTTTGACTTGGATCGCACAAAAATTTAGGCATTACCTCTCTACATAAACCATGCAAGATCTCAAGAATGGATCCACTCAAGTACATCTTTCAGAAGCCAATTCCTACAGGTAAATTGGCAAAGTGGAAAATTTTGTTGGGTGAGTTCAACATTGTGTACATGACACAGAAAGTCATCAAAGGACAAGCCTTGGCTGACCACCTCTCAGGAAATTCAGTGGATCAAGATTATGAGTCACTCAAAACTTACTTTCCTGATGAAGACGTGTTTTTTATTGGAGAAAATATATCAGAACCATACAATAGTTGGAGAATTTTTTTGATGGAGCATCAAATTCGAAAGGAGTCGGAATAGAAGCAGTCTTAATTTCAGAAATAGGTCAATATTATCCAATTTCAGCCAAGATTGGGTTTGATTGTACAAATAACATGGCAGAGTATGAAGTTTGTATTCTCAGACTTAGAATGGCCGTAGACATGAACATCAAAGAGATTTTGGTCATAGGCGATTCTAACTTATTAGTTCATCAGGTGCAAGGAGAATGGGCTGCTAAGAATGCGAAGATCCTTCTATATTTGCATAGCATAAAGGAGTTGAGTAGGAGATTCACAAGGATTGAATTCAAACATGTCCCTCGAGCTTAAAATGAATTTTTTGATGCTTTGGCAACATTTTCCTTTCTCGTGGAAAAAAAGACACAAGTACCCTTCACATGTTGCTTGAGCTGGCATAATTATTTTTGAGCCTGAGGGCTTGACTTCAAAATTCCTTTTTCTATCATATTGTATTTTTTCTGTAAATATCGGGCAGCAGCTGGTGGAGTATTCCTTGCTGGTGCTATCATGACTATGGAGTGTATTTGTTCTCCTCCATAGGTCCCAAAACCTTTTTTAGAACGACTATCTATTCCTTGTAGAATTATCCTGAGTCATGGCTCTTCGATAATGAATATCATTTTCAGTGAATTTATTAAATTCTTTAGTAGTTTTATCATTTTGAGAAATATCAAAATTGGTTGATTTTCCCAAATGGATTAAATGATAAGCTAGGTATCTTTCTTCTTTAAAATAATCTGGTCCTACTGAGAAGAATTTAAGAACTAATGTATCTTTTAGGGTGATAGTGGGATTATTTAGGTAACAATCACGAACACCATTTTTTATCCATCTAGGGAGTCTATCAATTTCGGTAAAATCAGGAGTAGGTAGGTATATCGAATTGATTGCTCCGAAATCAGACCAATATCTAATCTCTTGAGGAGAGGAATCTTGCAGATAATTAATTCGAGGATAAATTCCTCCAAAATCAACATATCTTATAGGCGTATTTTTTAGAGAAAATAAATCTCTCATTATCATTTCTTGTCCTTCAACCTGGGGTTGTAGTGCATTTAATCTTTCTTGAATGGATCCAATAGATATTCCCTTTGAAGGCTTTTGAGGCCTAAAAGATATTTGTACATATTTATCATTAGTAGTAGTAGTATTATCAGATTTTTTAATTTTGATCAGGCTATTGATCATATTGTAATTATTTCTATATTTCCCGACTTTGGACGTTATCTTTGCACATAAATTGATTAATTTATCAGCATTCTTGGGGTCACATGCAAAATTGGAAATCTTGGAGTCACAAACGGATTAATCGCTTCAATTTTCATTGATCCTACGGGTGTGTGACTATCTTTTGTTCTTAATGCAACATTTATACCTACATAGCCCTAGTGGGTCTATTAAAACTTGTTCGGCTGGTTTCAGCCTGAGTAGGGAGCTCAGTAATATTAGGATTAAAATCTACTTCTTCTGGTTTGACTGTATCCATCTTTAAGTTTATCATATCACCTTCATTTTTTAACTGGGATTCTTTTATATTTATTATAAGATTATCTAGTTTAGAATTTTCTGAGTCGGAGCTTACCAATTAAAATTATTTCCTCCGTATCCTTCAGGTATTTTTATTTTTGAAATATGGGATCCTATAATATCTAAGGTTTTATTTATAGGTTCTTTATCAACATTTATTTCTTTTTGATTTAGTATATCTTTCAAAGTTTGAATTTCTTTAACTATTAAATTTCCAAAGTAAATTATCGTTTTTTGTATTTCGTACAAATTTTGTTCTATTTTTAGAGGATCTTCTTCATTAAGTAATTTATAATTGGATTTATTTTCCATTCTATCCTAAACTAGCTAGATACTTTCTGAAATAATAGTTTTGAAGCAATTTTATATTATCTCATTCTCCCATTATATAGAGTTGAATTAGGTCCTAAAAATGTCTAGGTTCATTAACTAATAATTTGGGGAAAATCTAAAACGCCCTTAAAAAACTTTATTTCGGCCAAAACTTCTTCCCAGGTCCGCGACGCAGACCTGTCGCGGCCAACTCGGCCATAAGCTGTCCCCAGGTCCGTGATGCGGTCCTGTCGTGGACCACACTATTTTTTGGTTTCTTCCAAAATCTTTCTTCCGTTCTACAGGTCCTAAAAATCCATCGAGACCATTTTTCCGTAGGTTTTGACCCCTGATTGATATTCCGAACTTGGATTTTCCAAAAAGATTAAGGATAATATATTACATGAGCGGCCTATTTCCAAGGTATTCTTAAGGTATATATATATATATATATATATATATATATATATATATATATATATATATATATATATATATTATTTTTAATTCTGAGGGATGTTACACTATTTGATAAGAGTCCTGGTAGTGTGGAAAGTGGTTTTATATTTTTAAATTTGAATGATCAAAGTTGAGGCTTGTATCATGCTTGGTCCCTCTTGTCACTTGATTTTTCTAAAATGGATAGAACGCTTTTAAAGAAAAGTCTTTAGTTTGTTTAAAAATTGTCTCATTATTTTACCTACTTATTTATTTTACTTACCTTTTATACTTCTCAGCATTCATATTAATAAAACTCCTAGTTCAACGGTTATGACATGTAACGAATCCATCGAGCAAAGTAAACATAATGAATAGGATCACAAAGAATATGATGAATGCATGATGCCTGAAAACCTACCACAGGATGAAATAGAGGTTGTCAACTTAGGAGATGAGGAAACTGTGAAGGAAACGTGAATTAGCATACATTTGGAGGCCAAAATAAAGAAGGAGTTAATAGAATTGCTTAGGCAATATATCGATATATTTTCTTGGTCTTATGATGATATGCCGGGGTTAAGCACCGATATCGTCTCACACAAACTACTAATTAATCCCACCTGCCTACCCGTTAAAAAAAGACAAGAAAGTTCAAATCAAACTTGAGCCTAAGGATCAAAGAGGAGGTAACCAAGCAGATTAATGCGAACATTGTGAGAGTTACAAATTACCCCACTTGGTTGGACAACATAATACCAGTGCCAAGAAAGGATGGGAAGATCATAATCTGTGTGGACTATCGAGATCTCAACAGAGCTAGTCCTAAGGATGATTTCCCTTTCCCAAATATTCATATACTCATCGATAATTATGCAAAACATGAATTGCAATCATTTGTCGATTGTTTTGCTGGATATGACCAGATACTGATGAATGAAAATGATGCAGAAAAGACAACATTTATCACTCCAAGAGGGATGTATTGCTATAGTGTAATGCCATTTGGCTTTAAAAATGCTGGTGTAACCTACATGAGGGCCATGACTACTCTTTTTCATGATATGATCCACAAGGAGATTGAAGTATATGTGGACGATTTCATCATCAAATCCAAGAGGAGTTCGGACCACCTCGATGATTTGCAAAAATTCTTTGAGAGGTTGCGAAAGTATAATCTAAAATTAAATCCAGCAAAGTGTGCATTTGGAGTACCCGCAGGGAAACTGTTAGCAGGAGAGGCATAGATTTGGATCCTTCTAAGATCAAGGCAATTCAAGAATTACCTCCCCCCAAGACCAAGAAGAACGTGATGAGTTTTTTGGGAAGTCTTAACTACATCAGTCGGTTCATAGCACAATCCACAATAATTTGTGAACCCATATTTAAATTACTAAAGAAGGATGCTGCCACAAAATGGATAGAGGAATGTCAAAGGGCTTTTGATAAAATCAAAGAATATTTATCCAATCCGCCAGTATTGGTCCTACCTAAGCCTTGGAAGCCATTGTTACTATACTTATCTGTTATGGATAATGCATTTGGATGCCTATTAGGATAATATGATGAGACAGGCAGAAGAGAGCAAGCTATTTACTACTTGCTCAAGAAGTTCACACCGTATGAGGCAAGATATACCTTGTTGGAACGAATGTGTTGCGCTTTGACTTGGATCACATAGAAATTTAGGCATTACCTCTTTGCATACACCATGCAAGATCTCAAGAATGGATCCACTCAAGTACATCTTTCAGAAGCCAATGCCTACAGGTAAATTGGCAAAGTGGCAAATTTTGTTGAGTGAGTTTGACATTGTATACGTGACACAGAAAGCCATCACAGGACAAGCCTTGGCTGACCACCTCTTAGAAAATCCAGTGGATCAAGATTATGAGCCACTCAAAACTTACTTCCCTGATGAAGAGGTGTTGTTTATTAGAGAAAACATATCAGAACCATACAATGGTTGGAGGATTTTTTTGATGGAGCATCAAATTTGAAATGAGTCAGAATAGAAGCAATCTTAATTTCAGAAACAGGTTAATATTATCCAATTTCAGCCAAGATTAGGTTTGATTGTACAAATAACATGGCAGAGTATGAAGCTTGTATTCTCAGACTTAGAATGACCGTAGACATGAACGTCAAAGAGATTTTGGTCATAGGCTATTCTGACTTATTAGTTCATCAGGTGCAAGGAGAATGGGCTGCTAAGAATGTGAAGATCCTTCTATATTTGCATTGCATAAAGGAGTTGAGTAGGAGATTCACAAGGATTGAATTCAAATATGTCCCTCGAGCTCAAAATGAATTTTTCGATGCTTTGTCAACATTATCCTCAATTATTCAGCATCCGAACAAGAATTACATCGACTCTATTAAAGTAAAGTCATATGATCGACATGCATATTATTTTCATGTTGATGAGGAATTGGATGGAAGATCATGGTACTATGACATCAAGATATTGATAGAAGCATGAGACTACCCTGAAAATGCCACAATTAAGCAAAAAAGGACTTTCAGAAGAATGGCCAGTCATTTCTTTCTTAATGGAGAAATCCTATATAGGAGGACTCCAAATTTAGGATTGCTGAGATGTGTTGACTCCAAGGAAGCAATGAGGCTTTTAGAAGAAATACATGTAGGAACATATGGACCTCATATGAATGGGTTCACTCTAGCTTAGAAGATCTTAAGAGTTGGATATTTTTGGCTGACCATGGAGAGAGATAGCATTCAATAAGTGCAGAAGTGGCATCAATGCCAAGTGCAAGGACATTTTATACGAGTTCCACCAAATTAGCTCAATGTTATGTGTTCCCCTTGGCCATTTTCCGCCTGGGCATAGATGTAATTAGACCCATAGAGCCTTCTGCATCAAATAGACATCGTTTCATCCTTGTGGCTATCGATTATTTCACAAAATGGATCGAAGCTTCGACATAAAAGGCAATAACTAAGAAAGTTGTGGCAGACTTTATTCGTAACAATATAGTTTGTCGGTTTGGGCTTTCAGAATCAATCATAATAAATAATGTGGTCAATCTAAATAATGATCTTATGAAGGAGATTTGTAAGCAATTCAACATTGCTCATCAAAATTCCACAACTTATCGGCCATAGATGAATGGAGCAGTTGAACCTGCAAACAAGAATATCAAGAAGATTTTAAGAAAGATAGCAGATAGTCATATACAATGGCATGTGAAGTTATCATATGCTCTTCTCAATTATCGTACCACAATCAGAATTTCGACTAGGTCAACTCCTTATGTGTTGGTTTATGGTTCAGAAGCAGTAATACCTGCTGAAGTGGAAATACCATCTTTAAGGATTATTTAAGAGGTCGGTTTAGATGATGCAGAATGGATTGGCAGTAGGATTGAACAGTTGATGCTCATTGATGAGAAAAGAATGGACACAGTTTGTCATGATAAACTCTATCAAAACAGAATGGCCTCATTCAACAAGAAAGTCAAACCTCGACAGTTCTCACCAGGACAATTAGTATTGAAGAAGATATTTTCTTTCCAAGGAGAAGCTAAAGGGAAATTTTCACCAAATTCGCAAGGTCCTTACATGGTTCATAGAGTACTATCTAGAGGGGCGATAATCTTGGCAGAAATGGATGGCACAGTTAGTACGAAGCCAATCAATTCAGACGCCATCAAGAAGTACTACATCTGAAGACATCAAGACTAGCTTTCATTTTTTATACTCTTACATTCCATGTAACAGAACTACGTCTCGACCTGAATTCCCACGGTGGGGTACATAGGCAGCCCACATCAGGTTTGTTCCTCCCTTGGAAAATCCAAAAACATTTCCATGTATTTTGAACTACGCTCGACCTGACTTCCCTCGAAAGGATACGTAGGTAACTCTTGTCGGATTCAGTCCCTTCATGTTTTCCCTTTTCTATTGTATTTGAACTATGTATTGACCTGATTCCACTTGGATACGTAAGCAGCCTGAGTCAGGACAGGTCATTGCATTATTTTACTTTCCTATTGTACTATAACTACATTACGACCTGATTTCGCTTGGATATATAGGTAGTCTGAGTCAGGCTCGGTCATTGAATCACATATTTTTATTCTTAAATTTACCCCTTTGTAATTGAACTACGTCCTGACCTAATTTCTCTTGGATACGTAGGTAGTCTGAGTCAGGCTCGGTCATTGCATTGCATAATGTTTAATTTTTATCCTCAAACTATGTACAGACCTGATTCCCATTTGGGGATATGTAGGCAACCTTAAAGGTTCAGTCATACCTATAGTAAACCCTCCTTTAGTTAGGTATCATTTGAACATGAAGGATCTGGCGAACGAGTCTAGAGAAGTGTCATCAGTAGAAAAGACTATAAGAAAGATTATATTTGGATATGGAGAAGCTTGATGGACTTCGAAGCATGTCATAACCTTAACATGATAAAGGATTACTTTCTCTCTCTCTCTCTATATATATATATATATACATAATATATACATGATATACTCTTTTGCCAAGAAAAACTATTTTTTAAAAAATACTTTTCTACTATTCCACCTACCAAGTCTCTAGGTTAAGATACTATAGACGGACTAAAGAAGTATTGCAGGTTCCCGATGACGAGTCCTGAATCCGCGAGTCGATACAAATCAACACCCCCCCCCCCCCCAAACTAAATATTTTTCTTCAAGCGCACGAAAACAGGAGATCGAGGAAGACAACCTCAAGTCAAGGGGTATGACTGAAGATGCTATTCGACTTCTCAAAATCATAAGCCAAAATATCCTTCCCTTACCTTATTTATCGGGAGTACTTTATACTTGGATTTGCTTTCTGAAATATTTCCTTTTAAATCTTTGCAGGTATGCTCGAGATCTGGATCAAAATACTGAAAACAAGGGGGCCTCCATAAGATAAATAGGATAGTTTACTTTTTGTCAAATATAACTCCATCAATTGAAACTTGTCATTTAACCTCATCAACAACTCCTCCATTAGAGAATATCATCTAACTCTGTCAAATAAGCTCCCTTGATTGGAGAACGCCATCTAACACCATTCAAACTCCACCATCAAGAGGCTATATATAGCGAACATCGTTCAAACTCTGCCGTTGGGAGGCTGTATATAGCAAAAATCATTCAAACTCCACCGTCTGGAGGCTGTATATAGCAAATACCGTTCAAACTCCGTCGATCGGAGATTTTATATAGAAAACATCATCCAAATTCCACCGTCTAGAGGATGTATATAGCGAACATCGTTCAAACTCTACCATCTGGAGGCTATATATAGCAAACATCATTCAAACTCCACTGATCGGAGGCTATATATAGCAAACATCGACCAAACTCCACCGTCTGGAGGCTGTATATAGAAAACATCATTCAAACTCTATCGATCAGAGGCAATATATAGGAAACATCATCCAAACTCTACCGTCTAGAGGTTGTATATAGAAAATTCTATTCGAACTCCACTGTCTGAAGATTGTATATAGCAAACATCATCCAAACTTCGCTGTCTAGAGGCTGTACATGGCAAACCTCGTCAGCTCCGCCGATCAGGAGCATGATTACAACATCATCGTACATCTACAGTTAATTCTATATTACATACTTTTTTTTTTTTTTATGGGAATAGACCATACACGAGGCTCCCACCTCTCATGCGCGGCCAGGGGTTGAGCCGCTCACCCCCAAGCTGTATTATACATAAAAATAGAAAGATACACGGAGGGGGGCATAAACCTAACCTCCAATCCTATGGTGGTTCATAAGCCGATATTCCTAATAAGGTCAATCAGCTCATCCCCGATACAAGCACACAAAAAAGGATCCTAGAAACTATGCACCTAAAGGAGAGGACTCCTCTCGATACAAAGAAACTAGAAAAACATAAATAAGGGAGACTCTCCCTTTACATAGTAAAGGAAAAATCTAAATATAAAAGGAGATAATCTTCATAAAAGCTATATATACAACAAAATTTTAGCGTAAACGAGAATCCTCAAAGAACATGACTAAAATTATAACATGGGGAATCACAAACACTGCAATTGGGTGATCAATCCAAGGATGCAAAACAAAGTAGTAGATCATGGAGGCTTCTTAATCCGTTTAGTCTTCCTCCGCCTAAAGCTAGGTAGGTCGATTCTATCTAGCATGTAGTATCCTCGAATACCACGAGGTAGCTGTTGGAGGGTAGTGTAGTGGCCTGGAATGGTAAGAGTGTGACTGTGCTTGGAGAGAGCATCCGCAGTGAAGTTTGCCTCCCTGTATACATGTCTGCAAGAAAAGAAGGCAAATAATTTGGTAATATCAACAAGGTCATGAGTTACCTGGTGAAGGCTCCACGGAGGTTTCATCTGGTGATTGATCCATTTAGTGAGCAACTCCGAGTCAACTTCTAGGATAACATGATGAAAGCCCTGTTGAATGCACCATCTAAGCCCATAAGTAGCCGCCTCTAGTTCAGCTTGATTGTTGGTTCCCTCCCCTAGTGGTATGGCGTAAGCGAAGAGGAAATTACCCATGTGATCTCTTACAATGCCACCCCCCCCCAATAGCCCCCGGATTACCCAACGCGCTACCGTCAGTATATAGATTAACGAAACCGAGTTGTGGCTTAATCCATGAGACTTGGGTAATCTTCATCTCATGACTACACTTATCTATGTAGGAGATAGTGTGGATCCAGTTCGAAGGCCAATGGATATAGGGGTATGCGATTCTAAGAAGATTAGAGATGTCCTTGAAAACTACAAATTTCACTCTCGCCAAGCTAGAACTCTTCCCCCCCGTATTTGCTCGCGCATCTATTCTTCCACAAATTCCAACATATAAATATTGGGGTGGAGTTAAGGATAAGTTTGTGAGCTTCTGTGCGGTACTTGCGAAGCCACCAGCTCATAATAAGGGGTTTGAGGGGCGTGACTTCATGTTTGATGCCTAGGGAATCTGAGAAGTAGCGCCAAATATTCCTAGCAAATTGGCCCGTGCTGAAAATGTGTTCTATGGTGTCCGGACCTGGGCTGTGGCAGCAACAACATGGAGTGGAAACATGGCCGAATGCAACGATCTTTTCCTCCGTGGGCAGCTTGCCTCTAAAAGCCCTCCACAGCAAAAAAGAGCATTTAAAGGGTATGTTTTTGTGCCAAGTGTAGTGGTCGGAGAGTGTCTTGGTCTTGTGTTTCCTCACAAGCTTCCATGCCGAAGAGCAGGTGAAGCTTCCATTGGTATTCAACTTCCAAATGGCCTGATCCGGTTTGTTTTCTTGCGTCTGTAGTATGGTAGAAGTTATGAGAGTAATGAGCTGCGCTGGAGCCAACTGATTTAGCATGTCGATGTTCCACTGCCCATCTATAAGAAAACCAGCCACCCTAGCATTGTTCCCTCTTCCCAGCTCGTGTCTATAGTTTGCTAATGGTCCGACACCTAGCCAGTCGTCCCACCAGAAACAACACGAACCCGAGTGTAGCCTCCATTGAATGTGAGGTTCGGCAGTGTGTTTGTTGTGCATCATATGTTTCCACACACGCGACTGCCCAGAATGGAATTTTTTGGTGATGGGGTTGGCTCTCTGACAGTATTTGGCTCTAAGAAAATCACCCCACAGCGTCTGTTTAGCTCTAAATATCCACCACTGCTTGAACTGGAGAGATTTGCAGACATCTGTAGTTCTCTTCAACCCAATACCTCCTTCATCATAAGGATAGCACAGATTTTTCCATGAAGACCAATGGTATTTTTTCTTATTATCCTTCCACCCCCAGAAAAAATCAGTGGTAACTCTCTCAATCTGCTTGAGAGTAGTACTAGGAGGAGTAATGGCTGAAAGGAGGTGAATGGGGAGCGACTGAAGTACATATCTCACAAGTGTAGCTCTACCGCCGTAGCTGAGGATTTTGGAATGCCACCCTCTAATTCTGTTGACAACCTTAGAAACCATGTCCATGTAGTACATGACTCTCTGCCTGCCAATGTAGAGAGGGCATCCTAAGTAGGTGATGGGACTATGCTTTTGAGTGAAATCTGTAACCTGTTTCACCATATCCACATTGTCTTGGAGCGCATTGGAATGCATCATGAAGTGGCTCTTATTCTTGTTTATAATTTGCCCCGATGTCTGCTCATATAGGGTCAAGGTCTTCATGATAATCTGAAGAGTTTCCCTCCTTCCGGAGGTAAACATGATAACGTCATCCGCAAAACTCAAATGATTAATCTGTGGGCCTCTTTTCGCCATATGGAAACCCTGGTAGAAGTGGTAGCTATGAAGACTATTCAGCATTCGGGACAGCACCTCCGCTCCTAAAATGAATAAGGCGGGAGCAAGAGGGTCACCCTGTTTGAGCCCTCTGGTGGAGTGGAAAAAACCATGTCTAGACCCATTAACGAGAACGGAGTACCAGTTATTAGACATGATTCGCCAAATCATATCAATAAAGGTCTCACCGAAGCCCATTCTTCTCAGTACCAGACAAGTATAGGACCAGGAGACTCTATCATATGCTTTGGCCATGTCTAACTTGATAACCACATTCTCGCCAATAACAGGCTTCCGGATATCGTGGATAATCTCTTGTGCTAGCATGATATTTTCTGAGATGCTTCTTCCTTTTACAAACCCGGACTGATTAGGAGAAATAAGACCGGGGAGAATGGGAGAAAGCCTGAGGCAAATGAGTTTTGATATTATCTTATTAGTAAAGTTACTGAGACTAATGGGTCTATAGTCAGAGAGCGTGTTGGGGTGATCTACCTTTGGGAGAAAGACTAAACATGCATGAGAAAAAAACTTAGGCATAGCATGGCCACAGAAGAAAGAGTTAACCACTGCAAGTAGGTCCTCCGAAATAATTGCCCAGCAAGCTTGGAAAAAATTTCCATTCATGCCATCCGGACCGGCTGCAGAGTTAGGGTTCATGGAGAAGACCACCTGTTTTAACTCCTCAATGGTAGGCGTGGCTTAAAGGATTTCATTCTGAGTAGCTGTGATCATTCTAGGAACGCAATTCAAGATGTTCTCCGAAATCGGAGACTCATCACCTGTGAATAGTTTTTGAAAATGATCACAAGCTGCTCTAGGAATGTGTTTGTCGCCTTGAATCAAATCCCCCTCTTCGTTAGTAACCTTGTGAATGAACAGTCGCCTTCTCCTGCCACGAATTAAAGCATGGAAATACTTGGTGTTAGCGTCTCCATCCTTGAACCAATGTAGTTGAGTTTTTTGTTTCAGAATGTTCTCTTCAATTTTAAGAAATCTGGTGTATTCGGCGTTGAGAGCATGCAATTGCATCCTGTTCTCTTCATTATTGGATATTATCAGATTTTCTTCGGCACTTTTCACCAATTCTTCATATTCCTTAACCTTGGCAAAAATGTCGCCGAATTCCACTCTCGACCATTTGCTAAGGGTAGAGGATAGCCTTTTCATTTTTTGGTGGAATGACCACATTGGATTCCCCGTCATAGGTATGTCCCAATAGGACTTTACAGTTTCAAGAAAAGTAGGGTTATCCACCCAACAATTCAAGAATTTAAAATATTTAATAAGGGAATCATGTCTAGCATTCATCTCTATTAGTAAAGGGTTATGGTCAGAGCCAGTCGAAGGGAGGTGAGTAACTGAAGTGTGTGGCATAATAGCTAACCAGTTATTGGACACCATAGCTCTATCGAGTCACTTCCATATTCTTTTATGCATATCTCGTTGATTACACCAAGTGTAGTCTGAGCCATGATACCCCAAATCCGTTAGGCCACAAGCTTCGATAACGCTGATAAACTCAAAGCTCTTCTGCATGTTGTAAGGGATTCCACCTAGTTTCTCAGTAGTGGACGTGGTGACATTGAAGTCCCCAACTGTGCACCAAGGAAGGTTAGTGGAAGCGTGATGCAAAAGCCTATCCCAAAGTGGCCGTCTAAGAGTATCTTTGCATTTTCCATAAACAAATATCATGAGAAATGTATTTGGATGCTCTACATGTTTCATCTCACAAGTGATCTGTTGATCGTCAATATCAATAACTTTACAATCAACATGTTGAGTCCAGAAAATCCAAATCTTACCATTAGGATTGCAAGCGGACCTATCCATACCAAGGTTGATTCTAAAGCTTTGTAGATGAGCGTTGTTGGAAAAAGGTTCTAGGATGGAAATTATGGACGTTTGATGGATTTGTTTGAGGAACTTTAGTCTATCTATGACACCTTTGGTATTGATACCTCTAGCATTCCATACAATTGTGTTAATCATTGATGGGTTCTGAGGTTATAGAGCCTAGTGTTTGGTCTACTAAACGAAGCATGCATAGTAGAAATTTTTGGATTATGGTGAATACCTCTAGGTGATAAGCCTTGTTCACTAGCTAGCTGGTTCATCTCATTATCTGTGACTTTGGTAGTGGTTTTGGATAGTGCAAGAGTTCTATTAGACTGTTCAGCAGTCTCTTCTTCATCCTCCAGTTCAACCTCACCATGAAACTCTTGGTCATATTCATCTTCTGAATGTATGACACCATACTCATCAAATTCATTTGCTAGGGTAGGAGTAGTATTTAGTGCGCAGGGAATGGTGGAGTCTTGTTGTGGATGCATAAAAGGAATAGACTCAATGTTTAGTGGAGTAATAGTGATGGGATCTTCACCTTTAAAATCGGGGCTTCTGATAGGTGTATTTTGGTTAACTAAAACCAACTACGAGCATGTATTAACAACTACATCATTAGTGGCTGCAGCAGCTTGATGTTGTTTTAGTTCTTTCCTCTTTCTAGCTTCCTTTCTTTTATGAGTCCTAGAGTTGGATGTCTGTTTGGAATTACTACAGTTGATTTGAGCAGTTGGAGAAACAGTAGCTTCTCCTTGTGTTTTAAATACAAGGTTCGCAGCAGGAAGTTGAGTTAAAGAGGCATAAAAGGCCTGCATTTGTGGGTTTGGGTGTTGCACTTGTTGGGAGACAGGATCGAGGAATTGAACACTTGAAGCATAGCTGAAACTGCAGCCTTTTTCCTGGTCATTTTCAGCACTGTCATTGTGATCTACACCTAGACTTTGGTGCTGAAATGGTATTAGTTTAGGGACCACAACTTGCACACTTTTTCCTTTCAAACTAGGAGTTGAGCTAGCCCCCAAGACATGCAAGTTGTCCTTTAATCCTACAGCTGGAACATGTCCCAAAACCTGCAGGTTTTGAGACTGAGTAGGGGCTACAGTGTTGCCCATTTCCTGAGTGGAAATAGAAGCAACTAGAGGTCTTGATCCCTGTTCCTGAGTGGCCATATTGTTCATCATATTCTCTTCAAAAATAGCAGCTGATGTAACACCCAAAATCTGTAGATTTTCATGCAAACCTCTAACTAAACCACCACCCAAAACCTGCAGATTTTGACTCTGAAGATGAGCTGCATTTATGTCAAATTGTTGATTGAAAATAGGGCCAACTGCAGGTGTGAATTCTTGCACTTGAGTGTCCCTATGTTTTACTCTATATTCCTTCAGATTAGGGGCTGAAGTAGCACTCAAAACCTGCAATTTTTCATTCAAACCAGCAGCTAGAACATCTCCCACAACCTGCAGATCCTAAGGCTGAAAAGGGGCTGCATTGATGCCCATTTCAGGAGTGAAAATAGTAGCACATGCAGGTCTCAATCCCTGCACCTCAGTGGCCCTATTTTGTACACTCTTTTCTTTCACTGTAGCAGCTGCACCAACACTCAAACCAAGCATATTTTCCTTGGAACCAACAGCTGGACAAAGTGAAGAGCCTTCTCCCAAAAACTGCAGCTGGTGCACATGAATTGGAGCTGCAGTGTTACCTTGTTCCTGTGTGGAACTAGAGGCATCCACAAGCCTCATTTTAGTACCATCTGAGCCTTTAAGATTCTCAGGCAATTCCTTAGAGGCAAGGTCCAGTTTGTCAAGTTGCTGGGAAGAAAAATGCTGAATATTTGAAGTGGTAGCAGGAGCTCTAAAGTCATTCCTAGGGTCAATCCTAAGGTTCTCATGCAAAACATGAGACAAAACCCCCCCTCTGGACACCCCATCCTGCAGGTTAGTTGGCTCCTCCTCAATACCATCCTCACCTCCATCAACTTCGGAATCAGACAATACAGTAAAAATATTATTCGGGGAGCCATGGGGGATTGGGAGCATTGAGTTAATACCTGGTTGATGCTCGCGCTGTCCATTTTGAATTGGACCAGTCATAACAACAGAATTACAATCAAATTGGGGATTGGGGTTTGGGAGCATTGAGTCAATACCTGGCGTCTTTGCTTGAATGGGTTTGTACACCTGTTGAGTATTGCCTTGTATCCTTTGGGTGTTCTGCACAGTTTGGGTCTTACCTTTGAAGTTTCTTCGCTTTTGGGTTTGCCATTGGTCGTTTGCTACTTGATTCCTGTTTGGGTTGATTGAGTGCTCCTTCGCCCTGCGACTTCCTTCCTGAGTTGTGGTGGTGGTTTTTTCTAGAGGTACCTGTTGTCTGAAACTTAGAGTGTTAGCTAAAACAATAGGAGTAGAGATCATACCTGTGTTTTTTGGCGACGCATCTTTCTTTGGCTCTTCTTCCTTATCTTTGGCCTTGTTTCGTTCTGCATCTCTTCTGCTGACGTGGCAAGCTAGAAGAGTATGACCTTGGTGTTTGCAGTAGGTACAGTAAAGGGGAACATCTTCATATTCGATGTCCTGCCATCTTCCTTCTCCATTTGGATCATCATTTTCGTCGAATCCAATCCATACACTTTGGATTCTAGGCTTGGTGATGTCCATTTGGATTTTTGCTTTTGCCACGCTCCCCCTCGTCTTTTGCATGAATGCCATGTCTAAGTGCAACACTTGTCCCACGTCCGCGAGCAGAAGCGTAACAAATTCTTTATGGAAACAATGCCAAGGGAGTTCCGGGAGTATGACCCAAACAGGGAGAATGGGGGTTTCATAATTTGGATCGAAAGTAGGGGTCCAAACTTGAAATCTCATGAATACACCGTCTATGTACATTCTCTTACTGTCTAAAATAGTAGCTCTATCATGTTCATTGTCAAGATCAATATATATATGTCTAGAATTAAAATGGGTGATCTTGACCTTGCCCCTAAGTTCAGTTTGAGTAATAAACTTTTTTCGTATTACCTCCATCTTTGGCATTGGGCTGTAAAACTTGCCTATGAGAGTATACTTACATGATTCAGCCATCTTAATCATGTAGTCTTCTCTCTTAAACATGATAGCCGGACAACCTTGTTTTGTCACCCTTTTTGGGGGTGTTAGCTCAATTCTGGTTGTAGGCTCAGCTTATTTGGCTCTTAGTCTTGTAGCCATGGATTGCTTTGCTATAGGGGGTGGAGGGTGGTTTGTGGTGGTGGGTTGGTTGGTAGGGGGCTTAGTATTAGGAGGTAGCGCGGTGGGGGTTAAGGACACTACCGGATTTTTAGAGTTTTTCGAGTTGAATCTTTGGAAATTGGATGAGATGGGAGGGAATTCTGAAACGGGAGGATGGTTGGTACGTTTGGGATTAGTGGAAGTGCTAAGATTGCTTGGGGTGGTGATACAATCAACCAAAACAGATTCGGGCACGAGAAGACTGTTTTTGGCCCTATTTGTGCAAGTTGGAATTTTAGAATTTGAGTCCGGGGTGCCTAAAAATTGGGATTTTTGATTTTTTTCATTCGTAATGGTATGTGGGTCGTTTTGGGATTGCGAATTATTTTGGGCGTTCACCGGAATAGCGATTCCGGTGGGTTTTTCAATAGTTTCGACACTATTTTCGATGATGGCCTGATCAACATGTTTCCTATTGTTAGGATCCTTAACAGTTTCCTTGTTTTGAATTCCTTGCGACTGATTCTTTTCATGACCACTTTGATTGACAACTAAGGGAGTTTGAGTTCTATCATTCCGATCATTTCTTTTGTCATTGGTCATAGCTATAATATTATTCCTAGCAGTAGAACCATAAGCCATTTGTTCGAGTGTATTCACAGGTAGTTGACCATCAACATTATTGTTAACATAATGAAATTGTTCAGATTGAGAGAAATTAGTGGGCTGAGAGGACTTATCTTGAATTTCCGTTGACGACTTACTGTTACATTCCTTCTCCGTACCTTGAATTTCTTGAATTTGTGCTGGAGCATGATGATAGTGATCACACGGTTGTATTCCATTCAATTGTTGCTGTACTTGGTCCTGAAAGTTAATATTTTTCGAAAATTAACCTGCTGAACCTGCAACTTCGTGGCTCCTACTGTTCTCAGAGGTCCAAGGGATATTCGAATCCAATGGAGGTGATTCGAAGTGGCGCTCTGAGCTTAGGAGAGGCGCATCAAACTGAGGAACATTCTGGTATAACTTTTGTTTAAAATGAGTCGCCTGAGCCCCTGCGCCGACACCACTTTCTTCACCGGCGATGATTTCTCCGGTGAAGATTGTTCCTACAGCTGCGCCATGACCTTGTGAGCAACCCCCAATAGGTCTGATGGTTCGAATCTCTCCGGAGCCGCTTCGAATATGAAGGCACGACGGCGGCGACTGTGAGCGGCTTCTTTCAGTGGCTGCCATGTCTTGAATCTCGCCTGAAGTTGTTCGATTTTGGAGGCGCATTTCAGGCGACTCAGATGCTGTTCTCGCATAAATCGCCTGAAGATTGCTCCCAATTTGATTGGGAAAATGTTGTGCATTTTGAATCAATCCAACCTCACTTGAAATTACATTTTCAGTATCTTTTTGCAGATTCAAAGTGGTATTAGCTGGATTAGAGGATGAGGCTTGTTCTGGTGGTCTGCCAGATAGAGCTATTATATTTACAAGTTTGTACCACTGGATATAGGCGTTACATTACAAGCTTTACACAGCCGGATACAGGCTTTTCATTACAATCGTCCCGCCAGTCTGAGGCTTCACACTATAAGCTTTACACCGTTGGATGCAGGCGTTACATTACAATCGCCCCACCAGTCGGTGGTTTTACATTATTAGTTACTTTGCTTACATCACATTCATCCCATAAAACAGAGACATCAACAATCTTTTGGACATCTTCTTGTTATTGTTATTGTTATTGTTATTGTTATTGTTATTGTTATTGTTATTGTTATTATTATTATTATTATTACTTTTATCTTTATTATTGGTGTTCTTAATTAGAAAATGAAAGTAACAAGCTTCGTACGTTCAAATACTTTTGCGTGTTTATTTAGTATATATTACATATGTGTGTATTTTATTTATATAAAAAAATATTACTTAACTAAGTATATTTTATTGATCTACTTATTTATACATACATACATATATATATATACACCTTATGTACCTATGTATATAAAAGGTTATTACGTAAGTTTATTATATATTTTACTTGTTCAGTTAACTATATTAATTATACATCTATTTTTAGTACGTATTATATACATATGTACATTATATATACATATGTACATATATTTACATAGTATATATATAAGTAGTTACTTTATAAAATATTACTACTTAATAAAGTGTATGATTTTATTTATTCAATATATATATTATGGTTATTAACCATATGACAATCTATTCAATTTTCCTTCAATTTATTTAAAAGTATAATCCTTTTTATCCAATTTATTTATACATTTTATTGACAAATAATTATAATTCTAACCTAATTAAATTTAATGTGGTCTAATTTTAAATCTTTCTTTTAATCACATCCGTTCATCTATACTAATCAATGGCCACGATTTAATCCCCTATTTCTAATTATCCATACCCAAACCTTAATTTTGTTTTCCACTTTCACTCTCTCTCACCTCACGTTCTTCATCTTCTCCAAAAGAGAAGAAAATCCGCCGCACACCACACTACCACCACCGTGTCTCCTCTTCACCAGAAAACCACTCACATCACCACCCTCTCTTTCTCTCCCTCGCCACTCACATCACCACATTCCTCAGCCTCTCAACTTCCAGCAACTAAACACCACTTCGCCATCCTCTTCCTCCCTCGCCTGTCGCTGGTGGAAACCACCAAGCTCACGCTGCCCCTCTCCACCAAGAGAAAGCCACCGGCGAAACCTCCACAATGAAAGGACTGCCTCTCCTTTCCTTCAGTTCTCGCGCAGCCACAACCAACAGTTGCAGTAGCCACGACGAACCACCAACACCTTTCTCTCTATGCCATCCACCTCCCTCCAACCTCTCTGTCTCTTTGACTCGCCGCTCCTCCTCTACACTACAACCTGCAAACAGCCACCATGAGACTAACCAGAAACAGCCGCTTCTCTTCATCTCCTCCATGCAACACCACCGGTAAATAATAGACCACCAGCACTGCTCCACTATCAGTGAGCAGCCACTGCAACCTTTCGCCCTATAATCGACAACCAGCAACAATAACAAAAGAGAATCGATGCTCTCTTCAACTTCGACCACCAATCAAATGCTTTTTCAACTCGAGATTTTGGGGTATATTCAAAGAACTAATGTTAGAGGTGGATCTGTAATATCCGTCCTAGGTATGTTCCTATTTCATTTTTTTTAGTCCTTTGTGATTTATTAAATTTGAGATTCGTATATGTATGTTTGTTCTCAGCCTGTTAAGATTACATCTCACTAAAATGTGCTTATGTTGTTGCTTGTGTTCGCATAGTTATGTTTAATTTATCTACATATGTGACTATGGAGGTTTCACGTTAACTTTTATCATTGTTGGAATGTTCAAGTGTTTGGATCGACATTTGGCGTCAAAAAAGTTTGACAAGTTCTGTTGATTTTGATACATAATTTGAAGTTAGCATATGTCACTTTTCTTTAAATTAATTATGTGTAGTTTGATTTTAGTGGTCGGGATGATTTTAGTATGCATAGTCATACTCTAGTTCGTTCAATTCTTTGCCTTCTAGTTAAATTCGAATTTAGTTTTGTTAAGTATTAATCTAGGTATTTGTTTGATTAGTTAATTGATAAATGATATTTTGTTTTCTCAATTGGATTTGGGAAGAAGGTTTAGTGTTTTACTGATTATGGCATATATTGTTGATTGAAATGCTTTATTGTTGGGAAATAGTTTTAGTAATTAATATTTTCTTAATTTTCTAACATGTAGTATTTATTTTGGCATTTATCATAATTAATCTTGCTGCTTTATTAAAATTTAAATAAAGTTAGTACCCCACTATTTTTAAATAAAGTTTAAAATAATTTGATTACTTTAATTATTTGGAGGGATGATTACATATCTACTACTTATGTAATAGACTTTGGCCTTAAATTTCAGCTTTCCTTATTTTCAAGTAACTTCCTGTTGCAATTTAAACAAATTCTTATTTTGGGGTTTTATGGTAGCCTTTTTTTTACTTAGTCTTTATTCGTTTAAGGAAATAATTCTTTTACATTTATTGATAAGGGTCTCTCTTGCCATAATTTTAGGTCTTTGCTTAGTTGTGTTTCTTGACTTTTTCACCAATTTTTGAATTATTTGACCAAACCAATAGTTGATTTGTTTGTTGAAAATCTTAACAGATTTGGTGGTTGAAATTTTGTTTGATTTTGTTGTTGAAATTTGGTATAAATATTTTAAAATATTGGCTCCTTTGATGGACTTATTGGAGCAAAGTTTTAAAAAAAGAGGAGACCATTTTTGTTGATTTTCTTACTTCTTAATGGTTCATTATTATAAAAGAGGAAGGACATGCAGATATACAGACATACAGATAGACAGAGAGAAAAACACAAGAACAAAAACATAGAGTAGAAAAAGAAAAGAAGAATAGATAATTCTTTCATTTTCTATTCATTAGGACACAAAGAGATCTTAAAACAAATTAGTCATTGATCTTAAGTTCTTTTCTTTTTTAGTTTTGCTACTCCGTTACTTGTTTGGATCTGAAATGTTACTACTGCCTTCCTTTCGCATATTGATAAAACTTCTATTAACCGGTTAGTATTTCTTTTTCTTATTCTATTAATAGTCTTTACTTTAAGTTCTTTCATAATATAGCATGTTAAATAAAATATGGAAAACATCCAGGTTAGTATCTAAATCCCTTCTCTCTTTGTGTACACTTGTTCATTTTACAGATTCGTTTGCCTTTAAATATCATAATATCATGTGTGTGTTGTGTGTTATCCTATATTACTTGTTCATGTCCTTTAAGCAGGTTTTTGAACTCTAGAGGTTCAAGATAAGAAGAGCTGCCGGAAGGAGACTTTCGGATATTTAGTTTAAGTTTTTGACAAGCTTATGTATTTTATTGTATTTATTTTTTTGCCTCTACAATAATCTGTATGTAAAAAAAGTGCTCATATAATAATAATAAATATTTGGGAACTATTTAAGGGGGGATGGAAACTAATGTGCTATCTATATTTATTTTATTTTTAAATGATGTGTTGCGTGTGCATGTGGATATATTAGTAAGTCTTTGAAGGTAACTTTTAAAATTATGCCATTATCATCATGTTTAGATAAAATTCTAAATTTGGGTTTGAGTACTATTTCTATAGGTGTTTATTTATTTAACTGAAAAATGGCCTAAAGTTTTAATATACAGATAGTCTAATCCTAATATTGCCTTATTGTATATTATAATATGTATTTCAAAATGATTAGCCTAACTTTTACATATTTAAATTAAAATCACCAATTCATGTTATTAGAATAATTCAATGATCAAGTTTACATTAGAGCATGTATCAATAAGATTAAAAATATAGTTATCATGCTATTTTTTTATGACCACGCCCATAACTGTTAACGTATCTTCAACATATTAGATCATCTAGAAAATCAGGCTTATAGGATTTAATTATTTTTTGAGCATATTATATCATATAGAATTTAGAAATCATGCCTATAGGATTTAATGATACTTTTAGCATATTGTATCGCCTAGAAAAACATGCCTATAAGACTGTAAATATTTTCGTCATGTTAATTCATAAAGAAATGATATCTATAGGATTTAATAAATATTTTTAATATATACTTTATTTAAAAACCATGGTTATAGGTTAATATTATTTTCAACATGTTAGTTATTTAGACGTAATGTTCATAGGGTTTTTATGTTAATATCATGTAGCAAATCATGTATTTAGGACTTAACGAATATTTTTATAATTATAAATCACCTTTAAATTTTAGCATGTTCTTAGGATGTAATGAATATTTTTAGAATGTTACTTCAGGTAGAAATCATGCCTATAGGTTAAGGTTGACCTCCCTAATTAATCATGCCTAATATTGTTGACATATATTTCATTAATTTAGACACCATGTTAATAGAATTTAAGTTAATACTCTCAACATATCAATATACATAGAAATCATGTTCATAGGATTTTAATAAATGTTTATCATGAAATTAAGTGTAAAAATCATGCATATAGGATTTTAATAATTATTTATCATATTATTTTATATTAAAACCGTGCCTACAATATTTTAATAAATATTTCAGCATATAATTGTATTAGAAAGCATGCTTACTATTTTTCCATAAATTTTTAATATATTGTTAGAAATCATGCTAATAGGATTTTAAATAAATTTTTATAATATTATTTCATAAAAAGATTATGCCTATGACATTTTAATAAATTTGCAACACAATATTTATAAACCATATCTATAGTATTTTAATAAATTTTCAGCATGCTATTAACTAAAAATCATGTTAATAGGATTTTACAAACATTATTAGTTAATAACTAAAATTGTCAAGTACGCCTTCTTTCACTACAATCATTTTAGTAGTTAAAATTGCCTCCATGTGTCTAAATAATGAAATTTGTCTCATTTTATTCAAGTTTTATATTTATGATACATACATCTGATTATGTATGCACGCACATATTATTATGACTTTTACAACTTATTTGTATTTTCAAGCATGCTAATTAATTAATCTAGAGGTTTACTTCAGATTCTATGTGCTAACTGTTTGTCCCATCTGTTTTGTTTGACGATGTGTCTAATTAGGATGCCTATATTGTTTTTGGTCTAAAACCTACTCTAATAGTACATCCAATGCCTCTTGGATATCAAGTTACGACGATAGGCACGCTTGGGGACGTTAGTTTTTACTTCTTTTAGATCGTTTTAGGATTATAATAACAAATGAACATAGGAGGGATATGGGTAGTTAGGCCCTTCGGAAATGATGAAATTTGAACCGAGCAGAAAAAAATAATAAAACTTTATATATTTTGTCTTTCGATTAATAAGTCGGCCACTGATCCGAAGAATATAAGAGCTTAGATATTTATTTATTGTCAACTTTTAAATATTTCATTTGTATATATTTGGGGTAGTTTAATATTTTTAAAACTTAAATAAATTTTCGGCATCAATAATTTTATTTGAAGTTTCACCCAAATTATATTTATTACATATCCATATATGTACACTCATCCATTATTTTATTTTCTTTTATATCGCGTGTATAAATAAAGTAATGAATTCTAATGCTTGACATTCATATTAGTTACCATAAATTTAGGTAAGCTTATTTATTCATGACTTTAAACATACATCTATATTTCAATACATAAAATTTTCATACATTTCAAGTATATTTCGTTATTATTTATTTTTACCGTACGATAAATATATTGCTATTAACTTTGCTCCATTCATATTATAGACATATATATAGCCTTCTTTGTATTTTTTTTCTTTCTCAAATTAATGAATATTTTCTTATCATCTTTTTCTAAAGCAAAAATGAATAAATATCCCTAATTATTTTTTTTAAGAATAAATTTAAGGACTATCTTCGGATAGGCTCTGAGGGATGCGTAATACCTTCCAATCGAGTAACCAAAATCCTTACCTAAAATCTCACTGGTTTCGCAAATCAAAACAGCGCTTACATTTACATTTTCTTAAATAGGTTTCCAAATATTTTCCTTAAAATTAGGTGGCGAATCTAAACATTTTTTAAAATCAGAGGCATAGCCATTTTATGTTGCAAACTATTTCGACCAGTTAGAAAATAGGGTGTGACACTCTCCATGCAACTATGCTACATGTCAAGTAGTACCAGACTGCAACCTTAGATACCCGCAAGTCATCTTTACCATACTATGCCTCCTTAACCGGAAACCCTTATCACATAGATATATTCTAATCATGGAACGCCCCAAGCTGTTTTTACTATGTTCAGTACCCTTTCCATCATCTTGAAGTCAGCCCTACCATCCATAGGATACCTTAACCAAATCCAAAGGACCAACCTAATTTTTAATCGCACTGTCTCACTAACATCTCCAACTGTCTTCGCACAAGTATATTCATTGGAAATTTCCTAACCCATAGCTTATTCTTTTAATATCAGTCTACTCCTTTTGGCTTATCATGAAGTCATCAGTCCCCAATATAACAATGCCAAACCTAGTATCGTACCTTGCCAAAGAGACGAGATAGGATCGGTACACTCGATCCACCACTATAACTTTACTTATAAATAATACTTAACTCAAGTGTTTATAGAAACAATCACTTGATTTCTCAATCCAGAATGCAACATCAAACCTCATTACCTGAGTAGGTGAAACAGATGACAACTCCTTAGATGTCTCTGCTTCCATATATCATTAGTACCATACCGTGAGAATCCACTAGATCCACCACTTTATCACATCATATCCATTGAGAAGATTGTACTCAAGAAGACCATACATTTATACCCATTAAATAGCTCTAAAATATTGCCAAAGCATTTTAGTTTCCAGGCGAAAGCGATATGCACCCTTCTGTAAGCTAGGTCGATAGCATAAGCAACACAACCCATAACCCTAACCAATAGAATACAGGTACCATCATAGCAGTTGTATTATGACCCTTTCTAATATACACCAACACTATAAAATCCCCGTAGAAATTCTGATCTTGATTGGCACAATGTTATCATTGTAATACACCACAAAACCCATTCCTTTTTGACGAACATGACAGACTGTAGTCTCCAAGGTCATAGTGCTCATAACATAGTCATTCCCTTAATCATATCATTCTTAATTGTTAAACGGCTCAAGATATCGTATAATCCACACAAGTGCTATTCCCACTATTGAATAATTGACCGAAAGGGCAAGACGTTCATGAAGTCTCTCAGCCGTCACTCATCCTTAAATACCATATACTCAAAACATATCACTAAACCACAACCTTACTCTCCCCTTTCAAATCGCAAAGCATTCTAAGTCTGACCACACATCCTTTCCGTAAATATATCACTTCCGCCTCAATACCAGGTCCAACATTGAAATCAAGCGATGACATCTCATCTACACGAGCACAGGACCAAGCATGAGCTATCACTATAAGTGAGAGGACAGAGTGAGGCGATGGAGATTAGATCGGACCAAGGACGCATAATAGAGAATCAAGAAGTGAAGATATTCCCTAACAGTTTTCATAGCCTCTCGAAGTTAAGTACAAACGTCTTTGTACCGATCCTCAAGACTCTACTTAGACTTCACTTGTACACATGAGATCTATGAACCTAGGGCTCTGATACTATTTTTTCATGACCCAAATCCGGATGTGATAGCACCTGTCCTTTTCCACCAGATAAGTCAGCCTAAAACCCAACAATTAAGGAAATAACACATAAAACAATCTAAAAAGATAAATAATAAACAAAAGGGAAAGTCTTTCAACTTAATTATCCCCCAAAGATTGGTGGTCACATGTACAATTCACTAAAATAAGACCGAGATGAAAAGTACAAGTATCAAAATGTCTTCAACTCTCAAATAGAGTAGAGCATAACAGTATAGGAAATTTGAGGGTCCACTGAATACCAGTAGCTACCTCTCTTAGTTCCCTGGAAACCTCAGATGATCAGAAGGAACGGATGATCAAAATCTAGGCTTAGAACCTACACAAGTGTAGAAGCAAGGGTGAGTACCAAAAATATGGTACCCAGCATGCTAACTAGATAAAATAAGTAAATCTAATAGGATACGCGAACCCCTTTCCAACCCAATCGAACCTTCATAACTTAAACCTGCACAAAAATCAGCCTAATCTAATAGTTCATACTAAACAGTTCAATAAAGTTCAGATCATAGCTCAATATCACAAGATATAACATACAAGTAGTCATAGTCATATATAAGCATCAAGACTGTCACACACAGATATGTAGGAAATGTATATGCACACTCAATGATCATGCATGTGTGAAATCACTGGCAAAGACCTTAGCATCATAATCTCTGACCAAAAATGACCTCGATCTCACAATCTCTAACCGAAAATGACCTCAGTTCCATAGTCTCCCGCCAAAAATGACCTTAGAAATATAATCTATGATCAAAAATAACCTTGATCTCATAGTCTCTGATCGAAAATGACCTCAGTCTCACAATTCACTATCAAAAATGACCTCAACAATATAATTTCTAATAAAAAATGACCTCGGTCTGATAATCTCTTATCGAAAATGACCTCGATCTCACAATCCCACTAAAAATTACCTCGGCCTAATAGTCTCTCACCGGAAATGACCTCGGTATCATAATATCTTACCGGAAATGACCTCGATATCATAATCATGTATATCTCATCACAGTGTTTCAGAACAAATGCAATCAACATGCTCACACAAGTAATAAGGAATAAATAAATTCAACAATCCACAATCATAATCATATTATCATAGTATTTTATCAAATACACATAGATATCTAGATCATGACATATAGTACTGAAATTTCTACAATAACACATATTATCTTTTATTAACCCTATTGATCAATTAGGTTAGTTCATATCATAATTCAATCCGTAACCTCATCCCCATTACTCCTCAACATATACACAACAAGAAATTCAGAATTTTAATAGATTCAAAGAGTTTTAAAAGTCCACTTGTCTTTACCAATACGCAGTCACTCAATCCACATGAGATTTCCCCTTCTGAGTAAAATCCAAATCGCCAAAATCTAGTCAAATAGTTTTTAACAATCAACACCCATATCCAATGATATCAAGAATGTGAAATTCAGAGAAAAAAGGATCAAAAAGGTTCAAAATCCAATTTCAAAAAAAAGGATTCAAATCTAGAAATTTTTAGAGGAAATCATTCCTCATAGTATTAGGAACTCAATAGCAAAAATCGTTTTAAACAACTAGTTCAAATCAAATCAAAATTACCATTTAAAAAAATTCCCAAAGTTCTTCAAAAAGGGTCATTCCCACCAATTGAAATCCTCAAATTCATGTTACAATTCATAATTAGGCAATGGGTTACGAAGATTAGGGGTTAAAATCACTTATCCAATAGGTTCCATGAAGAAATACTCCCCCAAATCTCCTACCCAAGCCTTTCAATTTTGCAAATGGTGAAAATAGCATAAACCCGGGACAAAACCCCTCAGGCGTCGCTTCAAAGACACCGGTATTGCTTTCGCGGAGTCGCTTCCACGACTAGGGGCTCACTTAAGCGATCCCCACTTGAGTGACCCCTGTCTATTTCATTATGGGTAGTGTCACGCCCCGAAAGGGTACCAAAGATGTGACCGGCACTCGAAGACCATTGCTGGTCCCCAAGTGAACCACTTGATCCAATCATACATCCATTCAATATCAACCAACCAGCGAAAGTTTAAAATAAAGAAATAATTTAGTGGGAAACTCAAATCATCAATCTAACTCAAAGAATAAAGGCCATGGGCCAACAAATCGAACTCCAATCTATGTTGTTAAAAATAGTTTGACAAAAATAATTCAAGGAAAGAAAATACTCATTCGACCCATCACTATCTAGTCTATGAAGCCTCTATAACTACTATCTAATTGGTGCCCATGAAATGTTCATGGCTACCTCAAATCAAGATGAAAAGGGCTACTTGACGCAAGAATAATATAAGCGGTGTCCTCCGGATGTAGGGAAGGACTCACTAATACGCTGAGTGTGTATAGATCCTCAATGGTGCTTCTATTGACAATGTCTTAAACCTGTCTCTGCATCATGAAATGATGCAGGTCCAAATAGACATCAATACATGGAATGTACGAGTATGTAATATGGTAGAATGAAACATACCTCAAGGTAGAATAATACCAGTTCAAATATCTCAAGTCATAAAGATAAGAGAGACTCAATCAAGGTATTATAAGTCTAAAATAAAAATACAGTTTAGATAGAGACCAATCATATACCATCTAATCAAATCCAATCATGCACAATATAGTTCAATCAAATCATTTACAATTCGATCCCATCCAATCACGTACCATTAACTCTAATTTAATCACATATCATCTAATCCAATCCAATCACATATCCAACCCAATCCAATCACATACCCAATCCAATCCAATCCAATCATATGCAATCAACTCAATTCAATAGATATGCACATTAAAATTATGCAATGTTTTACAATTCAACTCAATCATCTACAATCACAATCAAACCAATCATATCAAGCACAATCTGTTCAATTGGGAGTTTCTCTAACCGACAACTATCACCATATGAGCGAGTGATAATATAACAAGCCCACATTGTTGCCACGTTCGTTCATACCTTGCCAGGGTAAGAACAAATCAACAATCATGATCCACCACCAATCAAGTCTTATTATGTCAGGATAATAATTTAGGAAGCATCCAACTTTAATGGTTCAATCCTCTCCTACATTTGGCGGCGTAGTTTATTGGTTTGAGTATGGACTATACTCTTACCCAATTTGGTGCTCGATACTCCTCCCAAGACTCACTATGCTCATATCTATCAAGTGAGTAAAATACTCAAAATACTCATTTAGTCTCATTGGACTCTTTCAAATCAACTCATTTAGTCTCATTGGACTCTTTTCAAAATTCAAATCAAATCTGGCCTTATTGGACCTTCTTTCAAATCGACTCATCTCAAATCATTAAACTCCTCTCTTTAAAATTGATACAATCTCAACTCAATATCAAAAATTGACATTTTAAAGTAAAAATGCTCAACTCATTTATACTCAAAATACTCATGTTCAAAAATGAGAATTTAAGAGACTTTTTCAAACTCAATTTGTGCTTAAACTCTTTCTAAATCAAAGATGAAAATAATCACTCTTTAAACTCAAAATAGTGTATAAATAGTTTATGCAAAAATGTTCACAAATCATTTATTTAAAACTCCTTCTCAAAAGATTATTTATTTTTAAAATGTTCATAAGACTCCAATCAAATCAAATTATGCAAATCATATATCACTTAATCACATTAGACTCCAATCCACCTCATCACACAACATCCTCATCAACATAACCTCTTCATTCACATCATCGTCAAGTATCATCATTCACATCATCATCAAACATCATCATCAAATATCATCATTCACATCATCATCAAACATCATCATCTCATCATCATCAAACATCTACTCCAAACTCCTTATTTAATTCTATGTTTAATTTACAAAGATAAAAAGGACATTCTAACTCTACCAAAGTTTCATTTCTTTTTATGACCTTCACATTCATAACTATCCCAAAATTCTCATATAACTAGAAATCAATTTCATCAAACTCATGTATAAGAATACCTCATTCCACTATGAAAAATAATATTATTTTTATTATACATAAAAACCATCAATCTCATCCTCAAGATAAATTATGACCAAAAAGAAATCTCATTTTGGGTTTATGTGAATGAATACATGAATCCATACTCTCAACAAATACAACTTAAGAACATCATTTACACATTTTAGTGATATTCTATAGTTTAGGAAATTTCAAGAAAACCTTCATAGAAGGTTCAATCCCTTCACAATTTTCATCCAATATATCTATGGGGCATATGGAAGAACTAAATCCATATTTTATGTTAACCTTACATACCTTGCTTGAAGATCATCTCACCGGAAACCAAGACTTGACTTGAAGATCTTGAATCCTTGAGCTTTTGAGAGGATTTTGTTGGAGATGATTTGAAAGAGAAGAGGGGATGAAGATTAGGGTTTTTGGGAGGTGAGAAGGCTCAAATAATGATCCCAAAATGTCCTATGTTAGTGTATATATGTTTAGGGAAAATGTCCAAGTTGCCCCTCTTCAAAATCTGGAAAATTGGGCAAACAATCTTGCTGGCGCTATAGTGGCGCGTCGCGCTACTACAGCACCAAGCCAAAATAGGCTTAAAATCCTGCACATCTAATAGTAGCGCGTCGCGCCAAGGAACAAACTACTGAGGCTTTTTTCTGGCGAGCGTCAAGCCAAAATTTCCTGCAGTGGTCGTCCAGGCTTGAAATTCCTGCAATACTATTTTGTAGTAAAATAGTCATAACATTTGATTCCGAACTCCAAAAATTTCAATCTTGGTGGCGTTGGAAAGAAGAATCAAAGACCTTTAATTTGGTAGGTCGTGGGCCACCCAATTCATTATATTGTATGAGATATAGTCGTTTGAAGTTGACCCTTATACTAACTCATCCGAAAACTTAATCGATTGGAATTCTTTGGACTCAGTTTGGTGTTAGATATCCCTTATGACCCCTAAACACATCTAACACACTTCAAATACTTAGGAATTAATCCTAACTCACTTATATAATTACAAGTCCTTCGGTTCAAATCTACACACACGTGGAGAAATATTTGAGTCTTTGCAAAAAAAAATCCGGGGTGTTAAATTATCTCCCCCTTGGGATCATTCATCCTCGAATGAAGATCAAGCAAAGCCGGACTCGAGGAATGAATAACAATCGAGAATCAATTAAATCAACAAATCAACCAATCGAGCAATTTAGACAATTAACTATCCCCGCTCAAGAATAAACAAATCAATTTAAGTCAAGAGTTGGGACATTTCCTTCATCATTCTCATCATTAGGCACGAATAAAACATCGAAACTCTATCAATCGAATCATTTAAACATCTAGATCATCAACCGTCAAACTCCAATTCATGAGTGACATTCCCAATCCTCTCCATAATTTTGTAAGACCAATATATCGGTGCCCAAGCTTCCCTTTCTTTCCAAGCCTCATAACACCCTTCACGTACATCCAATCATTCCCCCAAAAGTCAACAATAGCCTGTTACCATCACTCTCATAGTGACTACCACACACTCAAGCCTATCACTCTAACCACCTCAACCACACCTAAAAATTTCCAGGCTTACCTTAACACTTCTACCTCCATTATTGTATGAGCTCTCACCCAGAGACATACTAACATACTCTTACCTATCTATTGCACATCACAAGGTCTCATCTCGCTCCTCTTCCACACATCTATCCTCAACTAGACAAGTACAACACAACCATCACAATTAAGAAACACTCTCTCTTCCCCATCTACTCTCACCTAACTTAGTCTAATTCAATCACATATCATCTAATCCAATCCAATCACATATCCAACCCAATCCAATCTAATTTAACCATATGCAACCAACTCAATTCAATAGATATGCACATTAAAATTATGCAATGTTTTACAATTCAACTCAATCATCTACAATCACAATCAAACCAATCATATCAAGTACAATCTATTTAATTGGAAGTTTCTCTAAGCGACAACTATCACCATATGAGCGAGTGATAGTACAACAAGCCGACGTTGCTGCCACGTCCGTTCATACCTTGCCAGGGTAAGAACGAATCAACAATCATGGATCCATAACCAATAAAGTCCTACCATGTCAGGATAATAATTTAGGAAGCATCCGACTTTAACGGTTTAATTCTCTCCTACGTTTGGCGACGTTGTTTATTGGTTCGAGTATGGACTATAATCTTACCCAATTCGATGATCGGTACTCCTCCCAAGACTCAATATGCTCATATCTATCAAGTGAGTAAAATACTCAAAATACTCATTTAGTCTCATTGGACTCTTTCAAATCAACTCATTTAGTCTCATTGGACTCTTTTAAAAACTCAAATCAAATCTGGCCTCATTGGACCTTCTTTCAAATCGACTCATCTCAAATCATTAAACTCCTCTCTTTAAAATTGATACAATCTCAACTCAATCTCAAAAATTGACATTTTAAAGTAAAAATGCTCAACTCATTTATACTCAAAATACTCATGTTCAAAAATGAGAATTTAAGAGACTTTTTCAAACTCAATTTATGCTTAAACTCTTTCTAAATCAAAGATGAAAATAATCACTCTTTAAACTCAAAATAGTGTATAAATAGTTTATGCAAAAATATTCACAAATCATTTATTTAAAACTCCTTCTCAAAAGATCATTTATTTTTAAAATGTTCATAAGACTCCAATAAAATCAAATTATGCAAATCACATATCACTTAATCACATTAGACTCTAATCCACCTCATCACACAACATCCTCATCAACATAACCTCTTTATTCACATCATCGTTAAGTATCATCATTCACATCATCATCAAACATCATCATCACATCATCATCAAATATCATCATTCACATCATCATCAAACATCATCATCTCATCATCATCAAATATCTACTCCAAACTCCTTATTTAATTCTATGTTCAATTTACAAAGATAAAAAGGACATTCTAACTCTACCAAAGTTTCATTTCTTTTTATGACCTTCACATTCATAACTATCCCAAAATTCTCATATAACTAGAAATCAATTTCATCAAACTCATGTATAAGAATACCTCATTCCACTATGAAAAATAATATTATTTTTATTATACATAAAAACCATCAATCTCATCCTCAAGATAAATTATGACCAAAAAGAAATCTCATTTTGGGTTCATGTGAATGAATACATGAATCCATACTCTCAACAAATTCAACTTAAGAACATCATTTACACATTTTAGTAATATTCTATAGTTTAGGAAATTTCAAGAAAACCTTCATAGAAGGTTCAATCCCTTCACAATTTTCATCCAACATATCTATGGGGCATATGCAAGAACTAAATCCATATTTTAGGTTAGCCTTACATACCTTGCTTGAAGATCATCTCACCGGAAATCAAGACTTGACTTGAAGATCTTGAATCCTTGAGCTTTTGAGAGGATTTTGTTGGAGATGATTTGAAAGAGAAGAGGGGATGAAGATTAGGGTTTTTGGGAGGTGAGAAGGCTCAAATAATGATCCCAAAATGTCCTATGTTAGTGTATATATGTTTAGGGAAAATGTCCAAGTTGCCCCTCTTCAAAATCTGGAAAATTGGGCAAAAAATCTTGCTGGCGCTATAGTGGCGCGTCGCGCTACTACAGCACCAAGCCAAAATAGGCTTAAAATCCTGCACATCTAATAGTAGCGCGTCGCGCCAAGGAACAAACTACTGAGGCTTTTTTCTGGCGCTATTGTGGCGCCTGGCTCCACTGGAGAGCCAAGCCTAAATTTCCTGCAGTGGTCGCCCAGTCCTGAAATTTCTGCAGTACTAGTCTGTAGTAAAATGGTCACAACTTTTGATTTCCAACTCCAAAAATTGCAATCTTGGTGGAGTTGAAAAGAAGACTCAAAGCCCTTTAATTTGGTAGGTCGTGGGCCACCCAATTCATTATATTATAGGAGATATAGTCGTTTGAAGTTGACGCTTATACTAACTCATCCGAAAACTTAATCGATTGGAATTCTTTGGACTCAGTTTGGTGCTAGAGATCCCTTATGACCCCTAAACACATCTAACACACTTCAAATACTTAGGAATTAATCCTAACTCATATATCTAATTACAAGTCCTTCGGTTTGAATCTACACACACGTGGAGAAATGTTCGAGTCTTTGCAAAAAAAAATCCGGGGTGTTACAGGTAGCTCGATAAAGCGAAGGTCGCTTTCGCAACCCTACCCTCGCTTAAGTGAACCCTGCACCAAACACAGCTATCAGAAAATGCACCAAGTCTCAAAAGTCTCCGAACGACCCTTGGGATTCGATCGGGATCCTATGTACACAAACTATATATGCAATACTACTAAATTCGATGTTTCAGACTTAATGAAGCCGTCAGAATTTGATTTTGGGGTCTCCTTGACCTGGAACTTGATAAGTAGCAACCAGACCATTTTCAAACCTCAGAAAGACCAAAATGCCCTCGGAGTTTCCGAAAAATACACAGGAACTCTCACTAGGCCTAAAATCACCCTTTGAGTGCAATGGAGTTGTCGAAATTCAATTCTGAGCATCTAATTCCTAAACGTTGACCGAAGTTAACCCTATGGCCAAAATTTAAATATTTCCAACTCAACACCTCAAATCCACAATATAACCCCAAATCTGATTCCATCAACTCTCTTAAACCAATTTCAACATTTCAGAACTGTTGGAATTGACAGAATTTTGTTTTGAGTTGCAAAACTCCGAATGACCTCAAATAGAAATTTTGAGTCATTTAAACCTCTAAAACTTAAAGTTTACCAAAAATCTCAACTTTTCAAGAAAAATCATGAAATCAATATTGGATATCAATCCAATATGACTCGAGGAAACTACCGAAAAAGGTAAAACAGTCATTTGTATGAAAATTACCAAAAAAAGACCTTCAGGGTCATTATAGAGATTTTTTTTGTAATTTAAAATAATATTTTGTTTTTACAAAAATATATACTTATGAGTTTAATTTTATATTTAATTTTTTTGGAAACAACTTGGGATTTGAAATTTCTCTTTTTAGAAAATTTAAAATTTAAAATTAAAATTTTACGGAGATTTCATAAATAAATGGCGATTTCAAATCAAATCTTCAAATTGAGACCCCAAATTCTATGCCCAAACACTTACTTAACATACACATGATAAAATTCTTCATCAAGGAGAGGCACAAAGTTTATATATATAAGATGGTTCCTTCTTTTAACGCCGACATGGAAGAATTTAACATTCGTATTTATGATTGAATATTAATGGGGACAGCGTGAAAAAGGAGTGGCTGGTGAGGGTTCGAATCTACTATTTTTTTCCTTTTAGTTTTTGTGTTCCACATCATGCACCTAAATCCTTATAATGATGGCATCTCTCTTTAATCAACACTACCTAGCAATTTGGGGTCAGCCCAGATTTTTTAATAATAGAAAGTGAGTGATAGCATCTTATAAGCCAAGCTATCCGAACAAACTAATAAAGACTACTTGTATTAGTTTAGGGATAGGGATTTAAGTTAGATTAAAGTTATACACATCGATGGAGTAGGTAAACTTTTTAATTACATTGTCAGTGTACCGTGGATCGTGGTAGTAAGTTAGCTATCAACTTTTTGTTGGGTTATCAATTATTTTATTAGTGATTTGATGTAAGTATCTTTCAATTGTCGGTGTACATAGAAATTAAACTTATAATTTATTAAATTGATAATATTTTTTTTGTCGAGTTTTAGTTATTTACTATATTAGAATATATATCAATTTTATTTGTTCACTTTAAAAAATTTAAAACTAATTTATAATTTAATTCCTAATTTATCTTTATTATTAACTATAATTGTTTTCCAATGCATTTCACAAATAAAAAAATAATAATAATTCAATTTCTCTTTTGCTCAGTCATAAAATGAGTTTGAATAGGCAAAATTTTTTATGGCGGGAGAGGGGCACAAGTATGAGTTGGTATGTGAGGAATTACTTTTTGAATAAAAAAAACATGTGGATCCTACCTTTGTCATCTTTATGTATTTCTTGCTCCTCGTCTTTACTTCTTTTTTTTTTTAATAAGTGTAAATCCGCTTCAAATCATAAAATTGAGGAATATATTTTTCTTATTGCATTTTATTATATTATTCTTAATTATTATAAGTTATTTAATTTAAAAATCGAATAATTATAATTGTTCATTTTCTCGGCAGGTGCAGTTTTTTCTACCATTGTTTTTTCGATTCCATTATCTTTCCGCCGACGACGGTTTGGATTTTCGATCCATTTCCCGTGAGGATCTGGAATCAATTGCAGCTCCGGCGAAGCTCCAAAGCTCCGGCAGTCAGATTCTCTCTCTGTTTAATTTTGTTTTAAATCTTGAGAAATATTCAGACCTGTTCTATTCTTACTTCTAATTATTGTTATCATTTTGGGTCTTGGGTTTTCGGATCTGTTTCTTTTTGGTTGATTTAATTTTGTTCAGTATTATTTGTTGCTTCAATTTCTATTATTGTTCCACTGTCATTACTGTTTGGGCTGCTAGCATTTTGTACCGTTGTTTCAAAACCCTAGAATTCGAATACTCAAAGGATCCGGGCTCCATTGGGGTCAGCTTCAAATTTGCACCCTTTTGGCTCAAGAAGGAAAAGAGCAGAGACGACACCTTGAGTCTGACCCCAGATCCATCGAAAAGGCTCTACTTCTTCTTCTTCTCTTCTTCTTCGTCTTCTGCTTAGTGTTGTTTTACAAGTATAGCTGACCTCCAGGCTGACTGCAAGACTACATCATCAAGATAAAGCTTTAATTAATTTCTGGGTCTTGAAGATTTCGGCGACAATTAGGTTCATTCCGACTGGAATTGGTACCTCTGGTTCTTATATCTTTTATCTTTTTCTTATCTATTTTTTGTTCATACACTTGTAGGTATATTTTGTTGACTTTAGACCTTTGAATAATCTATTTGAATAATTTATTAGACCGCACGCATTTTCGTGGCTTTGGGTAGTGATGGTAGACTAGGGTTATGTTCTCGTTCGGGGACCGGGATGGGAATGGAGACGGGACCGAGGGTAAGGAGCGGTAAGTAGGTTAATGGAGCGTCTAAGCTGAGAGAAGGTTCTTGGAACATTGGGACGTTAACGGGAAATTCCATAGAGCTAGTTAAAATTCTAAAAAAGAAGAAGATTACTATAGCTTGTGTCCAAGAGACTAAATGGGTAGGCTCTAAATCTAAGGAGGTAGACGGGTACAAGCTTTGGTTCTCTGGTAGATCGAAGTATAGGAATGGGGTAGGCATTTTAGTAGACAGTAATTTAAGGGACCAGGTGGTGGAGGTTGGGAGAGTCACTGATAGGATGATGTCGATTAAGGTGGTCGTTGAAGGAATCACGTTGAACATTATTAGTGCTTATGCGCCGCAAACGGCCTTAAGCGAGGAGGATAAGAGGCGCTTTTGGGAGGATTTGGATGAGTTAGTGGGAGGCATACCGCCTACTGAGAAGCTTTTCGTAGGAGGGTATTTCAATGGGCACATTGGGTCTATTTCGGGAGGGTATGATGATGTGCATGGAGGCTTTAGCTTTGGGGACAGAAATGGAGGAGGAGTTTTACTTTTGGATTTCGCAAGAGCTTTTGGGTTGGTGATAGACAATTCGATTTTCCCTAAGAAGGAGGACCATTTGGTAACCTTTCGTAGTTCCGTGACTAAGACTCAGATAGATTATCTACTCCTTAGGAAAGATGATAAAGCTCTGTGTAAATATTGTAAGGTCATTCCAATCGACAAGGATCAGATAGGGGAGTTTGACCACGGCTACTGCCCTGGAGATGGGAGAGAAATTGAAGGATATGGGGGCCTGAGATAGTAATGGGGATGCGAATAGTATGTGGGATAGGACGACTAGTTATATTAGGGTTGTAGTAATGGAAGTGTTGGGAGTCTCGACAGGTAGTCGTAGTCGGCATCGAGGGGACTGGTGGTGGAATAGAGAAGTGCAAGGGAAGGTGGAAGCAAAGAAGATGACGTATAAGTAGTTGATAGAAAGCAAGGATGAGGTGAAGAAGTGGACGAATGGGGAACTTTATAAGATAGCAAGAAAGGAGGCGAAGTCGACAGTTTTGACGGCAAAAATGAAAGCTTTTGAATGCCTTTACACTGAACTAGAAAAAAAAGGCAGGGATAGGAAATTTTTCAGGCTAGCCAGGGCGCAGGAGAGAAAGGCACGTGATATGGATCAAGTGAAGTGCGTTAAGGATGAGCATGGAAAAGTATTGGTAGACGAGACCCTCATTAAACACAGATGGCAGTCCTACTTCTATAAAGTCTTGAATGAATAAGGGGACAAAGAGATTGTGTTGGGAGATTTGGAACATCCAGGGAGGCGTCGCAATTTTGGGGGTTGCAGGAGTATTAAGATCGAAGAGGTTAAGGGTGCTGTCCGTAGGATGCGCTGGGGATGAGCGACCGGACCTGACGAGGTTCCTGTGGAATTTTGGAAAAGTGCTAGCTCGGTAGATTTGGAGTGGTTGACTAGGTTATTTAATCTCATTTTTAAGATGGCAATGATGCCCGAAGAATGGAGGTCGAGCGTAATGATCCCTTTATACAAAATTAAGGGGGATATCCAGAGTTGCAACAACTATAGAGGTATCAAGCTTCTAAGCCATACTATGAAAGTGTGGGAAAGAGTGATGGAGATAAGGGAAAGGCGAGGCGTGTTTATTTCGGAGAACCAGTTCGGATTTATGTCGGGACGCTCAACTACAGAAGCCAACCATCTTATGAGGAGACTGGTGGAGCAGTATAGAAAAAGGAAGAGGGACTTGCATATGGTATTCATCGACCTAGAAAAGGCATATGATAAAGTGCCACGAGAGATACTATGGAGATGTTTGGAGGCTAAAGGTGTACTTGTGGCATACATTAGGGTGATCAAGGACATGTATGAGGGTGCCAAAACCAGGGTAAGGAAAGTTGTTGGCGACTTAGAGCACTTTTCAGTTGCAATGGGGTTGCATTAAGGATCAGCTCTTAGTCCGTTTTTATTTGCCTTGGTGATGGATGGATTGACGCGACAAATTCAAGGTGAGGTGCCATGGTGTATGTTTTTTGCGGATGACATAGTCTTGATTGATGAGACTCATAGCGGAGTCAACGCTAAGCTGGAGGATTGGAGACAGACCTTGGAGTCTAAAGGGTTTAAGCTGAGTAGGACCAGACAGAGTACTTAGAGTGCAAGTTCAGTGAGACACCTCAGGAGGTTGGCACTGAAGTTAGGCTTGGTGACCAAGCCATCCTAAAGAAAAATAGTTTCAAGTATCTTGGGTCTATTATGCAAGGCAGCGGGGAGATTGACGATGATGTCACACATCCTATTGGGGTAGGGTGGATAAAATAGAGGCTCACTTCCAGTGTGCTATGTGACAAGCAGGTGCCATCACAACTTAAAGAAAAGTTCTACAAAGTGGTGGTTAGACTGGCTATGTTATATAGGGCGGAGTGTTGGCCAGTTAAGGTATCTCAAGTTCAAAAGATAAAAGTTTCTGAAATGAGAATGTTAAGATGGATGTGTGGTCATACCAGGAGCAGCAAGATAAGAAATGAGGCTATTCGGAACAAGATCGGAGTGGCCTCGGTGGAAGACAAGATGCGGGAAATGCGACTGAGATGGTTTGGGCACGTGAAGAGGAGAAACATAGATGCCCCAGTGCGGAGGTGTGAGAGGTTGGCTATGGATGGTTACAGAAGAGGTAGGGGTAGGCCGAAGAAGTATTGGGGAGAGGTGATTAGACAGGACATGGCGCAGTTACAACTTACCGAGGAAATGACCTTATATAGGAGAGTGTGGAGGACCCACATTAGGGTAGAAGGCTAGTTCATAGTCTCGTTGTTCTTCCTTGTTAGTAGGTGTATTAGCGCATTATAATTCCTTGCGGTCTGTTTTCTGTTACAATCTGTTACTTTTTGTACGTTGATTGCTCTATTGTATCTGAGTTGCTTTCGTTATTTGCTTAGCTTTGAACTTTGTATCCTTATCTGACTTCTTTTATGATTTTACTGAACCGAGGGTCTTTCGGAAACAGCCGTCCTACCTTGGTAGAAGTCAGGTCTGCGTACACTTTACCCTCCCCAGACCCCACGTGTGAGATTTCATTGGGTTGTTGTTGTTTGTTTGTATTATAAGTTATTTAAATATTGGAAAATATTAATGATAAGAAAAAAAGGTAAAAATAATAAATTATTTCTTCATTTTCAAACAAAATAAATAAAAATATATATCTATTTTTAATATTTACATCCTCATTTAATATGATGAAGATGCATAACTAGAGTCATCCAATAGGAAAGAAGTACTTCTTCATTCTTAATCAGATGTGTGTGGTTCGAGTTTTCTAGGTACAAAGTCGCTTTTGTTAAGGAGTTCTTTTATTCTAATGGGAGATTTTTTAGCGCAAATTCAAATTTAGTCGGACTCCAATATGAATACTGACCAAGATGAAAAAAAAACTAGAGCCACCCAATAAGAGTGCTACCTAATTTTCAATGTACTATGTATGTAAATTACCAAAGAAATCAATGCAAAGAACAATTATGAATGTCGGGGCCTAAAAAGCACAGGGAAAGAGATGTGGGGCTCTTTTATGAGGGAGGCATCTTTGTCAAGATTTTATGTATCTTGTCCTCTAAACATGTGGTTTGTATGTGCAATGTTTTTCACTCTTGCTGTAGCTAAAACTTAGGGGTAGCTTCGAAAGATGCAATTTCTCCATCTGTGTATACATTTCATTAATAAGAATTTTCATCTCAGACTTGAACAATTTGCCATTGACAGAATTCGTTAAGTTAGCTATTTCCATTGACAAAACCAATTGATGGCGTTGGTTACCTGGGCTAAGAAGGAGCTTTCTAGACTCAAACTCCAAAATAAGCCTAAGAGATTGACATTTCCTCAAACTTCCACTTCCACCAAATGTTTGCCACTTCCTCTGGTAAGTCACCAATAGATCTCTCTCTCACTTTTTTTTTGTTTTTTGTCTTTTGTTTTTGTTTTTAACAGTTGTGTCCAGGTTAGCTACACTCACTTTGAATATTTTAATGAGTATGAGTAAATCCTCTTTTACAATGAAATCCTTATATGGGATCATACTGCTACTAATTTTCTTGCTTTTGTCTTTCTTGGTTTAATGTGTTTGTGATCTTAGGAAAGTCAATAGACTTAATCTAAAAACTCACATAAAAGTAGCATAATATAAAGATTTGAGTTGTTTGGTTTTGGTGATGAAATGCAGATCCAGGAAGTGGTGTTAGATGCAGATCTAAGATGTGCCAACTGCCAAAACAGAATTTCTAGAGTAATTTCAAATGTTGAAGGTGAGCTGTGAGTATATTTTGCAGGTCTTCGAACATAAACAATGTGATATTTGAAGTAAAAAAAGAGTAGTATTTGATGTTGAAATTGTGTGTAGATATGTATTTAACTAGAAAAGAAGTTTAAATTTTTTGAGTAAAAAAAAATTACTTGAGAATTCAAATTTGAGAAACTCATCTTCAAAATTTTCTTTAAAAAATCAAACAATGTTTTGAAAGGAGGCATATGACTTGATTTATATATAGCTAAGTTATAATCCTATATTGATCCAATTTAGCTTTCAACTGAATGTTGTAGATGTGGAGTCTATCGTGGTGCACGTACTAGAGAAGAAGGTGACTCTTATTTGCAAATCCACTAGTAAATGATGTTCTTTTCATCCAAACAAAACAATGTTGGAACAATTGAGGAACTCAACCATCAGATACAATGTCATATTACACAAACTGTTGCAATTTATGTACAAATGGCTGTGATCATTAATGTGTGTCTAGATCTACCTGTTTGTTGAAGAATTTCACCTTCTGAGAAAAAATTATTGACGTAATATCTGAAATTGTCATGCAGGAGTAATTACTTCCTGTTGATAAACGAAGAATCAACGATTTGTTGGGTTCCAAAGAATCAGGCGCCATGGAAACTTATAAATGCAAATCATGATGGTAATAAATTAGATGGAAAAAAAACTATAATAAAAAAACATAATATTATTATATGATTTGGCCAAGCGACCTATATATTATAAAACTAATATTGAAAAAGTATAAACATGTTGGGAGAAAATCTCCCCTTAAACAAAACTTTTTAATGACTACATTGTGAATGCTATTGTGTTTTTGGTATGACAAGAGATGTATTCAATTTAGTTTCAAACTTTTCTTCTAAGGGAAGAATAACAAAATCTGGAGAAGAGTTATATTTTCCTTTCATGAAAAGTAAAAACAATTATGGTAATACATTGACTTTCCTTCAAGAAAAAACTAAAAAATCAAATATGGTAAGAAAATCATGGCAAAATTCTAACAGATCTCCCCTTTTGAATGGATTTTCTTGACAAAATTTGATCTTTCTTCTTCACATGCACGATAATCTTCACAATACACGTAATTTTCATCGTTGCTGCTTGCCATAGTTAAAAATAAGGTTTAAAATATGCGTTAAAATAGTTTTAAAATATTTTTTTTTATTTTTAAAATTGCAGCAATAGGAATGTCGAAAAAATTGTTTAAATTTCTTATCCACATGTAGTTGGACAAAATTATCATCAAATTTCTTGTAAATTGATTTGAAGCCGCTTGAACCTGTCTTCAACCTTGTTCAACCATTAGATCATTGAACCATGTTGTAACACGCCAAAAGTTTCAAGTCTATATCAGATCAAGGAAAGTTGAGAAAAATATAAGTCTGCTAAATTTTTGGAATTTACGAGCAACATCTATGAACCGTAGATGGAACCACAGGATGAAGATGAGGATCATAGACTAACTTTAGAAGCAGAGATTTCAGCTTGAGTTTTACGAGTCCGGTCTACAAATCGTAAATTGATTTATGGACCGTAGATTAAGCTCGTAAACCAAGGCCTAAAACATGGATTTTTTGAGTTTTATGGACCATGTTTACAACCCGTAGTTGGAACTACAAATAATAAATAGGGCATGTAGATGAAAGTTCAGAATAATTTTACTCTGATTACTATGAACAGGGATTTACAATGCGTAGATGTAACCACAGACTGTAAATGGCCTTGTAGAATCCGCCGAACTCAGTTTTCTGTCAGGATCATTTTGGTTTGTTCCCTCTAGTGGTGACAAAGTGAGTTCACATTTTGATAACCCACCTATATTTTAATTGGTTGGGTGAGTGATTTTTTAGATGAGTAAAATATGGGTTTAAACTCATATTCAACCCATAGAAATATGGGTATTCATGGGTAAAATATGGGTAAACTATAAGCTAGCCAAATGGGTTAAGCTTCCAACTTTTATTTATTTAAAATTTATGATATCACCAAAAATATTGTAATTTCTCTTCTTTTTTATGTTCCTCATTCAAACTAATTATTCCCATCTATAATAAAAAAAAAAAAAAAATAAATAAAAAAAAAAATAATTAAAAATTGAAAATGTGAAGGTTTTGGCCCCTGGAGTCAGGTCTCAGTTCAAAAGTCGGGTTTTGAATTGGGAGTCGGGATCGAGTCTCAAATCAGGTATCAGGATTGGGTTACGGATACGTCATCGAGGTCGGGTGTGAGGTCAAAATCTTGATTTGAAGTTGAGACTAAAGTCAGTTGTCGAAATCGGGTCCCATATCGGTGTCGGGGTCTATTCGAATCCAGTTTGAATGTCGGATTGCAGATGAAAAGTCGAGGTTGGGTCTCAGATCAGGTGTCAGATTTGGATTTTGGATCGATCATCGAGATCGAATGTTGGGTTCTAATTTTAATTTGAAAGTTGAATCTCGTATTGAGTGTTGGGATGGGTCATGCTTTATGTATTGGGATCGAATTCTGATTTGGATGTCGGGCCTCGAGTCTAGGATTGGGGTCGGATCCCGAGTCAAAAATCAGGGGTCAGGTCCTAATTTAGAAGTCGGGTCTTGAATCTAGCTCGGAGTCGGGTCCCGCATCAAGTATCAGATTTAATTTTATGATACAATAAAATTAAATAAAATACTTTCCACATTTTTCATCCAAAAAAAGACTAAAATATTTTCTTCATATTGAATTTTAAAGTAGAGTAATATTTACTAATAAAAATATGGGTAAATATGGGCAAACTAGTATTTTACCCAACCCATTTTTGCCCATATAAAATATGGGTGGGTTGAATTATTACCCATTTTATGTTTACCCAGTTTCAACCCGACAAAATTTGACCAAACCCTCTCATTTTCCACCACTAGTTCCCACTCTTTTAACCCTTATACTATGACGTCTTGGCCTATCCTAAGTGGGATTAAGGAGGAGTTAGTTGACCAAACCTATGCATTCATGCTTAACACCTATAAAATCAGATTCTTCTCATTCAAGGTTCCTCTCAAATAAGACCTAGGGTTCTTCATCTTCAAGTCTTTGCTCAAGGTTGCAAGTTAGGGCTTCCATTCCAGGTATGTGAGATTTCATCCATGTGTATCCTTTCACCCATTGAATTCCAACGAAACCCTATTTGTTTTCAGTAATTGATTTACTACTGAAGTTAGGGTTCTTTTGCAAAGCATGATTCTTTGTTGGTTTCTCAATCTTCTTCATGAATAGTTTACTTAGGTGTTTCCATATGTTAAATTAGTATTTTATATGGTAATTTCATGAACCACCAGTATTCATATATTGCATGTCTCATATTATAAGTTTTCAAAATTTAAGATGCTTTAAGATAAAGTGTCTCTCAGTTATTATCAATTTTTTATCAGAAATTCATGAGCTACTAAGTTGTTATCAGTTTATCAATATAATTTAATATTTTAAGTCGCATTGCTTCGTTAGTTAATCAACATGTTTTCCTGTAACATCTCTCAAAATGCTCATAAGTGCCTTAAGAATGCCTTGGGAATAGGCCGCTCAAGCAATGCATCATCCTTAATCTTTTTGGAAAATTCAAGTTTGGAATATCGATTACGGGGTCAAAACCTGCGGGAAAATAGTTTCAGTTGATTTTTAGGACCCGTAGATCGAAAGATAGATTTCTCAAGAAACTGCACAAAACAGAAAGGTCCGCGACAAGTCCGCGTCATGGACCTGGCAAGAGTTTTCTGGCTGAGTTGAATTTTTAGTAAGGGCGCTTTAGACTTTTCCCAAATTGTTAGCTAATGAACCTAGATATTTTTAGAATCTAATTCAACTCTATAAATTAACCTAAACCTTTAATTCTATTCATTCTTCTACAATTCACCTACTCAAATATTTCTCTCTCTACAAAAGACTCTCAAGGACTCCATTGAAGACTTCAAGTAAATTTACTCAAACTCTCCATAAAAAATCTCAAGTTCTTCCAAATTATTTGGTCTTCTTACTTAAGGTATGTGCGTATTGATTCATGGATCCTTTCATCCATGAAGCCCAATCAATTTCTCAAGGTTTTCTATCAAATTAAAGTATGATATTTTATGAATTTTATGATCTCTATTCCTATTGCATAAATTATGATTCAAAGAATGATCATGAGTCTATTTTGATATAAATTGATGGTCATCACATTAAATTGAAGAGTTCTTCCATGAATTTTTCTATTTTGATCTCTAGGGTTCATGGTGTAAAATATAAGTATTTTCAATTATATACTTCCTAATGATATTATCTATATGAATTATGTATAGCTGATATAAAGTTTATGATCATGCATGTTTTCAAGTCAATTACATGATTTTCAAATCAATTGATCATGCATTCATGTATTACCCTAATTTCAAGTATAAGCTATGATCATGAATCTCCAAGTATGAATTATGTCTATGTAAGTATGATTGTAATGATGAAAGGATAATTCTCATATTACAAGTATGTTATGAAAATGAGCTACTCTATAATTTTTAAACCTATGATCATGACTGATATATGAAATTATGATTTCTATGCTATGTATGTATTCCGTGGGATTTGACTTAGCACGGAATGTGGACTTGAGGTAGGGGCTCGAAGTACGGGGTCCTTACATAAAGTCTCTTGTCTCATAACTATGTGTCACCGCAGGATTGCCTTTTTGGCCTAGCTAGTGGATCCATATATAGCATATGCATGACCCGCCTAGCGGGGTAGAGTCTACCTTGGCAAGTAGATTCCCCTTTCCTCCGATGTAGGGGAAACATTGGGATTCCATGTTATAGCTCGCAGGGTCTTATTGTCGGTTATGGTTCCTATCCACATATGTATGGTACTTTTTATGTTTTAAATGACTAATCCTATCTTTTACTTTATATGATACTCTTATGGTTTATTATGTATTGATCCTTCTTAAATACTACTTATGATTTTTACTACTTCCCCTATCTACTTAAAATGGTCATTTGTACAATCATGGTTTTCTATGCATTGCATTGCCTCATACTTAGTACATTCCAACTACTAATGCATACTTTTTGCCAACATTATCTCATAATGTAGGGGTTGAGGTTAAGATCACACTCATCTACGTGGCTAGTTAAGCTTTCCTATCAAGCGGTTGTGGTAAGTCCTTATTTATCGGGGACTAATTATCGAGTTAGTAATTATTTTCAAAGACTTTTGCTATGTTTCATATTGAGGGTGAGCTAGGGACATGTCTTAGCCCCCGCCCATACTCATGTGTAGAGGCATCTAGTTGGACAATTGTTTCGAGTCTATGTTGTCATGTGACATTCTTAAATTTCTATTCATAGTTTAGACTCTCTAATGACGTTTTTGCTTTTATTATACCTTATGTATGCTTATGATACGTACAAGAAGCTTGGTTGGAGCCCTTCAGGGTTTCGATCGCCATGTTATGACTAGGCCCTAAGTCGGGTCGTGATATTTCTGTTGGGAGTTTTACTTAGAACTAGGCGAGACCAGGACTGACTCGTTAATATTTTATAGACATTAGTGGTACCACATTAGTTCAGAGTAGTCTTTATACCCTAGCAAGATATATTGGGCCCTTTTGATATGAATTATACATCAAACTTCATTTGTAGCTCACATGGTTATATATTAGTTTATAGTATCTCCCACAATTCAGTCTTAGATGTTGCAAGACTTTGTAGTCAGTTATTTTAGTTTTTTTCAGTTGTATGATTTATTACTTCATCATTGCATCACTTCATGATTATTCAGTACAACATTTCAGATTCAGCATGTCCATTTCTTATATTTATCATGCATATCCTACATACTCAGTACATTTAAAGTACTAACTGCATATTCTCATGTTATATTGTTTGTTAATATAAGTTCAAAAATTTAGCACTCATGTGCGGTTAGTACGATTTCAGATCAACTCAGTATTATTATTGGTGAGTCCTCATATTTCGAGGATGACCTTTATATTTCATTCAACTTTTATTATTTCAATTCTTAGACATTTAGAGTTAGCTAGAAGCTTGTCCTAGAAACTCATCTTAGTAGAGGCTTTCAGACATTTATGTTGGCTTTAACTTATGTGTATTCAAATGTTTGTTGTTTTAGATGTTTTGAGTTTAAATAAACCTATTTCGGATTTAGTTTCCACATCAATATTTCAGTTATATCTTATATAAATCCTAGCGTCAGGCTAGACCATGGGTTAGCTTGGGGTCACTTATGCTTCCAAGTATCGTGCTACGACTATGGGGTAGTCTCAGGTCGTGACAAACTTGGCATCAGAACATCAGGTTTAAGTATTCTGAATGACACATTAAGTAGAGTCTTATTAATGGGTGTGAAGCATACATATTTATGAATGAGAGGCTATAACACGTTTTAGAAAATACTTCACTTCTTTCATACTCTCAGTCATGGGATAGAATTCAACTCTATATATTCTCCTTCTAATTCACGCTTTATGCATTTACAAAATCATGACTCCCATAAGAGCTTACGTCAGAAGGAACAGTAATGAGGACCAACCAACACCACCAACTCTAGCAAACCCTTTGAATGATTAGGGCTGCTTTACTGGTGCTAGCTAAAGCCATAACCTCTCAGACCAATCAATAAGTTGTGGCTTCAGTCAACCCAAATGGGAATATTGTAGTGACAAGGGTCCGAGATTTCACTCAAATGAATCCTCTAGAGTTTTATGGTTCTAGGGTAGAGGATAATCCTCAAGATTCATTGAGGGCATCCAAAAGATTACTCAGATTATGGGTTGCACTCTAGTCAAGAGCACATACATAGTTGTGTACCAGTTGAAGGGAGTGACTCAAATTTTATACAAGCAATGGAAGGAAAATAGGGTTGTTGATGTAGGCTAGTGGACTTGGATAAGTTTGAGACTGCATTTCTGGGAAAATTCTTTTTTACTTGATTTGAGAGAAGATAAGGTCAAGAAATTCATCAATCAGAAGCAGGTTAACATGACTGTGAAAGAGTACTCCCTGAAATTCACTCAACTCTCTAAGTATGCTCCAACTATGGTGACCAACTCTAGGGCCCATATGAGTAAGTTTGTCTCTGGTGTTTTTGAGACGGTGGTGAAAGATTGTAGGAATGCAATGTTGATTAAGGAGATGGACATCTCCTGATTGATGACTCATGATCAGCAATTGAAGATTCCAGAAGAGGTCTTCTAGTCATGCGCCATAGTCAGCAAGTATAGCGGCGCTGAATAACAAGACGATCAGAGGTACCAGAACAACCAAAACTTTAGAGCATATGGTTCTAAGCCCCAAGTTAGTGTGGCACAAGGTTCTTCTCTACACCCACTAAATACATCCACATGGACACTATTTAGATAGTGTTTCCAAATCTTCAAAGCAAACACATCATCGCAAAATCCAAGTCATGAGTTAGGTTTTTCTTTTCATGAACTTTAAGTTGCCTAGAAGCATAGACTATCACTTTACCATTTTACATCAAAACACAACCAAGACCAAGCATTGAGGCATCATAATATACAATAAAACCATCGGATCCTTTCGGTAAAGTCAAGACTAGGGTAGAAGTAAGTCAATCATTCAACTCTTCTCACATGCTTTGAAAAATTGGAGTTTTAACCTTCTTTTGAGTCAAAGTAGTCAAAGGCAAAGAAATAGAGGAAAATCCCTCCACAAGACATCTATAGTAACCAGCTAAACCCAAGAAATTCCTAATATCTGAGGGAAAAAGAGGTCTAGGTCAGTTCTTAACCCCTCGATCTTCTTAGGATCAATTTTAATACCATCACCAGAAACAATATTTCTAAGGAATGCAACCGACCTCAATCAAAACTCACACTTGCTAAACTTAGCAAACAATTGATGGTCCTTGAGAACTTGCAAGAAAATCCTCAAATAATCGGCATGCTCATCCTCACTCTGAGAATAGATCAAAATATCATCAATAAATAAAATGATGAGAATATTCAAATATTGCTTAAACACCCTATTCATCAAGTTAATAAAAGTTGCAGGAGCATTTTTTAGTCCAAAAGATATAACCAAAAATTCATAGTGATCATACCTAGTTATGTAAGCCATCTTCGGAATGTCACATTCTCTTTCTCTAAGATGATGATAACCTCATCAGATATCAATATTTGAAAAGCAGCTAGCATCTTGAAGCTGAATGAACAAGTCATCAATTCTTGAGATGAGATACTTATTCTTGATTGTGACTTTATTCAAATATCGATAATCAACACATATAGAGGGAACCAACAATCTTTCGAATAAAGAGAACCGGAGCACCCCATGGAGAGATACTTCATCTAATGAAGCCCTTATCCAAAAGGTTCTTTAACTGATCCTTCAACTCCTTAAGTTCTCCCAAAGCCATTCTATAAGGAGGAATAGAGATAGGCTGGGTATTTGGGAGAAAGACAATACCAAAGTCTATTTCCTTTTGGGAGGAATATGAGAAAGATCATCAGCAAACACTTATGAAAACTCAATCACAATAGAAACTGGCTCAAGAGTAGGGGTTTCAGAATTCATATCCGTAACCCGTGCTAGATGATAGATGCAACCTTTGGAAATCATTCTTCGAGCTTTAAGGCACTAATAAACTGACTCTTAATCACATAATTACTACCCTTACACTCTATCCATACCATGAATAACATCAAAGTCATTTATATTGAACTCTACAAGATCGGCTGAGGTGATTTTATGAAAAACTAAAAATGGACAATTTCTGTAAACCAACTTAGTAAAGAATGAATCACCGAAAGAAGTCTAGAATGAGAAAGGTTCTAAAAAGATTTTGGGACTAACAACAAACATCATAGAAAAATAAGGAGTCACAAAACAAAGATTTTCTCTAGGATCTAACAAAGTATAAACATCAAATTAAAAGACTCGTAACATACCAGTAACCACATCCGGATAATCCTCCAAATCCTATCGAATCTAAAGAGCATAAAACCTATTTTGGCGCTAACCATCATCAGAACTTGATAAAGCATCCTTCTGAATTGGGCGACCAGAAGAAGTAGTCTAAGTCTGACGTCTACCATCCCCACCCTTCTTAGTAAGTAAAGGGAAATATCTCACCTTATGACATGTTTTACAACAATCAAAACATACATTAGAACCTACTAAGAAATCTCCTGATGGTTCTTCACACACTTCCTACATGTGGGGACTGTATGACCACTAGAAGCTCTTCCTTGAGGCTTAGGGATAGACACCCTATCTTTGTTAGATTTTTGAATTAGAGCACTAGATGAATTTTGATCAGATTACTTTTGTCAAAACTATGAATGACCACAATTTCTGGACCTTGAATGAGAGAAATCACCACTATCTGCTTGAGCCCTCTTGGACTCTCCATCCCTCTCCTTAAGCTTTTCCTCCTCAATTTGTTTGGCATGAGTCATCAACCTCGACATATCCATCACTTTGATCAACATTGTGATTCTACATTTCTTTTAAGCCATATCCAAAATACCAGAAACAAACTTGCTTATACGAGCTCTAGAGTCAGCCACTAAATCCGAAGCGTACTTGGACAATTGAGTGAACTTCAAGGAATACTGTCTCACACTCATGTTTCCTTATTTCAAATTGATGATTTCTTGTAGTTTTCCCTCCCTCAACACAAAGGGAAAAAAGGGTCTAGGAAAGCATCCTTAAACTTGCCCCAATCTAAGGGAACCTCACCCTAGATCTCTCCTCTTTCCATTGGTTGAACCAATCTTGAGCCACTCCTTTCATTTGCTAAGCGGACAAATCTGCCTTTTCCACCAGAGTCACACCCATGATATCAATAATATTTTGGATCCCTTCAATAAACTCTTGTAGATCTTCATCCACCTTAATCCCATGAAATTTTAGAGGATTCATTCTTGTGAATTATCGAAGCCTCATCACCACTATACCTACATTTGGGTTCACTAGAGCTACCACCTCATGGATTTCTTGTGTCTCCATAGCTTAGTCAAGAGCTTGGAAAGTAGGCCTAAACTCGGCATGAGAGATTTGCTCAACCAAAGGATCAATTAGAGCTTGTGGAGTTTGATGCTCCTCATTATTGTCCACATTCCTTTTATGGATCTCTTTGTGAAAGCATGTTTCTGTAAGTGCAAAGAACATGAGTTAGAAGTAAAACCTTATATTGTTCAACTCTATCGCGCGACTTATGAGTGATCAAAAAAGTAAAATTTCTTAAATACCTCATAGCCTAGCATTCATAAATATGATGCACTTCACACCCATGAAAAATACTCTACTCGATGCGGCTTTATCAGACACCTTAAGACTCTTGAATCTGATGCTCTGATATAAATTTTATCATAACCCAAGTTAAACCATAGACGTGATATGGATAATAGAATCCCAAGGACTCTAAACAAGCCTCTAAGCAAAATATAACATGAATTAGGATAACGTAACAATAAATATAAGAGAAATGCAGAAGATAACTATCAAAATAATCTTTTCATAGCAACTCAAGTAAAAGAATTCGAGAATAGAACTTGCAAACTGGAAATAACCATACCAGTCTGACATAGAGCCCGTTTGGATGGGCTTCAAAAAGTAACTTTTATGTATAAAGTTCTTTTAGAACTTTGAAGTTCTGAAAGTTATTTTTATAAATAAGCAGTTGAGTGTTTGGATAAAAGTGCTTAAATGAGGAAAATGATGTGAATTTTAGGGTTAAAAGAATAAAAAGGGTAGTTTGGAAATTTAGTTAAAATATAAGGGATATAAAAATAATTTCCATGGTAAAAAAAATGACTTTAAGCATTTAGAAAAAAAAAGTTAGGAATCCAAACTTTTCATTTTGACTGACTTTAAGAACTTTATGGCTTAAAGTTAGCATTAGGAAAACACGTCCAAAAGCTAAAAGGGGGCTTTAAGTTGGTCAAAAATAACTTAAAGCCCATCCAAACGGGCTCATAGCCTATAACTACCATAAACGGGGGCATAGGACAAGACTTAGCTCACCCAAACAATTCTAAGACTAAATTTCATGAAATGAAGGACATCATAAATGTTTTTTCCCTTGAAACATGAGGACTCACCAAAAAAATAATGCCGGCTGCAGAAATTACTAACCGTGAGCTGGATGGGGAGCATCGTGACCTATATTCTAAAACAATATAGGCAAAAGAATTATGTGATCAGTACCATAGAATGTACCAACTATGGATAGAGTTTAATGCACGATATAAGAGTGATAATGCAATAAAAAGTCTAAAATATGGCAAAAAGCTTTTAAAACATCTTTAGTAACATGATACATGGTCAATGCAAAATTTGTAAGTAAATCGTAATTGAGAACATAACATATTTAGAGATATCGTTAACCGACAATAAACCATGTGACCTATAACATAGAGTCCATTGTCATACCTGTCACATCAAAAAATAGATTTTCCTACTTGCCATGGTAAGGACCATAAATATGAGATGTCGTGGATCCATTAGCTAAGGTTAATTAAGGCACTTAGTTCTGGAACTTGGGTTAGCTCCACTAGTCCAACTTTGTGCTAGGTAATTATAACTCCCAAAGATATTCCAACTTAGATTAGCCCTAAAGAACCTAGAGGAGAACTTAGTTTCTACATCAAAGGAGTTCCACAGGTGCCACCTATCGTTTGTAGAAACTTCTATAGATTGTAAGAGGGCCTCATCCGTACCTCCCAGACTTATTGAAATATTTAGTTGTTAAGAACATTCTATGGAAGTATTCTACAACCCTTAGAAATTTTTACGGACCATAGGGGAGGTCGTAAGACCCAATTCTCAGACCCATTCCATGAGCTACTCCTATGACTAGTAGAAGGATCTACGACCCGTAGAAGGGGTCCATAGACCCACTTAGAAAATTCCAGTAGGTATATAAAAGTGTACACGGTTCTACGACTAGGATATACGACCCATCTGAGTGTCTATGAACCGTAGAATGGTCCATAGACCCAAGCCCCCAAGAACCCCCATTGCTCTTCTATGAGCATGACCAACAAGTCATAAAAGGCTCTATGATATGTAGAACTAATCCCTAAAATTTCTAGTGAGCCCATGTTTGGGTGCCTATTTCTCTGTAGGGTCTTCTACGGCCTGTAAAAGGTTGTACGATCCATAGGACGACCCGTAGAGGGCCAGAGACAATTTAAATGAAGGGTAGTTTGTTCTTTTCCAACCCTTTTCAAACTAAAACCCTAACATTTTGGGACTAATTTATATCCCTTATTAGTATCCTATGTGTATATTCCTTCATTAACACTTCAAATACTTAGAGAAAAGATTAGAGAGGAGAAAAAGCTAGGGTTCAAGCATAGTCATTATGTTCTTTGAGTCTCGCCAAGAAAATCATTCTTCTAGGTATGTAAGGCTAATCACAATGTTGGACTGAGTTTTTCCTCTCTCCTTACATCTACATTTCATTCATATGATTTCAACCTTGAGTTTTAATCCATTACATTGAGGTTTTGAGGGAGTTATGATGTCTTTCATTAAGTTCTCTATTTAATTATTCTATTGTGATTATTCCCATAAATTCAAGTTCTTGAATTTGTTATTCATGCTTATATTCACATGAACCATAGTTGAGTATTTATAATTTCTTTATTATACATTGTTTGGAGTTGAAGAAGATATGTTTTCATGTCTTAATTTAGGAAAGTGTTTTGAGCACATTATATCCCTTGAGTTATAATACTTTACATTACTGATTTTATGCATGATTTTACCAAGTCTAAAGGAGTTATAATATTAAGCATAAACGATATTTTTGAGAAAGCATTTGATGGGACTTGAGTAGTTTGTAAATGCATATCATTTTTCAAAAGAAAGGAAAAGGAGTTGAAAGAGTTTGAGCTTACCAAATTAAAGTTCAATGAGACTAAATGAGATATATTTTTAGTATTTTCACTCATCTGAGTATATGAGAATTATTGTATATTTTGGCAATAGTATTGAGCATTAATTTGGGTAAGAGTTTAGATAAATCAAACTCCAAAAACTACGTAGGCAGCGCAGAATATGATCGTGCCATTGGTTTGGATTACTCCTCACTTTAGTGCCCGCTACAAAGTTTTATATGCATCTGTAAGTTGAGTTTGCGTCCCTTATCCCGATAAGGTAATGGATGGCTCTAGCAACATGAGCAATATGTTGTATCATCACGAGGCTCATATTAATAATTGTCGATTAGAGAATATCTCCTAAATAGAAAACATTACTTTTGTATTGAGTTGCATTTACTTATTTATATATTAGAAGCATTGATGTATTTTTATACCTGCTTGCTTTATTTGTGTTGAGTAAGTTTAGTTTTTGATCATGATTATTCCGTTCAATTATTTAACTTCAACCATTTTACATACCGTTCAATCCATGTACTGATGTTTTTTATGCTGCATCATTTTATGATGTAGATATAGGTGTTAAATATCCTGAATTGGCACATCGTTAAAGATCACATTTGTCCAACATTTGGTGAGACCTCCTTACTTTCGGAGGAACTCATTGCTAAAAGGCATAAATAAACTGACCCTTAGTCACAAAATTACCACCCTTACACTCTATGATTGGTTCATTTGGGAATTGAAACCTTACCACTCTTCTACAATCAATATATGCATAATAAGCATGAATCAAATCCATATAATGAATAACATCAAAGTCAGTCATATCTAACTCTACATATCCGCAGAGGTGATTTTATGAAAAACTAAAATTGGACAATGTCTGTATACCTACTTAGCTAAGATTGAGTCATCCTTAGGAGTACAGACTTAGAAAAGTTCTAACAAGATTTTGGGACTAACATCAAACATCATAGAAACATAAAGAGTAGAAAAACAAAGATTATCTGTAGGATCTAACAAAGCATAAACATCAAATTGAAAGACTCGTAACATACTAGTAACCACATCCAGAGAATCATCCACATCTTATCGAGTATAAAGAGCGTAAAACCTTTTCTACGATTGACCACCACCAGAACCGGATAAAGCACCCTGTTGAACTAGTAAACCAGAAGAGGTAGTCTGAGCCTAACATTAAGGGCTATCTCTCACCTTGTGCCACATCTTACCAAAACCAAAACATGCATCAAAACCTGCTAAGAAATCTCCTGATGGTTCTTCATACACTTCCTATATTTGGGGACTATCTATACACTAGAAGCTCCTTCTTGAGGCTTAGGGACAGACACCCTATCTTTGTTGGGCTTTTTAACTAGAGCAATAGATGAATTTTGATAAGAGTTCTTTTGTCAAAACTGTGAACGACCCTAATTCTGGACCTTTAATGAAAGAAATCAACACCATCTGTTCGATTTATCTTGGACTCTCCATCCCTCTCCTTAAGATTTTCCTCCTTAATTATTTTTAGTATGAGTCATCAACCTCGAGATATCCATCACTTTGATCAACATTGCGGTTCTACATTCCTTGAAAACCATATCCAAAATACACCAGAAACAAACTTTCTTATATAAGATCTAGAGTCAACCGTAAAATATGGAGCATACTAGGAAAATTAAGTGAACTTCAAGGCATACTCCCTCACACTTATGTTTCTTTGTCTCAAATTGATGATTTCTTGCACTTTTGTCTCCCTCAACTCAAGGGGAAAAATGGGTCTAGGAAAGCATCCTTAAACTTTCCCCAATTGAAGGGACCCTCACCTACAAATATCTCCTCCTTCCATTGGTTGAACTAAAATTCAGCCACTTTCTTCATTTGATAAGCAGCCAAATCCACCTTTTCCACTGGAGCCACACCTATGATATCAACAATCTTTTTGATCCCCTCAATAAACTCTTGTGGATATTCGTCCACCTTAGACCCATGAAAGTTTGGAGGATTCCTTTTTTGTGAATTCTCGAACCCTTATCGCCACCATACCTATATGTAAGTTCACTATATCTACCATCTCACAGTTTGTTTTTGCTTCTATAACTTGGGAAAACACTTAGAAATCCGTCTTAAACTGGGCATGAGAGACTTGCTCGATTAAAGGATCAACTAGAGCTTGTGAAGCTTGATGCCCCTCCTCTTGGTCTACATTTCTTCGATGTAGAGATGTTTGTGGATGCATATTTCTGTAAGCACAAAGAACATGAGTTAAAATTATTTTTCAACTTTGTCACACAACGTAGGAGTGATCAAATAAGTAAATTTTCTTAAATGTATGACAACCTCAAATTCATAAATACGGTACAATTTACACCCATGAACAAGACTCTATTCGGTGCAACTTTGTCAGACACCCTAGGACACTTGAACCTAATGCTCTGATACAAAGTTTGTCATGACCCAAGCTAGACCATAGATGTGACATAGTGAATAGAATTCCATGAGACACTAAACAAGCCTCTTAGTATAACATAACATGAATTAGGATAACATAAGAATCAATATTAGAGAAATACAGAAAATATGTCTCAAAATAATCTTTTCATAGCAACTCAAGTAAAGAAAATTTGAGAAGAGAACTTGCAAAGTGGAAATAACCATACTAGTCTGACATAACTCTAACTATCTTAAATGGGGGCGTAGGACAAGCTTTAGCTCACCTAAACAATTTTGAGACTAAAAGTCATGAAATGAAAGACATTATAAATAGTTTTTCCCTTAAAGCATGAGGACTCACCAAACAAGTAATGCTGACTAGAGACACTACTAACTTTGACTTGGATGGAGAGCGTCATGACCTATATTCTAAATAAATATACACAAAAGAAGTATGTGATAGCACTATAGAATGTACCGACTATAGATAGTGTGCAATGCATGACATAAGCATGATAATGCAATGTCAAAGCTAAAACATAGTAGAAAGCTTTTAAAACACAGTTCGGAACATGATACATGGTCAATGCAAAACTTGTAAGTAAATCATAATTGAGAACATAACATATTTATAGATACGATTAAGCAATAATAAACCATGCGAACTTTAAAATGGAGTCCATTGTCATACCTCCCACATCAAAAATAAAGTCTCTTACTTTCCAAGGTAAGGACCATAAATATGAGCTATCGTGGAGCTATTAGTTAAGGTCAATTAAGGCAATCTTATGGAGACACGTAGTTCTAGAACCTAGGTAATATTAGTCCAACTCTGTGCTAGGTAATTATAATACCCCAAGATATTCAAACTTAAATTAGTCCTAAAGAACCCAGAGGAGAACTGAGTTTCTGTATGAAAGGATTTCCACGAGTGCCACCTGGCTTGTAAAAAGTGCTACGGATCATCGGAGGGACTCATTGGTTCCTCCTAGACTTAGTACAATTTTTAGTTATTGAGACACTTCTACAGAAGGTGTTACGGCCCGTAAAAGTTTCTAGGACCATAGAAGGGGTCCCTACACCTAAGTCTCAGACCTATTCCATAAGCTACTCCTATGACCAGTAGAAGGGTCTACAACCCGTAGAAGGGTTCCTTAGATTCACCTTGAATATTCTAGTAGCTATTGGAAAGTGTACATGGTTCTACAACTTGGATCTATGACCCGTCTAAAGGTCTATGACCCATAGAAGGGTCCATAGACCCAAGTTTCCAAGAACCCCTAGTGTTGTTCTATTGGAATGGCCCACAAACCATAAAAGGGTCTAAGATCTGTAGACCCAATCCCTACTAGTTCCAATGAGCCTATGTTTGGGTACCCATTTCTATGAAGGGTATTTAATAGCCCATAAAAGGTTCAACGATCCATAGGATGGACTATGGAAGGCCAGAGACAATTTAAATGAAGGATAGTTTGGTCTTTTTCTGCCTTTTTCAAACCAAACCCTAACAATTTGGGACTAATTTAGGTCCCTCATTAACACTTCAAACATTTAGAAAAAAGATTGGAGAGGAGAAAAAGCTAGGGTTCAAGCGTAGTCATTGTGTTCTTTATGTCTCGCAAGGAACATCTTTCTTCTAGGTATATAAGGTTAATCATAGTATTGGAATGAGTTTGTCCTCTCTCTCTACATCTACATTGTTCATATGAGTTCAAGCTTGAGTTTTAGTACCATTATATTGAGGTTCTGATTGAGTTATGATGTCTTTCATTGAGTTCTTTGTATAATTATTCTATTATGATTATTCCGATAAATTAAATTCTTGAATTTGTTGTTCATACTTATATTTACATGAACCATAGTTGAGTATTTACAATTTCTTTGCTATACATTGTTTTGAGTTGAAGAAGGATATGTTTTCATGTCTTAATTTAGAAAAGGGGTTTTGAGAACATTATATCCCTTGAGTTGTAATACCTTATATTACTGATTTTATGCATGATGTTACCAAGTCTAAATGAGTTAAAGTATTTAGCATAAATGATTTTTTGAGAAAGCATTTGATGAGACGTGAGTAGTTTGTAAATGCATATTAATTTTCAAAGAGAAAGCATAAAGAGTTGAAAGAGTTTGAGCTTACCAAAGTAAAGTCTAACTAGACTCAATGAGATAGATTTTGAGTAGTTTCACTCACCTGAGTATATGAACATTATTGCATATTTTGGGAGTAGTATTGAGCATCGAATTGGATAAGAGTTTAGATAACTCAAACCTCATAAACTACGTAGCCAGTGTAGGATAGGATCATGCCATTGGTTTGAGTGACTCTTCACTTCAGTCCTTGATACGAACTTCTATATAAATCCATGATTTGAGCTTGCATCTCTTATCCTGGAAAGGTAATAGATTGATCTAGCAATGTGTGCAGTATGTTGTATAGTCACGAGGCTCATAGTGATGGTTGTCAGTTAGAGAAACTCCCCAAAAGAGAAAACATTACTTTTTATTGAGTTGTATCTACCTATTTATATTTTTCAAAGCATTGACATATGTTTATGCTAGCATGCTTTATTTGAGTTAAGTTAGTTCAGTCTTTGATCATGAGTATTCCGTTCAGTTGTTTTACTTTAGCCATTTTACATACCGTATATTTCATCTACTAGCGTGTTTCAATGCTGCATTGTTTTATGATACAGATACAAGTGTTAGAGATCCTCAACCGATGCATCATTGAAGATCACATTCGTCCAACTTTTGCTGAGACCTCCTTGATTTTGGATTAACTCTTTTTAGTTTAGTCAGTATTTATTTATTTATCCTTTGAGTTAGCCGATGGCCTATTCTGGTACCTATCTTAGTACTTAGAGGCTTCATAGACTGTGTGTAGAGTCATTTCAATTTTCAAAGATTATGTTTAAATATTCTTTTATATACATTTTAGAGTATTTTCAGACTTGTTATGAGATTTTATTTAAGTATTTAAATATTCTCACTGCTTTTAAACCTTATTTAACAAGTTAAGTCTTCCACTTAGTAGTCAGCTAAGGAAAAAAGTTTTCTCGGGAACCAACAATATTTTTTGAGTGCCGGCCACGCCTAGGATGTAGACCCAGGGCATGACAATAATATTCTAAATGGAATAGTCATAATCATATAATAGTTTTATCATAGCATACTTGAAAATCATAAGAATAACTCCTTTAGTAATCATGATACCATAACATTTTCAAAGAGATATTTATCTAAGAATGAAAATCATGATGAGCTCATTCATAGAAAAATCATGGAAAACCTTCATGATTAGATAACTTCCCTTTTGAACTAAACCGTAGTTTCTTAAAATTTATGATAGAATACTTTATATTTAGGTAACCTTTTTGTTCATAGAAATCATAATTGATTCTTTTCATAAAATCATCCTTAAAATCATACTTCTAAATTCATGATACATGCATAGATCTTAAGCATAAATCAAATTCATGAAAATAGACATAATGCATGGGTTCATGTAAAACTCATCAAAACCGTATAATTAAGATCCATTCATGCATAATAAGATCATTGAAGTTGAAAAAAGCATAACTGAATGAACCCAATGTAAGATTATCAAAACCTAGGGTTTAGGAAGAAATCTCAAAAGAAAAATTGAAAATAGTTTTGGAGTCTATGGAGGGAATAAGATCCATGGATGAAATTCCCACATACCTTGGAGAATTCTATCTTGAAATTGGAGAAGGAGTCTTGAACTTGTGAGCTTATTCTTGACTTGGAAGAAAATCTTGAGAGCATACGTGAGAGGGAAGAAATCTATTGGGAGTGGCTATGCTATCCAGAGTAATGACCAACCAAGGTGTCGTGGCTCCTCCTAATGTTCCTACTCCACCTTCAAGAGTTAGGGACTTTTCACGAATGAATCCTACAAAATTTTATGGCTCAAGGGTCGATGAGGATCCTCAAGAGTTCATTGATGAGGTCTACAAATAGTGAGTATTATGAGGGTGACTTCGGAAGAAAAAGTGGAGTTGGCATCTTACCAACTCAAAGGTGTTTCTCAACTATGGTACACTCAATAGAAGTTGGAGAGGGTGGATGAATGTCCTGTCGAATGGGAAGCTTTCAAATTTACTTTCTTTGATCACTTTTTCCCTCTTGAGTTAAGGGAGGCTAAAGTGTTGGAGTTTATAAATCTTCGACAAGGCAACATGGGGATGAGGGACTATTCCCTCAAGTTTACTAAGATATCTAAGTATGCTCCTTCAATAATTGCCGATCCACGTGCTCGAATGAGTAAATTCATATCGGGGGTGTCCAATTTGGTTTCTAAGGAATGTCGCACCACTATGTTTGTTAAGGAGATGGAAATATCTCGGCTCATGACTTTTGTTGAACAAATTGAAGGGAAAAACTCAAAGAAATGAGGGTGAGGGATTCTAAGAGAGCCCAGTATGAAGGTGGGTTCTCCAATGCTAGGACTGTTGGTAGTAGTAGATGCTCTCATCAAGGACAAAGCTCGGGGAATAAGTTTGCTAAGGATAGGGTGCCATACCCTAAATATCAAGGTAAAGGAGGTGCAAATGCTAGTAACCCTTCTCTTCCAAAATATGCAAAGTGTGGAAGGAATTATGGAGGAAAGTGCTTGATCGGAATGGGTGCTTGTTATGGATGTGGCAAGATGGGACATAAGCAATCTGAGTGCCCTCGTGTAGCCAATAAGGGTGGATATGGTCGTCCTTTAAAAGGCCAAGTGCAACAAGGCGCCCAATCTCAACCTAAGGGTGGCCAACTCAACAACTGATTCTATGCTTTTCATGCTAGGCAAGTGGTTGATGAGGCTCCCGATGTGGTCACGTGTATGTTATGAGTCTTTAACTTTTATATATATGCATTGCTTGATCCAGGTGCCAACTTGTATTTTGTTACTTCTTATATTGCTATGAGGTTTGATATGTACCCCGGAGTGTTAGTAGAACCTTTCTCGGTTTATACTCTCGTTCGTGGTTCGGTATTAGCCAAGAGAGATTATAGAAATTGTCCTGTATGGGTCTTTTACAAAGTTTTTTCATGTGACCTTGTTGAACTTGATATGATTGACTTCAAAATCATTCTTGGTATGGATTGGTTACATGCCGGTTACGCATCTATATGTTGTAGAAATCGTGTGGTTAATTTTCACTTCCCTAATGAGGCTATTCTTGAATGGAAGGGTAATGATTCAGTGGTTAAGGGTCTATTCATCTCATGTATTAAGTCTCAAAGAATGATTTCCAAAGGGTGCATTAATCATATTGTGCGAGTTAGGGACATTGACTCCAAAACTCCTACTCTTGAGTCGATCCCTATAGTTAATGTGTTCTTTGACGTGTTTCCCGATGATTTGCCTGGTGTTCCTCCCGAAAGGGAGATTGACTTTGGCATAGATCTCCTTCATGATACCCAACCTATCTCTATTCCTCCTTATAGTATAGCTTCGGCGGAACTTAAGGAGTTGAAAGAACAATTGAAGGATTTGTTGGATAAGGGTTTTATAAGACCAAGTATTTCTACATGGGGTGCTCCCGTGTTATTTGTTAGGAAGAAATATGGGTCACTCCGAACGTGTATAGACTACCGACAATTGAATAAGGTCACCATAAAGAACAAATATCCAATACCAAGGATAGATAACTTGTTTGATCAATTACAAGGAGAAAGCTATTTTTCTAATATTGACTTCCGTTCCGGTTATCATCAATTAAGGGTAAAGGAGTGTGATATTCCCAACACGGCTTTTCAGACGAGGTATGGTCATTTTGAATTTATAGTAATGTCGTTTGGTTGAAGAATTCTCCATCTATATTCATGGAGTTGATGAATCACATTTTCAAGCCATATTTGGATATGTTTGTAGTGGTGTCATATTTGGATAACTTAGCGAATAGTTTTCCCCCCTTAATGTATAGCTAAGAGAGGTTGCATTTCTTGGCCATGTGGTGTCCGATGATGGGATTAAAGTAGATCCAAAGAAAATAGAGGCGGTTAAAAATTGGCCTAGACCATTATCTCCTTCGGACATTTGAAGCTTTTTGGGCTTAGCCAGATACTACAGAAGGTTTGTTGAAGGTTTCTTATCTATTTGTTCGCCTTTAACTAAGTTGACACAAAAGAAGGCAAAGTTTCAATGGTCGGAAAAATGTGAGAAAAGCTTCCAAATATTGAAAGATCGTCTTACATCGGCTCCTATCTTAACATTGCCCAAAGGTTTAGATGGGTTTGTTGTTTATTGTGATGCTTCATGTGTTGGTTTGGGTTGTGTCTTGATGCAACATGGTAAGGTTATAGCTATACCTCTAGGCAACTTAAAGTACATGAAAGAAACTACCCAACCCATGATCTTAAACTTGCGGCGGTTGTGTTTGCATTGAAAATTTGGCGCTACTATCTTTATAGGATGCATGTTGATGTGTTTACCAACCACAGAAGCTTTCAATATGTGTTTAGTCAAGTACTTAAACATTAGGCAATGGAGGTGGCTTGAACTCCTAAAAGACTATGACATGAGCATATTCTACCATCCGGGTAAGGCAAATATTGTAGCCGATGCTCTTAGTCGGTTGTCTATGGGTAGTGTCGCACATGTTGAGAAAGCTAAAAGGAATCGTCTCTTGCGGCAGAAGTCAAGGCCAAGCAAAACAATGATCCAACTTTGGTCAAATTGAAGAAGTCGGTTGCTGAAAAATCCATTGAGGTTTTCTCCCTAGGACAAGATGGGGTACTACATTACCAAGGTCGGTTGTGTGTTCCAAATGTTGATGGAATAAGAGAGTTGATATTGAATGATGTTATACCCCGTACCTTTATGCTTCGGAACGTCTTCTTAAACTTCTTGAAAGTTGTTCCGTGACCCAGATTATCTATAACATGATTAAATAACTCTAAGGAAGGGAGGACGTGACACCCCTTAAGAGTGAAGGTTGGAAATAGGTCTATAAGTATTTGAAATGAGTTGGAGGCCAAAATAACAAGTCGTAGGACTTGACTTACTTACATAAGCTACCAACTTAGATGACTTACATAACTAAGCTACTGAAGTACATGTTGAGCTTACGTAGCAAGGATTACATAGGCTCCTAAACTAAGATGAGATTATGAACCCACGGGAGAGGCAGAAGGAGGCATAGCACCTACTTGGAAGCAAGCAGGTGATGCACCTACTTGGACCAAGTAGGTGATACACCTACTTAAGGTAGGGCCTACGCATGTGGCAGTTTTGGATTGGGTGCATGATTGAGGTGGCACCCTAGGGGGCTGCCACATGTCACCCTAGGGGGATTCCACATGTCACCCTTAGGGTATGAAATGTAGAACCTTCTAATGAGGTATATATAAGTATATATTTCTGACTAATTGTTCATTTCAGCATCTATACTGAGCAAAAACAAACTAGGCAAAGCTAGAGAAAAAGAGAGACTAGCTACGGGTTTGAGCCAAGAAAGAGGTAAGGCCCGATTTCATTCTATAAATTAATTATTTAAGGTATCCTACGGTGATATGATGGTGTTTAATAGAAAAAAATTTCTATTTGGAGCAGCAAAAACGTGACACAAACAGTCCACTACTTTTCAGCACTCTAAGGAACTTTTGAGGCTAGGTTTTGGCTAGTTTTGGCCAATTTTGGGGAAGGTAAGGTCTTTCCTTTCAATTTGAAGTTTATGTTGCTATCATAGGGTGTTTTATACATCTTGTATTCTTCTGGAAGTGTAAGAACTTCATATAAATGCTGGACGTTAAAAACAAACTAAATTGGAGTCGCTATAGTTGAATTGTAGTCGAAGCAAGGTGTTGTGCTTGTGGTGTGATACTGCAGGTTGTGGTGTTGTGTTGCAGGGCCTAAGAATATACTAAAAGGGGTGTGGGAGCTGCTGGTTGTAGCCACCCAACCCCCCATTTCATATAGTTAAAGGTTTTACAAAATGGAAACTAGAAACCCTATTTTGGTATCGTTGTTTTGAGCGAGTCATTTGCAGTTTGTGTTGTATTATGTTGGTGTGAACTGCTTATACATGTGCTGCAGGTTGTTTTTGTTGGTTGTCTATAGTTATTAGGAGTGTAATTGGAAATTCGGATAGGGTATATTATAGGGGAGGTGCTGCCCGATTTCCGTTAATGCCTTAACTAGTTAAGGAACTAGACGAGAAGGCGAGCGAGGAAATGAATGTTGTGAGTACTCATAGGTATTATAAGATGATGGAAAAGTCTAAGGTGGTTGATATTCGTATTGATTCCATGTTAAATAGGTTTGGAGGACGACGACGAGAACGTGATTAAGAGAAGTCTGTAAAAGGTATGTAAAGCTATTCCTTCTTTTGGCATGTTTTGGTATAAGTATGTAAAGCCTATCTGTTCTTTCTTTTGGGCATGTCTTAGATCTAAGTGATAAGTAATATGTGTATGAAGCTTGGGGTAACTCTATTCATGAGCTCTGAACATGATTCATGATTCATAATTCGTGTTCACTGTTGAATGTTAAGACTCTTAAAGTAGTTAAACTTCCATTCCTCAAGTCTTCTATATGCTGAGAAGTAGTGTATGTAAAGTTATTCTTCCTCTCTTTTGTCATGACTTAGATGTAAGTATTGTGTATATGATGTTTGAAGTTATTCCACTCTTAAAACTCTGAGGGTGAGTTAAGACTCCTGTTCACTTCCTACTGATTAGAACTCTTGTAATAAGTTGAGTCATTACTTTTCAAGTCTTCCATGTGATAGGAAGTGGTGCATGTAAAGCTTGTCTTTTCCTACTTCTAGAAAGACTAGACTAAAGGTGCTATAGGACATGGATTTGGATATAGCCCCATTTATAGATTCTGGATGTAACTCATGACTTGTACCCACTTTTGAATGATAAAGGCCTTGAAGTAGTTGAACTACGACCCTTGAGCCTCCTATAGGTTGAATAGTGTTGGGATGTGTAAGCTCCTCTACCTAGGGGCTCTTGAACATACTTTATGATGATATCTAAGGGATGTTTGATATATTACAGAGTTTTGCGTGCACGTATATGCATTATGATATATATATGGATCAGGCCGAATGTACCTCGACACATTTTGCTATGTAAGGATTGGGTTGTACATTCCACGATAGGTTATGCATTATACGGATCGGTACATTGTACCTCGTCATTATTATGCATTATATAGATTGGGCCATCGTACCTCGGCATCATCATGTTATATATGGATCGGGCCATCATACCTCGACATTATCATGTGACATATGGATTGGGCCGTCGTTCCTCAGTATGTGCTTGCTATATACATGGATCGGGTTGTACTTCCCACAGTGCTAATAATATGCATATGCCTATCTTGATATATGATGTGTTTGTAACACCGAGTCCCCGAGCGGGCCGGATACGGTACGTGATAATGGTATACATGACTTTATTTTATGAGATACAGGTATAGTACCCTATTAAATGCTATACTTGGTTTCCTGCATCCCTATTTCAGTGGTCATCTCAGTTATGTATGCTTATATACTTAGTACATGTATCGTACTAACCCCCGTTTCTTCAGGGGATGCGTTTCATGCTCGTAGGTGCACATGTTTATTTTGGAGATCTGCCAGCTTAGGATTTCTGCTCAGCTATGTTAGAAGTGCTCCACTATTTCGGAGCCTAGCTTTTGGGTACTAGTCCTGCGATGCATATATTTTTTTATGTAGGGGTACGGCGGAGGCCCTGTCCTGCCATATGTTGTCGTTCCTATTTTTAGAGGTCTGTAGACATATGTGTATGGGTTGTTTAGGAGTTTATTTCAGTTATGCCTATGAGATATGTTGTAAAAACTATTATGTTGTAGCATCCTTGTCGGTTGGCTTTACCTTTTATGAAATAATGCAAATGAAAGAGGCTACACGTGTATAAATATTTTATCACCCACTGGGTTCATGTGTTTGGTTTTTATATCTAGGAGGCTATATGAACATGAAAAAGTTTTAACCCATTGAGGTTTTTGTGAGCAGTATCACGTTATACATAGTCCAATTTGACTATAGTCAACAGATAGGTACACGGGGATCCAGGTCGCACTTCAGTCGCGGCCCACGAGGTTGGGTTGTAACAAATAAGACCCATAGTTCTCGGTATTTAATTCATACGGGATCCACCAAGATGTATCATGAATTGAGGGAAGTGTATTGTTGGAATTGCATGAAGAAGGACATAGCAAAGTTTGTGGCTAAGTGTCCTAATTGCCAACAAGTGAAAGTTAAACATCAAAGGCCGGAAGGTTTAGCTCAAGAAATTGAAATTCCTACATAGAAGTGGGAAGATGTGAACATGGACATTATCATGGGTTGACCTTGTACTAGAAGACAACATGATTCTATTTGGGACATTGTGGACCGAATGACCAAATCAGTGCATTTTCTATCTGTCAAAACTTCTTATGGTGCCGAAGACTATACTAAGTTGTATATTTGTAAACTTGTGAGACTTCATAGTGTTCCTTTGTCGATTATATCGGATAGAGGTACTCAATTTAGTTCACATTTTTGGAAGTCATTTCAAAAAGGTCTTGGCACTAAAGTCAAGTTAAGTACCACTTTTCATCCTCAAACGATGGGCAAGCCGAGAGAATAATTCAAACCTTGGAGGATATATTAAGGGCATATGTGATTGACCTTAGAGGAAGTTGGGATGATCATTTACCATTTATTGAGTTTTCTTACAGTAATAGTTATCACTCTAGCATCCACAAGGCTCATTTTGAAGCCTTGCACGGGAGAAAATGTAGGTCTCCAGTGGGATGGTTTAAAGTTGGTGAGATGGCGCTAATTTGTCAAGATTTGGTAATTGATGCAATGAAGAAAGTAAGGCTCATAAGAGAAAGATTAAAAATGGCTCAAAGTCATCAAAAGTCCTATTCGGACACTAGGAGGAGAGAGATTGAATTTGATGTGGATGATATGGTGTATTTGAAGATTTCACCTATGAAAGGGTTAATGAGGCTTGGTAGGAAATGGAAGTTGATTCCTAGATATATAAGACCTTAGAGGATATTGAAGCGCATTGGCAAGGTAGCATATGAGTTAGACTTGCCACTTTAGTTGGCTTTGGTTCATCAGGTATTTCATGTGTCGAAGTTGAGGAATTTTTTGGGTGATCCAAATTCAATTTTACCAAGGGAAAATGTGAGTATTGAAGAGAATTTGACTTATGAGGAGGTCCCGGTTGAGATTTTAGACCGGAAAGTAAAGAGGCTAAGGAATAAAGATGTTGTATCTATCAAGGTGTTGTGGAGGAATCAACAAGTAGAGAGTGCTACGTGGGAATAGGAATCGTACATGATGAAGCAATATCCATATATATATTTCCTTTCACTCAAGCCTAAAGGTACTAAGTTGCTCATGATCAAATCGATTAAACTTCTATGCTTCAGTTCCATATGTCATTCATATGCATGCATGATTCATGAAAATTATTTCTCTCAAGGATTATATTTTATTTTAAGTACGAAGTTTACACATTCTATGCATTTTTTTCAAAGTGTTCTCATGTCCATGTTAGGTTTCTAAATCCCTTTTCCATGTCTTTCCTATATTAGTTGAATCTCCTTCAAGGACGAATGTCCCAAGAGGGAGATATTGTAACATCCCTAAAAAATGCCCACAAAATACCTTAAGAATGCCTTGAAAATGGGCCGCTCATGTAACGCATTATCCTTAATCTTTTTGAAAAATCCAAGTTCGGAATATCGATCAGGAGGTCAAAACCTGCGGAAAAATAATCTCGGTGGATTTTTAGGACCCATAGATCGTAAGATAGATTTTTGGAAAAGACAATAAAATAGTGTGGTCCATGGCAGGACTGCGTCGCGGACTTGGGAAGGTCTTCTGACCGAATTTAAGTTTTTTTAAGGGCGTTTTAGACTTTTTCTAAATTACTAGTTAATGAACCTAGACGTTTTTAGGACCTAATTCAACTCTATAAATTAACCTAAATCTCTAATTCAATTCATTCTTCTACAATTCATGTATCAAATATTTCTCTCTCTATAAAAAGGCTCTCAAGGGTTTCCATTGAAGACTTCAAGCAAATTCACCCAATGTCTCCATCTAAATTCTCAAGCTCTTCCAAATTAATTTGTGTTCTCACTCAAGGTATGTGGGTATTGATTCATTGATCCTTTTATCCATGAAGCCCAATCAATTTCTCAAGGTTTTCTATCAAATTAAAGTATGGTATTTTATAGGTTTTGTGATCTCTATTCCAATAGCATGAATTTTGATTTAAAGCATGATCATGAGTCTATTTTGATATAATTTGATAGTTATTGAATTAAATTGAAGAGGTTTTCAATGAATTCTCCTATTTTGATCTCTAGGGTTCATGATGTAAGATATGAGTATTTTCAATTATACTTCTAAATGATATTATCTATATGAATTGTGTATGGGCTGATATAAAGTTTATGATCATGCATGTTTTCAAGTTAATTTCATGATTTTTAAGTCAATTGATCATGCATTCATGACATACCCTAATTCCAAGTTCAAGCTATGGTCATGAATTTTCAAATTATGAACCATGACTAAGTATTTCCACTATGATCATGAGTTATAAGTATATTTAAAAGTATGAATTTCATACAAGTTATGAAGTAAGGTGACTTAGGGACCTATGTGGTGACCTAAGGCCTAAAAGGTGACTTAGAACCCTATGTGGTGACCTAAGGCCTAACGATATGAATTATGCAAATATGATTGTAATGATGAAAGGACAATTCTCACATCACAAGTATGTTATGAAAATGAGCTATTCCATGATTTCAAGCCTATGGTAATGACTACGATATATGATATTATGATCTTATGTTATATATGTATTCCATGGAATTTGACTTAGCACCTAGGGACTTGAGGTGGGGGCCCTACCAAAAGCCTTAGTAGCAGCCTCATGTCCTATAAACTACGTGCCACCGTAGGTTGCCTTTATGGCCTAGCTAGTGGATCCACATATAGCACATGTTCATGATTAGGAGTCTACCTTGGCAAAGTAGCCTCCTCCTTCTTGATGTGGGTATCATCAGATTCCATTTTATAGCTCGCATGGTCTTATTGTCGGTTATGGTTCCTATCCCACATATGTATGATTTCTTAAGTATGTTATGATTTTGAACTTATGCTTTTAAATACTTTGGTCAATATGATTTTTTCATGACTTTACGTATTCCATCTTATCATGTGATTTACTTTACCTTTGCATTTTATGATTTACGTTGTATGTAACACCCTCATACTTAGTACATTCCAAATTACTAATGCATACTTTTTGCCTATATTGTCTCATAATGTAGGGGTTGAGGTTGAAGATCCTTATCATCCACGTAACTAGTAGGCGTTCCTATCTGAAGGTGTTGTGGTGAGTCCTCATTGACTGGGGACTAGCTTCAAGTTAGTTACTGTTTTCTTTTTGAAAGACTTTTGGTTACGTCATAAATTTGAGAGTGAGACAGGGACATGTCTTAGACCCCGCCCATACTCATGTTTAGAGGCATCTAGTTGGACCTATGTTTGAGTCTATGTTGTCATAAAATATTTTCAGATTTCTATTAATGGTTTAGACTCTCTTATGATGTTTCCGCTTTTATATTTTACCTTATATATGCTTATTATATGTACAAGAGGTTTGGTGGAGCCCTTCGGGGTTTCGATTGCCGTGTTACGACTAGGATCTAGGTCGGGTTGTGAAACTCACCCAAGCCTCTTAGTATTCTTTTAGCCTTTCATAGGTAATGAAAACTAAATGACAAGTGGAAATAAAAGGGAAAGTGGGTCTATGGGAAGACATCATAGCAAACATCAATAGTCAAGATTTGTTTTACATTTGTCCAAGACTTGGCGGGGGCTAAGACATTCCTAGCTCACCCTCAATCAAAATAGAAATGAAGTACCATGATAGATATCTAAAGGTATCAACATAACATAAGCTAAAAATAAAAAAGGAATATTGTTCCCGAAATAAGGAACTCAACAAATAGTAGCCTTCAAATGATTCCAACTAGCCACGTGGTGGAGAACAAGGAGGAACACCGGTCCCTACATGGTGATATCATATAGGAAAAAGAGTATGCTTTAGTATTTTAAATATACTAAGTATATAGGTATGCAATATAATGGAAAACATTAAGACAATTATGAAGTGAAGTGCATAGATAAGTGTATGCATGAGTAATCGAGTAAATAACATTAAAATTGTTCATTTGTGGAACGATGACTATAACCAACATTAAGACCATGTGAGATATAATATGGAATCCAACGTAAACCCCTACATTTGAAGGGAATACTAGTTTCCAAGGTAGAGCTCTGTCAACATTCATTTCTTTTAATATTTAATGTCCATTTGTGGATCCACTAGCCTAACCTTCAAGGGCTCCAATGTTGGCACATAGTTAATGAAACAAAAGTTGCTACTAGGATTCTCTTATAGAACCCCACCTCAATCCCCATTCATTGCTAAGTTTAACCCCACAAAATAGTATGGCATATTATCATAAACATACATATAGTTTGAGACATCAAATAGTCATTCGGTAGAATAGCTCCTTAAAATCGTTGGTGATTCAAGTAAGCAAAAATTGTCCTTATCGCATAGAGAATCTATTAGCCTAGGTGAGAAAATTTTCCACCAACATTCATTCTTTCATTAAATATACTCCCATAATCATAGTCATTAGCTTTCATAAATATTTAATTGCTGTCCATAACCTTCAAGGCATGCTTTACTAAAAATAGAGTAAAACTAGGTGGGTTGAAGTCACTTCAACTTTCAAACATATATGTAAATGAAATTATGCACAAATACTATGAAATTCATCAATTAAAATCTGCTTCAAACAACCCACCATGAATTTCAAGAACCTTTAAGGAGGTAAGTAGCAAAAATACTTGCGAAACCATCAATCCATGCATTTGAAGTCAATTTGGATCAAAGTAGATCAATAATAATTAGTTTAATCATAATTCATGCTATTAAGTAAAAATTAGAATGACCTATAAGAAAATTTTACTTGAAATCAACAGATTTAGTGAAAGAGTTTTGGATTCCATGGGTGGAAGAACTCATGGATAAAGACCCACATACCTTGATAGATTTTGACTTTGAGATTAGAAGAGGAACTTGATCTTGAGGAACCCTAGAATCTAATTGGTGATGAAGAAAGCCTTGACAAGAGTCTTGGAAAGGGAATGTCTTTGTTCATTGGAATTAATGTAAGAATGAGGGGTTTGGGAATGCTTAGGGTTAGTAAATAGGGAGAATTTAGTCCCAAAATGACCATATTTTAGTAATAAAACATAGGGAAGGCCCAAAATACCATTCTTTAAAATTGGCCGGATAGACCCTACAAATGGGTCCTTATGAGTCGTAAACCCTTTTACAACTCATCGAAAGGACTCGTCATGCAGGGTCTGAGAAACCCTGAGAACTGAGTCTCTGAAGTTCTTTTACGAGTCATGTCTACGACTAGTCGTACTTCCTACGAGTTGTAAGCTTGGCTCGTAGACTCGTTCCCTCACTTAGACCAATTACCAAACTCAACATCACTTCTATGAATCAGTCCTACGACTTGTAGAAGTACTTAAGACTCATAGGATGAGTTGTAGAAGATAATACAATAGACTTTCTTGAAATTTTTCCTTCATTTCGACTTTTCGACTTATGGATCTTACAATATCTCCCCCTTGGAACATTCATCCTAGAATGAGATTCAACTAGCATAGAAAGTACACAGAACGAGGACTAGCAACCCAACATGAATGCAATGACACATAAAATGCATAAACTAAGAGATTCTCATACTTAACATAAGTCATGACTTGAAAACCACCTTCATAAACATGAATGCATATGAACGACTTAGGAAAAATGAAACATAGGAGTTTTTAGAAAATTTGAGCATGAACAACTTAGTACCTTAGGCTTGAGTAGATTGAAAAAGATGAGGGTATCACTACATCATTTCTGTGTCCTCTTCCCATGTAGAACTTTCGACTCATTAATTTATCCAAAAGACTTTGACGGATGCAACTTCCTTGTTCTTCAATCTCTTGCTCTTGCCGATCCAAAATTTCAACCGAGACCTCTTCATAGGTCAAGTTTTCTTCAACATTCACTACTTTCAAATGCACAATGGAACTTGGATCACCTACATATTTTCTCAATATAGATATATGGAATACCGGATGACCAATAGTTATTTCCAATGGCAACTCTAACTCATAAGCAACCTTGCCAATACTTCTCAAGATCCTATAAGGCCTCACATTCCTAGAGCTCAACTTTCCCTTTTTACCAAACCGAACCACATCCTTCATGTATACCCAATCATCCATACTAAACTCAAGGTCCCTTGTCCTAGTATCAGAATAGGATTTTTAGTGTCTTTGAGCCGTCTTCAGCCTTTCTCTATTGACCCTCACCTTCTCTAAAGCATCAAGTAGCAAGTCTGAACCTAATAAAGTCATCTCACCCACTTTGAACCAACCTACTAGAGACCTACATTATTTCCCATATAAAGCCTCAAATGGTGTCGTCTTGATGCTTAAATGGAACTATTGTTGTAAGCGAACTTAATACGCAGTAGATGGTCATCCCCACTCCCTTTGAGCTCTAACACACAAGCCCTTAACATATCCTCTAGTGTTAAAATTGTCCATTCAGCTTGACCATTGGTTTTAGTATAGAATGTGGTACTTAGATTTACCTTAGTACCAAGTCCCTTTTGAAATGATTTCCAAAATAAGAAGTGAACTAGGTACCACAATCCAAAATAATTGACAACGGAATACCATGCAATCTTATCGATTCTTGAATGTACAACTTAGCATAATCCTTGGCACTATAAGAAGTCTTGACTGGTAGAAAGTGGGCCAACTTCATCATCCTATCTACCACCACCCAAATCGAGTAATGATGTTTCCAAGTACGAAGCAATCCTAATAAAAAGTTCATGTTCACATCTTCCCACTTTCAAGTGGGGATTTCAATGTCTTGTTCTAGGCCACCTGGCCTTTGGTGTTCAGCCTTGACTTGCTGACAATTTAGGCTCTCAGCCACGAACCTTGCTATGTCTCTATTCATGCCACCCCACTAATATATCTCCTTTCAATCTAAGTACATTTTTGTCAAAAGGGGTGAATAGAATATGAAGAATTATGAGCCTCCTTGAAGATCAAACCCCTTAGGCCATTCATATCCGAAACACATAATCAGCCTTGGTAACAAAGTTCCCCATCTCCCCTTTGTGTAAAGACTTCTATTTTTTTCTCTCCCACCAATTTCTTCAACTCCACCAATGACAGATCAAGGTCTACTTTGACTTGACATCTACTACAAAAGACAATTAGGACCTATTTTACACTAACACCCCACCATCATCGGAACCACTCAACCCCATCCCAAATCTAGCCAACTGATGAACATTCCATACCAACTCCCTCCTTCCTTCATCAAAATGAGCCACACTCCCTATAGACACCTTACTAAGTGTGTCGGCAACAATATTGGCCTTACGTGGATGATAATGCACACTCATGTCATAATCCTAGAGGAGTTCGAGCCACATCCTTTGACTTAGGTTAAGGTCCTTTTGGGTGAACATATATTGGAGACTTTTTTGATTGGTTAATACATCTACATGTACCCTATAGAGGTAACGCCTCCAAATCTTTAGAGCAAATACAACAACCGCTAACTCAAGATCATTATTAGGGTAGTCACGCTCATATACCTTCAAGTGCCTAAAAGTATAGGTTATAACCTTTTCATTTTGCATCAAGACACAACCCAAACCAATGCTTGAAGCATCACAATATAGAAAGAACCCTTCTAATCCTTTGGGTAGAGTCAAAATAGAAGCAGAGGTAAGTCTATCTTTCAAGGTTAGTAAACTCCTTTCACACTCATCCGTCCATAGGAATTTTACCTTCTGTTGGGTCAGTTTTATCAAAGGAAATGAAATGGAAGAGAACCCTTCAACGAACTTTATAATAACTGGCTAGACCCAAAAAACTCCTAATTTCTGAAGGAAATAATGGTCTCGGCCAATTTATTACCTCCTCCATCTTCTTAGGATCAACCTTGATTCCCTTTCTAGACACTATGTGACCAAGCAAAGGCACTTATTCCAACCAAAATTTGCACTTACTAAACTTAACAAACAATTATCTATCCCTCAAAGTTTGAAGCATAGTTCTCAAATGACTCTTATGTTCCTCCTCACTCTGAGAGTAAATCAAAATATCATCAATAAAGACCACCAAAAATGTATCAAGGTAGGGTTTGAACACCCTATTCATTAGATCTATAAAACGATTAATGCATTCATCAATCTAAATACTATCACCAAAAACTCAAAATAGCCATACCTTGTTCGAAATGTTGTCTTGGGAATATCATACTCCCTTACCCTTAATTGGTTGTAGTTAGATCAGAGATCAACCTTTGAGAAAGGACTTGCCCCTTGCAATTGGTAAAATAGCTCATCTATCCTAGGAATTAGATATTTGTTCTTAATGGTCACCATGTTCAATTGACGATACTCTATGCACATTTGAAGTGACCCATCCCTCTTTATCACAAAGAACATAGGAGTACCTCATGGTGAGATACTTGGCCTTATGAATCCCTTTTCCAACAAGTAAAGATTGATCCTTTAACTCCTTTAAATCTTTTGGGGACATTTGGTAGGGAGGAATATAGATAGGGAGAAGATCGATACTGAAATCAACTTCCCTTCCAAGAGGGACATCGGGGAGGTCATCAGGGAAAGATATCAGAAAGCTCATTTACCACAGGGACCGACTGAAGAGGAGGACCTTCGGAGTCGATATCTCTAACCCTCACAATATCATAAATGCATCCCTTAAAAATATATTTTCAAGCCTTAAGACAAGAAATGAACCTACCCTTAACTACCAAATCATGACCCTTCCTTTCGAGAGTATGCTCATTTGGGAATTGAAACTTGACTCCATGAGTTCTACAATCTATAAAAGCATAAGACGCATGCAACTAATCTATTCCAAGAATAACAATAAAATATACCATGTCAAGCTTAATAAGATCACAAAGAACAATTTGGCGAGTGAACCCTACACCGTCGAATCTAGTCTTCTTAAACCCTCTTGACCTCTCCCTCAATTTCTCATCCTTAATTTGTTCTGCATATATCATAACTCGAGAGATGTCTATCTTTTTGACCAATATGGCTGTCTTGTATTCTTTGGACACCAAAGTAGAAAAACCGTTGATGAATTAGGTCATTCTTTCCCTTGGGTCAGAGACCATGAATGGATCATACTAAAATAATTTTGGTGAATTTGAGGGAATAATCCCTCACACTTCTGCTTCCTTGGAGAAGATTGATGAACTTTTGAATCTATGCCTTCCTTAGCTCAAAAGAAAAGAAGCCATCTAGGTAAGGACCCTTAAACTCCTCCCATTTCATAGGTTTCATACCCTCACCCCTCTCAAAAACCATTGTTCCATATCAAACCCTTGCTACACCCTTGGTTTGGTATGCCACTAGCTCAACTTTTTTAGTTAGAGGTACTATATAATTGCCACAATCTGATTAACTTCATCAATGAACTCCATTGGGTCCTAATCTATTTGGAACCATCAAATTTGGGTGAATTCATCCTCTTGAAGTCCCGAATCCTAGAAGTTGGGGAAGGCACTTGATGCAAAGGAGGAGAAATACCTTGATTATCTTGGTTGAGTATAGCTCAGGCCAACAAAGTGATGCCATTTTAGAACTCCTCATGTGTAACTCCTTCCTCATGTGGAGCCTCAGGAACTGGAGGAACTGGGGCCTTGTTAACATCCATTGCTCTAGGTGGAAGTTATCTTCCTCGAGGCATTATATAAAGAACATGAAATGATTCATTAGATAAAGGAAGTCTCAGAATAACTCTAAGGCATATTATGAATCATGAAAGAAGGGAAGGTTTCCTAAATGTCTCATAGCCTCCTATTCATAATTGTGGCATGCTTCACAACCATGAACAAGACCCTATTCAATAAGGTATGTTAGACTTCAAAGACCATTCAAAACCTCAGCTCTGATACCAAATTTTTCACGACCCAAGCCTAGAACCTAGAGATGATATGGCGAATGAGGAACCTGGAAATACCTCACCCAAGCCTTTCATAGGTAATTAAAATAAAATGACAAGCGAAAATAAAAGGGAAAGTGGGGCTATGGGAGGACATCATAGCAAATATCAATAGTCAAGATTTGTCTTACATTTGTCCTATAATATATCTAGTCTTAGACTTGGCAGGGGATAAGACATGTCCCTAGCTCACTCTCAATCAAAATAGAAATGAAGTACCATGATAGATGTCTAAAGTTCTCAACATAACATAAGCTAAAAAAAAAGGAATATGTTCCTCAAACAAGGGAACTCACCAAACAGTAACCTTTAAACAATCCCAACTAGCCATGTGATAGAGAACAAAGAGGAACACCAGTATCTACATGGTGATATCATGTAGGGAAAAAAGTATGCTTTAGTATTTTGAATGTACTAAATATGTAGGCATGCAATATAATGGAAAACATTAAGAAAATTATGAAGTGAAGTACAAAGATAAGTGTATGCATGAGTAATCAAGTAAATAGCATTAAAATTGTTTATTTATGGAAATATGACTATAACCGATATTAAGACCATATAAGCTATAACATGGAATCCAGCATAACCCCCTAAATTGGAAGAGAAGACTACTTTCTAGGGTAAATCTCCGTCAACATTCATTTCTTTTAACAATTAATGGCCATTAGAGGATTAGCCTAGCCTACAAGGGCTCCTATGTGGCACATAGTTAATGAAACAAAAGGTTCCTACTAGTATTCCCTTATAGGACCACCTCAAGCCCCATTCGGTGCTAAGTTAAATTCCATGGAATAGTATAGCATAATAATATACACATACATATAGTTTGAGACATCAAATCATCATTCAGTAGAATAACTCCTTAAAACCTTTGGTGATTCAAGTATGCAAAAATTGTCCTTATCTCATAGAGAATACATTAACTTAGGTGAGAAAACTTTCCACCAATATTCATTCTTTTATTGAAAAGACTCCCATAATCATAGTCATTAGTTTCCATAAATATTTAATTGGAGCCCATAACCTTCAAGGCATGCTTTAATGAAAATAGAGTAAAACTAGGTGGGTTGAAGTCACTTCAAGTTTTATACATGTATGTAAATGAAATTATGCATAAACACTATGAAATTCATCAATTAAAATCATGTTTTCAATAACCCACCATAAATTTCAAGAACCTTTAAGGAGCTAAGTAGAGAAAATACATGCAAAACCATTAATCCATGTATTTGAAGTTAATATGTATTAAAGTAGACCAATAATTATTAGTTTAATTATGATTCATGCTATTAAGTAGAAATTAGAATGACCTATAAGAAAATCTTACTTGAAGTCAAGAGATTTAGTGAAAGAAGAAAATCTTAATTGAAATCAAGAGATTTCGTGAAAGAGTTTTGGGCTCCATGGGTTGAAGAACCCATGGATAAAGACCCATATACCTTGGTAGATTTTGACTTTGAGATTGGAAGAGGAAATTGATATTTAAGAACCCCAGAATCTGCTTGGTGATGAAGAAATCCTTGAGAAACGTCTTGGAGAGGGAAGGGTTTTGTGAATTGGAGTTAGTGTGAGAATGAGTAGTTTTGGGAATGCTTAGGGTTAGTAAATAGGGAGGATTTAGTCCCAAAACAATCATATTTTACTGATAAAATATAGGGAAGGATCAAAATATCCTTCTTTAAAACTAGCCGGACAGACCCTATGATTGGGTTCTTACGAGTCATAGACCTTTCTACGACTCATAGAAAGGACTTGTCCTGCAGGGTCTGAGAAACCTTGAGAACCGAGTCTCTGATATATTTGTATGAGTCATGTTTATCACTCTTCATTCTTCCTATAAGTCGTAACCTTGTCTCGTAAACTTGTTCCCTCACCCAGACCAATTCCCAACCTTAACATCACTTCTACGAGTAAGTCTTATGACTCATAAAAGTACCTATGAATTGTAGGTTGAGTCGTAGAAGATGATACAATCCACTTTCTTGAAATTTTACCTTCATTTTGACTTTTCAACTTATGAGGTCTTACAAATCCTTTGGTACTCCATAGATTAAAGGATCCATGGATGAATTCCCACATACCTTAGACAATTAGATACCTAAATGCACTTGAATTGGTGACTTGAACTTGAATTTCCTTGAGACTTGCTTGAGGGAGAAGATGAATTTAGGAGGAGATTTCTATAGAGAAGATTTGTCTTTTGGGTGTAAGGGAATTAATGAAGCATTTATGAGAGTTAATAGAGTAGGATCAAACCCCAAAACCGTCGAAATACATTAATAAACTAATAGGGAAATGACCAAAACACGCTTTGTGAAAAAACTGGATGAGTCACCCTTTGCCAGTTCTACTAGATAGTGCACCTTCAGAGAAAAGAAACATGCAAAGAAAAACTCTAAAGGTTTTCAGGATGCCCACTCCCTATTAAAATTTGTGCATTGCCCAAGAACGACCTTTTGTTCGTATCCCAAGTCTTTCAGTCTAATTTTGAGCCTCCTTATAGAATTGGCAAAAATATTACTTGGGGGTGGGATAAACATTTTATGGAGAGGACCCCGGTTGGAAATTTTGACTATGCCATTAAGTCTGAATGTCGAATTTGGTAGAGTAACATAGTCTATTTGTGCATACTGGATTTTGAAAGAATCCCGAGCACCCCAATAAAATCTTGTCCTCTTCCAAAACTCATCTGGTATGGCTGAGTCTGGTGCCGTGCTAAAGTGGTCCTTAGTTGCTAAAGCGACTAAGGTATTGCTAAAGTGATGGACGGTGCTTAAGGAACATGGACTTTGATAAAGCGACCTGTCCCTTCAGTAACAGCGAGGCCCAACTTTTAGTGAGTCTCACTTAAGCGACCTTCGGGTTCGCTTTTGTGACACCTGAGGGTCATTTTAAGACATGTTTTCAGTCTTTTCCTCAAAAATTCAAAATATAATTTATTGAGAGTGGGATATTTTTTTGAGGCATTTTCAAGCCCTGGGTGTTCGTGGTGATCTTGGCTATGTGTGAAAGTGATCAAGAAGTTTCGAAAAGCATTGTAGTGAGGTAATTTCTTGCCCAAAGGGGTCGCCTTAGCTTAGTTTAAGATTTAATGGTGTTTTTAATTGTTGGGCTGATTTAGGTTGTATTGAGCATCAATTGTGCCCCATTTTTGGTACAAGATCAATAATGCGATTTGAAATTTCTCACGAAGTCAATTTCTGGATTCCCATGGCCCGCCATCATCCCTTTTTTGACCCAATTTTGGGTCCATATCCGAAAAATGCAATTTTGGTGTCAAAATATTTATATTAATGTGTTGATCAATATTTTGATAACGTGAGGCATTTGGAGTCATTCTTAGAGTGAAAAGTTACTAGGAAGTGGACTTGGAGCGCGCATGTTCTGCTTCGAGGTAGGCTACAACCTCTTTTCCTTTGATTGAGCTTTATTAGGTATTGTATAGTATAATTTGCTTATGGTTTGGATTGTATGTGATGGGTTAGGCTCAATTCCTAGATTCTGGGTTCTTTGTCCCGGTATGACCCTTAGGCTAGGTTACCCTTATAAGACTTCCAATCTAGTTGGTAAGATTATTGATTGTGCCTTAGTTTGGCCTTGATTAGCCTATTTTATGTGTCTTGTTCGATGTTGATGTTTTTTTTTGTTTTTTGTGTTTTTTTTAAAACAATAAAAAATACACGAAGGGGGAAATAAACCGTACCTCCGAACTTAAGGTGGTTCATAAGTCGGCTAAACTACTAAGGTCAGCCAACTCATCCCCGATACTAGATAGAAAGCGATAAACCTATGAGAGGACTCCTCTCAATACAATACGATTAAGAAAAGACGTAAATGAGGGAGACTCTCCCCTTCCATGTAAATGCAAGAAAGAAACCTACACTAGTCCTATTCAATTAACCTACATTCAATACATAGTTAAATTGAATTAAAGCAAGTATACAAAACTTCCGATTTCCATGGATATTCATGTCATGGTTGTCCTTCTTAATCTTTTCATACCGCATTTGTCTATGCGATGCGAGTGAATCATGCAAGGAAGTACATGGTTCTTCAGGTCTATATATAAAATTCCTTAAGTCAGCAACCTTTTTTCAAGGTCACTCGACTAACGTCTTCAATTATCCATTCAGGCTGTAACTTCTTGAGCTTAATAAATATTGGAATTACTACAACCTACAATATTTGGAATCATTTTTAAATGTATTGCAGGCTGCAAATTGTTGAGTGTGGTTGGTTTTATGGCAATTGCTGCTGCTACTACTATAAAATCCAGGTTCAGTTGCTACAACTCCAACACCGAACTCCAAGCTGCTATAGTTTTACATCCCAAGTATCCTATGTTGTTGCTGTAGTTCTGTACCAGATAACCAAACAAAGAAAAGGATCCCATTGTTGGTTTTTGTGTTGATTCTCTACAGCATTCTTGTATCTCTAGAATAACCTCCAGGTTGTCCCTGGTTGCCCTTTGCATCTGTTGTGCCAAGAAATTAACTAGAAATTGCCTGCAATTATTGGCTTATATGTTCCATCTCTGTAGGTACCTGCATAATCACAAAAGAAAAGAAAAAAAAAGCTATTTACTCTAATACCTACCTCTAGGGGTAAGTTGATTGTTCTAGGAAGACAATAAACAAGGGCGACTCTCCCCTTTACAAAACTCCAAACTATGAATTTATACATAAAGAGTTCTGTACTACAATTAATGGTATACAAATCAAGGAGGTTATTTGATCCTCTTCAATTTTGTCCTCCTAAAGTTTGCCATCCCTATTTTGTCCAAGATGTAGTATCCTCTTGTTTCCTTAGGAAGCTGGTGAGGACTGTAGAATTGAACCATGCTACCTACACTGTGACCATGTTTGGAAAGTGTATCTGTAACAAAGTTAGCTTTCCTATAAATGTGCTTACATTGAAAAACATCTAGCATTATGATCAGCTCCTGCAAGTCTGTGATATAGTTCCTAATGGTCCAAGGTGGTGTGATTTCTTATTTTAGCCATTGCACAAGTAATTCAGAATCAACCTCCAATAGGACCCTGCTGTAGCCATGTTGAATGCACCAAGTAATGCCCATTAATGCAGCCTGCACCTTAGCTTGGTTGTTACAACCAACTCCAAGTGGTGTAGTAAAAGCATATAGGAGTTTTCCTTTGTGATCTCTTAGGATGCCCCCAGCTCTAATTCTTCCAAGATTATCCAAAGCACTTCCATCAGTGTTAAACTTAACCAAATTATAGGCAGGTCTATGCCAACTAACTTGTGTGATTTTCAGTTCATTGCTGCATCTTTCCACCATAGATATTAGCTCCTTCTAGTCATTTGGCCAGCTAAGATAGGGGAATGTTGTGAAGATCACAGATATAGTTTTTTGATGAATGAAAACTTCACTCTTGTACTGCTTGACTTTTTGCCTCTATATTTCCTAGTACATATATTCTCCCAGAGGTTCCAAAAAATAAATATAGGAGTAGCTTGCAATAAGAGTTTATGGACTTCATTATTTGGTTTAGCCAGCCACTATTTTATCAAATTGCCCCTCAGAGGACTGCTGTTGTGTTGTATACCCCAACAATCAGAAAAATACTTCCATATATGTCTAGCCATATGTCCAAAGGTAAATATGTGATCTATATTATCCCATCCTGGCTTGTAACAACAAGAACACTGAACAGGTGCATGACCAAAATGTTCAATACTTTCATTTATGGGAAACTTGCTTCTGAGTGTTCTCCAAATAAGAAAAGATATCTTGAAAGGGATATTCTTGTGCCATATATTATTATCATTCATGGTTTAATTCCTCTTTTGCATGATCTGGTTCCAAGATGAAGTACAAGTGAATTTTCCCTCTGAGGTCAACCTCCAGCAAGCTGTATCTAGATGGTCAGGTTAATACTTGATAAGAAAATTAAGGATCTTCTGTATCAGGTGCTATGGTGTATGTTGCCTCACTTGCTCTTCATTCCATTCTCCATTATTTAGGAACTTAAATATAATGGTATTATTGAGCCTAGGTAGATGATCATTGTGATAAGCTAAGGGGCCAATCCCTAGCCAATCATCCCACCAAAAGCTGCAAGAATCTGAGTTAATTAGCCATAAGCCTCCAAACCATGTCAATAAATATTCTCCAAATCCAAACCTTCTCATAACTAGACATGTAAATGACCAAGACACCCTTTCATAAGCTTTGGACATGTCTAATTTGATCACAACATTATCTCCCAGCTTTGGTTTTTTAATACTATGAGTAATTTCCTAACCAACTTAATGTTTTCATATATACTTCTTCCCTTAACAAAACCTAATTGATTTTTAGAAATTAGTTGAGGCAGAATAGGAGCTAGTCTGAGACATAGAACTTTTGAAATAACTTTATTGGTGAAGTTACTTAGAGATATAGGTCTAAACTCTGATAACTTATTAGGATGGTCTACTTTTGGGACCAAACAAGCATGTTAGATGAACTTGGGGATAGAATGCCTACAGAAAACGTATTTCACCAAACTTAACAGATCTTCACTGATGATATCCCAGCAAGTATGGAAGAAATTGCCATTAAAACCATTTGGGCCTGCAGCAGATACATCACTGAGAGAAAATACAACTTTTTTTCAGCTCCACTTTAGTAGGCATAGCATTAAGGAATTGGTTTTTCTGATCTTTTATTGATTTGGGGATACACCTGAGGATATCTTAATTGATAACATCTTCCTTACTAGTAAAGATCTTCTCAAAGTAGTCACAAGCAGCAGTACCAATATTCTGATCGCCTTGAATAGTATTATCCTGCTCATCAGTAATTTCATGAATGAGTAATCTTCTTCTCCTTCCTCTAATGATAGTATGAAAGTACTTGGAATTGGCATCTACCTCCTTAAACCACTAAAGCTGAGTTTTTTGTTTAAGGATAGATTATTCAGTCTTCAAGTATTTTATATACTGTGCATTCACTTGATTCAGCTTGTCATGGATAAGAGCATCTTCTTCTTGCTTTACCTTCTCTTCAAACTCTCTGACAGCTTCATGTATGTCTCCATATTATTGCCTTGACCAGCTACTAAGAGTGTTAGCCACCCTCTTAAGTTTGAAATGGAATATTCTTATTGGATTACCCTCTACTGGTCTTTCCTAACAGGATCTAACAGTGCCCTAGAAAGTCTTATTCTCTACCCAACAGTTAAGGAACTTGAAGTATTTGATAGGATTACTGTGGGTTTCCTTGCATTCAAGTAAAAGGGGACAGTGGTCTGAACCTGTAGAAACAAGATGAGTCACAGTAGTCATAGGCATTTTCTCTAACCACATATCATTCACCATGGCCCTATCAAACCTCTTCCATATTCTAGCCTCCATGTCCCTATTGTTGCACCATGTATAGTTCTGCCTATGGAAGCCCAAATCTATGAGACTAAATACTTTAATTATGCTTATGAACTCAAAACATTTGTTCATATTGTATGGTTGTCCTCCTAGTTTTTCTTCCACATTTGTGATAACATTAAAGTCTCTAATAATGCACCTTGGCTTGTCTGTTCCAGCATACTGCAACATTTTATCCCAAAGACTTCTTCTCATGCAATCCTTACACTTGGCATAAACAAATGTAATTATATGAGAATTATGATTAGCCACATGTTTGATTTCACAAGTAACCTGCTATTCATCTTGGTCTATAATGGAGCAGTCTACATCCTGATTCCAAAACAACCAAATCTTATTATTGGAATTATGAATGGCACTGTCCATTCTCAACTAAATTCTGTATAGGTTTAGTTGTGATTAATTAGCAAATGGTTCAAGAATTGTCAACATAAATAATTTGTGATATTCCTTGAGTTTTTGAAGTCTATCCAAGGCACCTTGAGTATCAATACTCCTTGCATTCCATCATATTGTATTCATCATGAAAGTTTCATGGATTTTGACCTTTTATTGATGCTACTCTTATAAATAGTATTATCTTAACTAGTGGAAGTCTTTTTCTTCTTTTTTTCCCTCTTACCTACTGACCCCTGGGTGATAGACCCTGCTTCTCAGACATTTGCAGTATCTTATCCTAAAGTATAGTTTCTGTGGTAGGATCAAATGTCCTCTCAGGATATGCACTAGTTTCCTCATCTTCATCAGTAGTTTGGTCCCTTTAGTCAGAGTCCTCTTCTTCTTCAGAGTGAGTAACTCTATATTCATTCTCCCACTCTTTTGATATGGCTCTCTTTATGGGCACACACATCTCAATAGATGTAGTCTGAACCTGCAAAGGGGGCAGATGAAGACCTGCCTGCTCTTCAACCAACACATAATTTACTCTTTGCTGATAAGTTTCACAGTACATTTTCCCTACTTTGCTTTGGTTTTTCTTTAATGCATCCCTCTTCTTCTTACTTAAGGATATAGTACTTTTATTGTTCATGAACTGAGTTTCTGTACCCTGCTTCTAGTCACAACTCTTTGGAGACTCGGTATTTCCCTTATCAGTTTCATATACCTAGAACCTGTCAGAGATCTGTTGAACCTCAGCTTGTTGGACCTGCATATGTGTCCTTGTGACATCTGAAATAATAATTGCAGGGGCTCTAGGGTCTTCACTATGTTCAACCAATGGATTTTCCCTCCCCTTGGTATCCCCTTGCTGCAAATTAGTGGGTGTGTCATGTGGTCCCCCTTCCTCACCTCCATAAACTTCATCAGCCACAACAACAATATTATTTAAAACATTAAAGCTATTGGGAGAGCCATAGGGGTGTGGGAGAATTGAGTCAATACCTGGGATTTTTCCTCTATCATTGTTACACTCCATAGTATCCTCATTATTATTTGATTCAAACCTGGCTGCAATATTTTGATTAGTTACAGGTTTGCTTATTCCATTCCTTTGAGAAACTTGTTGGATGGACTTATAGGGACTGGGATCCACTATTCTATGGAGAGGGGGTTGACTCTGGACTCCAGAGACTATATTACATATTTTGACATTATAATTATGAGTATTATAGAAAGTACCTGTTGGCTGCATGCTCCTGGGATGCTGATTGTCACTGATGAGTGGTTGAGATGGTTTTAAACTTTCTCCTTGATACATCCTGCTTTGCTTACTCTATTGGACTATTTCGTGTTGGTGGGATTGTCCATTCTTCTTTGTTTTCCTCTTTTGAGTTTGCCACTTCTCTTTTTCTTGATTACTTTCTTCCTTTTCATTAGTATTATTAGCCTGTTGCTCTTTGGATTTGTTTTTCTCTTGGAAGTGGTGTTCATTAGTCTTACCAGTGCTCGATTTATCTATAGTTGCTGCAGCTTTTTCTTGAGCCTTCTTTTTCCTATTTTCTTCCTCTCTTTTATTCATTGTGCAGACATTCAGGGTGTTCCCTTGATGTTTACAGTGCTGACAATAATTAGACACCCCGTCATATTGAATTGGCTACCATCTACCTTTGCCATTCACATCTTTTTCAAAACCTATCAAGACATGTTAGGGTCTTTGCTTGGTAAGATCAACTTGAACCTTTACCTTAGCTACACTACCCCTAGTTTTCTTATAGGTGGCCAAATCCAAAAACAACACTTTCCCAATTGGAGCCAATAGAGGTGTGACTACTTTCATATAATAACAATGCCAAGGTAGTTCTGGCAGGATTGCCCATATTGGGACCAAAGGAGTTTCCTCTTCTGGTTTAAAAGTGGGAGTCCAAAGTTGAAGTCTCATAAGTTGGCCTTTGATGAACATTTTTCCTTTTGACCACACTGTTGAATGATCAAACTCATTATCTAGATCAATGTATAAATGTCTAGAATTGAAATGAGTCAGCTTCACCCCTCCTTTAAGTTCTGTTTGGAGAATGAACTCCTTTCTAATTACATCCATTTTAGGCATAGTATGTGTAAACTTCCCAATAAGGGTGTATTTACATCAAATTGCTAGATTAACCATGAAGTCTTCCTCATTAAACAAAACTGTAGGGTATCCTTGTTTTATAGTCATTATAGGAGGACATATATCTATAGGAACATTTTGCACAGCTTCTTGGGCTCTAAGTTTGGTCACAAGAGTGTGTGTCACAACAAGATTTGGTGGATTGAGAGTGTTTGGATTAGGAACTTTTATTTGGTTGATTTTTTGGGTCCTAGATTAGGACCAGGATTATTCCTATTTTGTGGATGGATAATTTGGTCTCTTTTATGATTGTTGGGTTTGAAAACTTCAAAGTTGTTAGAAACTTTCAAAGGATTAGAATTAGGAATATAAGGTTTGTGTCCAGCTTGTTGGTTTACTGCAGCATCTTGTTGGCTTTTATCTTTTTCCTTAGTTTTATCAGTAGCATTAGAATGGACAAAAGTATGCTGCTCATTTTTGTTATTCTTAGCTGAATTAACATTATTACTTATACCAAACTGATCATCACATATGGGACTAAACTTCAGATCAATTGTCTGCACAATAGAAGTTAAGGCAGTGGTTTGCTCAATTGCATTAGATTGCAATTGAGCTTGAATATTAGAATAAACAATTTGATCATGAATATTATGATTAGTCAAGTTAGGACACTTACCTTATGATCCTTGTGCAGAGTTACTGATTTTCTGAGCATTGTGATCATTGTGTCCTACACTCAGCTCCTTGTCAATATGATCATTATTGTGTCCATCATCTGTAACTTTATTTTGAGTTCTTTGACGTTGAGACACAATTCCATGTTTCTTAGTTATGTCCTTAGCCAGTGGAAAATTCACTGGAATATCTGCATCAACACAGTGTTCTTGTCCCTAAGCTTCGATGGCTTGACAGTTATCTTGATAACTTTTCAAATTAGAACTATTTAGTGATAATTCGATACCTACCATATTGCTAGGAAGATTCTCCATACTGTTATGAACCTTTTGGCATTGGTCTTTCCTCAATTGGATCATCGAAACTCTGATGACTCCATTGTTGTTAGTGATCCAAGCTATATTTGAAACTGTTGGTGTTGATTCTAGATGGCGCTTGATTCCTGTAAGATACTCCTTATTATAAGGAACAATTGGGCATTGGTTTCGTTCAGTTTGGGTGAACATAGCTCCGGCGCCGTCGACCTCCTCCACAATGATTCCACCGTCCATTTTATCTGAAATATTTGTGGTAGAGGCACTACGATATGGGGAACAAACCCCAATGGTCGATGCCGCTCGAATCTCGGCCGAAGATGTTCGATTTTGAGATCGACTTTTTGGCTGCTCAGTCGAAATTTTTTCTTGAATAGCTTGTTGAGAACTCGCGATTGGCATTGTGGAATCCTTTGAAATTTTGTGAGTATGTAGCTTATGCATTGTAGAAGCATCTTCAATATTTGATTCCCTTTGAATCAATCCATATTTCTCAAGAAAGATGATTGTATGTGCCCAGGCGATTTTCTCCTCAGATAGTGCTACCGTGATGGCGGCGGTGTTTTTCCATTCAGTATTTTTTTGAAGACTTGAAGTATTCTTAGTTTAATTGGAGGATAATGTTTATTGAGATGTGTTCATATTGTGGTCCGGTGGCATGGGGAGCTCTACCGGCGGCGGTGAAACCATTCCGGCAGCCTTCACAATGTTACTGTTGGAAGTTGATTAGCCGTTATTGAGTAGTGGAAGATGATAGCCATTGAGAGAGATTATATTGTGTGTAATTGGCATATTTGTGACTTAGAATGTAGTTGTTGTTGGCGGGAGTCTCCTAGACTTAATGTCCCTATTGTAGCACATATTTTGAAGCCTTGGTATAGAGATTTCCACCCAGTTAGGCTTGTGAATTACTATTGGATCTTATTTCTAGATTTAGATTAAGAATCCCCTATGCTTTCTTTTGTCGTTTGGTGGGGCTTAATTTGTTTGAAATCTCATGGATGTATTACCAGTTGGTTCTGGATGTATTGATTGACTAGCTTAGCACCAATTTTCTCATTTCCTCCTTCTTGTTATCCAGTTAGGGTTCACTTCCCATTTGAGCTTTGTGATTGAGTTAGAGGAGTATAGTTGAGCTTTAGACCTTGATTAGAGGTCAGTCGCATTTTTAACCCAATTTTCATGCTCTAGAGGGTAAGGTGCTTGTGGATTTTTTATTATATGTGATTGTACATGTTGTGTGGGTGCTGGTGATGGAATACATTGCATTTGATCATTGTATTTTCACGGATGTTGTTGACCCCGGTGTATGCATCAGTTCTTGGTATTAATTTGAGAAAGCTGGAATGTAACCCAAACTATTTTATACTTATTTTTGAAGGGGGGGAGGTCGTACTACCTTTATAACTACTCTTTTTAGTGGACTGTAGGCATCAAGGATGTGCTCATTTTATTATATTGATTCGAGGCATCAAGGATGCACTCATTTTTATGGTACTAGTTGGTCATAGAAAGTTTTGACTCTTTCTATATTGATGTGACTTTTTATCTCCGGTCACTGCGACTGAGAAGACTTTGATGGTCGGACATATAGATTGATATCTATATTGATATAAGACTTGGATCAGACCAAACAGGTATATAGGGCATTCCTGAGCCCCCTATGGCGATCCCAAAGAGGTGCATGGATCCTACTTCTTAGCTGGGACTGGAAGTATGTGTATATATCTTGGTATGAGGTACTTGGCACTGATGGTACTACTAGTTTTATTGCATGAGTCTCATTCATACATGTATTGCCTATCACCAGTATAGTTGTTTGTACCTATCAGTATTATGGGATGCCGTGTGGGTTTACCTATTTGTGAGTGAACTTCTTAGGCACACAGGGGCTCGGGAAGTATTGTCTTACTATTTGTGAACTTGTGGCGGTATAAAGGGTGCTATCTTATTTGAAGGTAGCCATTGCCCTTGTTCTTATTTATCTAAAATTTGTGCAGGAATTTAGTGATACGGTCTTATGGGCCTTTATGTGATATTTGTGTTTACATCTGTTAGTAGGTTGTTACTAAGTTGTTCCCCTTCGTAGTGTGTCGCCGTGTTTACGTCTTTGGCTGGCGCCACCAGGTACGTCTTTTGGTTCCTTGCTTGTGTTCCATTCTCTCCCTTCCTTGTATTCGATGCTTTTTATTGCAGGATTTCATATTATTATTATTATTATTATTGTTGTTGTTGTTGTTGTTATTATTTTTATTTTTATTTTTATTCTTATTGTTATTATTATTATTATTATTTTATTATTATTCTTATACATTATTATTATTATTGTTATTATTATTATTCTTATTTTTATTGTTCTTGTTATTGTTATTCTTATTATTGTTATTATTTTTATTGCTATTGTTATTATTGTTGTCGTTATTATTGTTGTTATTGTTATTAATGTTATTGTTATTGTTATTGATATTATTGTTGTTATTGTTATTGTTGTTATTGTTATTTTTATTCTTGTTATTATTCTTGTTATTATTTTTATTGCTATTGTTATTATTGTTGTCGTTATTATTGTTGTTATTGTTATTAATGTTATTGTTATTGTTATTGATATTATTGTTGTTATTGTTATTGTTGTTATTATTATTATTATTATTATTATTATTATTATTATTGTTATTATTATAATTATAATAATAATAATTATTATTATTATTATTATTATTATTATTATTATTGTTATTTTTATTATTGTTCTTATTATTGTTATTGTTGTTCTTGTTATTACAACAACAACAGCCCAGTGAAATCCCACAATATAGGGTTTGGGGAAGATAAAGTGTATGCAGACCTTACTCCTATCAAGGTAGGATGGCTGTTTCCGAGAGAACCTCAGCTCAAAAGAAGCATAAAAAAAGGTTAGATAAGGCTAAAAAGTTCAGAGCGTTATGGGAAAAAAAATAACGAATAACGAAAATAACGAAATCGACACAGATAAAATAGAGTAAGCAAAGTACAGAAAGTGATAAAAAGATAATAATAGAAGTCAGAGCACATGAAATTATAGTGCGCTAATGCACCTACTAATATGGAACAACAACGAGACTATGTACTTGACTTCTATCCTAATATGAGTCCTCCACACCCTCCTATCTAAGGTCATGTCCTCGGTAAGCTGTAACTGTGCCATATCCTGTCTAATCACCTCTATCAAATATTTCTTCAGCCTACCCCTACCTCTTCTGAAACCATCCATGGCTAACTTCTCTCACCTCCGCATTGGGGCATTTGTGTCTCTCCTCTTCACATGCCCAAACCATCTCAATCGCATTTCCCGCATCTTGTTTTCCACCGAAGCCACTCCTACCTTGTCTCGAATATCCTCATTTCTAATCCTGTCGCTCCTGATATGCCCACACATCCATCTCAACATTCTCATCTCGGCTACTTTCATCTTTTGAATGTGAGATACCTTAACTAGCCAACACTCCGCCCCATATAACATAGCCGATCTAACCACCACTTTGTAGAACTTGACCTTAAGTTGTGGTGGTACCTTCTTGTCATATAGCACACCGGAAGTGAGCCTCCATTTCATCTACCCTGTCCCAATATGATGTGTGACATTATCGTCAATCTCCCCGGTGCCTTGCATGATAGACCCAAAGTACTTCAAACTACTTTTCTTTTGGATGGCCTGGTCAACAAACCTAACTTCTGCGCCAACCTCCTAAGGTGTCTCACTGAACTTGCAATCTAAGTACTTTGTCTTGGTCCTACTCAGCTTAAACCCTTTAGAATACAAGGTATATCTCCAATCCTCCAGCTTAGCGTTAACTCCGCTACGAGTCTCATCGATCAAGATGATGTCATATGCAAAAAGCATACACCATGGAACCTCACCTTGAATTTTTCACGTCAATCCATCCATCACCAAGGCAAATAAAAATGGACTAAGGGTTGATCCTTGATGCAACCCCATCACAACTAGGAAGTACTCTGAGTCCCCTCATACTGTCCTTACCCTGGTTTTGGCACCCTTATTCATGTCCTTGATCACCCTAATATACGCTATAGGTACACCTTTAGCCTCTAAATATCTTCATCGTATCTCTCGTGGAACTTTATCATAAGCCTTTTCTAGATGGATCAATACCATATGCAAGTCCCTCTTCCTCTCCCTATACTGCTCCACCAGTCTCGTCATAAGATAGATGGCTTCTATAGTTGAGCATCCCTATCATGGCCCGACCCAAGGCCTAGTCATAACACGGAGATCGAAAGCCCAAAGGGCTCCAACCAGGCCTCTTGTACATATCATAAGCATACATAAGGTAAAATATAAAAGCGGAAACATCATAAGAGAGTCTAAAACCATAAATAGAAATCTGTAAATGTTTTATGACAACATAGACTCAAACATATGTCCAACTATATGCCTCTAAACATGAGTATGGGCGGGGTCTAAGACATGTCCCTATCTCACTCTCAAATTTACGACGTAAACAAAAGTCTTTTTAAAAGAGAAAATAGGAACCAACTTGAAACTAGTCCCTGGTCAATGAGGACTCACCACAATACCTTCAAATAGAAACGCCTACAAATTACGTGGACCATAAGGATCTTCAACCTCAACCCCTACATTATGAGATAATGTAGGCAAAAGTATGCATTAGTACGTTGGAATGTACTAAGTATGAGGGCGTGACATGCAACGTAAATCATGAAATGCAAAGGTTAAGTAAATCACATGATAAGATGGATTATGTAAAGTCATGAGAAAATCATATTGACCCAAGCATTTAAAAGCATAAGTTCAAAATAATAACATACTTAAGAAACATATATATGTGGCACAAGAACCATAACCGACAATAATACCATGCAAGCTATAACATAGAATCCGATGATACCCACATCAAGAAGGAGAAGGCTACTTTCCCAAGGTAACCTACGGTGGCACGTAGTTTATGGGAAAAGAGGATGCTACTAAAACTTTTTGTAGGCCCCCCACCTCAAGTCCACTCGGTGCTAAGTCAAATCTCATGGAATACATACATAACATAAGATCATAATTTCATACATCATAGTCATGATCATAGGCTTGAAATCATTGAGTAGCTCATTTTTATAATATACTTGTAATATGAGAATTGTCCTTTCATCATTACAATCATATTTGCATAATTCATATAGTTAAGCCTTAGGTCATCACATAGGGTCCTAAGTCACCTTTTAGGCCCTAGGTCACCACATAGGTCCCTAAGTCACCTTACTTCATAAATTGCATGAAATTCCATAATTTGAGACATACTTATAATTCATGATCATAATGGAAATACATAGTCATAATTCTGTTACACCCCACACTCTTGAGCTCCAAATGTTCCTTAAGGTTCTTAGAAGTTATCATGTGAGTTGCATAAGCTACGACACTATAAAACAACTCTAAGAAAGAGAGAGTGTGACACCCCATAGTATGGAAAGTTGGAAATAGGGTCATGAGAAGTCGGAAGGAGTTGGAGGTCAAATAATGAGTCGTAGGACTCAACTTATCTACGTAAGCTATTAACTTAGAAGTCTTACATACTTAAGCCACTTAAGTACATACCAAGCTTGCGTAGCAAGGATTACATAGGCTCTTAAAATAAAACGAGATTATGAATCCATGAGGAAGAGGAAAAGATGACACGTGGAAGAATAGGAAGGCGATATGTCACAGCAGGTGACCCACCTGCTTGGGGGTGGACCCCACTACCATGTGGTAGCCCCTTATTGGCCGCATGGATGCGGTGGTCCAATAAGGGATGGATACGTGTCACCCTTAGGGGATGACATGTGTAACCTCCTAAGGGATCCTATATATATGTATATTGTGACTAAGAGGCTGATTCTTGTCTCAAAACTTCAGCAAAAACTAAGAACAAAAACCCTAGGTCTAAGAGGAAAAGGGCGACAACTTAAGGCAAAAAAAGGGTAAGTCCCAATTTTGTCTCATAAATTAATTATCTAGAGTATACCATGATTATATTGAGGTATTAGTATTATAAAATCATGGATTATAGAATCACCAAATGGATGACAAGCAGTCCGCGCAATTTCAGCAAGTTTGAAGAAGTTTTGAGGCGCGATTTGGCAAGGTTTCGCCAATTTCGGGTAAGGTAAGGTTTATCCTTTAAATTTGGACTTTATGGGGTGGTTATTAAGTGTATTATGTTACTTTTAGGTGGCTGTAAGTGTAAAAATTCCTTAGAAATGCATACCTTTCGAAATAAACTAAATTGGAGTCGCTATAGTTAAATTGTAGTTGAAATGAGGCGTTGTGCGTGTGGGGTGATGCTATAGGTGTGGTGGTGTGTTGCAGGAATGTAACATGGCCTAAAATAGGTGTGGTTTCTTCTGGTTTCAGCCACCCTACCCTCCATTTCATATGGTTAAAAGTGTTGCAAAATGGAAACTAGGAACCCTATCTTGGTATCGTAATTTTCAGTAAGTTGTTTTTAGCTTATGTTGTGTAATGTTGCCATGTTTTATTTGTATATGAGCTGCATGTTATTGTTTTTAGTTGTCTTTAGTAACTAGGGATTTAATTGGAAATTTTGATAGGGCATGTTATAGGGGAGGTGTTGCCCGATATTCGTTAACTCCTTAACTAATTAAAGAACTAGTCGAGAAGACGAGCAAGGAAATGAGTTCTATGAATACTCCTATGCAAATTAAGTTTCTAGAAATTCAAGGGTGGTTGATACTCGTATTTCTTCCATTTTGAATAGGTTCAAGGAACGACAAGACAAACATGAGAAAGAGTAACCCATAAGAGGTATGTGAAGCTTTCCCTTGGCATGTTTTTGGCATAAGTATGTAAAGCTTATCTTTCTCTTATTTTGGGCATGTCTTCAAGTTAAGTAGTGAATGATATGAGCTTAAGAGTAAATATACTCATGAAGGCCAAGCGTAATTCACGACCCTTATTTACTTCTTAATGAAAGCACTCTTACAGTAATTGAACTAGGACTTTTCAAGACTTCCATAAGTTAGGAAGTGAGGAGTATGTAAAGTCTATCTTTCTTTTTTTTGGAAATGTCTTAGCCATAAGTGGTTGGTATATGTAATGTGGTACAATTCCATTCTTAGAACCCCGAGCATGATCGTAAACTTTATTCACTTCTTAATGTTAGAACTCTTGAGATAGTTGAGTTATGGTCTGGTAAGTCTTCTACATGACAAAAAGTAATACACGTAAAGCCTATCCCTTCCCTCTCTTGAAATATTTTAAGGTAAGTGAATCGATGTATGCTATGAGTTAGAAGTGATTCCATTCATAAGTACGAGTATAACTCGTGACTCGTATTCACTCCTTGAGGTTAGGATTCTTAAAATGATTAAACTCTTATTCCTCGAGCCTTCTATATGCTAAATAATGATTGGATGTATAAGCTCCTATACCTGGAGGCTATTTGATATATCTTATGGTGATATTCGGGAGAGGTCTGATATATTACCAAGTTTTACGTGCACGTATATGCATTATTATATTATATAGGGATCGGGCCGCATATTCCTCAACACTAACATATTATATGTATAGGGATCGGGTCGTACATTCCTCGGCACTAACATATTACATGGATAGGGATTGGGCTGTCGGTTCCTCGGCAATAACATATTATATGTATGGATCAGGCCGAACGCTCCTCGGCACTAATCTGTTATATATATGGATTGGGCTGTACGTTCCACAGCGCTAAAAATATACATATGCCTATCATGATAGATGAAATGGGCGTACGGGCCAGATACGATATATGATAAAGGTATACATGACTTTATTTTGTGAGGTGCATGTATAGTACCCTATTAAATTCTATACTTGATTTCCTGCATCTCTATGTCGGTTGTTATCTTAGTTATGTTATACTTATATACTCAGTATATATGTCGTACTGACCCCCCATTCTCTGAAGGGCTGGGTTTCATGACTGTAGGTACAGACATAAGTGTTGGGAGTCCGCCAGCTTAGGATTCCACTCAGCTAGTTTGGAAGATGCTCCATTGATCCGGAGTCGAGTTGTAGTACCAAACTTCTTATGTATATATTTGTTTATTCAGGGGTACGGCGGGGGCCTGTCCCGCCATATGTTACTATTAATATTCTTAGAGGTTTGTAGACATATGTGTGGGTTATACATGTAAGTTCTGTTCAGCTATGTCTACATGATATATTGTAAATATTAAGATACTATGGCAGCCTTTTCGGCTTGCATGCCCTTTCATGATAAGATACAAATGAAAGAGGCTATAGGTATAAAAATGCTATGACCCACTGGGTTCTTATGTATAGTTCTTATATTAATCATTACATATGATAGATACGTATACGGGGGTCCAGGTCAGACCCTAGTTGTGGCCCACGGGGTTGAGTCGTGACAGAAATGGTATTAGAGCAGTTCATCCTTAGAATGTTTACAGACCGTGTCTAGTAGAGTCTTGTCTATCGGTGTGTTGTGCACCACATCTATAGATAGGAGGCTACAGGATATTTAGGATGTTACGTTTCTTTTATATCTATGATCGTACGATAGAGCCGAGTCATAGGAAATGAAATTCCTCATACTAACTTGTGCTTTCAGTAGAAGGGAAACATCAATAGAAGAAAGTAATTGACGATATTGGAAGTTACAAAACACGCAGGTTAGCAAAAGCACGGAAGACATATGTCAGATTGAGATATGATTGACGTGTAAAGTTAAAAAGTGAAAGGAAAGGTAAAATGGAAAGTGCAACAGGTGTTGTTCGAGTAGACGTACGAGGTGAGTCCATTTTTATACTGTTGTTAATATTGGGCGCCCTGTGTGGCTGTGATATGATATGATATGAATATATATGTTGGACCTGTGAGGCATTGTTGGCATCTTCTGCATGCAAGTGTTGAGATAGTAAGAAATACAAAGGAAACTCTACCCAAATTTTCGTAGAAACAAAAAGAAAAGAAGGTACAAGGTTGTAGTACGCCTTGCCCATAATAAGGATAAGATTCAGTTAAACCACGAGTATGAATGGCCTCGAGAAATGAGTTAATTGCTGAATTAACGACAATAGAAACTAGAAAGTCAATACTGGTATGGTAAAACGAATTTGGAAAAGTCTTGTGACCCTAAGAAGATAATTTAGGAAAGACTGATAGAGCTAGATAGAATGATATATTAAGGCACCGACTAAATTGATACACAGGGATAAACTATGATGAGTTATAGTTAAAATAAGTAATAGTATGATTAAGATAAGAGTATAAGGGAAAAGAATTGTGACGGATATGAAGTTTTAATAAGACAGTTTGTGAGACATTAAGGATAAGACTAACTAAGAAGGGTAAGTAACCCATAGTAAGAATCGTGAAGAAGGTTAAGCAGTGTTATACTGTGGGATAGAATGCACACAGAATACTATGTGAATATAACGAAGATCATTATAAGAATAAATAAAGCATAGTAAGGAAGTAACTAAAAAGTATAACGTGGTCCAAGTGATTGGAATATAAAGATAGGTGTGAAACAGAAAAGCGAGCTATGGAACCAATGAGTAATACTTATCAAGTTCCATAAGGAAAGTTTCGAATAAAGGTTAAATAACGACGAAAAGGATAGCTAGTGCAAGGAAATAAAGAGTAATATGGAATTCCTTGCGCACAACCAAAAAAAATAGACATGAGCTGGAGGAATAATAATGAAGTCTAATAGAGGTACCCAAGATAGACATAAGTAACTAAATACGAGGACAGAACGAAAGGACAATGTATAGTTATAAATTTCAAGGGGTAGTACAAAAAGATGTTGTTAAGGTAGACCTATTATTGAGGCAAGCTCGATATGCCGATGAGAAAGTGAGTATCGGGCGCACGACAAGGATGAAAGCTCATGAGGCATAAAGAAGTATTGTGTATACATGACTCGAGTACCAATAATTAGACTTGATCAGCACCTTACGAGTATGTTAAGATGTCATACATGGGCAACCAAAGATATGGATGATATAAAAGAAGGCATAGATATGGTGCAGTATACCCAATATGTTGGAAAAGAATCATACGCATTTGAAAATTTAAAATAAGGGCGTAAGGTAGAACACAAACAGTAGCAAAAGAGAAAGGATAAGAAATCTCTACTATACTGGAATATGAGAAAACTTAAGAGTAAATGAAGGAAGCGAAACAGGTATGACAAAAAAGACTAGTATAGCGGCGTTAAGGCATTTTTTGGACTGCTTTAAGTACCTACACACGTTTATGTAAGGATTACGATATGATGTGTGATAAAAGAACTAGAGAGAAGATCTGAGTAAAAGTTCAGTATAACATTCCTAAAGTGTTACAAGCTGGATTAAGAAGAATTGTACAATAACTTATATAGAATGGAGCATCAGAGGCTTGATAGCCTATTACAGGAAATGGAAACCCCAATTCGGAAATGTAAAGCAGTTAATATGAATTATAGTAAAGGCTGACCTCGCATTCTAAGGAACTATGAATTCATATGGGTTATGGTAGATAAGATGACAGAATCAACCTATGTTCTTCCAATTAGAAAGGCATGTTCAACTTAGGGTGGTGCGAGATGACATAGCAAGGAAACAATAAGATTTCACGGAGTTCCCACATCTATTATCTCAACTAGGGAAGCTCAATTTACAACTAACCGCTGGAGATCATTCCGGAAGGGATTGGGAACACAGGTGAATCTTAGTACGATATTTTTCCTTTTGATTAAGGGATAGGCCCAGAGGGGATCCAATAAGTTATTGATTCAGTAAAGCTTATTCAGTAAAAACTATTAATAGCCTAGAGTTAACAAAAGTCATAGGTAGATAGTCGAAGTTAACCCTTCAAGTTGAAGTGGATGAATAAGTATTTGTGAAAGCGTCACCAAGGAAAGGTTTAATAAAATTCGGGAAAAAAGGGATATAGTGTTCCTTATCGGATCATTCATAGAATAGGCAAAGTTTCCTATGAGTTGGACCTACCATCCGATTGGAAGCAATACATTCAGTTTTTATCGATCAATGCTCCACAAATATATAAGAAACCCTCCTAGAATATTCTCTGTGGATAAGGTCCACCTAACAGAGAAGTTACTTTATGAAGAGAAACTGATCGCCATCCTGGATCGACAGATTAGAAGATTACGGACTAAGGACATAGCTTCTGTCAAGGTGTTATAGCGAAATAGGAATCATGAAAAAATGACCTAGGAAGCTGAAGAGGACATGAAACATAAGTATCCATATTTTTTCCCGATGTCTACAGGTAACCCCAACTCCTAAAACTCATATATTAATTATTTGGATGGAAATGTGTGTTATCACAATAGAAAGTAATCTCCCTACAATCTATATAAAGTCTTAAGGGAAGTTTTATTTAACATTCGGAGACGAATGTTCTAAAGGGGGGAAGGATGTTACACACCACACTCTTGATCTTGGAATGTTCCTTAAGGTTCTTAGAAGTTATCATGTGAGTCGCATAATCTATGACACTATCAAACAACTCTAAGAAAGGGAGAGTGTGACACTCTATAGTATGGAAGGTTAAAAATAGGGTCATAAGAAGTCGGAAGGAGTTGGAGGCAAAATAATGAGTCGTAGGACTCAACTTATCTACGTAACCTATTAACTTAGAAGTCTTACATACTTAAGCCACTTAAATACATACCAAGCTTGCGTAGCAAGGATTACATAGGCTCTTAAAATAAGATGAGATTATAAACTCACGAGGAAGAGGAGGATAAAACGTGGCAGCATAGAAAGGCAACATGTGGTAGCAGGTGACCCACCTGCTTGGGGGGTGGACCCCACTGCCATGTGGCAACCCCTCATTGGCCGCATGGATGCGGTGGTCCAATAGGGGTTGGACACGTGTCACCCTTAGGGGATGACACGTTTCACCTCCTAAGGGAACCTATATATATGTATATTGTGACTAAGAGGTTGATTCTTATCTCAAAACTTCAGCCAAAACTAAGAACAAAAACCCTAGGGCTAAGAGGAAAAGGGCGATGGCTTAAGGGAAAAAAAGGGTAAGTCCCAATTTCGTCCCGTAAATTAATTATCTATAGTATACCATGATGATATTGAGGTATTAGTAGTATAAAATCATGGCTTGTAGCAGCACCAAATGGATAAAAGGCAGTCCGTGTAATTTCAGCAAGTTTGAAGAAGTTCCCAAGCGCGATTTGGCAAAATTTGGCCAATTTCGGGTAAAGTAAGGTTTATCCTTTAAATTTGGACTTTATGGGGTGGTTATGTAGTGTATTGTGTTCGTTTTAGGTGGATGGAAGTGTAAAAATTCCGTAGAAATGCTTAACGTTCGAAATAAACTAAATTGGAGTCGCTATAGTTAAATTATAGTTGAAATGAGGCGTTGTGCATGTGGGGTGCTGCTGTAGGTGTGGTGGTGTGTTGAAGGTATGTAACATGGCCTAAAAGAGTTGTTGTTACTTATGGTTTCATCCACCCGACCCTCTATTTCGTATGGTTAAAAGTGTTGCAAAATGGAAACTAGTAACCCTATCTTGGTATCGTAATTTTCAGCAAGTTGTTTGGAGATTATGTTGTGTAATGTTGCCATGTTTTATTTGTATATGATCTGCAGGTTGTTGTTTTTGGTTGGCTTTAGTGACTAGGAATTTAATTGGAAATTTTGATAGGGCATGTTATAGGGGAGGTGCTGCCCGATATTCGTTAACTCCTTAACTAATTAAAGAACTAGTCGAGAAGACGAGCAAGGAAATGAGTTCTATGAATCCTCCTATGCAACTTAAGGTGATGGAAATTCAAGGGTGGTTGATACTCGTATTTCTTCCATTTTGAATAGGTTCAAGGAACGACGAGGCGAACGTGATAAAGAGTAACCCATAAGAGGTATGTGAAGCTTTCCCTTTGCATGTTTTTGGCATAAGTATGTAAAGCTTATCTTTCTCTTCTTTTGGGCATGTATTCAAGTTAAGTAGTGAATGATATGAGCTTGAGAGTAAATATACTCATGAAGGCCAAGCATAATTCACAACCCTTATTTACTTCTTAATGAAAGCACTCTTACAGTAATTGAACTAGGGCTTTTCAAGCCTTCCATAAGTTAGGAAGTGAAGAGTATGTAAAGTCTATCTTTCTTTTTTTTGGAAATGTCTTAGCCATAAGTGGTTGGTATATGTAATGTGGGTACAATTCCATTCTTAGAACCCCGAGCATGATTTATAAATCTTATTCACATCTTAATGTTAGAACTCCTTCAATAGTTGAGTTATGGTCTGTTAAGTCTTATACATGACAAAAAGTAATACACGTGAAGCCTATTCCTTCCTTCTGTTGAAACAGTTTAAGGTAAGTGAATCGATATATGATATGAGTTAGAGGTGATTCTATTCATAAGTTCTGAGTATAACTCGTGACTCCTATTCACTCCTTGAGGTTAGGATTCTTAAAATGGTTAAACTCTTATTCCTCAAGCCTTCTATATGCTGAATAATGATTGGATGTATAAGCTCCTATACCTAGAGGCTCTTTGATATATCTTATGATGATATTCGGGAGAGGTCCGATATATTACTAAGTTTTACGTGCACGTATATGTATTATTATATTATATAGGGATCGGGATACATGTTCCTCATCACTAACATATTATATGTATAGGGATTAGGTCGTACGTTCCTCGGCACTAACTTATTACATGTATAAGGATCGGGTAGTACGTTCCTCGGTACTAATGTATTATATGTATGGATCGGGTCGGACGCTCCTCGACACTAACCCATTATATATATAGATCGGGTTGTACGTTCCACAGTGCTAACAATATGCATATGCCTATCATGATAGATGATATAATTGTAATACTGAGTCCCCGAGCAGGCCAAATATGGTATATGATAAAGGTATATATGACTTTATTATGTGAGGTGTAAGTACAGTGCCCTATTAAATGCTATACATGATTTCCTGCATCCCTATGTCGATTGTTATCTCAGTTATGTTATACTTATATACTTAGTACATATGTCATACTAACCCCCCGTTCTTCGAGGGGATGCATTTCATGCCCACAGGTACAGACACAGGTGTTGGGAGTCCGCCAGCTTAGGATTTCACTCAGCTAGTTTGGAAAAAGCTCCATTGATTTGGAGTCGAGTTGTAATACCAAACCTCCTATGTATATATTTGTTTATTCAGGGGTATAGGGGAGGCCCTGTCCCACTATATGTTACTATTAATGTTCTTAGAGGTTTGTAGACATATGTGTGGGTTATACATGTAAGTTCTGTTCAGTTATGTCTACATGATTTATTGTAAATATTAAGATACTATGGCAGCCTTGTCGGCTTGCACGCCCTTTCATGATAAAATACAAATGAAAGAGGATACAGGTATGAAAATGCTATGACCCACTGAGGTTCTTATGTATAGTTCTTATATTAATCATTACATCTGATAGATATATATACAGGGGTCTAGGTCAAACCCCAGTCGTGGCCCACGGGGTTGAGTTGTGATAAATTCATACTTTGAAAATTCATGATCATAGCTTAAACTTGGAATTAGGGTATGACATGACTGCATGATCAATTGACTTAAAAATCATGAAATTAACTTGAAAACATGCATGATCATAAACTTTATTTCAGCCCATACACAATTCATATAGATAATATCATTTAGAAGTATAATTAAAAATACTCATATTTTACATCGTGAAATCTAGAGATCAAACTAGTAGAATTTAATTTAATTCAATAACCATCAAATTATATCAAAATAGAATCATGATAATGCTTTAAATCAAAATTCATGCAATTGGAATAGAGATCACAAAACCCATAAAATACCATACTTTAATTTGATAGAAAACCTTGATAAATTGATTGGGCTTTATTTATGAAAGGATCCATGAATCAATACCCACATACCTTGAGTGATAAAACAAATTAATTTGGAAGAACTTGAGAATTTTGATGGAGAAATTGGGTGAATTTGCTTGAAGTCTTCAATGGAAACCCTTGAGAACCTTTTTGTAGAGAGATATATATTTGATAGATGAATTGTAGAAGAATGAATTGAATTAGAGGTTTAGGTTAATTTATAAAGTTGAATTAGGTCCTAAAGACGTCTAGGTTCATTAACTAAAAATTTGGGAAAAGTCTAAAATGCTCTTAAAAAATTAAATTTAGCCAGAAGACCCTCCAAGGTCCGCGATGCGGTCCTGGCGCGTACCACACTATTTAGTGGTCTTCTTCAAAAATTTATCTTACGATCTTCGGGTCCTAAAAATCCACCGAGACAATTTTCCCACAGGTTTTGGCCCCCTGATCGATGTTTCAAACTCGGATTTTTTAAAAAGATTAAGGATAATGCGTTATATGAGAGACCCATTTCCAAGGCATTCTTAAGGTATATTGTGGGATGTTTGAGGTATATTAAAATATCTCCCCCTTGGGAATATTCGTCCTCGAATGTGATTCAAATAATATAGGAAAGACATGGAAAAAGGATTTAGAAAGCCAACATGGACATGAGGACACTTTGAAAAAAAAGCATATAACGTGTAAATTTCATACTTAAAACAAAACATAGTCCTTGAGAGAAATCATTTTCATGAATCATGCATATGAGTGACATATGGAACTAAAGTGTAGAAGTTTAATTGATTTGATTATGAGCAACTTAGTACCTTTAGGATTGAGTGAAAGGAAAGAGATAAGGATATCACTTCATCATGTCCGATTCTGCTTCCCACGTAGCACTCTCTACTTGTTGATTCCTCCACAACACCTTGAGAGTTGCAACGTCTTTATTTCTCATTCACTTTACTTGCCAGTCTAAAATCTCAATCGGAACTTCATCATAAGTCAAATTCTCTTCAATACTCACATTTTCCTTGGTACAATTAAATTTGGATCACCCACAAACTTCCTCAACATTGACACATGAAATATTGGATAAACTAAAGCCAACTCAAGTGGCAAGTCTAACTCATATGTTACCTTGCCAATGCACTTCAATATCCTATAAGGTCCTATATATCTAGGACTCAACTTTCCTTTCCTACCAAACTGCATTACCCCTTTCATAGGTGAAATCTTCAAATACACCATATCATCCACATCAAATTCAAGCTCTCTCCTCCTAGTGTCTGAATAGGACTTTTGATGACTTTGAGCCATTTTCAATCGTTCTCTTATGAGCCTTACTTTCTTTATTGCATCAATTACCAAATCTGGACCAATAATCACCATCTCACCAACTTAAAACCACCCCACTGGAGACCTACATCTTCTCCCGTATAAGGCTTCAAAAGGAGCCATTTGGATGCTAGAGTGATAACTATTATTGTAAGCAAAATCAATCAATGATAAATGGTCATCCCAACTTCCTCTAAGGTCAATCACATATTCCCTTAACATATCCTCCAAGGTTTGAATTATTCTCTCGGCTTGCCCAACGGTTTGAGGATGAAAAGCAGTACTTAACTTGACCTTGGTGCCAAGACCTTTTTGAAATGACTTCCAAAAATGTGAACTAAATTGAGTACCTCTATCTGATATAATCGATAAAGGAACATCATAATGTTTCACAAGTTCACGAATGTACAAATTAGCATAGTCTTCGGCACTATAAGAAGTTTTGACCGGTAGAAAATGCACCGATTTGGTCATTCAGTCCACAATGACCCAAATAGAATCATGTTGTCTTCTAGTATGAGGAAAACCCGTGATAAAATCCATATGCACATCTTCCCACTTCCATGTAGGAATTTTTATTTCTTGAGCTAAACCTCCCGGCCTTTGATGTTCAACTTTCACTTATTGGAAATTAGGACACTCAGCCACGAACTCCACTATGCCCTTCTTCATGCCATTCCACCAATACACTTCCCTCAAGTCACGATACATCTTGATGGATCCAGGATGAATTGAATAATGAGAACTATGGGCCTCATTTAATATCAACTCTCTTATTCCATAAACATTTGAAACACACAACCGACCTTGGTAACGTAGTACCCCATCTTCTCCTAGGTAGAAAGCCTCAACGAATGTTTCGGCAACCGAATTCTTTAATTCGACCAAATTTGGATCATTCACTTCTGCCGCAAGAGACGATTCTGAAACATTATGTATAATAACGCCTGCATCATTGAAATCAACCAAACACATACCTAAATGTGCCAATCTATGCACCTCTTTGACGAATTCCCTTTTACCTTCCTCAACATGTGCGACACTACCCATAGACAACCGACTAAGAGCATCGGCTATAGTATTTGCCTGACCCGGATGGTAGAATACGCTCATGTCATAGTCTTTTAGGAGTTCAAGCCACCTCCTTTGCCTAAGGTTTAAGTCCTTTTGATTAAACACATATTGCAATCTTTTTTGGTCGATAAACACATCAGCATGCACCCCATAAAGATAGTGGCGCCAAATTTTCAATGCAAACACAAGCGCCACAAGTTCAAGATCATGGGTTGGGTAGTTCCTTTCATATACTTTAAGTTGCCTAGAGGCATAGGCTATAACCTTACAATGTTGCATCAATACAAAACCCAAACCAACACGTGAAGCATCATAATAAATAACAAACCAATCTGAACCTTCGAGCAATGTCAAGATAGGAGTCGACGTAAGACGATCTTTCAATATTTGGAAGCTTTTCTCACATTCTTCCGACCATTGAAATTTTGCCTTCTTTTGTGTCAACTTAGTTAAAGGAGAAGCAATAGATGAGAACCCTTCAACAAACCTTCTGTAGTATCCGGCTAAGCCCAAAAAGCTTCTAATGTCCGAAGGACATAATGGTCTAGGCCAATTTTTAACCGCCTTTTTTTTCTTTGGATATACTTTAATCCCATCACCGGACACCACATGGCCAAGAAATGCAACCTCTCTTATCCAAAATTCGCACGTACTAATTTAGAGAATAGTTTCTTTTCCCTCAATGTTTGCAACACAATCCTCAATTTACCCATATGATCTTCCACATTCCAAGAGTAAATCAAGATATCATCAATAAATACCACTACAAACATATCTAAATTTGTCTTGAAAATGCGATTCATCAAATCTATAATACAGCGGGAGCATTTGTCAACTTAAATGACATTACTACAAATTCAAAATGACCATACCTTGTCCGAAAAGCCGTCTTGGGAGTATCACACTCCCTTACCCTCAATTGATGATAACCAGAACGGAGGTCAATCTTAGAAAAATAGCTTTCTCCTTGTAATTGATAAAACAAGTCATCTATCCTTGGGATTGGATATTTGTTCTTTATGGTGACCTTATTCAATTATCGTTAGTCTATACACATTCGGAGTGACCTATCTTTCTTCCTAACAAATAACACGGGAATACCCCATGGCGAAATACTTGGCCTTATAAAACCCTTATCCAAAAAATCCTTTAATTGTTCTTTCAACTCCTTAAGTTCCGCCGAAGCCATACGGTAAGGAGGAATAGAGATAGGTTGGGTATCGGGAAGGAGATCTATGACAAAGTCAATCTCCCTTTTGGGAGGAACTCCGAGCAAATCATTGGGAAACACGTCGAAGAACTCATTAACTATAGGGACCGACTCAAGAGTAGGAGTTTTGGAGTCAATGTCCCTAACTCACATAATATGATAAATGAACCCTTTGGAAATCATTCTTCGAGCCTTAATACATGAGATGAATCGACCCTTAACCACTGAATAATTACCCTTCCATTCAAGAATAGGCCCATTAGAGAAGTGAAACTTAACCACATGAGTTTTACAATATATAGATGTGTAAGCGGCATGTAACCAATTCATACCAAGAATGATATTGAAGTCAGTCATATCAAGTTCAACAAGGTCACATGGAATAACTTTGTGGAAGACCCATACAAGACAACTTCTATAAGCTCTCTTGGCTAATACCGAACCACCAATGAGAGTATAAACCGAGAAAGGTTGTATTAACACTTCGGGGCACACATCAAACCTCATAGCAATGTAAACAGTAACAAAAGTCAAGTTGTAACCCGGATCAAGCAATGCATATACATCAAAGTTAAAGACTAGTAACATACATGTGACCACATCGGGAGCCTCATCAACCTCTTGCCTAGCATGAAGAGCATGGAATCGGTTATTGCGTTGGCCACCCTTAGGTTGAGCTTGGGAGCCTTGTTGCACTTGGCCTCCTATAGGACGACCATCTCCACCCTTGTTGTCTATAAGAGGGCACTCGAATCGCTTATGGCTCAGCTTGCCACATCCATAGAAAGCACCCATTTTGATCAAGTACTTTCCTCCATGATTCCTTCTACTTTTTGTACATTTTGGAAGAGAAGGGTTACTAGAATTTACACCTCCTTCACCTTGAGCTTTAGGGTATGACACCCTATCCTTAGCAAACTTCTTCCCTGAGCTTTGTCCTTGATGAGAGCGTCCACTGCTACCAACGATCTTAACATTAGAGAACTCACCTTCATATCGGGCCCTCTTAGAATCCCTCATCCTTATTTCTTTATGCTTTTCCCCTTCAATTTGTTCGAAAAAAGTCATGAGCCGAGATATGTCCATCTTCTTAATAAGCATAGCGGTGCGACATTCCTTAGCAACCAAGTTGGACACCCCCAATATAAATTTACTCATTTGGGAATATGGATCAGTAATCATTAAAGGAGCATACTTGAATAGCTTAGTAAACTTGAGGGCATAGTCCCTCATCCCCATGTTGCCTTGTCAAGATTTATAAACTACAACATATTAGCCTCCCTTAACTCAAGAGGGAAAAAGTGATCAAGGAAAGCAAGTTTGAAGGCTTTCGATTTGACAGGACCTTCATCCACCCTCTCCAACTTCCATTGAGTGTACCATAGTTGAGAAACACCTTTGAGTTGGTAAGCCACCAAATCTGCCTTTTCTTCTAAAGTCACCCCCATAATACTCACTATTTTGTAGACCTCATCAATGAACTCTTGAGGATCCTCATCGACCCTTGAGCCATGAAATTCTGTAAGATTCATTCGTGCAAAGTCCCTAACTCTTGAGGATGGAGTAGGAACATTAGGAGAAGCCAAGACACCTTGGTTGGTCACTACTCTGGCTAGCATAGGGATAGCAGTTTGGAACTTTGCATTAGTCACTTGGTCCAGTAGAGGACCATTGTCTTGAGAAGCCAGGGGATCTTGGGCTTCATTAACATTCTCTCCCCTTGGAAATGATGGTCTTCTTAGAGCCATTTTTCTGAAAATTGCAAGGAAAGACTAGAAGAAGTCTTAACGTAAACTCTATAGAACGACATGGATCATGAAAGAAGTGAGAATTTCTAAAATGCCTCATAGCCTTCTACTCATAAGTGTGGCGCGCTTCACACCCATGAATAAGACTCTACTTGACGTGGCATGTTGGACACCCTAGGACACTTGGAAAACCTTGTGCTCTGATACAAAGTTTGTCACGACCCGACCTAGAGAGTCTAAACCATTAATAGAAATCTGAAAATATTTTATGATAATATAGACTCAAACATATGTCCAACTAAATGCCTCTAAACATGAGTATGGGCGGAGGCTAAGACATATCTCTAGATTACTCTCAAATTTACAACGTAAACAAAAGTCTTTCAAAAAGAAAATAGTAACCAACTTGAAACTAGTCCCCGATCAATGAGCACTCACCACAACACCTTCGGATGGGAACGCCTACTAGTTACATGGATGATAAGGATCTTCAACCTCAACCTCTACATTATGAGAAAATATAGGCAAAAAGTATGCATTAGTATGTTGGAATATACTAAGTATGAGGGTGTGACATGCAATGTAAATCATGAAATGTAAAGGTAAAGTAAATCACATGATAAGATGGAATACATAAAGTCATGAGAAAATCATATTAACCAAAGCATTTAAAAGCATAAGTTGAAAATCATAACATACTTAAGAAATCATACATATGTGAGATAGGAACCATAACCGACAATAAGACCATGCGAGCTATAACATGGAATCCGATAATACCTACATAGAGAAAGAGGAGGCTACTTTGCCAAGGTAGACTCCTAATCATGAACATGTGCTATATGTGGATCCACTAGCTAGGCCATAAATGCAACTTACGGTGGTACGTAGTTTATGGGACATGAGGCTGCTACTAAGGCTTTTGGTAGGGCCCCCACCTCAAGTCCGCTAGGTGCTAAGTCAAATCCTATGGAATACATATATAACATAAGATCATAATATCATATATCATAGTCATGATCATAGGCTTGAAGTCATAGAGTAGCCCATTTTCATAATATACTTGTAATGTGAGAATTTTCCTTTCATCATTACAATCATATTTGCATAATTCATATAGTTAGGCCTTAGGTCACCACATAGGGTCCTAAGTCACCTTTTAGGCCTTAGGTCACCACATAGGGCTTTAAGTCACCTTACTTCATAACTTGCATGAAATTCATACCTTGAAATATACTTATAATTCATGATCATAGTGGAAATACTTAGTCATAGTTCATAATTTGAAAATTCATGACCATAGCTTGAACTTGGAATTAAGGTATGTCATGAATGCATGATCAATTGACTTAAAAATAATGAAATTAACTTGAAAACATGCATGATCATAAACTTTATATCAGCCCATACACAATTCATATAGATAATATCATTTAGAAGTATAATTGAAAATACTCATATCTTACATCATGAACTCTATAGATCAAAATAGGAGAATTCATTGAAAACCTCTTTAATTTAATTCAATAACTATCAAATTATATTAAAATAGACTCATGATCATGCTTTAAATCAAAATTCATGCTATTGGAATAGAGATCACAAAACCTATAAAATACCATACTTTAATTTGATAGAAAACCTTGAGAAATTGATTGGGCTTCATGAATGAAAGGATCAATGAATCAATATCCACATACCTTGAGTGAGAAACAAATTAATTTGGAAGAACTTGAGAATTTTGATGGAGAAATTGGGTGAATTTGCTTGAAGTCTTCAAAGAAAACACTTGAGAGCCTTTTTGTAGAGAGAGAAATATTTGATTGATGAATTGTAGAAGAATGAATTGAATTAGAGGTTTAGGTTAATTTATAGAGTTGAATTAGATCCTAAAAACGTCTAGGTACATTAACTAATAATTTGGGAGAAGTCTAAAATGCCCTTAAAAAAACTAAATTCAGTCAAAAGACCCTCCCAGGTCCGCGACCCGGTCCTGTCGCGGACCACGCTATCTTGTGCTGCTTCCCAGGTCCGCGACGTGGTCCTGTCGTGGACCACACTATTTTGTGGTCTTTTTCAAAAATCTATCTTCCGATCTACGAGTACTAAAAATCCACCGAGACCATTTTCCTGCAGGTTTTGACCCTCTAATCAATATTCCAAACTCGGATTTTCCAAGAAACTTAAGGATAATGCATTAAATGAGCGACCCATTTCAAAGTAATTCTTAAGGTATTTATGGGCTTTTTTAGGGATGTTACAGTGTCGGCATAAATCTGACCTGGTTCTCTGAAATAGACACGTCTCTCCTAACCCTCATCTCCACCACTTTTTCCCACACTTTCATAGTATGGCTTAGAATCTTCATGTCTCTATAGTTGTTGCAGCTCTGGATATCCTTTTGTTTTTTTATACAGGGATCATTACGCTCGACCTTCATTCTTTGAGCATCGTTTCTGTCTTAAAAATGACATTAAATAACCTAGTCAGCCACTCCAAACCTACCGAGCTCGCGCTCTTCCAAAATTCCCCAGAAATCTCGTCAGGTCCGGTCGCTCTTTTCCAGCGCATCCTACGCATAGCACCCTTAACCTCTTCGACTGAAATACTCTTGCAACACCCAAAAATGTGAAGTCTCCCTGTATGTTCAAAATTTCCCAACATAATCTCTCTGTCCCCTTCTTCATTCAAGAGTTTATGTAAGTATGACTGCCATCTCTGTTTAATGAGGGTCTCCTCTACCAATACTTTTCAATTCTCGTCCTTAATGCACTTCACTTGATCCACATCGTGTGCCCTTCACTCTCGCACCCTGGCTGGCTTGAACAATTTTCTATCCCAGCCTTTCTCTTCTAGTTCAGCATAAAGACATTCAAAAGCTATCGATTTTACCGTCAAAATCGCCGACTTCGCCTCCTTATTATTATTGTTGTTGTTGTTGTTGTTGTTATTATTGTTATTATTATTGTTATTCTTATTATTTTAATTGTTATTATTATTATTACTGTTATTTTTCTTCTTCGTCGTCTTCTTCTTATTATTATTATTATTATTATTATTATTGTTGTTGTTGTTGTTGTTGTTATTCTTATTATTACTATTACTATTCATGTTATTATTATTATTAGTGTTATTATTACTGTTATTATCATTATTATTATCATTATTATTATTTTTATTTTTATTATTTTTATTATTATTAATGTTATTATTACTGTTATTATTATTATTATTGGTATTATTATTATTATTATTATTTGTATTATTATTAATTATTTTTATTATTGTTATTAATATTCTTCTTCTTATTATTCGTATTATTCTTATTATTCTTATTCCTGTTGTTGTTGTTATTATTATTATTATTAGTATTAGTATTAGTATTAGTATTAGTATTAGTATTAGTATTGTTATTACTGTTATTGTTGTTGTTGTTGTTATGATTATTATTATTCTTATTATTATTATTATTCATTTCTTTTATTCCAATTTTGATTTTCCATCGTCTATGGTTCCGTACTGTGGGGTTAGACTTACCTACTGGTGCGTTGATAGTTGGTGTCATTATGACTTGAAAAATTGGGTCGTGACAGATCGGTATCAGAGCATAGGTTTATCAGTATGGTCGATATAAGAGCAGGTCCCTAGTAGAGTCCTGCGGATCCGTGCGAAGACGTCCACATTCTATCTTCGGGAGACTATAGGGCGCTTTAAGGAAACTCTATTCTTAATTCCTTATCGTGTGAAGTTTCTTTGATCAATATCTAAATACTTTCTTGGAATTCATTCCTACTTAGATAGATAGTACAAGATTTCCGAAGGACATGGCTAGAGCATAAAAACATACTACCCAGGCTTCGACAATATCTATGGCCACCTCAGCTCCTTTGGAGCCAACGTTGGAAATTCTGTGTCTCGATGAGCATACAACACATACAAGAGTGGTTTTGGGTGCGTCGAGTGGTTCTCATCTTTGAGTTGGATCTTTCGGTCCTCAATAAGGTTTTTTGCTGGTTTCAGAGTATATGATTGATTTTCTTGAGTGGGCCGGACATACTCCCCCCTTGCTGGTTCTCATCTTTGAGTTGGTTCAGGGGTATATTGATTGATTAATTTTTCCTCTCTACCTAGCATAACAGAACTTGATAGCAATAGGGTCTACTTTTCCCCTAGTGGTCAGTTATGTGAGGTCTAAGGAGCATGCATGTATGGAGACTTATAGGAGTGGAGGTAAGAGATCCCGTCGTTAGTGCAATAGAGGTCGCATCTCATCCCGAGGTAGTCATCATCTAGTAAGGATCAGCATCACTCTAGAACTATCGGACCCATGGCGAGAGCACCTTGTTGACACCCAATTTTGACCCTCCACAATGCAAATTAGCTGTCGAGTTTCTTTGAATTTTGAACATTTTTGGAATAATTAGCTTTTATAATAAACAAAGATATTTTTATGTTATTCTTAACTATTTTTTTTATAAATTTTAGTATAATGTACATATTTCTATATAACTGTATCTTTGATTACTATTTATTTAGTTATTTGAAAATCATATCAAAAAGATTTCATTTTTGACTAAATACAATATAGTTAGGTTAGTTTAATTATAGTTAGCATTTTTGAAAATTTTAGTTTTTTCTAAAAAAATAAAAATAAAATCCTCAATCTCCTACATCGAAAATTGTATGAAAATTTGAAGGTTTTGGAGCCTATATAAAGGCTCATATTCTTATTAACAAGAGGGAGAAGTGAGAGGTTTTTTAGCCACCCCAAAGTTAGAAATTTTCTTAACTCGGCTATGATTTTGGGCTCATGTCCCCAACTTAAAACTTGTGAAAATTTCTAGCTTTCCATCTATATTTTTCTTCAAGAAAAATAAGAGATTGAAGTCAAAATTTAGGCTAAGAACATAGTTCTTATAACGTCGAACCCACGAAGGTTCGAGTCTAAATTTTTAATCTTTTCTTTTTTTTGTAGATTGGAATTCCATCAAGCTTTTGGGTGGTGGTAAAGTTGTCTTCCGCTCATCGTCTTTAGTTTTGTTGCCCGGAAAGAGGTAAAATCTTTTCTCAGCTTTATTTTATTTAATTATTTCATGTTTTATATTTATTTGATTCGTAGTCTTACTTTTTTTTAGTTAGCATGTATTAAGAATAATTAGATTAATGATAGAATTTTTTTATAGTTAGCATGTGTTCGAATTAATTAGCTATCATGTGTCAGGATTATTTTATGAAAGGTCTTAGTTTTGTTCATTATTTTTCCAAATAGTTTCCTTTGACAATATAAATTTTTAGGATTTTTAATTTCTTCTTTTAACATGATTTAGATAACAAAAATATACTTAAAGTTATTATTCAATTAGAATTTTCATGGCCTAATTGATTTAATTCTTTCTTTAAAATTGGAGCTAGTATAGCATATATATTAAATCTGCGTTCTTTAGTTACTTGAATATATTTCTTCTTTCCTTTCCTTTGTCCACATATATGCATGTTGTTAGTCACTTCTAGGATGCTCATCAATTTTATAACTTAAAATATCATGATATGTTCCTTGGTTTAACTTAAAATAAGTAAATGCTCATGTAATTTTATTTTGGTGCATGTGATAAAAATTCGAGTCCATCTTTGGACCCCATCATTTCATATCATTGAGTTATGAGTGTCTCATCATCTTGTTTGAATTGCTGAAAAGTTGATAAATGGAAAAGAAGGTAATATTCATGATTTATATATTGGTATTGGACTGTATACACGGAATAAAAGTGGAAAATAATATTGTATACACTGATATACAATATCTATTTAGTCTGATATACAGGAAAACAATGTTGTATACATTGATATACAGTATATATATAGTCTGATATACAGTGGTATACAACAGATACAGGGAACAAACAGGTGGCATACTTTGTGTATACAGTTTGATATACAAAAATAAAGTTGTATACACTGTATATAATATATATACATTCTGATATGTAGTGTGTATACATCTTCGATATACAGTGAAATTGTGCTTAAGGCCCAAAACGCAGATGAACTAATAGTTTAGTCTAGGCATACAAAAAATAAGTGTCGGAGAATATTTTCATGTGTTATTTATTGTTTATTTATATTAATTTGGGTTGTAATAATTTATTCACTTATGTTATTTATGCTTGCTTAGATATTAATTTTAATTTATTTTAACTTAATTAGATTCCCCTAAAGATAAACCAATTCATTTTAATTTACTCTTTAGATGATTTTCTACCTTTACTTAGGCGTTTCGTAAACTTTACTATTTTTTAATACATGTATATTATTTTTAATGTTTAAGTTTGATCATTTTTTCCAAAAAATAATTTTAAAGTCTTCGTTTCCTTTTAAATTAATATTTTTAAAAGTTAGTCAAATAATTTTCAAATTATCGAATAACCGCGCAATAGCGGCTACTTGGAATGCTTAACACCTTCTCAAAATGGAAATAAGAATGTCGTACCTTTTTCTCTGAATTTTTAAGATTTAAATCTGTTAGGGTCTTTTAAATAAATTTTCTTAATTTCTTTAAAAATTAAGTGGTAACTCCTTTTTTTCTAAAATTGATTTTCTCTCTATAAAGTTAAAATTAATTTTAAACCCTCTTTTTCCGACATAACAAAAATAGCGACTCCGTTGGGGAATTTAATAGGTTCTAACCATTAGATTTGATTGTTTATTTGATTAACAGAAATGAAGAGTCCGCACAATTATATGTTTTATTTACATATTAAACTGTCATTTGCATTTCATGACATCTTCCTATTGAATGTATAGTATATTAAAGAACGGTCTTGCAAAACCGCAGCTGAGCTTTTTTATACTTGACCCTTTTTCGAAACGATCGATAATTTATTGATATGTCATGCGTCCAATGGTAGTCGTAAGTTTTAGTCTGAGTTATCCACTTGGGTTACCAGTCTTACAAAAGCCACTCTTAGTCAACCTAGCGAAAAGCATTACTAAAAACTTGATTTAGCGCATTGGCCTAAGAAGACCCAGTACCCAAGGCGTATTGGGCCAATTAGAAAGATCACCTTGAGTCCAAAATGGCCTCGGCCTAAATGGAAGATCATACATATGTGTTTATATCACGACCCAAATACGGGTGTGATGACACTCATCTCAACCCACCGAAAAAAGTCAGCCTAAAACTCAACGGAAAGTGAATGTGGAAATAATTGGGATAAATCAAAATTTAACTTAACCGAAAATACCTAAAACAACCTCAAAATCCTCCAAGATTGGTTATCACATGTACAAGCCACTAATACATTATCGAAGTACAAAAGAAAATATAGTCACAATGTCTTTGTCTCTAGAATAGGACTAAAACATAATAAAAGAGTAAGAAGTGTCCGCTAGATGGATGTAACAGCTACCTCAACACTCGAAATGATAGCCTCAGACGTGATAGAGAACACTAAGAGATCAAGCAGGTCCAGGCTCACAACCTACACAAGTGTAGAAGCAAGGGTTGAGTACCCAACAACAAGGTACTCAGCAAGTAAACAACTAAAACCAAGCAAATCTCAATAGATATAAGTATTTCTGTACTCCCAACCGAACCTCCTTAACTACAACCTACATAAAACCAGCCCAACTCTACACTTGTACAATAATAACAGTAATACAGTCCACGAATACTCGTCAATAATCTCATCAATGAATTATATCAAGTCAAGTTCAGCATATATAGAGCAAAAAAGGGGTAAACACGAATTCACAAATATCAGCAAATGCGATGCAATGCAATGAGATGATGCATGTCTGTCTTATTGGTACATATCTGCTGAATTATGGTCCGAAACCTATGGGGGACATTTCTGTCCATGTAACCTGCCACAGAGCATGTGGCCCATCCCCTTAATATATATATCCTGCCACAGAGTGTGTGGCCCGACCCTTTTGTTTCATAATACCTGTCATGGAGCGTGTGGCTCAACTCCTTTATTTCATAATACCTGCCACAGAGCGTGTGGCCCGACCCTCTTTGTTTCATATCATTTTCATTCTCACACAATATGCCAGAACCAATGAAATCAATTCATGTTCATATAATTCACGATAATAATATGACAACAATAATATTTTTTCCTATCTCACATCAACATAGTCATTTCACATATCCAAAATAAATCAATAATCACAACGTATCAATTTCACCAATACATGTCATTAGATCACCATTTTATACCCTTTATCTCCATTTTAAGGCCAATCATACAGTCAATAACCCTGTCCAATTCTCATTACTCTCCAATACACATAAAATGGAAATACAAGCATCTACAAGCTTAAACTGATGTTTAGAAATTTACTTGCCTTAATTAATCAAGTATTCACTCCGAGACTTTAGATTTCCCTTTTCGTTGGGCCTCCGAGTCAATGTAATCTGGTCAAATAAATAGTCACAATAAGATTTTGAGACAAATAATACCCATATTATTATATGCCTAGTCTAGACCCAAAAACTCACCCAAATCTATAATCAAAAAATCTAAAGGCGGAATCCATCGGTGGCCTCCTAAAGTTGGCACCAACTTTCACTTAGATACCTCAACTAAGATTTGTTCATTTTAGACACCTCAAGTAAGGTTCTGATGTGTTATTTTGACACTTTGTGCTGACTTGGCACATTACATGTGCTGCACCCATTTTGAGTGCATGAAGACCATTTTTTAAAAAATAAATATTTTTTTAATTTTTTTTTCTTGTTCTTCTTCTTCTCCATTTTCTCGATGTTTTCCTTCATAACTTTGGACCTTGATTTTGTAATCTCATTGTCATTGCCTAGATCTAGTTCTTATTTTCCTTCTATTGTTAATTAATAATTGATTTTTTAAAAGTAAAGTAGAAAAAATTATATCTTTGTAAAATAAGTTTTTCAAAATAGTTTCTTTTGATAGTGTTTTTCAAGAAGAAAATATGGGTGGGGAAGGAGTTGGGGTTGGGGTGGGTGGAAGTGGAGAAGACGACAACGATTGGGTGGGGTGGGTAAAGAAGACAACTAGGTGGGGGTGGTTTTTTTTCTGTTCGAAAATTACTTTTTTTAGAAGATGAATTTCTTCTTTTTTTTAAATTATTATTTGGGTAAAAAATTACATGTCATCAAGTTAATGGCCACTATTTTTCTACTCAAAAGTCATTATTTTAAAATTATTTTTGATATATATGCCACGTGTCTTCATTTAATTGGTTACTTTGACACATCATCGGCAAGTGTATTAAACACACTTTAAATATTTAGGTGATTGTAAAAAAAATGTAAAAATGACACATCGGAACCTTACTTGAAGTGTCTAAAATAAACAAAGCTTAGTTGAGGTGTCTATGTGAAAGTTGATGCCAACTTTAGGGGGCCACCGATGGATTCCGCCAATTCTAAATATCAAGCCTAGGATTAAGTCTCATTCCTCCAAACATCATAAATCTAATATAATTCATATAATACGATAGAACTAATATTTAATTACATGTACCACTATATCCGAAAGACAATTTAAGAATTAATCAGTTAATTCACTGAGAATCAACAGGTGGCAGAAATACTATCCATAATCTCATATTCTCCTAATCATCTCAATCAGACATTTTCCTACCCAATCATTGGCAAATGATGATGATAGCCACTAGGATTTGTCCCCCTCCCCAGAACCCATCAACGTTGCACATCAACTTTAAAGCTTACATTGCCACATTTTTTAAAAACTTTCTTCCAACTAATGACACCTAATCATTCTACAATGACTACCCACTAATTAGTTAATCATTAATTCTCAATAAATTCCACAATCCTTTAGTAAATAATGAAAATTAAAATCTTCTTCCCTTAAAACTCCAAACAAAAAGAACGCTGTAGTGCTACACTTTTATTTCTTTATCAACCATATTTTAATAAATAATTGAAGCAAGAAGCCACCAAATATCAGTGCATTCATGACAAACTTGAAGCTAAATTGAGATTCGCTTACCAGGAAGTGGTGTCTTTGTTGTCAATGTTGCTCACGTTCTAGGGCAATTTAATTTTGTATAATAATTATGAATTAACAATACTATATTTCACCAACCTATCTAATAGGTGGGCTAAGTGGTATAGGCTTTTAAATAAGTTATGAACTTGGCCCAATAACCACTAACTAAATTAATTATTTTAAAATACCCATTTAAAATTTTGCAAGAAGGATATTTTATTAAAGCTAGGGGACTAGTTCTCAAAATGACCTAACAGGTTATTACATCATCCACCACTAGAAACCATGTTCGTCCTCGAACATAAAGTAAAAGAAAGTACCTGAAGCTTCAAAAAGTTTGGGATATCTAGCAGCATATCAACCTCTGTCTCCCAAGTTGCCTCTCCGACTGAATGGTGCTTCCATTGTACCTTCACTTAAGCTATCTATTTGGTTCTAAGCTTACGAACCTGCCTATCTAGAATGGCTATAGGCTACTCCTCAAATGTCAGGTCTTGACCCAACTCTACTGAATCGAGTAATAACATATGAGACTCATCCAGAACATACTTCTGAAACACGGAAACATGAAACACGTTATGCACAGCCGATAAGATAGGTGGTAGGGCCAATTTATAAGCTACCTCTCCAACTCGTGCAAAAATCTCAAATGGCTCAATGAATCTAGGGCTGAGCTTGCCCTTCCTCCCGAACCGCATCATGCCCTTCATGGGTGACACTCAAAGCCAAACGTGATCACCCACCATGAACTCCAATGGTCGAACTCTCCGGTATGCATAACTCTTCTACCTACTTTGGGCTGTTAAGAGTCTACCCTGAATCCTACGAATATGCTCCATAGCATCTCTAAGAAAGTCTGTGTCTAAGGAGTCCATCTCAGCTATGTCAAACCATCTAATAGGGGATCGACATTGCCTACCATACAAATCCTCAAATAAGGCCATTTGGATACTGGAGTGATAACTGTTGTTGTAGGCAAACTCCGCTAGGGGCAAGTGTTGATCCCATCTAGCACCAAAATCGATAACACAATCTCGGAGCATGTCCTCTAACACCTAAATCGTCAGCTCGGACTGACCATCACTCTGTGGGTGAAAAAATGTACTCATATCAAGTCTAGTGCCCAAACTGTGCTGTAATGCATGCCAAAAGTGTGAAGTAAATACTGAACCTCAATCCGAAACAATAGATACTAGGACACCATGAAGTCGAACGATATGGCTAATATACAACTGGGCTAGCTTATCCACTGTGTACCTCACCTTAACCAGAATAAAATGGGTAGACTTTGTCAGTCTGTCGACAACCACCCATATAGAATCATAACCACCCACTGTGGGAGGTAAACCCATAACGAATTCCATGGTGATCATTTCCTATTTCCAAGTAGGAATAGGCATCCTCTGACTCACAACCCCATGCCGGTGGTGCTCACACTTTACCTGCTGGCAAGTCAAATACTTGGACATGAACTTTGCAATACTCTTCTTCATCCCACACCACCAATAGTGCTAGCCCAGATAATGAAACATCTTGGCCGCTCCCGGATGGATGGAATACCTTGAACAATGAGCCTCTTCCAAAATAAGTCTAGTTAGGTCACCCACCTTAGGCACACAACTTCTGCCTCCAATCCTCAGTACACCTTCCAAATTAAGTACCGCCTCCTTAGCTTCACCTCTTAATACCTTGTATCGAATGATAAATAACTTCTCATCCTCAAATTGTCTCTCCCGAATCTACTCAACCAAGGAAGAACGTGCCTTCACAAAGGCAAGAACACCACCATCCTCTAAAATCTGCAACCAGACAAGGCTATTAGCTAGCCTCTGAACCTCTCTAGCCAATGGTCGCTATTCAATACGAATCGCCGCAAGAATCCCCATACTAGACGACTTCCTACTCAAAGCATCCGCCACCCCATTGGGTTTTCCTGGATGATACAAGATAGTCATGTCGTATTCTTTCAACAACTCAAGCCATCTATATTTCCTCAAGTTCAGATCCCTCTGACTGAATATATATTAAAGACTCTTATGATAGGTGAAGACCTCGCAATGCACACCGTATAGGTAATGATACCATAACTTAAGCACGAAAACCATAGCTGCTAACTCCAAATCATGAGTACGATAGTTTTTCTCATGGGCCTTCAACTGTCTTGAAGCATAGGCAACCACTTTCCCTTTTTGCATCAACACTCCTCCTAAACCGACACCGAAAGTATCACAGTATATAGTAAAGCCCACACCCTCCTCGGGTAGCATCAAAACTGGAGCCAAAGTCAATAAAGTCTTGAGATTTGGGATGCTCGCCTCTCACTCATCGCACCAATGAAAATCCATGGCCTTCTGAGTCAATTTTGTTAGTGGAGCTGCAATAGTGGAGAAGCCCTACACGAACCATCTGTAATAACCGGCTAACCCCACAAAACTACGAATCTCAGTAGGAGAAGTAGGCCTTGTCCAAAATTCACACTTGGAGAACTTTGCATACAACCTTTCTTCCCTCAAATTCCGAAGTACCAACCTAAAATAACAAACATGATCTACCTCAGTCTTGAAATACACCAAGATGTCATCAATAAATACTATCACAAAAGAATCTATATACAGGAGAAACACTCTATTTATCTACTCCATGAATGCTGCGGGGGCGTCGGTCAACCCAAATGACATCACCAAGAACTCATAGTGACCATAACTAATACAAAAAGCTGTCTTAAGGATATCTGACGCCCTAATCTTCTACTGATGATAACCAGACCTCAAGTCTATTTTGGAAAATAATGTCGCTCCATTAACTGATCAAATAAATCATCAATACGGAGAAGAGGATACTTATTTTTAATAGTTACCTTATTCAACTGCCTATAATCGATACACATCCTCATAGTCCCATCTTTCTTATTTACAAAAAGAACCGATGCACCCCAATGCAACACACTAGGGCGAATAAACCCCTTACTCAACAAGTCTTGCAACTGATCTTTCAACTCCTTCAACACAACTGGAGCCATGCGATATGGAGGAATAGAAATGGGTTTAGTTCCAGGCTCTAAGTCAATAGCAAAATCAATGTCCCTATCCAGAGGAACACTAGGAAGATTAGTAGGAAATACATCAGAAAACTTCTTAACTACTGGAACAGTCTCTATAGGAGGTGACGTAATATTGGTATCCCGAATAAAGGACAAATAAGACATACACCCTCTATCAATCAACCTCTGAGCACGAATATATGAGATAACCCTACTGGGATAGGAGCCACTAGTACCCTTCCACTCAATCCTCAGGGCACCAGGTATCGCTAAGGTAATAATTTTTGCATAATAATTGAGAATAGAACGATGGGGAGAAAGCCAATTAGTACCCAATATCACATCAAGATCTACCATCCCTAGAATAATCATATCTACCCAAGTATCATACCCAGCCAAGAAAACAAGACATGATCGATATACTCAATCCACCACTAAGGGTTCACCCATGGGTGTAGAAACATGAATAGGCACGGACATACGATCACATGACAAATCAAAGTCAGATGCAAAATAGGCAGACACATAGGAAAATATAGACCCTGTATCAAATAATACAGACGCAGGCCGATCGCAGACTAGGACAATACCTGTGATAACTGCATCGGAAGCCTCAACCATGGGTCTCCATGGAAAAGCATAACATTGAGCTCCCCTACCACCTTCGACCTGCCCACCACCTTTACCTCCTTCTTGAGGGACTATAGAACCACCAGCACCCCTACCAGGAGTGCGACAACCGCTACTAATCTGGGCTCTACCTCGACCTCTGACCGGCGATGCTAGTCCTCTAACTAAAACTAAAGAACTAGGCTGGGTTCCTCCTCGACCTTGAGATGTACACTGCTAAGAAAGATGATCTGGATCACCACAAGTATAACATGCTCTCCCATGCGAAAACTTCTGCGATGAACCTGAAGAACTTGTATAACCACCCCAACTCACCGGCCTCTACTATGACCCCTAGTAAATCTGACCTATACTGTAGGATTCATGAGGTATCTGACCATACTTTGAAGTCGGCATAGATGCATAAACTGGTCCTCTACGCTAGAAGGAACCACATCTTCTATAGGACCCTCTACCTTCAGATGAGGTACCCGAAAACTAACTAGAAGCTTGGGCCCTCTTGGGGTCCCCGAACTCCTCTCTCTCTATTAACTTTATCTCCTTGGCAACACCTATAATGGACTGAAAGGAAGCTCCCTTACGGGCGGATCAAAAAACTGTTGTACGAATGATATAGTTCAGTCCTCACACAAATTTACAAATCCGCTCTGTCTCATCAGGAATGACAACCATGACATGTATAGACAACTGGTAGAAACGAGTCTCATACTCAGCAACTTTAAGACCCTCCTTCCTCAAATTATCGAACCATAATCGGTTCTTCTCCTTCACACTCCAAGGGATGAAACGGTCATAAAAGGCACTAGCAAATTTATCCCAAGTCATCTGGGGTAACCCAAATTGCCTAGAACTCGTATACACTCTCCACTACTCTGTGGCTGGTCGATGTAACTGGAGTATAGTATAACAAACTCTGTGAGTCTCAGCTAACCCCACTCCTCTAACAACTCTCGACACATGGTTAAGAACTTATGTGCATCCTCAGTCTTCTCACTCTGAAACTGTGGTGGGTCTATTTTTCGGAACCTCTCATATTGGTATTTCTCATCGTCAGTCAACATGACTATAGGTGCACCCTGAGTTCCCCCTACCTGTACTCCACCCTCATAAGCTCTAAAGCCCGTAGTTGGCTGGCCTATTAGATCCTAAACAACTGGAATCTAATGCGTCCCTGGGGTCTGAGCCCATTCTCTAGTCTAAGAACCCTCGAGGTATACCATTCACCCTCATACTCTGATTAAATCCTTCGAGCGCATCCAATACTCGCATCAAAGTGGCCTGAAGCAATGGTGCAGTAGCAAGCTCTGGAGGGACCTATTCCTCTGTAGCATTAATCTGTAGCTCAAGAGAGGTCTCTCTAACATGACCTCTAGCTAGTGCCGCTTCTCAGACATGACCTCTACCTGCTGTCACACCCCGACCACAGCCTCTATCTTCACCCCTAGTTGGGATCCCAACATCAACCTCGGGGAGTGTCTCCCTTTCTCTACCTCTAGCTGTAGTTCTTGTCCTAGCCATCTATTAGAAAGGACACGCAAAAATTCAATACCAACACAAGTAACCACGCACGATACAAAGTGAAAGAACATAGGAAATATTTCCTAAAAGTCCTCATAGCCTCCCGAAGATAAGTACAGACGTCTCTATACTGATCTCAAGACTCTACTTAGACTCAGCTTGTATACACGTAAGACTTATAAACCTCGGGATCTGATACCATTTTGTCACGATCCAAATACGGGTGTGATGGCACTCATCTCAACCCACCGAGATAAGTCAGCCTAAAACTCAATGGAAAGTGAATGCAGAAGTAATTGAGATAAATCAAAATTTAACTTAACCAAAAATACCTAAAACAACCTCAAAATCCCTTAAGATTGGTTATCACATGTACAAGCCACTAATACATTACCGAAGTACAAAAGAAAATATAGTCACAATGTCTTTATCTCTAGAATAGGACTAAAACATAATAAAAGAGTAAGAGGAGTCCGCTAGATGGATGTAATAGCTACCTCAACACTCGAAATGATAGCCTCAGACGGAACATTAAAAGATCAAGCAGGTCCGGTCTCACAACCTACACAAGTGTAGAAGTAAGGGATGAGTACCAAACAACATGATACTCAGCAAGTGGACAACTAAAACTAAGCAAATCTCAATAGATACAAATACCCCTGTCCTCCCAACCGAACCTCCTTAACTACAACCTGCATAAAACCAGCCCAACTCTATACTTGTACAATACTAATAGTAATACAGTCCACAAATACTCATCAATAGTCTTATCAATGAATCATATCAAGTCAAGTCAACATATATAGAGCAATAAAGAGGTAAATACGAATTCACAAATATCAACAAAGGTGATGCAATGCAATAAGATGATGCATGTCTATCTTATCGGTACATATTCGCTGAATTATAGTCCGGAACCCATGGGGGATATTTCTGTCCATGTAACCTACCATGGATTGTGTGGACCATTCCCTCAATATATATATCCTTCCACGGAGCGTGTGGCTCGACCCCTTTGTTTCATAATACCTGTCACGGAGTGTGCAGCCCGACCCCTTTGTTTTATAATACCTGCCACGGAGCGTGTGGCCCGATCCCTTTTATTTTATATCATTTTCAGACTCACACAATATGTCAGAACCAATGCAATCAATTCATGTTCATATAATTCACGATAATAACATGACAACAATAATAATTTTTTCTATCTCACATCAACATAGTCATTTTACATGTCCAAAATAAACCCATAATCACAATATATCAATTCCACCAATACATGTCATTAGATCACCATTTTATACCCCCATCTCCATTTTAAGGCCAATCATACAGTCAATAACCCAGTCCAATTTTCATTACTCCCCAGTACACATAAAATGGAAATACAATCATCTACAAGCTTAAACTGAGGTTTATAAATTTACTTGCCTTAATTAATCAAGTATTCACTCCGAGAATTGAGCTTTCCCTTTTTGTTGAGCCTCCGAATTAATATAATCTAGTCAAATAAATAATCACAATAAGATTTTGAGACTAATAATACCCATATTACTATATGTCTAGTCTAGACCCAAAAACTCACCCAAATCTATAATCAAATTCGAAATATCAAGCCTAGGGTTAGGTCTCATTCCTCCAAACATCATAAATGTAATATAATTCATATAATACGATAGAAATAATATTTAATTACATGTACCACTATATCCAAAAGACAATTTAAGAATTAATCAGTTAATTCACTGAGAATCATTAGGTTGCAGAAATACTATCCATAATCTCATATTCTCCTAATCATCTCAATCATACATTTTCCTACCCAATCATTGGCAAATGAAGATGATACCCACTAGGATTTTTTTCCCTCCCTAGAACCCATCAACGTTGCATAGCAACTTTAAAGCTTACATTGCCACATTTTTTTAAAACTTTCTTCCAACTAATGACAACTAATCATTCTACAATGACTACCCACTAATTAGTTAATCGTTAATTCTCAATAAATTCCACAATCCTTTAGTCAATAGTGAAAATTAAAATCTTCTTCCCTCAAAACTCCGAACTAAAAGAACGTTGTAGTGATACACTTTTATTTCCTTATCCAACCATATTTTATTAAATAATTAAAGAAAGAAGCCACCAAATATCAGTGCATTCATGACAAACATGAAGCTAAATTGAGATTCGCTTACCAGGAAGTGTTGTCTTCATTGTCAATGTTGCTCACGTTCTAGGGCAATTTAATTTTGTATAATAATTATGAATTAACAATACTAAATTTTACCAACTTATCTAATAGGTGGGCTAAGTGGTATAAGCTTTTAAATAAGTTATGGACTTGGCCCAATAACCACTAACTAAATTAATTATTTTAAAATACCCATTTAAAATTTTGCGAGAAGGATATTTTATTAAAGCTAGGGGACTAGTTCTCAAAATGACATAATGAGTTATTACAATTTAGATTTGAAGGTTGTATATGCCATTTGACAAACCATTGTTCCGCGGAGTTGGAAGTTTATTTTAGTAGCTTAGTCTAGTCAAAGAAGGATCTTCACAAGCGGTTACTTCATCCAAAAGGCGTTGGCGTTCAGAGATGTCAAGAAGTCAAGAATGAAAGATTATCCATGAAGCCTTAGTTTAGGATTGTACCCTTGTGTGGGATCGATTATTTGTATCCCATTTTCCTATTATGCTTTCCATTCAGTTTATTCATAAATCTTTTATAAATATGTTTTTTTGGGGGCAATGAAATGTTTCAAATGACGTTATACATCTTTCAAATCGTTAGGCCTATCCTTGGAGGAAAAAGGTCACATATTTATTGAGGATGCGCAATAATTATTTATGTGCTATATGTTATAACTGTTTTTGTGAATATGATGCTTCATTTGGAAATATGCTATTCCACTTTTTTAGAATTTTTTTCTAGAGCCTCATAGGCATAAATATCGAGTCACTATCGACAGTGCGTCTGAATACTCCATGATTCTTTACTTTCCCAATAAAATTTGAACTTACTCTCAAATCATAAACCTTGCTCTCTCATCTAAAAAAAGGATTAATATTTCATTTTAAAAAAATTCAAGTTGGTCGAACTATGGAGGACCTGAATTCTCCTTTGTGAGATACGTAGGCAGCCTTTCAAGGCTCGGTCCTATCTTTGAAGTTTTTAGTTTTTCTTCATTCTTTCAAAGAAATTGAGAACTTGTTCTACACCTAAGAAGAATGAGGGTACAAAATTTGAAGCGCGAGAAATCCGTGAATCAACACAAGTCAACCTTTCTCACACATCAATCATAAAATTAAAATGGGTCAATTTCTGTCCATTTAGTCTTTCTTCACCCATGGATTAGTTTGTCTCCAAACAAAGCAATATTTGTATATTTAGTTCTTTGTGTCATATTTGGCATTACTAATACAAACTAATACTTTGACTTTTGAGTTATTTTTCTTTTTCAGGGAGAGACTGATTTGTGTTGGAAATCAAACTTGTTTACTTCTCAAAGATTGAGGGTCCAACAAAGTTGATTCGTTTTTTTCCTTTGTAGAGGGATTTATCAAAGGACATCATGCGATAATTGATTGGATCTCAATTTTGAGAGGTCAACACTCTCTTCCTAACTAAGAAGTTTTCTTTATACATAGGAGAGACGATATTATTTCAAGAGAGGAAATCACGGCAATTCCAAATCTACTGCAACATTAAACCACAAACTTTAACCATAATCTCTTTCAATTCCTTAATCTAAGAAAACTGATAACCCTTTCTCATATGGATGTTGCAGGGACAAAGAGTTCATGGGAAATAACGATGACCTTAAATTTCCCAAGATACCAATACACGGCCTGAAAGATAAATCGGGGGGTCTTTGACAATGAAGTCTTACTCCTATATCTTGTTACTTATTTCTTTATAATGGCTCCGCTTTCACACTTTTCTCATATCTTTGCAGGAAAACTATCCCCAACAATAGTCGGGGATGGTTATAACAATGTATGATTCTCGTGAATAGTTGAAAGAATTCAAGTCACAAGAGACAATCACCAAAAAGAACACAATAAGTGATTCCTGCAGGAAATAAGAAGAACACACCAATGTATAATCTCTGAGGAATATCTGAAAAATAATACAATGATAGGTGTCCTCATCGATGGTTGAGAGGACATGAAATGTGTTGGAGCAAATAGGTAAAAGACACTCCCCAACTGAAGATGTCAACGAGCACTAGACTTACGAGACATTACTTTAAGTTTGTCAAAAGCTTTAAATTATTTTGTATATCATATCTGCAAGAACTATGCACACCTAATTCTCATCTCGGGGACATACGTAGGCAGCCATTCTTGGGTTTGGTATTTCCTTTTTCAACAAGAAAATAAAAAAATAGAAAAATAAATAATAATAATAATAATAAATTATGTACATATTTTAACAGTAATATCTTCTTTATTATAATAAATACAGTTAGGAACATGCGAAATATTCAGTATGATGAAAAAGATTGGCTATGTGGTAAACCACAGTTTCTGTTGGTATCTTTCATTTGTACTTTTGTGATGCTTGAAAATTATCTTGCAGGCATTCAAGATAAGAATAAAACCAACCTCATGGCTTCATGTACATTGTGTGGTGAGCTTTAGGCTAAAATTCAATTGCATCAAACTGTTGATCTAGAACTTGGCCTGAATGTTTGTTGAAGCGAAATCCTGAGTTATATTTTGTTTGAGAAAGGATTGTAGGCCATTTTTGACCTGATTGTGCCTTTCAAAGCCTACCAAATAATATTAATCCCTAGTTTTCCCACTTTGAGGCTAAAGCCTTTTCTTTAGACAATCATATCTTAGCCCTTTCCCTTCTAAGTGCTTACATGCACTATCTCTCTCTTGGCCCAACCTCCTTGAGCGCACCGAAGACGTGCAAATTATAGAAGAAGATCCAACTTTGAAATTTCCAAAGGCAAAAGATGTAAATTCTCCAAAATCAAGAAAGCAAAGACGACTTTCAAAAAAAACTCCTATATGGTCGATGTAAGACAAAAAGAAACTACTCCAACAAAAGAGGAGAAACCTCAAAAGAAAGGGGTGAAAAGAGAAAAAGCTCTAAAATAAAGACTCAAAAAGAAGTTGAAATCTAAGAAGGAGATAACAAAGAGTATCGGATGCCAAAGGGCATAACAATCATCAAAAACACAAATTCAATGTGACGCTTAAGGAGAGATTAAGTCACTTTTATTCCAAATAAATATCATACCTCTCCTTAAGCCTACATTACAAGCCAATAACAAATCCTACATGACCTCATTTCAAATATTCTCACATTAGTAGAGACTTACATGTAGGCCAAGCATATGGTATCAAAGTTACATGCGTTGCACATTCTTGAGAGTGTGAGTGCACTTTGTAAAATGTTCTCAAATGAAACACTTCAAATATGTGCGAAATAGGACTTTCTTTATTGTGAGGGTACTTGAAACATGAGGATTGGTATAATTCTAGACCTTTATTTGAAGAAAGATGAAAAAATCTTATCGACACTTAAGTATGTTTGAGGTACTACTTGAAGCTATAGGAATTACCTCGAAGTCAATCTCTGTTATAAGAAAGGAAATAAGAAATATTTCTATGCAATCCTAACTATTGGTACCAATTGTAGTCAAAATTTGACTCTCTCTTTACATTTTCTAAAAAAAATTGCATTTTTCCTTTGAAATTGGATGGTTTTCTCTAAATAATGTGACATTAGGCTAATCCCATCGGTGTGAGATGCCTATGTTACTTTATTGGATTGTCCATATCAAACGGGTGCCATATCCCGTATTTTTAAGCTGTAGATATTGCAAGTAATACAGTTTTCCATATCATTATGCTCATATTGCACATGTGTCTACTGAATATCTTGTCTCAGATTTTGCAGTACTTATCATCCACAAGATTGAACTACATTTGGCCTGATTCCTATACCAACATGATATGTAGGTGCCACAATAGTTCGGTCATGTTTCCTGTAAGATTTTTATTTCTCCCTTACAATGAAAACTGGACAAATTTTTTGAGAAGATATCAAAAATTCACAAAAAGATACTATCTCCAGCAAGTCAAGATTGGAGATCATGTTAATATATGCAACTGAGACAGAATTTTTGAGAAGATCTCAAAAATTCCACAAGAATGTCAAAATCCTTTTTAAGCAGCTCAACATTTGTCAAGAGATCTAACTGTGATAGAAAATTTTAGGAAGATCTCAAAAATTCCGTTAAGAATTGTCATAAGTTCGAAGTCAACTTCAAATGATCTCCAACATTGCTAGAATGGAGCAAACACAAATTAAAGATGCGAGCCACCGAGGCCTCGTATAAAATTCCATCAAAGACATGAGTCCCAACGAACAAATATTATTCAAAAAATAAAAAATAAAAAAAATAAAAATAAAATGAAGAAACATGTGCAATCATCCAAGAGGATGACATTTATATATTTATTTGCCGAGAGGGCCATTTCATTACATTGCATTGCCAACAGAGCCATTTTATTATCATATCATTGCCAAGAGGGCCATTTGCATATTCATTGCCAAGAGGGCCATTGCATATTTATTTGTCAAGAGGGCCATTTCATATTTATTTGTCAAGAGGGCCATTGAATTTTCATTTGCCAAGAGGTCCATTGCATATTCATTTGCCAAGAGGGCCATTGCATTTTCATTTTCCAAGAGGGACATTGCATATTTATTTGCCAAGAGGGCGATTGCATTTTCATTTGAGAAAAGGGACATTGCATTTTTGTTTGCCAAGAGGGTCATTGCATATTCATTTGCCAAGAGGGCCATTGCATATTCATTTTTCAAGAGGGCCATTGCATATTTATTTGCCAAGAGGGCCATTGCATTTTTATTTTCCAAGAAGGACATTTCACATTTATTTGCCAATAGGGTCATTGCATTTTCATTTGCCAAGAGGGACATTGCATTTTCATTTTCCAAGAGGGTCATTGCATTTTCATTTGCCAAGAGGGTCATTGTATATTTATTTGCCAAGAGGGCCATTGCATTTTTATTTGCCAAGAGGCATTGCATATTTATTTGCCAAGAGGGCCATCCTATTTTCATTTGCCAATATGCCCATTTTATTTTCGTTGCATTACCAAGAGGGTCATGCATTATTCAAATCGTCCAAGAGGATGAAATTGCATATAATTGCCAAGAGGGCCATTTTATTTTTATTGCATTACCAAGAGAGTCATGCATCATTCAAATCATCCAAGAGGATAACATTGCATATTATTGCCAAGAGGGCGATTCATATTATATTACCACAAGTGGTAATATTATTACCAAGAGGGCTATTGTATATCGATCTCATCAAAGAAAAAGATCAGTATTTTCCAGCGTTATAAATGCTTGAAGGGCATACGTAAGGCGCATCAAATATCACAGAAGATTTGAAGTACAACTTGCTAATGGATCATTATCCTACTAATGGACATGCATCATATCCTACCAATATATCACCTTCATTCGTCCTACCAATGGATATGCATCATATCCTACTGATGGATCACCTTCATTCATTCTATCGATGGACCAACATATCCTACCAATGGATTTTCATTTGTCCTATCGATGGACACACATTTACATCCTACCAATGGATCATCATTCGTCCTATCGATTGGACACAAATTTATATCCTATCAATGGATCTTCATTTGTCCTACCGATGAACATGCAATTATTTTGCCGAGTATCCTATTAATGGATCACCCTCCTACCAATAGAGCTGCATTATCCTATCAATAGATCAATGGAGATTTTCCACATGCAAAGAAGATGAAAGAAAGTGCGAACAACATCAAAGAGGATACAGCACAACGTAAAATCTTTTCTTAGAAGCGAACAGGGATATAATCCAAAGAGAAATATCAAACTCATAGGACACGAGCTGAGGAACGACTTCCACCACAGTAAACCACATTCCTATCGGAAGGCGTGTGGTTATTTTGGGATCCAACCATAATTCCAAAATCCATACCAAACCCTTTTTAGAAAGATGAAGTTGGAGTCGGTTAAAATGGGATTTTTCAATTTTCTTTGTTCAGGATCTGTTTTATCGATTCTGTCCAAAGAAAAGGACAACTGTTAACACCCAATTTTGACCCTCCACAACCCAAATTAGCTATCGAGTTTTTTTGAATTTTGAACATTTTTGGAATAATTAGCTTTTATAAAAAATAAAGATATTTTCATGTTATTCTTAACTATTTTTATTTTTTTATATAAATTTTAGTATAATATACATATTTCTATATAATTGTATCTTTGATTACTATTTATGTAGTTATTCAAAAATCATCTCAAAAAGATTTCATTTTTAACTAAAACAATGTTAGTTAGGTTAGTTTAATTATAGTTTGCATTTTTGAAAATTTTAGTTTTTTCTAAAAATAAAAATAAAAAAAAATCCCCAATCTCCCACATCAAAAATTATATGAAAATTTGAAGTTTTTGGAGCCTATATAAAGGCTCATATTCTTATTAAGAAGAGGAAGAAGTGGGAGGTTTTTAGCCACCCCAAAGTTAGAAATTTTCTTAACTTGGCTAGGATTTTCGACTCTTGTCTCCAGCTTAAAAGTTGTGAAAATTTCTAGCTTTCAATCTATATTTTTCTTCAAGGAAAATAGGAGATTGAAGTCGAAATTTAGGCTAAGAACAGTGTTCTTAAAACGTCGAACCCACGAAGGTTCGAGTCTAAATTTTTAATATTTTCTTTTTTTGTAGATTGGAGTTCCATCAAGCTCTTGGGTGTTGGTGAAGTTGTCTTCCTCTCATCGTCTTCAGTTATGTTGCCCGAAAAGAGGTAAAATCTTTTTTCAGCTTTATTTAATTTAATTATTTCATGCTTTATATTTAGTTGATTCGTAGTCTTATTTTTTTTAGTTAGCATGTATTAAGAATAATTAGATTAATGATAAAAAATTTACTTATTTTAATTAGCTATCATGTGTTAGGATTATTTCATGAAAGATCTTAATTTTGTTCATTATTTTTCCAAATAGTTTTCTTTGACAATATAGATTTTCATGTTTTTTAATTTCTTCTTTTAACATGATTTAGATAACAAAAATATGCTTTAAGTTATTATTCAATTAAAATTTTCATGGCCTAATTTAATTCTTTCTTTAAAATTTGAGCTAATATATCGTTTATATTAAATCCGCGTTCTTTAGTTACTTGAATATATTTCTTCTTTTCTTTCCTTTGTCCACATATATACATGTTGTTAGTCACTTCTAGGATACTCATTAATTTGATAACTTAAAATATCATGATATGTTTCTTGATTTAGCTTAAAATAAGTAAATGCTCATGTAATTTTATTTTGGTGCATGTGATATAAATTCGAGTCCATCTTTGGACTCCATCATTGCATATCGTTGAGTTTTGAGTCTCCCATTATCTTGTTTGAATTGCTAGAAAGTTAATAAATGGAAAAAGATAATATTCATGATTTATATATTGATATTGGACTGTATACACGGAATATAGGTGGAAAATAATGTTGTATACATGATATATAATATCTATATAGTCTGATATGCAAGAAAACAATGTTGTATACACTGATATATAGTATATATACAGTCTGATATATAGTGGTATACAATAGATACAGAGAACAAATAGGTGGTATACTATATGTATACAGTTCGATATACAGAAATAAAGTTGTATATGCTGTATACAGTATATATATATTCTGATATATAGTGTGTATACATCTTCGATATACAGTAAAATTGTGCTTAAGACCCAAAATGCAGATGACCTAATAGCTTAGTCCAGGTGTACATAAACGAAGTGTCGGAGAATATTTTCATGTGTTATTTATTTTTTATTTATATTAATTTGGGTTGTAATAATTTATTCACTTATGTTATTTATGCTTGCTTAGATATTAATTTTAATTTATTTTAACTTAATTAGATTCCCCTAAAGATAAACCAATTCATGTTAATTTACTTTTTAGATGATTTTCTACGTTTACTTAGGCGTTTGGTAAGCTTTACTTCTTTTTAATACATGTATATTATTTTCAATGTTTAAGTTTGATCATTTTTTCCAAACAATAATTTTAAAGTCTTCGTTTCCTTTTAAATTAATATTTTTAAAAGTTAGTCAAATAATAATGTCGAAATGGAAATAAGAATGTCGTACCTTTTTCTCTGAATTTTTAAGACTTAAAACTAGTAGTGTCTTTAAAATTAAGTTTTCTTAATTTCTTTAAAAAATTAAGTGGCAACTCTTCTTTTTCTAAAATTGATTTTCTCTCTATAAAGTTGAAATTAATTTTAAACCGTCTTTTTCTGACATAACACACCTCAGGTTTCAGGCAGTTCTGTGATAGGTTATGGTACCACAGTGGAAATAGTTCATGAAAGACTTCTCAGGGTGTGCCTTCTGAGCATTCAGATTGTGGGGTTTGTTCTATGCCAATCAGGCCATCTCATTGAGTCGCTGTTATTAATAGGTTTTATACATGCAATGAGTTGGGACATTTGGCTAGGGATTGTCCCATAGTTACACATCACAAGCTACATGCTCGGCAGGATCAGGTTCTTACGGCTCAAGGACAGTCAGTTCGAGGTGGTACCCGAAATATTGAAGTTAGTGGTATGAATGTCATGTTTGAGACCAGGCACATTCCATCCCATGCTTCTATAGGTCAGAAAAAGGATGAGATACTAGGTATCCATTCTAGTTTTGTGAAATTATTTCTAGGACCTTCCCTACTCGTACTACTTGGGTATTGGGGTCTTCGTACCCATCAGTGATTACTTGGCTTGTTCGATTCATCTTGTGATTCTGTTAATTATTTTACATGGATTTATGTGAGCATGCTTATTTAGCCTAATTACTTGCCTATTGTTTGCTATGACAGCTTTGCATGAAACAAATACATGTTTATCTCCTCTAGGCAAAATTTTTAGTAGTGGATCATATTGGTGTTAGTGTATGTGGCAGTAGTGGTAGAGTTATACCTTGTGGATGTTGAGCTTAGGTTATTGCTCATGGGATTCATGTTTATCCATCCTAGAGTTTTCTTGAGTTGGTCCTTTCCCTATCCTAGCCTGCCCCTCCTAGTATGCTTAGCTAGTGTGAGGTTCCTGCCGAGAGAAGGGTGTATTAATAGTTGCAGTCCTTGTGGTTTACTGTGGATTTCATTCGTTGATCCTTTATTGTTTTGATTTCCTATTCTTAGTTCTTCAAGTGGTGAAGTTAAGGTTGGTCCTTCAGATTTGACTGGGTTTTCTCTTCAAGGTAAGTTTGATGGTAAAGTGACCAGTTCAGCTGGTTATGTGATGCGGTGTTAGATGGCTATATTTGAGTTGGAAGTCTAGAATTAGAATGTCGTTTGTTTATTCTAAATATGATGATGTTGTAGTTTGAAGTTTCATGTAAAAAGAGTTTATTGGTATTTATGGAAGAGATGGAGTAATACAGTTGTGATCGACCAGCGACTAGCTAGAAGGGGCTGAATGTGGGACGAGAGCATTCATATTGTTGATTTGGGTCTTCTATTATGGTGTTCTTTGACTAATTCATACTTTGGCTCCCATGGGAAAATGAAATTCCTCAAATGACTCTCCTTCATGATGGAGTCAAAGTATTTCGTAGAATCATCTTCAGATATCTTGTTCAGGGTGCGAGGTTCGCGTGTGTCATTGTGGTTAGCTGGTAGCATTCCTTTTGGTGGTTCAGTTTTATTTGTGGTCACTCTTGAAAAAGGGTTTATACATTTGTTCGCTATGTACCAACTCAGTTTTTGTTGGATTATGGTGGTTGACTCAAATTTGCACTTGTGGAGTGATACATAGACTTATGGTAGTAGTTTTCGATTGCTTTGGGGTTGGATTCTCATATTCATTAAATCTTCTAGAAACTCCGTTGGTAGCAAAGTGACATTGGAGTTGGTCTCACTACAACTTTTCTTTCCACCGGTGGATTTTGTTCCCCTTTGGAGTAGCCTTTTAAATTTTGAAAGATAGACTTAAGAATGAAGTTACTGGTTTTGAGTGTTATCGGGTTAGAACTTTGGGCCTATGCCCTAGGCTTAGTTTCTTATTTAGTCTTTCCGCTCTTCAATGATCAGGTGGTGTTTCTAATTCCTTCGTCGCTATTATGGTACGGTTCATATGGTACTAGGAATTGTTATGGTAATTTTGGATGGGTAGTATACCCATCATGACTAAAGAGTCTTGTGTATGGAGTATAAAGCAAAGAATTCGACTTGGAAATTATTCAACATCTTATCTTATCTGTTGGCTGCCTAATTATGAGGTATTTATGTGATTTTGCTTTCTCTTAGATTAGTCTGTTGGCGCTCAATTGAGTTTGTTCCTATCACGACCCAACCCCATAGGCCGCGACTGGGGTCCGACCTGGACCCCCGGTATACATATGTATCAGTTGTAGTCACATCGAATTATAAACATGCAATGCATATAAATCAAGTGTAGTCAAATTGGACTACCAAGAACACAACTCCATGCATCAGGGCCCTATTGGGCGATAATATTTTCGTATATCTATAGCCTCTTTCATTTGCATCATAGCATAAAAAGGCACAAAAGCCGACAAGACTGCCATAACATAATAACATATATTATACATCATGTAGACCAACCTGAACCAAACTGACACATACAACCCACGTATACATGTCTGTAAACCTCTAACAATATTAATGATAACATATGGAAAGACAGGGCCTCAGCCGTACCCCTAAATAACAAAACAATACTATACATCAACGGCCAGTGCTAAAAACTACGCTCTGATACAATGAAGCCTCTTCCAAATGAGCTAAGCGGAATCCTAAGCTAATGGACTCCCAAAACCTGTAACTGTACCTGTAGGCATGAAATACAGCCCCCTCGAGAAAGGGGGGTCAGTACGACATATGTACTGAGTATGTAAAACATAACACAATACGACTGGAGGCATATCTAAAATAGAGAAGCAGGGGCTAAAATATCATATAAGAAATCTTTACCTGTACTCTATGATTTATAAAAACCTGCATGCTCAAATTTTCAATATAGCCAGCCCCATCAGGGATCCGATGAATCATATCTGTAGGACCATAACCTCCTCATTAAAAAACATCAAAACATCATCACATATATACCTACGTACCCGGCCCTCTAGTTAGGGCGTTATGGACAATGCGGTGGAATTGTGCACGAATCCGATAACTGGCCCGGGACTCAGAGAAGAAGTGTTACAGTATACACGAGAAGTGTAGTGAGAAACAAAACATAGTTTAAATCGTTATTTGAGACTCAATGAAGTCCTCAAGCAAACCATCACTTCGAGATCAGGGTAAGAAGTATCTGACGTATACCCTCTAACTGTCACTAAGGACTAAGTAAAAAGGAGTTTTGGAAATATTTGAACATACCGGTGTGAAATATCTTATAGAAGTCTGAGCATTGGTTATCTCAGAGCCTTTGCTTTTTAAAAGAAGATTTTTGTCTAATAAATCGCTATACAGTCACATAAAAGACTCGAGGAATAGGAGTTTATCTACTTTAAGAATCTTAACATCCAGAAATAATCACGAGTCCTGAAGTCATATTCAGAACCTAAGAATGAAGTTACACCAAAACTTACATCATCCATATTCTACATCTAAGACATGCCAAAAGAAGGAAAAGATAGTTTCACATACTTATGTCAAAAACATGCCAAGAGAAAGCTTCACATACCTATTTCGGGTTACTTCTTATCCCGTTTGTCTCATCGTTCTTTTAGCCTAAGTAACAAAAAAGCAATACGAGTATTAAAAACCCTTGGTTTTCTATCACCTTACTCTACACATGAGTATTCATAGAACTCAACCCCTCGTTCGCCTTCTCGATTAGTTCCTTAATTAGCTAAGGCGTTGACAAAAATCAGGCAGCACCTCCCCTATAATGTGCCCTATCCGAATTCCCAATTTCACACCTAATACCTACAGACAACAAAAACCAACAACCTTCAGCATGTGTTTAATCAATTCACATCAACAATATACAATATAAACTCCAAACGACTCATTCGAAACTATGATACCAAATAAGGTTTCTAGTTTTCGTTTTGCAAAATCTTTAACCGTACAAATCGGGGGGGTCATGTTGATGGAACCATCATCTCACCCACCTCATTTAGAACACTTTTACGCCCAGAAACACACCACCACACTACCAGAAGCAGCCCCCACATGCACAACCCCTCATTTCGACTACAATTTAACTATAACGATTCCAATTTAGTTTATTTCGAATGTAGAGCATTTCCACGACTTTATTACACTTCCAGAAGTATAAAAGGTGTATAATACACTTCATAATGACCCCATAAGGTAAAAATTTAAAGAAGAAGTCTTACCTTACCAGAAATTGGCCAAAATTACGCCTCAGAAACCTTTTTAACATGCTGAAAGTAGAGGACTATTTGTAGCTCATCCTTGGTGCCCAAAAATGGATTTTCACATTTTCAAACATCTCTACATTATCATAGGATACCCTAAATAATTAATTCACAAAACAAAATCGGGACTTGCCTATTGTTTTCCTCCAAGCCGTCGCTAGTTTCTCTCTAGACTTAGGGTTTGTTTTCTTTGTTTTGCTGTAGATTTAAGCGTAGGAACTGAAGTATATGTTACATACACATACATATATGTGGTCCCAAGAGGTGAAACGTTTTATCCCCTAAGGGGGACATGTTTCCAGCCCTTATTGGGCCACCGTGTCCATACAAGCAAGGTGGAGATGCCACATGGTAGTGGGGACAACCTCCCCCAAGCAGGTGGGTCACCTACTTGACCCCAAGAAGGTGGGTCACCAACTTGATTGAGGTGCTGCCACATGTCACGCCTTCATTGGCAGCTGCATGTCATCTTCTCCTCCTCCTCGTGGGTTTGTAATCTCGTCTTATTTTAAGAGCCTATGTAATCCATGCTACGTAAGCTTGGTACGTACTCAAATAGCTTTGGTATGTATGAATTCCAAGTTAGTAGCTTACGTGGGTAAATAGAGTCCTACGACTCATCACCTTGCCTCCAATTCCTTCCAGATTCTTATGCCTCTATTTCCAACCTTCTCTACTATAGGGTATCACATTCTCCCCTTCTTAGAGTCATTTGATAGTGTCGTAGCGTATCCGTCTCACATGATAATGTCTAAAAAACTTAAAAGACATTCCGAGTTTAAAAGTGTGGGGTGTAACATCCTTCCTTCCTTTAGAGCATTCATCCCCGAATGTTAACTTACCTCATAGGGTTTCACAAGGATCTCGGGGGTTCTATATAACCGTCGTTTCTCAATCAATTTAGGGGTTTAGACTACCTTTGTACATAGGGAACAAGTCTGGATATCTTCTTTCTATCTCTTTTTTGACTTCTCAGGGCACCTTCTTTCTGGTTTTTGTTTTGCCACAATACCTTGACTGGAGTCACGTCCTAGTTTGCAACCTTCTAATTTGCCGTTCTAAGATGGTTATAGGTTGTTCCTCGCAGGATTTCATTTCTTAGACATTATATATGGGACACACTCTGGGTGGATCACCAGTACATTGTGAAGTACCCGTATAAATATACCGGGCGTATAATTTCGTAATCAGGCGGTAGGTCTAACTGATGGGCAACTTTTTCCGTCTTATCAGCGACTTGATAAGATCTAATGTATTTTGGGTTAAGTTTCTTTTTCTGGCCAAATCTTGTTACTCCTTTCGTGGGTGATCCTATTACGAATACCTAATCGTCAGTTTGAACTCTGCACATCGATGTTGATTATCTGCATGTCACTTCTGTCGACTCGAGGCTACTAGTCAATAGCTTGCTTAATCATATTTGGGTCAACTGGCTTAATCTTTCCAACCTCAATTCAACTAATAAGGGACTTACATGTCATGCCCCACTAGTCTTGTACGGGGTCATTGGGATACCGGAGTAGTAGGCAACTCGATAGGTGATTGATAATCATCCCAGCTACCTTTGAAGTTAACACCCCAGCTCATGACATATCTTCTAGTGTCTAATAGTGCGCTCAGTTTGTCCAGCAGCTTTAGGGAAAACTAGGATACTAAGACCTACCTGTGTTCCCGATCTCTTCTTAGACTGATCTCTAGATGTTAATCATAATTGAAGTCCCTCTATTTGAGATATTAGCTGGGGAAACCTCACGGAATCTTACTACCTCCTTGTCCTATAACTTCACTTAGTTCTAGCTACATAGGTGGTCTTGATAGAAAACAAATGGGCTGATTCATTAGCCTACTCATAATAACCCATATAGCACCCTACTCTCGAAGTGTATAAAATAGGTGCGTAATAATGTTGATCATTTGGGAATCCTTAGCCTTGTATAGTCCCTCTCGACTCTTTTCAGAACTTTAACAAGCACTCTACCTTTTGGGATTTGCTTTTCAATCCTTAGAGTTGGCTGCCAAGTGGTGTTGAAATTCCCTCGCCCACTGGCCCATATACCCATTTTGTGGTTTGGCTATCATTAACTGGTACTATGTTGAAGAACTGTGGCATTCAAGTGCGCCATCAGTTAGTAATTAGCTAATCCTGCTGGTTTTCCTGAAGCCCTTTTTACAATTCCCTCAACGTAACTTATAGTACCCTATGTACATAATCCAATGTTGTTTCTCTGCCGCTAGTTCAGATCCTTCCATCTCGCGCGATCATACCAGCACTAATACACTAAATTCCATCAGAATTTTGAAGTTAAGCATGCTTTGGCGAGGGTAATACTGGGATGGGTGATCTCTCTGGGAAGTCTTCGTGTTGCATTTCATTGTAATCCTTGCACTAAGGTGTGGAGCACTCAACTTAGCCCAAGATTTTCCTTAGCGTGGTCTCGCTAGTCCTCATATTTTGCCTTTCCCTTTCCTCTGTTATCTTACAACCGGTATAGGAGTAGATCTTTAGTTCCATTATGACCACGTCCCTAGTCCCCTACTGTATTCACCCCTTTTGTACACACCTATTCATTAGGATTTTCTACTGAGTAGCACTAAAGTTTGTTCATATAGTGACCTTTATAGCATATTTGAGTTCTATCTGTCATTAGCTGACATAATCTCGAAGAAGTTTGGCATATGAGCTCGCCATCTTATAGTAATCAGCTAGTTCTACCCATCTTACTTAACCCATTTTACACTTTTCTTACCCCGGCTGGTAACACTTTAGATTTGTTATCTCATGTCTTTCTTTACCTTTATGAGAATGTGAGAAGGTGCTCAACTTAACCTGAGAAATATCCTAGCATCATTTTTCTAGGTCTCATATGTTACCCTGTTGTTTCCTCCCTTATTCTACCATCGGTGTCAGGGTAGATCTCTGGTCCAACCATGGTCATATCTTACTTTGTCCGTAGTATTAATTCCATCCCTATAGTTTGGCTTAACCTATCCCCATATCTCTTGGTAGGGTATCCAAAATATCATAACGATATTGTCATTATTGGACCCCTATTCTTTTTTTCCCCATATTTCCTCACTTAACCTGATGTATCTATATATATATCTGTAGGTCGTACAACCCTTCAGACGTAACTTGTAGGAGGTAGACGTAGTCTTTTCGTGTCCTAGTTCATTCTACTGTACACATCTTACTCACATTGAAACTTTCTTGTCCCATCTTATTATACTTCTTTCTTTTCCCTTATTTGCTCTTTCTCTTCTCATCCCCTATCATAGGAGGTTTCGTGTTCCTTTTTCCTTGGTTATTTATCTATTGCAACATCATTTGCGACCAACTCTATAGCTAATATTTTGGCTTTTGGTCTAGCATGTTGTCATTATCCTTCGTAGTGTCCTTTATGTTATTTGATATCCTTTCATTGTTATGCCTTTTTCTATTTATATGCACTCACCTTCTAGCGTTATGTCATTCAAGGTCTTGTTGAAATCTTCTTAACACTGCCTTACATTGCATTCCGACTTCTATTCCATTATCGGTGACTTTCAGACCTTTCTGACTTAGTTCAGTCTGGGTTCTTATTGAAACTTAAACATCCCTCTCAAATATGTTATCTTATCAATTGCCTTCACCTTACCTTTGCCACTCTCTCATTGACTTCCTCTCTTTAGAGGGTACCTATACCTTTATCTCCTTCCCTAATTTACTTAGTACGGAACCTTGGATAAATCAGGAAGCGTCGAAAACCTTTTCATACATAGTGCGACACCTCATCTATTAATCTATACTTGAGTAATGGGACTCATGGAACAACTTGCCCAAGTCCATATTCTACTTATCTTCATCAAAATTTAATTAGTACTTGTAGTCGTTCCAATTTCAATTAGGCGGTGCTAGTATTCCGATGACAACTGTTCAAGGTTTTCTTGAAGTAGTACCTCTATCCCAACCTATATCATTTGTTTCTTGGGGTGAACGTAAGTTGCACCATTTATTCCTTAAGTATGTCGTCTTTGTCTTGTAAGGGTTCCATTATTTTTGGGGCGACATTGTGTACACGCGTCATTCCTTTATACCTTATGCCCCTTGCCCTTACTGTGTTCCCAGTACAGGCTTTTAACTTAGTCAACGTATACCAAGTGCGCCTTACTAGTGGTCCTACTTTATCCCTGTATAATTGTATCACACCGTTCAATTCATACTTACATATCCCCCTTTTAGTTCGTACTCATATTCAGTTCCTGACATCTCTTTGAGGTGATTCTGTTAGAAGTTCTTTCCCCAATTAGTCGGTGGAGAACTATAAACTATTATCGTAACCCCTTTTCTAACTATTGTTGGAAGAAACTAGAACCTCTTAAACATCACAGTACTTCTTTTAATACTTGACCTACTTGGTCTCCTTCTGAATTTATCCTCGAGTTATGAACAACTTATCTAGTTTACAACTAGCAGTTGGGGCTTGGTACTTTTTCAAAAGGAGTGAAACTCAATCGTGGGACATCTTATCCTTCAACCTAAGCCCCCTATTTTTCCTATGGCAGAAAATGGCTGGAGATACTGTGGTTTGAACTCTAGTGCTTGAATAGGCTTTTTCTTCTCCAAAATAACATTCCCTAAGTAAAAATGGTACCCCTTATCGACGACATGAAGGGTACCTCTTACAGCTTTAGTTAAACATAATAGGGGTACTTGGTATCAATTTCCAAGACATCTTAAGAATCTATGTTTCATTCCCTTCTCTTGTTCTGGGAAAATTTCGGTAGAGTTTCCTCTATACTTCTTACTTATCCCAAACCTGCATGCAGAAAATACCAACAATGCCTCACGGGGCCAACACACACATATATATATATATATATATATATATATATATCATATCACGACCACATAGGGCTTCCAATATCATCTCATATCACAGCCACACAAGGCTTTCAATATCAATAATAGTATGAAAATAATGGACTTACCTCATATGTCCAACTTCAAATTGCATTTGTTGCCCTTCCCTGTCTACTTTCCTTTCAGGTTTTGCCTTTACATTTCAATCATACGTCAATACCTTACCCAAAAGATATCTCCCATGTCTTTACTTACCAGTGTGTTTCGTACTTCCCATATTGTCAATTACTTTCTTTAGTTGATGTCATCCTTCTACTAAAAGCTAAGGTTAGTATAAGAAATTGTCCTATGACTCGGGTCTATAACATGATCTCATATGTGGAAGAAAAGTAATATCTTAAATGTCCTGTAGCTTCCAATTTATGGATGTGGCACAACACATCGATAATCAAGACTCGGTCTGCAGACAATCCAAGGATGAACTGCTCTGATACCACTTATGTCATGACCCAACTCCATAGGACACGACTGGGGTCCGACCTGGACCCCCCGTATACATATCTATCAGTTGTGGTCACGTTGAATTATAAATATGCAATGCATATAAATCAAGTGTAGTCAAACTGGACTACCAAGAACATAACGCCATATATCAAATCCCTATTGGACGATAACATTTTTGTATATCTATAGCCTCTTTCATTTGCATCATAGCATGAAAAGGCACGCAAGCCGACAAGACTGCCATAACATAATAACATATATTATACATCATGTAGACCCAGCTGAATCAAACTGACACATACAACCTACATATACTTGTCTGTAAACCTCTAACAATATTAATGATAATATATGGAAAGACAGGGTCCCCGCCGTACCCCTAAATAACAAAACAATACTATACATCAATGGCCAGTGCTAAAAACTAGGCTCTGATACAATGGAGCCTCTTCCAACTGAGCTGAGCGGAATCCTAAGCTAACAGACTCCCAAAACCTGTAACTGTACCTGCGGGCATAAAATGCAGCACCCTCGAGAAAGGGGGGTCAGTACGACATATGTACTGAGTATGTAAAACATAACACAATACGACTGGAGGCATATTTAAAATAGAGAAGCAGGGGATAAAATATCATATAAGAAATCTCTACCTGTACTTTATGATTTATAAAAACCTACATGCTCAAATTTTCAATATAGCCGGCCCCATCACGGATTCGGTGAATCATATCTGTAGGACCATAACCTCCTTATTAAAACACATCAAAACATCATCACATATATACCTACGTACCCGGCCCTCTAGTTAGGGCATTATGGATAATGCAGTGAAATTGTGCACGAATCCGATAACCGGCTCGGGACTCAGAGAAAAAGTGTTACAGTATACATGAGTAGAGTAGTGAGAAACAAAACATAGTTTAAATCGTTATCTGAGACTCAATGAAGTCCTCAAGCAAACCATCACTTGGAGATCAGGGTAGGAAGTATCTGCCGTATACCCTCTAACTATCACTAAGGACTAAGTAAAAATGAGTTTTGGAAATAGTAGAACATACTAGTGTGAAATATCTTATAGAAGTCTGATCATTGGTTATCTCAGAGCCTTTTCTTTTTAAAAGAAGAGTTTTGTCTAATAAATCGCTATACAGTCACATAAAAGACTCGAGGAATAGGAGTTTATCTACTTTAAGAATCTTAACATCCAGAAATGATCACGAGTCCTGAAGTCATATTCAGAACCTAAGAATGAAGTTACACCAAAACTTACATCATCCATAGTCTACATCTAAGACATGCCAAAAGAAGGAAAAGATAGTTTCACATACTTATGTCAAAAACATGCCAAGAGAAAGCTTCACATACCTATTTTGGGTTACTTTTTTTCCCGTTTGTCTCATCGTTCTTTTAGCCTAAGTAACAAAAAAGCAATACGAGTATTAAAAACCCTTGGTTTTCTATCACCTTACTCTACACATGAGTATTCATAGAACTCAACCCCTCGTTCGCCTTCTCGATTAGTTCCTTAATTAGCTAAGGCATTGACAAAAATCAGGCAGCACCTCCCCTATAATGTGCCCTATCCGAATTCCCAATTTCACACCTAATACCTACAGACAAAAAAAAACAACAACCTTCAGCATGAGTTTAAGAAATTCACATCAACAATATACAACATAAACTCCAAACGACTCATTCGAAACTATGATACCAAATAAGGCTTCTAGTTTTCGTTTTGCAAAATCTTTAACCGTACGAATCGGGGGGTCATGTTGATGGAACCATCATCTCACCCACCTCATTTAGAACACTTTTAGGCCCAGAAACACACCACCACACTACCAGAAGCATCCCCCACATGCACAACCCTTCATTTCGACTACAATTTAACTATAACGATTCCAATTTAGTTTATTTCGAATGTAGAGCATTTCCACGACTTTATTACACTTCCAGCAGTATAAAAGGTGTATGATACACTTCATAATGACCCCATAAGGTAAAAATTTAAATAAGAAGTCTTACCTTACCAGAAATTGGCCAAAATTATGCCTCAGAAACCTTTTTAACATGCTGAAAGTAGAGGACTATTTGTAGCTCATCCTTGGTGCCCAAAAATGGATTTTCACATTTTCAAACATCTCTATATTATCGTAGGATACCCTAAATAATTAATTCACGAAATGAAATCGGGACTTACCTATTTGTTTTCCTCCAAGCCTTTGCTAGTTTCTCTCTAGACTTAGGGTTTGTTTTCTTTGTTTTGCTATAGAATTTAGCGTAGGAACTGAAGTATATGTTACATATACATACATATATGTGGTCCCAAGAGGTGAAATGTGTCATCCCCTAAGGGGGACATGTGTCCAGCCCTTATTGGGCCACCGTGTCCATTCAAGTAAGGTGGGGCTGCCACGTACTCGTCCCTTTAGTGAGGGCGCAATGGATAATGCAGTGGAATTGTGCACTAATCTGATAACCGGCCCGAGATTCGGAGAAGAAGTGTTACAGTATACACGAGTAGAGTAGTGGAAACAAAACATTGTTTAAATCGTTATTTGAGACTCAATGAAGTCCTCAAGCGAACCATCACTTGGAGATTAGGGTAGGAAGTATCTGACGTATACCCTCTAACTGTCACTAAGGACTAAGTAAAAAGGAGTTTTGGAAATCTTAGAAACATACCAGTGTGAAATATCTTATAGAAGTCTGAGCAATGGTTATCTCAAAGTCTTTGCTTTTTAAAAGAAGAGTTTTGTCTAATCAATCGCTATACAATCATATAGAAGACTCGAGGAATAAGAGTTTATCTACTTTAAGAGTCTTAACATCCAAAAGTAATCACGAGTCCTGAAGTCATATTCAGAACCTAAGAATGAAGTTACACCAGAACTTACATCATCCATAGTCTACATCTAAGATATGACAAAAGAAGGAAAAGATAGTTTCACATACTTATGTCAACAACATGTCAAGAGAAAGTTTCACATACCTGTTTCGGGTTACTTCTTATCCCGTTCGTCTCGTCGTTCTTTTAACCTAAGTAACATAAAAGCAACACGAGTTTTAACAACCCTTGGTTTTCCAGCACATTAGGCTACACATGAGTATTCATAGAACTCAACCCTTTATTCGCCTTCTCGATTAGTTCCTTAATTAGCTAAGGTATTAACGAAAATCGGGCAGCACCTCCCATATAATGTGCCCTATCCGAATTCCAAATTTCACTCCTAATACCTATAGACAACCAACAACAACAACCTGCAGCATATGTTTAAGCATTTCACATCAACAATATACAACATAAACTCCAAACGACTCGCTCGAAACTACGATACCAAAATAAGGTATCTAGTTTTCGTTTTGCAAAATCTTTAACCGTACGAATCGGGGGTTTGTGTGGATGCAACCAGCATCTCCCCCAACTCCTTTATAACACTTTTAGGAACTGCAACACACCACTACATGACCAGCAGAAGCCCCCACACGCACAACTCCTCATTTCAACTACAATTTAACTATAACAATTCTAGTTTAGTTTTTTCCACGACTTGATTACACTTACAGTAGTATAAAAGGTTTATAATACACTTCATAATGACCCCATAAGGTCCAAATTTAAAGGAGAAGCCTTACCTTACCCGGAATTGGCCAAACTTTCACCTCAAAAACCTTTTTAACGTGTTGAAAGTAGAAGACTATTTGTAGCTCGTCCTCGCTTCCCCAAAATGGATTTTCATATTTTCAAACATCTCTATATCATCGTAGGATGCCCTAAATAATTAATTCACAGAACGAAAGTGGGACTTACCTATTTTTTTCCTACAAGCCGTCGCTAGTTTCTCTCTCGACTTAGGGTTTGTTTTCCTTGTTTTCCTGTAGATTTAAGTGTAGGAACTGAAGTATATGTGACATATACATACATATATGTGGTCCTAAGAGGTGAAATGTGTCATCCCCTAAGGGGGACATGTGTCAAGCCCTTATTGGGCTACTGTGTCCATGCAAGCAAGGTGGGGCTGCCACGTGGTAGTAGGGCCCACCTCCCCAAAGCAGGTGGGTCCGCTACTTGACCTCAAGCAGGTGGGTCACCTCCTTGCTTGAGGTTTTGCCATGCTTCACGCCTTCATTATCTACCACGTGTCATCTTCTTCTCCTCCTCGTGGGTTCATAATCTCATCTTATTTTAAGAGCCTATGTAATCTGTCTTGGTACGTACTCAAGTAGATTTGGTATGTAGAATTTCCAAGTTAGTAGATTACAAGGGTAAATCAAGTCCTACGACTCATCACCTCGCCTCCAATTCCTTCCGGATTCTTATAACTCTATTTCCAACCTTCTCTATTATGGGTATCACATTCTCCCCTCCTTAAAGTCATTTGATAATATCGTAGCATATCCGTCTCACATGATAATATCTAAGGAACTTAAGAGATATTCTGAGCTTAAAAGTGTGGGGTGTAACAGTTCTTATTGGGTGGAAGTTAGTATCAAAAAGAGAGCAATTGGAAGTTTGTTTGAGTTATGAGGAAGAGAAGTGAATTTGAGAGTTCTTTCTTTTTCTTGAGTTCTAGTTTGGTGTTGCTCGACTCGAGAGGGTACTTGTAGGTCTGGAAGAGATTGCGGGCCTATTATTCTAATCTTTTTGTGCCCTTGGGTTCTTTTCTATCCCTTGACTTTTGAGGACGAAAGTCCTTTTAGTAGTAGATGTTGAATGACCCCAAGGTCATTTTCATCTTTTTCCAAAAAAATTTAGTGTTTAAAGCTTTCTTGTAGGGAACTCAAGTAATTTATGACTTGTTGGCACTAATAGTTTTGTCAATTGGTCCTTCGTTTGGGTTTTATGCCTGTTTCCCTGTTTTGGAGCTCTTGGAGTTTAAATGGTTGACTTTGGTTAAAATCCAGGAAAACAACCTCAAAATGAAATTCTGACAATTTCATCATCTTCAAAATGGTCACTTTAGGCTGGAAGCATGCTAGGCTCGAGTCTCGAGCCTTTCGTTGCGAGATTGAGCCATTAGGTGTTTTAGACTTCAAGCTTTAGCCTAAGGTTGACTTTGGTAAACATTTTGAGTAAATGTGCTTGGATGAAAGTTCTGTCAGCGCGGTTAGCTCCAAAATGTCTAGTTTGGTATAGAATGACCTTTTGATCCGTGCCTCCTTGTAGAATTGGATAAAATGACACTTAGGTGTGGGACCTATATTTTGTCGAGACCATCCCAAATAGAAATTTTGATTATGCCATTGAATCCGAGATGTCACGTTTGGTAGAGTAGCATAGTACGTTTGTGAGCATCGAATTCTTTGGAATCCCGAGAACCTCTTCGGAGGCTTGCCCTTTTCAAAAACTCAGCTGTTATAGCTGAGTCTGGTGCCATCGCTAAAGCATCTCTTGGTCACTAAAGCGACTATCTCTAAAGCGTCCAGGGCATCGCTAAAGTGATGGTCAGCCCTAGGCGGCCATCGCTTAAGCAACATGTCCTTCGCTTGAGCAAGGCCCGACTTTTGGTGAGGAACGCTTAAGAAACCTTCGGGTTCTCTTTTGCGACACCTGAGGGTCATTTAAGGAAACATTTTCAGCCTTTTCATCAAAACTTCAAAATACGATTTCTTGAGAGTGGGATCTCCAAATGATGCAATTTCAACCTCTAGGTGTTCGTGGTGATCTTGACTACCCGTGGGAGTGTTCAAGGAGCATCAGAAACATCGTAGTGAGGTAATTTCTTGCCCAAAGGGGCAGCTCTAGCTTAGTTTAAGCTTTAATGGTGTATTTAATTGTTAGGCTAATTTAGGTCTATCACGAGCCGACCTAGGTCCTAGTCGTAACACGGCAATCGAAAACCCAAAGGACTCCAACCAAGCCTCTTGTACATATCATAAGCATACACAAGGTAAAATAAAAGCGGAAATATTATAAGAGAGTCTAAACCATGAATAGAAATTTAGGAATGTCACATGACAACATTGACTCAAAATATTTGTCCAACTAGATGTCTTTACTCATGAACATGGGCGGGGGATAAGACATGTCCCTAGGTCACCCTCAATATGAAATATAACAAAAAGTCTTTGAAACAATAACCAACTCGATGACTAGTCTCCGATAAATGAGGACTCACCATAAACACCGTCGGATAGAAAAGCTTAACTAGCCACGTGGACGAATATGATCTTCAACCTCAACCCCTACATTATGAGACAATGTAGGCAAAAGTATTCATTAGTATGTTGGAATGTACTAAGTATGTAGGAAATGCAATGCATAGAAAACCATGTTTGTACAAATGACCATTTAAATTAGCATGATAAGAGAAGTACTAAAAATCATAAGTAGTCTTTAAGAAAGATCAATGCATAATAGACCATAAGAGTATCGTATAAAGTAAAAGATAGGTTTAGTTATTTAAAACATAAAAGGACCATACATATGTGGGATAGGAACCATAACCGACAATATGATCATGCGAGCTATAACATGGAATCCCAATGTTGCCTCTACATCGGAGGAAAGGGAAATCTACTAGACTAGGTAGACTCTAGCCTGCTAGGTGGGTCATGCATACGCTATATGTGGATCCACTAGCTAGGCCCAAAAGGCAAATCCTACGGTGGTATATAGTTTATGAGACATGAGGTTGATACTAGGGATTTTGGTAGGGCCCTCACCTCAAGTCCACTCGGTTCTAAGTCAAATCCCACGGAAATACATACATAGAATAGAAATCATAATTACATATATCATAGTCATGATCATAGGTTTGAAATCATAGAGTAGCTCATTTTCGCAACATACTTATAATGTGAGAATTGTCCTTTCATCATTACAATCATATTTGCATAAACATAAGTGCAATGTGGGCATTTTCCTTCTACATTACAAGTCATACATAATAGTTCATAACATAATTGAAATACGTAATCATAATTCATACTTTGAAAATTCATGACCATAGCTTGTACTTGAAATTAGGGTAAGACATGAGTGCATGATCAATTGACTTGCAAATTATGAAATTGACTTGAAAACATACATGATCATAAAATTTATATCAGCCCATAGATAATTAATAAAGATAATATCATTTGGAAGTAAAATTGAAAATACCATAATTAATATCATGAACCATAGAGATCAAAATAGGAGAATTCATGAGAAAACTCTTCAATTTAATGCAATAACCATCAATTTATATCAAAATAGACTCATGATCATACTTTGATTCATAATTTATGCAATAGGAATAGAGATCATAAAACCCATAAAATACCATATTTTAATTTGATAGAAAACCTTGAGAAATTGATTGGACTTCATGGATAAAAGAATCCATGAATCAATACCCACATACCTTAAGTGAGAATACCAAATAATTTGGAAGAACTTGAGAGTTTTGATAGAGAGTGAATTTATTTGAAGTCTTCAATGGAGCCCTTGAGAGTCTTTTGTAGAGAGAGAAATATTTCAGTAGGTGAATTATACAAGAATAAATAGAATTAGAGGTTTAGGTAAATTTATAGAGTTGAATTAGGTCCTAAAAACGTCTAGGTTCATTAGCTAATAATTTAGGGAAAAGTCTAAAGTGCCCTTACTAAAAACTAAATTCGGCCAAAAATACATTGCCAGGTCCGCGACGCAGAGGCAAGCAAGTCCGCGATGCGGACTTATAGCGCCCCTTACTAGTTTGCGCAGTTCCTTGAGAAATCTATTTTTCGATCTACGGGTCTTAAAAAATCCACCGAATCTATCTTCTTGTGGATTTTGACCCCTGATCGATAGTCCGAACTCAGATTCACCAAAAAGATTATGGATAATGCATTACACGGGTGGCCTATTCCTAAGTGATTCTTAAGGCACTTGTGAGTATTTTGAGGGATTTTACAAGGTCATTTTGAGAATCAAGTTGTGCAACATTTTTGGGTACAAGCTCAATAATGCATTTAGAACTTTTTCACGGAGTCATTTTTGAGATTTCCATCATGGGTCCCACAATCCCCTTTTGACCAATTTTGTGTCTGTTTCCAAAAAAATGTAATTTCTATGTCAAAATGTTCGTATCGACGATGTGATCAATATTTAAATAGTGCAGAGGCATTTAGAGTTGTTCTAGGAGTGAAAAGCTACCAAGAAGTAGATTTAGAGGGCGCATTTTTGGCTTCGAGCTAGGCTACTGTCTTTTTTATTTTGATTGAGCTTTATAAGGTATTGTATAGTAAAATTTTATTGTGACGGGTTTTTATCAATTTCTAAATTTTTGGTTCTTTGTCCTAGTATGAGCCTTAGGCTAGGTTCTCTTTATAAGAATTTCAGTCTAGCTGGTAAGACTGTTGATTGTGCCTTAGGTTGCCCTTGATTAGCTCATTTTAGGTGGCTCATTCGATGTTGATGGTAGTTGGTGGATTTGTTCCTTAGAATTAATTTTGGGATGAAACTTAGTTGATGTAGCCGTTGTTGGAGGGAGTCTCCTAGACTTAGTGTCCTTCTCTATTGTAGTACCTCTTTTGAAGCTTTGGTGTAGAGATTACCACCAGCTTAGGCTTGTGAATTACTGTTGGATCCCATTTCTGGATTTAGAGCTAGAATCCCCTATGCTCTCTTTTGTATTTTGGCGGGGCTTGATTTGTTTAAAATCTCATAGTTGTATTACTAGTTGGTTCTGGAGGTATTGATTGACTAGATTAGCACCTGTTTCCTCATTTCCTCTTCCTTTTTACCTAGTTAGGGTTCAGTTACTATTTGGACCATGTGATTGAGTTAGAGGAGTAGATTTGAGCTTTAGGCCTTGATTAAAGGTCGGTCACATTTGTTAACCTAATTTTCATTCTCTAGAGGGTAAGGTGCTTGTAGAGTCATTATTTTATGTGATTGTGCATGTTGTTTGGGTGCTGGTGATGGAATGCATTGCATTGAATTATTTTTTTTTTCACGAATGTAGTCAATCCCGGTGCATGCATTGGTACTTGGCATTGATTTAATAAAGCTGGATTGTAACCCAAACTATTTTATACTGATTTTGAAAGGGATGTCGTACTACATTTATTACTACTCTTTTCAGTGGAGTGTAGGAATCGAAGATGTGTTTATTTTATTATATTGATTTGAGGTATCGAGGATGCGCTCATTTTTATGGTACTCGCCCGGCCGTAGAAATTTTTGACCTTTTCTATACTAATATGACTTTTTATCTTCAGTCATCACGACGGATTGGAGTTTGATGATCAGTCATATAAATTGATATTTTTATTGATATAAGACCTGGATTGGGACAAGACAGGTATATAGAGGCATTCTCAAGCCCTCCATGGCTATCTAGAGAGGCGTAGGGATCCTATTGCCTGGATGGAACTTGAAGTAGGTGTATATATCTTGGTATGAGGCACTTGGCACTAAAGGTACTATTTGTTTTATTGTATGACTCTTATTCATATGTGCAGTACTTAGTTCCAGCATAGTTGTTCGTACTTGTCAGTAGTATGGGATACCATGCGAGTTTACCTATTTGTGAGTGAACATCCTGGGAAACCAGGGGCTTGGGAAGTACTTTCTTTCTATTTACGAACTTGTGGCGGTATAAATGATGGTCTCTTGTTTGAAGGTAGTTACTTCCCTTGTTCTTATTTATCTAAATTTTATTCAGGGATTTAGTGATACTGTCCTATGGGCCTTTATGTGATATATGTGTTTACTTTTGTTAGTAGGTAGTCACGTGGTTGTTCTCTTTCATAGTGTGTCATCATGAGTAGGTCTTGGGTTGACGCCACCAGGCTTCCATATTATTCTTGTTAGATCTTTGGAGCTCAGTCGGCTGATGCCTTCTGAGTGCCACTTGTTGGTACTCATACTACACTTTTGCACCCTATAGATGATAGTATGGATTTTTACTATTGATTTGGATATCATGCGGAGAAGTTCTTAGATTTTGGAGACTTGGGTGAGCTTTTGGCATTTAGCGTTGCTTATCTCCCTCTAGTTTGGCTTGGACTAGTCTTTATTTTGTATTCCGGGACAATCTATATTATTATTGTTGTATCTGTATAAAAACTGTGTACTTCCTTATTTAGTTTAGTAGCTTAACTACTGAGTGATACCAGGTCTTGAGTGTTATTTTATTGTATTGTTCTTATTCTTCTTCTTCTTATTATTATTATTCATTTCTTTTCTTTTAATTTTGATGGTTCGTTGCCTATGGTTCTGGACTGTAGAGTTAGGCTTACCTACTGGTGGATTGATAGTAGATGGCTTCATGACTTGAGAAATCAGGTCATGACAATAGCTAGTTGAGTTTCTATCCTACGAAGATTGGTGAGTCCTCATCTTATCGAGCATGAGTTATGAGTTTTTGTTTTTCTAAAGAATTTTGTTACATTAATATGAGGGTGATCTAGGGAAATTTCTTAAGCCTTGCCCATATTGATTAGTAGAGGCATCGTTCGACAAATTATTTATAGTCTATGTTGTTATACTCCTATACTTTTATGACCTATGTGTTGAGATTTTCTTATGTCATTTCTGCTTTACTTTATCTTCTACATGCTTAAGATATGTCAAGAGGCTTGGTTGGGGCCCTTCGGCATTTTGATAACTGTTTCATGGGTTGGCCCTAATTTGGATTGTGAAAAACTTGGTATCAAAGCACAAGGTTTAAGAGTGTCCTAGGGAGTCCAACATACCACATCAAGTAGAGTCTTATTCATGGGTGTGAAGTGTGCCACATCTATGAATAGATGGCTATAATCCATTTTTATGAAATCCTAACTTCTTTCATGATCTATACCGTGCGATAGAGTGTCCTATAAAACCTCTAAGAAGAGTACCTTTCCAAGAGGGGTCAATGCTAATGGAGACTAAGCTCCTCTGGTTCGTCACGAAAATTATCCTTTGCCCGACCAAGTGGCTAATGCAGAGTTTCAAACTCTATCACTATGCTAGCTCATGTTGTGGCCAACCAAGGAGGATTTTCTCCTCCTTATGCTCCTACTTTAGCATATATAGTGAGGGACTTTTCAAGGATGAACCTCCCAAGTTCCATGGCTTAAAGGTAGATGAATATCCTAAAGAGTTCATTGATGAGGTGTATAGGGTTGTGGACATTATAGGGATGACTTCGGAAGAGAAATCGGAGTTGGCGGCCTACCAAGTCAAGGGTATTTCCCAAGTTTGGTACACTCAATGAAAGTCCGAGAGAGTTAATGAAGGTCCTATTAGTTGGGAAGTCTACAAGCTTTCTTTTCTTGATCGTTTCTTCCCACTTGAGCTAAGCGAGGCAAAAGTAATAGAGTTTATTTAATCTCAAGAGAGTCCACATAAGTGTGAGGGAGTATGCCCTTAAGTTCACCAAGCTATCTAAGTATGATCCTTCTTTGGTTGCAAATCCCCGTGCTTGAATAAGTCAATTTATATCGAGAGTGTCTGACTTGATTGCTAAAGAATGTCGAACTGCTATGCTTGTGAGAGAAATGGACATATCTCGGTTTTATACCTATGCCAAACAAATGGAAGGAGAAAAGCTTAAGGAGAGAAAGATGAGGAAGCCCAAGAGGGATCGGTTTGAAGGCAGGTTCTATAATGCTAAGAACAATGGTGGTAATGACAGTTTTCATCAAGGCCAAAGAGTCCATGGTCAAGGTTCCTCTCAATATTTAGGCCAAAGTTTTGAAAAAGGTAGGGTACCCAACCCTAGAGTTCAAAGTGGTGGTATTGGTGAGTCTACTCCTCCTAAGTGTACCAAGTATGAGAGGAATCATGAGGGTAAGTGTTTGGTTGGAATGGGTTCTTATTTTGGGTGCGGTAAAATAGGGCACAAGATCTCCGAATGCCTTAACAAAGGGAGAGAAAGATGTCCTCAAGGATAAACTATTGAAGGTGGATAAGCTCAATAAGGCGGTGGACAATGCCAAAATAGGTTCTATCCCTACATAATAGGCAAGATGTAGATGATACTCCCAATATTTTTATGGGTATGTTATGGGTCTTTACCTTTTATGTTTATTCATTACATGATCTGGGTGCCAACTTGTCTTTTGTTATTCCTTATCTTGCTACGATATTTGATGTATTCCTCAAAATTTTATTAGAGCCTTTTTTGGTTTCTACTCTCGTTGGTGATTTGGTGTTATCTAAGAGGGTTTATAGATGTAACACCCCCTGAAAATTTTGTATATGATGTTCCAATTCTCGATGAAATGATATCGCTTTTGTATTTTGGACATAAATTTTAATACGATGGTCCAAATTAGGTGATTCAAATTTCTAAATAACCCAACATCATTACCTATGACTTTTGTGAAGACCATATTTTAAGTATCAGAGGTTAAGTATGTCAAATAAATTAATTATTGCAAGACATGGTGCTTTGATGAAATGGAGTATTTGTAGAAGAAATATCATATATCACTGTAGGATGATCCAAATAGGTTGATTCTTGAACGACATAAAAATAGACTTCTAGAGCAATAATTCATATAAAGACACCAAATCCTAATGAAGAAGTTATCTTTTTCAAACGTAGCTACAAAAAAGGGTATTTTGCTAAAAGAAGATTTATGTCACCAACCATGAAAAGATCTAGATCCATTTGACACCACTCATGACATCACAATCTTCCATTAAATTTTCATATTTTTCTTTATAATTATTTTAATTATTGTTATGTCACTCTTTCACACTTATAAATACCCATTTTATTTCATCATTTTATTCATAAAGCTTTCTCAAGAAACTTTTCTCTCTATACACTGCTTTTCTCATTATCAAAATATAGTTTTAGTTCTATTAGTATAGAAATACTATTTCGGTGATTCATATACTCCGGGTAGTACACAAAATGCTCCAGCGAGGAGAAAATGCTAGAATTCAAGAGTGTTTATTAAGTCCTTCGATTCTGAGTAACGCTTTGGATTCCAGGTATGTAAGGCTTCAATGAGAGTACTCCTTCCACTTTCATACCTAAAGTATTTTGGTTAATATGATAAATTATGTTTATTTTCTTTAAGCTTTACTCAAGTTATGTGGGTGTTTATCCATGGATTCTTCCACCCATGTAGTTCAAAACTCTTTCAACTAAATCTCTTGATTTCAAGTAAAATTTTTGTATAAGTAATTCTTATTTCTACTTAATAGAATGAATCATGGTTAAACTAATGATTATTGGTCTATTTTGATGCAAAATAATTTCATATATATAAATTGATGGTTTGCAAGTATTTCTCTATTTTGCTCTTTAAAGGTACTCAAAATTCATGGTGGGTTGTTTAAAATATGATTTTTAATTGATGGATTTTAAAGTATTTATGTATAATTTCATTTACATGCATGTTTTAAAAGTTGAAGTGAGTTGAACCTACCTAGTTTAAATATGTTTTCAATGAAGTTGACTTGAAAGGTTTTACTCCAAATAAATGTTTATGAAAGTAATATCTATGATCAAAATAGAGTCTTATGAAATTAAATAATGATGAAATGATATGAATGGTAGATTCTTTATGCAATAAGGACAATTCTTGCATATTTGAATTACCAAAGGTTTTAATGAGCTATTCTATCGAATATGATGTTTTGAATTCTCAATCTATATGCTATGAATATTTTGAAGTATTAAACTATTCTGTGGATTGACTTATTACCAAATGGGTCATTGAGGTGGGATTCGGTAAGGAAATCCTAGTAGCAAATCTTTGTCTCATTAACTATGTGCCAGCATAGGAGCCCTTATAGGCTTAGGCTAATGGATCCACAAATATCCCTTAAAGTTAAAGTTAAGGAAATGAATGAAGTTGACGGAGTTCTACTCGGCAAGTAGTCTCCCCAGCCAATGTAGGGGGTTATGTTGGATTCCATGTAATTGCTCGCATGGTCTTAAATATCGGTTATGGTCATCTTCCCACAAAATGAATGTTTTAAAGGATATCTATATGATTGATTATGCATGCATTGTATTATATTTCATATTACATAAATATTTTAATGTTTCCTCAATGTTCATGCATGCTTACATACTTAGTACATTCAAATTACTAACGCATACTCTTTTGCCTACATGATATCACCGTGTCGGGACTGGTGCTCCTCCTTATTCTCCTCCACGTGGCTAGTTGAGATTTTATTTGAAGACTACTTTTGGTGAGTTCCCATGTTTCGGGAACAATACTCCTTTATCCTTCTAGTTTATGATATGTTGAGATCTTTAGATACTTACTATGATATTTCTTTCTATTATGATTGAGGGTGTGCTAGGAACTTATCTTAGCCCCGTTAAATCTAAAAGTTAGAGGTATTGTCGGATATATGTAAGTTGAAGATTTACTATTATCATTTCCTCTTGGTTATTGATTATCATAACCTATGAAAGGCTAAAAGAATGCTAAGAGGCTTTTTAAGGTACTTTTGGGTTCCTCATTCACCATGTAAGGTCTAGGCCTTAGGCTTTGGTCATGAAAAACTTGGTATTAGAGCCTGAGGTTTTGAATGGTCCTTGGAGTCCAACATACCACATCAAATAGGATGTGTTCATAGTTGTGAAGCGCACCATAACTATGAATACGAGACTATGAGATGTTTAGGAAAGTTTTCACCTCTTTCAAATTCATGTCGTGCCTTAGAGTGTCCTAAGATTTCCTTTAACTAATGACCCATTTCATGTTCTCTAGATAATGACTCGTGGAAGAGCACCTCTGAGATCAAAGGTTGATGAAGAGGACCAAGCTCCTCCAGTCCTAATTACCTACATCATGAGAAAGGGGTAAACCATACCAAGTTTTGCAATATCATTACGTTGTTGAATTAAGTCATACCCAACCAAGGGAATCAAGGTGTTCCTCCTCCCCAAATGCAAAATCTGATATCTAAGATTCGGGATTTCTAAAGGATGAATCCGCCCGAGTTAGATGGTTCTTAACTAGATGAGGAACCTATAGAGTTCATTGATAAGGTGTACCGGATTGTGACTATCATGAGTGAGCCACCGAATGAGAAGGACGAGCTAGTGTCCTATCAACTCAAAGGTGTGGATTGAGTGTGGTACAAACAATGGGTTATTGAGAGGGATGGAGAAAAAGGGCTGAAGGATGGGAAGAGTTCAAAGGTTCCTTCCTAGACTGCTTCTTCCCATTAGAGCTAAGGGAGGCCAAAATCAAAGAGTTCATCCACCTCCATCAAGGGACTATGAGCGTGAGAGAGTATGCTCTCAAATTCACTAAGTTGTCAAAGTATGCTCCCTTGATGGTGTCCGACCCAAGAGCTAGGATGAGTAAGTTTATTTCCAGTATCTCAAGCTTAGTGTCCAAAGAGTGCAAAACAGCCATGTTGGTCAAGGAGATGGACATTTCTTGGTTAATGACTTATGCAGAACAAATTGAAGAATAGAAGTTGAGAGAGAGATCAAGGGGGTTCAAAAAGGCTAGAGTGGATGGTGGAGAGTTTAACCCTGAAAGGTCCAGTTATGGTAACAATGGAAAAGGCCAAGGTGGACAAAAGTTTGTGGGACAAGGTTCCTACAATACTCCTTTTCCAAGGTTCGACAAGGAAAAGGGTGCTATACTAATAGTTCCAAGAGAGAATGTTGTTGCTCAAACTTTCCTCACTTGCAAGAAGTGTGGAAGGACTCACAAAGGGAAATGCTTAGTCGGCTCCAATGCATACTTTAAGTGTGGCAAAATGGGCCACCATGCTAGGGATTGTGGAGGTGGTGGTGGTAGGCCTCAAAGACAAATTGCTCATGGTCAACAAGCCCAAGGAGGTGTCCAATGCACCAACCACTTTTATTCCTTGCAAGGAAGACAAAAGGTTGAGGATGCACCCAATGTCATTACCGGTATGTTAAAGGTCTATGCTTTTGATGTGTATGCACTATTAGATCTGGGTGAAAAATTTATCGTTTGTTACTCTATTCCTTTCTAATAGGTTTGATGTGTCATCCGAAATGTTATTAGATCCCTATTTGGTGTCTACCCTCGTTGGTGAGTTGGTTATTGCTAGAAAGGTCTATAGGAGTTGTCCCATATTTATCTTGCATAAATTTATTCCTTGTGATCTCATTGAGCTTGACATGGTAGATTTTGATATCATTCTTGGGATGTATTGGTTACATGCATCTTATGCTTCCATAGATTGTAGGACTTATCGAGTCAAGTTCCAATTAATAAATGAGAACGTTATTGAATGGAAGGTCCATGATTCAGTGGTCAAGGTTAAGTTCATTTCTTATCTTAAGGCTCAAAAAATGATTGCTAAGGGTTATATTTACCACATTGGTCATATAGTGTCCAGTGATGGGATCAAGGTTGATCCTAACAAAATAGAGGCAGTTAAGAATTGGACTAGTCCATTGTCTCCTTCAGACATTATGAGCTTCTTGGGTCTAGCCGGGTACTATAGAAGGTTCGTTGAAGGATTTTCTTCCATCTCACCTCTTCTGACGAATTGACCCAAATGAAATCCAAATTCATATAGATGAATGAGTATAAAAAGAGCTTCCAGACCTTGAAAGATCGTCTTACCTCCGCTCCTATTTTGACTCTACCGGAAGGATTAGAAGGGTTTGTGGTTAATTGTGATGCTTCAATGATTGGTTTAGGTTGTGTATTAATGCAAGACGGCAAGGTCATAACTTATGCTTTTAGGCAATTAAAGGTGAATAAGCATAACTACCCTACCCATGACCTTGAATTGGTGGCCATTGTTTTTTCTTTGAAGATTTGGCGGCATTACCTCTATGGGGTGCATATGGATGTGTATACCGATCCTAAAAGTCTTCAATATGTGTTCAACCAAAATGACCTTAATCTAAGGCAAATGAGGTGGCTAGAACTCCTTAAGTACTATAACATGAGTGTGCACTATCATCCAAGTAAAGTCAATGTGGTTTCTAATGCACTTAGTAGAGTGTTTATGGGGAGTATGGCCAATGTGGATGAAAGAAAGAGGGAGTTGGTGAAAGATGTTCATCGGTTGTCTAGATTAGGGCTGAAGTTCTGTGATAATCACTAATGATGGTCGTATGGTTGTTCAAAATAAGTTCGAGTTCTCTTTGGTGGTAGATGTTAAATCAAAGTAAGATCTTGACCCGACGTTTATCGATTTAAAGAAGTTTGTAAAGGAAACGAAGATAGGGTTCTTTTCTCAAGGAGGAGATGGGGTGCTATACTACCAACGTCGGTTATGTATTTCGGATGTTGATGACCTAAGAAGTGTGATCTTGATGGAGGCTCATAATTCTACATACTCCATTCATCCCAGTTCAACGAAAATGTACTGAGACTTAAAAGAGTTCTATTGGTATGGAGGCATGAAGAAGGAAATAGCACGGTTCAGGTCCAAATGTCTGAATTTCTAACAAGTGAAGGCCGAAAATCAAAGGCTGGGTAGCCTAGCCCAAGACATTAAAATCCCTACTTGGAAGTGGGATGATATGAATATGGATTTTGTAATAGGTTTGCCTCATACCAGAAATTATCATGATTCGATTTGGATAATTGTTGATAGAATGACTAAGTCGGCTCACTTCCTACTGGTCTAGACTTCCTATAGTTCCAAAGACTATGCCAAGTTGTATATTCGAGAGTTGGGGAGGTTTCATGGTGTGTCGTTATCCATTATTTCAGATCGTGGTACTAAATTCACTTCTCACTTTTGGAGATCATTTCAAAAGGGCTTCGATACTAAGGTAAAATTGAGCACCGCATTCAATCCTCAAACTGATAGGAAAGCCGAAAAAATGATTCAAACACTAGAGGATATGTTAAGGGCTTGTGTGTTGGAGTTTAAAGGAAATTGAGATGATCATCTACCTCTCATTGAGTTTTCCTATAATAATAGTTACCACTCAAGTATTGAGATGGTGCTTTTTGAGGCTTTGTATGAGAGCCGATGTAGATCCCCGGTTGGTTGGTTTGAAGTAGGTGAGATGACCTTGTTGGGACCCAATTTGGTACTTGATGCTTTAGAGAAGGTGAATATCATTAGAGAAAGGTTGAAGACGGCTCAAAGTCGTAAAAAGTCCTATTCCAACACTAGAAGAAGGGATCTTGAGTTGAATGTGGACGATTGAGTGTATTTGAAGGTTTCAACCATGAAGGATGTGGTTCGGTTTGGTAAGAAAGGGAAATTGAGCCCTAGGTATGTAGGTCCTTATAGAATCGTGAGACGTGTTGTCAAGGTTGAATATGAGTTGGAGTTGCCATTGGAAATGTCCATGGTTTATCCTGTATTCCATGTGTCTATGTTGAGAAAATATGTGGGTTATCCTAGTTCCATTGTTCTTTTGAGAGTAGTGAATGTTGAAAAAAACTTGACCTATGAAGAAGTTCCGATTGAAATTTTGGACCAGCAAGTTAAGAGATTGAGGAAAAAAGAAGTTGCATCTATTAAAGTCCTTTGGAGGAATCAACAAATCGAAAGTACTACATGGGAAGCGGAAGTGGATATAATTAAGTGATACCCTCATATTTTTTCCTCTACCCAAACCTAAGGTATTAAGTTGTCCTTGCTCAATTACTTGAAATCCTTGCATTTCAACTTTTCTTGTCATATGCTTGCAAAATTATGAAATATATTTCGAACGATGTTTTAAATTACACTATTGCATTAATGATGGGTTGTTGGTTTACACTCTACTCTACTCAAGCTATGTCTTTTCTCATTCGAGGAAGAATACTCCCAAGGGGGAGATAATGTAACACCCCCTAAAAACGTTGTATATGATGTTCCAATTCTCGATGAAAATGATATCACTTCTGTATTTTGGGCATAAACTTTAATACGATGATCCAAATTAGGTGATTCAAATTTCTAAATAACTCGAACATCATTACCTACAACTTTTGTGAACACCATATTTTAAGTTTTGGAGGTTAAGTAGGTCAAATAAATTAATTGTTGCAAGACATGGTGTTGTGATGAAATGGAGTATTTGTAGAAGCAAAATCATATTTCAGTGTAGGATGCTCTAAATCGGTTGATTCTTTAATGAAATGAAAGCAGACTTCTAGAGAAACAACTCATATGAAGACACCAAATCCTAATGAGGAAGTTATCTTTTTCAAATGCACCTACGAAAAAGGGTATTCCATTAAAAGAAGGCTTATCTCACCAACAATGGAAAAATCTAGATCCATTTGACATCACCCATGACATCACAATCTTCCATTAAATATTTAGATTTTTCTTTATAATTATTTTAATTATTGTTACGTCCCTCTTCCACACCTATAAATACCCATCTTATTTCATCATTTTGTTAATCAAGATTTCTCAAGAAACTCTTCTCTCTATACACTCCTTTACTCATTATCAAAATATAGTTTTAGTTCTTAGTAGTTTAGAAATACTATTTTGTGATTCATATACCCCAGATAGTACACAAAACGCTACAGCGAGGAGAAAATGCTTGAATTCAAGAGTGTTTATTAAGTCCATTGATTCTGAGTAACGCTTCGGATTCCAGGTATGTAAGGCTTCAATGAGAGTATTCCTTATACTCTCATGCCTAAAGTATTTTAATTATATGATAAATTATGTTTATTTTCTTTAAGATTTACTCTAAGTTATGTTAGTGTCGATATTAAAAGTAATATCCCTATTCCCATCTGAGTTAGTACCTTCTGGAATTTAAATAATTGAGTGAGTTATTCTTGAGTTTGACATTTTGAGTTTTTGAATTGTATTTGTACCTTGAGTAAAGTTCATAGCTTGGTCATAATTTGAGGATGAATGATCCCAATGGGGATATATTATAACGGCTCATACTAATCTAGCCTAGATCAAGTTCAAGAACAAAGAGAAAACTTAAGAAAAAGTAAGTAAAGTGGATTGCCCAGTACCCACGAGTGGTAGCTACAATCTGTAGTAAGTCAAGAGTCTGTCATCTCCTCTCCTTACCACCTATGACTCGTAGGTAGCTATCTATAGGTCACTCCTTTACCAATTCAAATCACTGTGGTCAAGAACCACTTCTACGACCCCACCGTACGAGTCATAGAGAACCCTATGAGTCGTAGTAGTGGCCCGTGGAACCCCTCTATACTTAGCCAATTTCAGAGATCAAAGTCAGTACCTATGGGACTAAGTGACGACCCATCAAAAGTTCCATGGACTATAAAAAGGACTCATAGACCCATTGACATGATTCCAATAGCCTACGAATTGTACCTGAGTCCTATGATTGGGTCCTACAACCTGTAAGCACTCCTACGAGCTGTAGCAAGTGGCTCATAGACTCCACCCTCTAAAAGACCCTTGGTTTCTTTTTTATGAATTAGCTAGATGACTTGTATAAGGGTCTACAACTAGGAAGGTTGTCATATACCCAATAGTGCAATTTCAGAATGTCTAATTTTTGGAATAAGGTTCCTATGAGTGACCTTCTACGATCCGTAGGAGTTCCTATGGTTCGAAGGAAGGCACCCGTAGATAGCCCATTCTATTTTAATTAGGAGTATTTTGGTCTTTTCCCCACCTTTCCCAAACATAAATGTCATGACCCAAGCCTAGGGCCTAGACGTGACACGGCGAATGAGACACCCAGAAGTACCTCACCCAAGCCTCTTAGCATTCATTAAGCATTTCATTGGTAGTGATAAACAAATTAAGCGAAAAATAAAAGGAATGTAGGGACTAAGGGTCTTCACATTTAATAAGAGTCAAAGATAACATAACATATTTTTCTATGTCTAACCATGTCTTCTACATTAAAGACTTAGCGGGGGCTAAGACATGTCCCTAGCTCACCCTCAAAATAAGTGTCAAGAAATGCCTTAATAAAAGTCTTAATATTCTACATAAACTAAGCTTAGAATAAAAGGGATGTTATTCCTGAACCATGGGAACTCACCACAAGCAATCTTCAAAACTAATTTGAGATAGCCACATGGAGGAGGTCGAGGAGCGACATCGGTTCCTACATGGTGATATCATGTAGGCAAAAGTATGCGTTAGTACTTTGAATGTACTAAGTATGTGAACATGCAATGCCATATATCATTATCCAATAAGGTAATACAATGGACCATGCTAGAACCTTGTATTCATTTGAACTACTATTTGGAGTTATGAAGCTTAGTCAATGAAATATTGAAACCATCATGAATCATAAAAGAAAACTAAACATTATAGAGGTAATAATGAGTCATTATAAGAAACCATATACTTGCAAAATACCATGAATAGTAAATAAGTATACCATAAACCTTTTGAAAGAAATCTTCAGTTTTGTGAGAGCATATACTTTACTTTGTGATAGACATAGTAGATATCATATGATATATCTTAAACATTGGAAGAGGGATCTTGTACCTTTGTGAGAGTGACCGTTAACCGACATAAATCATGTGAGCTATAATATGGCGTCCCAATGTTACCCCTACATTGGAGAAAAAGGGGGAGAATACTTGCCAAGGTAGACTCCGTCATGCCTAAGTGGATCCACTAAACTATTGTGTGAATTGGGTACTCACCCCTAGTTCTTAGACTCGGGTACTCACCTCCAAGCCTTGAAATTTTGGGTACTCACCTCTTAGAGATTTGGGTATTTTCCTCTATCTCCTTTATATCTACGGTGGAACGTAGTTTTGTGATATGGGTATTCACCCCTAGTCCAGCATTGCTAGGTAAGCTCTTAGCAGAATAACATTTAAATGTCATAATAACATAAGCATTTATATAACTTTAACATAAAATCATCATTCCATGGAATATCTCATTAAAACCTTTGGATTATAATATCATCATGGCTGCCTTGCCCTATTTACCAATTTATTAATGAACCTTATCTTATAAGAAAATTAGGTCTACAATCAGTGATGGTATTTCGGATACCATGCTAATTGGACCTTCCTTTTTGGAAAAATGTTCAAAAGCATTGACGACTTATAGGGATGTCATACATGTCATATCATAACCTTAAATATTTCATTTGATTTAATGTGAGAATTGTCCTTTCACATTGAAACCTTACTTTGGCTAAGAAACTCTTTCATCAATCAATCATTTCGTAAAGACTCCCCTTCATAAACATTTACTTTATAACATTCATTGGAGTCAAACTTTGTTTCAACTTTACTTTATAATAGGAAACTAGGTGGGTTCAAAGCAATCAACTTTCAAGTCATTTAAATCAATGTTAGCATGTATGAGAGTGAAAGAATTTATCATTTAAACATCTTAAAATAACCCACCAATATAATTTAAAACTACTTTCAAGCCTTCATAGAAGGGCCTTGATAAATCATCCATTTCATGTAAATAAGAATCACCATAAGTCAACATAGATAAATAAACTTCAAATATTCAAAAATTTATACATTTGAAATCGTTGGATGAAAATCCATAAAACTCATCACTTGAAATTGAGAGTCAATATACATATATATCAATAGGAGTAAATAAATATAAAATATATCATAATATATGCATTTGGAACCATCATGTAAAATTCCATAACATTTCATCATTTAAAATTGAAATACTAAGTTGAGAAAATATTTGGGCTCCATGGGAGGAAGAACCCATGGATGAAAACCCACATACCTTAGACTAGAACTTGAAGAAAGCTTGATTCTTGGTCATCAATATGGAACTTTGAATCCTTTTAATTTGAGAGAAAAATTAGAGGGGATGATTTGAGAGAGAGGAAGATGAAGTTTAGGGTTTTGGGGAGGTGAAAGACTAAAAAATGACCCCCAAACACGTCCAAGTACGTATATATTTGTTTAGGTTATTATCCAAGATGCCTTTCATCAAAAAAATTTAGAAAATGGGCTCAAAACCATGCAGGCGCGATAGTGGCATGCACCACCACAGGCCAAACTTCTGTACCTAGTTTCAGGGCACTCTACTGGCATGCCGCGCCTAGCCCAAAACTGCTGCAGCAGTAGTCTTTGGTAAAATGATCATAATATTTGACTCTGAACTTTTAATGAGATGAATTGGTGGCGTTGGAAAGAGGACTCAAAGACCTTTAATTTGATAGGTCATATCACACCTAATTGCTTCTAGAATAGGAGATATAGGTATTTGAAGTTGTCCCTATTATGGACTCATACGAAAACTTAGTCGATGGGAATTCTTTGGACTTGGCTTGGTGTTAGATGTCTCTTATGACCCTAAAACACATATAATGCACTTAAAATACTTAGCAATTGATCCTAACTCATATATACAACTAGAAGTCATTGATTTTGATCCTATATGAATATGAAGAATGGTTTGGGTCTTGGTGTAGAGAAATTTGGGGTGTTACATTAAACCAACCAATTTTAGGGCTAAAATTAGTCCCTTATCAGCACCAAAAAGGGTTTTTCTCTCATTAACACTTAGAAACTTTTGAGATCACAATTTGTAGAGAACATGAAGAAGAGATATGATTCTAGAGTTTCAGACGAGATCTTTAAATTCTAACTAGAAAAATCTTCGTTATAGGTATATAAAGTTATTGGTACGTTGGAATAAGTTTATCCTCGTGCCCTACATCTTTGTACAGTCATGTTAAAATTTGATCTTGAGCTTCAATTCTGATAAAGTGAATTCTTAAGTATTTATATTATTTTTTATTGAGTTATTGTACATATATAAATATATGTTGAAGATCTTTATGAGTTGAATTATTGAGACGTTTATTTATGTTTGCATTCACATAACCATACTTGAGTTTTGCATTAAATATTTTATGTTGAAAGAATGATTTTTGTCGTTATTTAATTTACAAAGAGTTGAGTTTAACAAGTCCCTTGATGCCTATTAGCAAGCATGAATATTAACACATTTTAAATTTCTACTCTAAAAATTGAGTTGAGAAGTTAATGTATGTTTTAAAATGCATTACTAAGATTTGATATTACCTACCTTTAAGAGAAGAAATGAGTTAATAATAGTTGATGCAAATTGATGTAAAAGTCCAATGAGTCTAGATGAGATATATTTTGAGTATTTAACTCACTTGACGTATATGAACATAACGAGTATTTTGGAAGTAGCATTGAGCATAGACATAAGCAAGAGTTTAGATAACTCAATCTCCATAAACTACATAGACAACGATGGATAGGTTTGTGCCATTCATTCGGGTGATTCCTCGTAGTCCAAAAAGAGGAATTTTATATATGGATCCAAAGATGTGACGTCCTTTACCCTGGCAAGGTATTGAACAACTATGGTAATGACAGCACTTTAGTGTATCGTCACTGGCTCATAAGTAATGGTTGTTGGTTAGAGAAATTCCCCAAGAAATAAAATATCATATTTTTATATACTGAGTTACATTTCTTATTTCATGTCTTTTAAAGCATTGTCCTTTATTATATTACATGATTTATTGGCCGAGTTGAGCTTTTAATGTTCAGTTTCTTGAGTTGAGTAAGATTCCTTTCATCCATTTTATGTACCGTACATTTTATTTACAGACATCATTCAACCTTCATTGTTTTATGATACAGATACATGTGTTAGAGATCATCAATTGGCGGACCTTTGAGGATATGCATTCTCGTTCTTTTGGTGAGATCTCTTTGAATTTAGAGATGCTCCTTCTTTATCAGTTTCCTTTATTCATATTAGTTCTTTTAAGGTTATTGTGGGCTTGTCTCGATACCTTTTTTTGTAGTTAGTAGAGGCTTCATAGACTGAGTGGAGTGGAGTCACTATGAGTTCTTCAGAGTTTGTTTTAAACCATTATTTCATTATTTAAGTTATGACATTGAGTTATATTTTAAATCTGAATACTTTAATTTATTTTTTAATGATGAGGATGTTTTACAAATGCCCACTTAAGCTTCTATTTTCATAAGTTGAGTCTTCCGATGAATGAGTTAGCCAGGCCAAGGGTTTTCTTGGGACCAGCAATAATTTTTGAGTATTAGTCATATCGAGGGTGTAGGCTCGAGCATGACACATATGCATTGCCTATCACTAGTATAATTAATTGTTGTTTGTAGAGGTGCCTGTTGGATTATGTTTCATGTTGTGTACATTTTGGGCTTATCAAGATCAAATTAGGTTATTATTTAATAATAATTTTGTATTCTTGTGTTGAATTTATAGTTGGTTATGTGTGTCTCTTAGAGTTGCCTATATATTGGTGTCTCCTTATTTGTCTAGATGGGATTGACCATTTTGGGTTGTTATGATGAGTAGCTATGTTTTTGTTAGTGTATCTTTGGTTAGTTGACTTAAATAGTAAGAATTTTGTTGTGATTAGGTTGTTGGGCTATTTCTTTTGGGTTGGGCTAGTGATTTCAGGTGCTTCTCTTTTCCTTGGTTATCAACATCTGTTATCATTATCCCTTTATTAGTGCTTACTTTTACTGCGTTGTTTCTCTTCTTTAGCTACTTGTGATATGTACTCCTACTCTACATGTTATTTATAAGCATTGTCTTTTGAGGTCAGTCGGTGTATACCTATTGAGTAATATTTGATTTTTACCCATACTATACTTCTGCAGCTTGCAAATCATACTATGTGTTCTTGTTGTTGACGTGTACCTCATGAGCTTTTGATTCGGAGACTAGGGTGTGCTCCTGATATTTGAAGTTTCCATTCTCCCTTTGTTTTGACTAGGGTCAATCTTTATTTTGTATTCAAAGACAACCCTATATGTATTTGTATTTACGTTGTTCTCCTGTTAAAAATTAGTAGCTCGTCTACCGACTGATACTAGGTCTTGGTGGCATTTTATTTATATTTGCTTCTATCTCTTCTCCTTTTATTTTCTGTATTTGTTCTCCATTTTATTTTATGTTGGCATTTCTTCCTTACTTTCAAGATATTTCTCTTCCGCATAATATATCATTGCTTCTGGATCAAGGTTATAGATTAGGCTTACTTACTAGTAGGCTGCTAGTTGATGTCTTCATGACCTAAGATTCCAGGTCATGACACACTAATTTTGAACTAAGACCATATGAAGAGATACAACTCAAAAGTATTGAGAAAGTTAACTGATATTAATAATTAAAAAAAGTATACAAATGGTGTATTCATGTAATAATTACATCAAAAATATTGAGGATTTTTTTTAAAAAAAATAACCCATCTTCTTCAAAAGAATCTAAAAATAGCGTAATGTCCCGTGGATCCTTAAGTACGGTATGAATACACCAAAACTGAAAAACCACTTAAGTTAATTGGTACAATATGAATATATCTCAAAGGCACTAAATATATCCAAATCAAACACAATAAAATACCTAGAGAAAAAATTGGAATCATTAAGGTATGTATCAATCAAGATACTCTTCATAATCAAATATACGATAATTATCTATATATCATAAAGAAGAGGTCATCGCAGGTACCTTGCACCCGTCAGCACAAAAAAAATATGACTCATCAAGAAAATTTATTAATACTAAATAAAAAATCAAATCTAAATTTTAAAGAAGAGAAAATCCAAAAAAGTGTAAACTGCAAGCAAACAATATTGAATAAAATAGATTACCTAAGATTTGGAGAGTTAATACAAATGATATATTGAAGAAACAATGTCACGACCTGCACTAGGGACTAGCCTGACACGACGATTAGGATTCTCGAAGAAACCCCAAGCAAGACTCTTAGCATAACATAAGCATCCATAGTAAATAAAGCATATAAAACTAAATCAAAATACGAAAGCAGAATCTCAATAAGGGGATAGGTCTCAATAATGAGAAAAAGATGATAAAATAGACTCCACGAATATCTAACATAACTCTACTAACTCGATGGGGGCATAAGACAAGTACCTAGATCACCTATGACAACATAAGAGTAATGAAGAAGACAAATAACAACATAAAGTAAAAATGTCTCATCCTCGAAACATGAAGACTTACCACCAAAAACTACTATAGCAAGCTCTAGCTATAAATGGGATGAATGTGATTGTCAACCCCTACATTATGATACAATGTAGGCAAAAGTATGTGTTAGTACATAAAAAGTACTAAGTATGTGAGATATGCATCAATAATGAAATAAGGAATAAATATTATGAACATAGGAGGAATGACCAATGTGATGAAAGCATGAATAAGACTTAAAAGCATTTGAAATCATGTCGAAAGAGTGTGGTCAATAAATCATGAACTTCATAGTAAGACTTATATCATTTTATACATACATACATATATATATATATATATAGATACACACACACACACACACACATATATATATATATATATATATATATATATATATATATATATGTAACTGGTAAAGTTGTTTCCATGTGACCAGGAGGTCACGGGTTCAAGCCTTGCAAATATCCTCTTGTAGAAATGCAAGGTAAGGGTACGTACAATAGACCCTTATCGTCAGGCCCTTCCCCGGATATTGCTCATAGCGGAAGCTTTAGTACATCGGGCTGCCGTTTTATATATATATATAACTTGTGTGAGATAGGACCTTTAACCTTATGAGATCTCGTGGACATGTGAGAGATATTAGTAGTCAAAGCATGAAATACCTTAAAAATTGTGAGAGAGACGTTTTACCTTTGTGAGAGCAACCGTTAACTGACATAAACCATGTAAGCTATAACATTGAGTCCAGATGTTACCCCTATACTATAAAAAGGGGGAGACTACTTTCCAAGGTAAACTCTGTCATGAATAAGTGGATCGACTAAGCTACACGAAGCATCAAGCCTCTACTATGGGTGACCCTCAAAAGAATCGAGCCTCTACTACAAGTGATTTTTTATCCTACGGTGGCACGTAGTTATGGAACAATGGGATCTTACCACATGTCTTTTGCCTCTATTATTTGAGAGAGCTTCTATCCCAAGGTCCAATCGGTGCTAGGTGAACTCTCGGCAGAATAGCTATAATCAAAATTTATAAAGTCATCATCATGTGCGAGGGGCCATATCTACTACCCGTCCACTATTTTAAAAAAAACTTAATCATAGAATAGCTTCTTCTTATGTGATTTGTATAATATGGGTATAGGCCTTCCATCATTATGAATCATTTTTGTAAAAAATCTCTAGGGCCTTAAGTCACCTTCTTCATCAAGGATCTTAAGTCACCCTTTCATTAACTTGATTAAAACATCCTGGAATCATCATTCATAATTTTTCATGAGTCATTGATAAACCTTGAAAATCATTCTTAAATCTTTCATTGAAATCAATTGAGGTCCATGATCAAGACTTATACTTGAATTAAGGTAAAAACATGAACATGATCAATTGATTTGGAAATCATGAAATTAACTTGAAAACATGGATGTTCATTTACTTTATATCAACCCATACATAATTCATGAAAATAATATCAATTGGGTGCACAATTGAAAATATCTATAATCCACATAATGAATCCTAGAGATCAATGTAGTAAAATTCAAAGAAAAACTCTTCAATTCCATGCAATAATTATCAATTTAAATTGAAATAGGATCATAGTTGAAAATCATAATTCATCCAATTGGAATAGGGATCATAAAACCCATAAGAATACATACTTTAACTGATTGAAAATAAAAGAATTTATTGGGTTCCATGGGAGAAAGTAACGTAGGATCAAATACCCACATACCTTGGGTGGATTCCTTGATTGAAGTTTAAAAATTGATGGAAGAATTGAAAACCCTAGTTGATCCTTCAATGGAGTCTTGTAGGAGAAGAAGAGAGTCTTGAAACGATTTTCTAGAGAGAGGATTTCTAGATACTTGAATGATTAGATTGATGATTATGAGGGGAAAACTAGTTAGTGGAATGATATATTCCTTCAAAACACCCAAAAATGACTTAGAATAGGTTAGAAGGCTTTGGAAAGGACCAAAATATCCCTGGGAAGCATGTAGGAAGTTGATGAAAAATGACTGCAGCCATCCACCACTGAAGACAATACGGCCCATTCTGACCCTCAAGTCCGTAGTGCCATTCATGAATATGCGAATACTTGACAGGGCTTCGCTACAATGGGCATAATTGCTTACTCCAAACTCCAAATAAGGAAAAATTTGTGGCATTGGAAAAAGGACTCAAATATCTTTAATTTGATAGATCATAGGCCACACAATTCTTTATATTCTAGGAGACATGATTGTTTGAAGTTAAATGATGTAAAATCTTACATCAAAACTCAATTAGTAAGGAAGCTTTCAACTTAACTTTGTGCTAAAGGATTCTTTTAACATTAAAACATCTCCGAATCTATTACCACACTAATGGATTGATCTTAACACCCCTAGGATAAAAATGAACAAACCCCTTAATAGACCATCTTCACGGTCCATGAAAAGCTCCACGCGCTATGGGGTGGTTTATGAACATTGCTTTGGTCAAGCTTGGATAAGAACTCTTGATGGAAAGGGACCATGGGCCATGATTGACTTGATTAGACATAGTGGCCTTCGTGAAGCTGACCAACTTCATGGTTTTGAGAGTTGGATTCCATGGACTACTTGACGGTCTGTGACAATGAATACGGGTTGTGAACCTGGTCTTGGTCCTCTCCCAATCTCTCTTTCATTCATTGGCACTACCATGACTCCCTTCTACGGGCCGTAGTGCTGAATACGACCCTTAATGGGCTTCGTGAACCTCAACTAGTGAATTTTTTTCTGAGATTTCATTCTTATGTTCTGTTTTCTGACTTTTCAACTTTTGAGGTCTTACAAAAACTCTAGAATCTCATTGAGAAAAATAAATTTTTTAAACATTAAAAATTAATGCATCAGTGGACACAAAAGCTCCAAATAACTCACCAACTGTCACGACCTGATTTCTCATGTCATGATGGCACCTACTATGACCCCCAGTAGACAACCAAACCATATCCCAGAACTGTGAGTAATGGGATGTTAGGGTAGAAGACCAACAATGTAAACTAAATGAAGTAATGAAAGAACAAGAACGCAAATGAATGGAAGAACCAAAACAAAATATATACAAACCAAAACATTCCTTCCAGAACCTGGAAGTCATATGTACACAACAACTACAAAATAAGTAAAGGTACAAAAAGTGAACCACATAAAAAAGACTATCTCAAAAAGTAAAAGACAAATAAAATATAATATATACAAAGGAAGATAGGTAAATCCAAAACATAGTATGCTCACCTTCATCTCCGATCATGAATGCAGCTGGCTCAAAATTAATGTTGATAGATAGTACTAGGACCAGCATCATAAAAACAAATGCAAAGTATAGTATGAGTACCAAAATAATAGGTACCCAGTAGGCATCATAGGCCAACGAAGAAAGATAAGCAAAATTAAACTTAAGTGTGAGAACTAACCACAACCAAAGATAGAAACAAAAACTCAAGGTAGGTATATACATGAGCGTACTTAACATACAAAGAGAAAGAGAGAAACTAGCCCAATTTGTTGGGCTCACATAAACCTGACATGTATGCTCGTGTACAAGTCTAAAAGTAACAACCTGAATGGACTCCCATAAGCTCAACAGGAGCAAGAATAGTTGAAGTAAAATAAGAGAATCCGATAAAGTTCCTGCAATGCTATAACTTCACGCTGACTTGAACCGAATCATTTTGTAAGCTTGAAGCTTTAACCAAAGCTAAACAATAGTTAAGGAATTGGACCAAAGAATTATAAATGGATCAGAGACTTGAACAGAGATTTGAAAGTAACCAACGACTTGAACCCAGGTTTGGATAATAGTGGACTTTAACCATGTGCAAAAAAGACAAAGGACTTGAGCCAAGGTAATAGGAGCTATGGAGTTGAACTAAGGCTAATAAGTAGCTATGGACTTGAAATAATGCTGATAAGAGCGATGGACTTAAACCATAGCTAAGTAAAGCTAGGAACTCGAATCGAGACAATAATACCAAGGCAATGACTTGAACCATGCCCGGTGGAGTAAATTGGGCACTTGAACCAAGAATAGAGGCAAATCAGTGTAAATTAGGATCAGCGGCCAACCGAGTGTCATTGGGAGTACCACCAATCTGAGTGTCATCAATAAATTACTCCAACCCGATCCACATCCAATCGGGATTGACAAGTAGACTTTCAGAAACAAGAACTAGGCGATACAAAATCAATATAATGGTTGGATATTATGGAGATAAGGTTCCTAAGTTGTGTTACTACCTAGCTAAGGTTGAGACTCAAGTCTTCTATATCAGTCTACAAGGTGCTAATCTATCTGAAATGACATCGGAGAAGTTCCAAGGCTCGTCGACACCAAAATTAGGCAAGTCTAAGGCAACACTAGTCTAATCCTAGAATAAGGCCAAACATGCTTCCAAGGACATAAACCAAACAAACAATACACGCCACAAGGTACAGATGATCAACACTTGACAAGAGATATGTTCAACTAGCCTTAATTCCCCAAAAATAGAGCCTACGACATAAATTCAAAGAATTTAGCATGTTTGACACCCAAACACCCCCAAACATATACAAATTAGTATACAAATGCCTAAACATGCTCAGTCTAAAGAGAAGGAAACCGTACCCTACTTATAGGCCAACGCGTGTGCTCCAACTCAAGAAACTAGAGCTTTTCCCTTTCAAACGGTCTCAGAACGTTGTCACACTATAAATAGAATCACAATAATAATACGATTGTTTTCATACCAAAATTACTAAATTCAGAGATAGGCCAAATTTCAAAATCAAAAAATAGGAATGTGGAACCCAGTTCCTAAATTACGGTATTGAATTCGTGTAAAGGTTTGAAATGCTACCCCAAACTTGTGTTCCAAAAAGAAACAAAATTTGGAGCTCGAATCACCCCCAATAACCAACATGCATAAAATCACTATTAAAGCTAAAAGGGACAACAAGGGCAGTAGCTATATTCAAGAAATTACGTGAAACGATGGACCAGCAACTGAAAACAACCACACTCTATGATTCTCATGAAAAACCCCAGTCTATGCTCTTGAATCACCAAAATTTAGACCTAAAATGAACAACAAATCATCCTCTAAAATTCCCCAAAAATAAAGATCGAATATGAGCTATGGAAGCAGCTAAATCACGATTCTTACCACCAATAAAGCTCCTAATGTGCATTCCAACCACGCCTAGCGCATTCTACACAAAAAAAACATATAGATTAGCCTTGAACTGCTAGATTCGAACCTCTATAATGCCTAGGAAATTGAGTCTCAAAATTCTTCAAAAATCTTAACTCAAAACTCAACAATGGCAGCAACAAAATGGTTCAATTTACCCCAAAAGATTAGTCTTCAACAATTCCAACTACACCACAATGATATCCACAAAAAATCATTCAAGATAGACCTTTGAATCACTAAATTCGGACTTAAATTGCTCAAGAAATACAACTTTGAAATTAGAAGAAAACTCATGAGAAAGGTTGTGTTAAAGGAAGAGGGTGCACAAGCGCACTAATAGATTATTCTCATTTTTAAAGTTTCGATAGGGTGCTCGATATTCATTCAGAACCTGTACGTCCAAACGAACTATGCTACACTACTAAATTCGATATTTTGGACTCAATAACGCATTCAAAATTCCTAAACGATGTCATTTTAACAAAAAGTGGGTCGCACACCCAAGTGACATTTTGAGTCAAATTCCATAATGTGCCTCGAAATTAGACTGGAAGCCTCGAGAAATGAATGAAAGGTCGTTGTAGACAAAACTCGATACTTTGTAACTAACTGCACTGACAAAATTCTCATCCGAGCGGTTTCCAAGAATGTTGACCAAAGTCAACCATTGACCAAATTGCAAAGTCTAAAACACTAAATGCCCCCAAACTTATACAGATCACCTCGATACTCATACTGACCATGATACTAGCCTAATTTGGTCATTCCAAAACTGATGGAACTATTAGAATTTCATTATGTGGTCGTTTACTTAAAGTAATGATCAAAATAACCTTTTTAAGTTAGAAAAGCTCCAAAATAGGAAAGCAGGCCTAAACCCAAATGAACGACCAGGCGGCTGAACAATTAGTGCTAACAAGTTATAAATGACTTGGGATTAGTATAGGAATGCTCTAAACAAAGAAATGAATGCTTTATTTCAAAAAAGACCTAGAGGGTCATTAAAACATCTAATAATAAAAGAAATTTCGTCCGCGAAAGTAAAAGTCAAGAAGTACACGAAGGCTCAAATAAGCTGGGGAATTGTACCTACATGTCCTGCTCAGTCTCCCAGGTAGTCTCCTCGACTGGACAGTTCCTCTAATGGAACTCAACTATAGAAATAGATTTTGATTGCAACTATCTGGCATCTCTAGTGAAAATAGCAATTGGCTCCTCAATATAACTCAGACGATCATCGAAATCAACCATATCATACTGGAGTACATGATAATCATCTGGCATGTATCGATGTAGCATCAAAACATGAAAAATTGGATGAATAGCTGAAAAGGATGGAAGTAATGCTAACTCATATGCACCCTCGACAACTGTCCTAATAATCTCAAAAGGGCCCATATATCTAGGGTTAAGCTTGCCCATCCTCCCAAATCTCATCACACCCTTTATGGGAGATACACGACAAAATACTCTTTCACCAATGAAAAATCTCAACGGTCGATCCGCATACCTCTAGTGTATGCTCTAAGCTGTCCTAAGCTTATCCTAAATCACCCTCATATGATCTAAGGCCTCTTGCATCAAGTCTATACCACGTGACCAGGGATCGGTAGACTCAAACCAACCAACCAGAGAGAGACAACGCCTACCATATAAGGCCTTAAATAGGGCAATCTAAATACTAGAGTGGTAGCTGTTGTTGTATGCTAACTCAGCCAAAGGCTAAATTTGGACCCACTGATCCCCAAAATCCATAACACAGGCCCATAAAATATCCTAAAAATCCTAAATAGTATAATGCTACTGGCCATTTATCTATGAGTGAAAAGTTATTCTAAGGTCAACATGGGTACCCAACTCCTCCTGAATATTCCTCCCAAAGAAGGGTGTGAACTATGAACCCGATTTGATATAATAGAAAGAGGAACACCATGAAGACGAACCACCTATCGAATGTACATATAGGGAAACCTCTCAGTACTGTAAGAAGTATGAATAGGGAGGAAGTGTTCTCACTTGGTGAATCGATCCACGATCACCCAAATATTATCAAGACCACAAGAAGTGTGAGGCAAACTCACAATGAAGTTCATGGTGATATGCTCCCACTTCCACTCAGGAATGGTTAATATCTGAAGCTTGCCACCAGTTCTCAAATGCTTGACCTTAACCTGGTGACAACTAAAACACCATTACACATATTCTATAATATCTCTTTTTATGCCACTGCATTAATTTCCTCAAGTCACGATACATCTTAGCGATCCCCGGATGGATAGAGTATTTGGAATCATGGGCCTTTCTAAGAATCAATTGGATCAAAGCCCCAACTCTTGAAACATAGACACGACAACCAAACCTCAAAACCCCGTCTATATCTAAAGTAGCAAAGCTGATGTGATCTCTCAAAACCCGATTTCAAACTACAACTAAATCCTTATCCTCAAACCAACGGCTATGAATCTGATCCAATAGAGAGGAATGAGCTCCCATATAAGCTAACATACACAGGAAAAAGAAATATCAAGTCAAATCATTTTGTTAGCTAAGGACTGTGTGTCTAAAAAGAAAAGTCTCTCCATAATAGAAAGAAAGGCTACACTACCCATACTCACTACTTTCGACTCAAGGCTTCTACTACTACGTTCACTTTCCCTGATGGTAGAGCATAGAGAGGTTGTAGTCCTTCAGGAGCTCAATCCAATAGTGTCGCCTCAAGTTTTGATCCCTCTAACTCTTAATATACTAAAGTCTCTCGTAATCAGTGTAGATCTGACATTGAACTCCATATAGGTAATGCCTCTAAATATTAAGTACAAAAACTACCACTGCTAACTCCAAGTCATGACTGGGGTAGTTGATCTCATGTAACTTAAGCTGCCTTGACGCATAAGCAATAACTCTCCTTGTTGCATAAATACACAACCCAAACCAATGGCTTATGTGTCACAATAAATGGTGAATCCCTCGCCTTTAACTGGAAGATTCAATTTAGGAGCGGTAGTAAGCAACTCCTTAAGCCTCATAAAGCTCATATCACACTCCTCCAACCACACAAATAGAATATCCTGGTGAGTCAACCGAGTCAGATGTGCTTTTATACTAGAAAATCCCTCAAGAAAGCATATGTAGTACCCTGCCAATCCGATGAATCTAATAATCTTAGTCCAAAAGGTGGGGCTGGCCAATCATAAATAGTCTCAACCTTCATCGGATCTACCATAATGCCATCCTTGGTCAATACATGCCCTAAGAATACTACAAACTTAATCCAAAACTCGCACTTTGAGACTTGGCATAGAGCCAATGATCTCTCAAAGTTAGTTGCACTACCCTCAAATGTTGCTCATGCTCATCCCAATTCCACGAGTATACCAAAATATCATCAATAAAGACTATAACAAAATAGTCCAAATATGTCTTGAGTACATGAGTCATCAAGTCCATGAATATGGTAGGGGCATTAGTGAACCTAAAAGACATTACTAGGAACTCATAATGGCCGTAATGATTCCTAAATACAGTCTTAGGATGTTTAAGGCCCTGATCCTCAATTGGTGGTAGCCAGATCTCAAATCAATCTTAGAAAATACCACGGCACCCTAAAGCTGGACAAATAAATCATAAATCCTAAGAATAGGCTAATAGTTCTTCACCGTCACCTTGTTCAACTACGTGTAATTAATACACATCCACATAATAATGTCCTTCTTCTTAACGAGCAAGACTGGGGCACCTCAAGGTGATACGTTAGGCCAAATGAATCCCTTACCCAAAAGATCTTCAAGTTCAACACTGAGCTCTTTGAGCTCTGTAAGGGGAATACGGTACAGTCGGATGGAAATAGGATGAATATCTGGCTCTAAGTCTATGGAGAAGCCAATATCACAATCCAGAGGAAGACCAAGCAGGTCAGCCGGAAACATATTTACAACCTCTCGGACTATTGGCACTGAATCAACCATAAGGCCCTCCTTACTAATATCTCTAACATAAGCTAAATATGCCAAACATCTATTAGTCACTAACCTCTGAGCCTGAATAAAAGAGATCACCTTAACCAGTGTGTAACTACAAGAGCCCCACCACACCACTGGTGGAATACTAGGTATAGCTAAGGTAATGGTCTTGGCATAGTAATACAAGACCATGCGGTGCAAAATTAATCAATCCATTCCCAAAATCAAATCAAAATCGACCATATTAAGAAAAATAAGGTTAGCTCTAGTGTCCCACCCCTGAATAGTCACCACACAATATCAAAAGACCCGATTCTGTTACACCCCATACTTTTGTAACTTGGAAAGGTTCTTAAGTCTCTTGAAATGTTCTTAAGCCTCTTGAAAGGCTCTTAATTTTCTTGAAAAGATCGTAAGCCTCTTAAGTTTCTGAAGGCATCCTAAAGTTTCTTAAAGCTTCTTAAGATTCCTTAAGAACTCTTAAGCTCTTAAGAGTTACCGTGTGAGATGGATAATCTAAAATGCTACCAAACAACTCTAAGGAAGGGGGAATGAGATACCCCATAATAGAGAAGATAGGGAATAGAGTTGTAAGAATCCGGAAGATGTTAGAGACTAAATAATGTGTCATAGGACTCGGCTTACTTACGTAAGCTACCAACTTGGAAAGATTACATGCTTAGGTTACTCAAGTACATACCAATCTTATGTAGCAAGGATTACATAGGTTCATAAAGTAAGATGAGATTATGAACCCACAAGGAAGAATAGAAGGTGCCACGTGGCAGCATGAGAGAGTGTCATATGGCAGCAGATGGGAGTGCCATGTGGCAGAAGCTGGAATAAGGGGGTGTTCCCCCCCACATTCCACGTGGCATCCCATGGTCGGAAGTGTGGTGCATTGGCCCTATAAGGGCTTGACACATGTCACCACTTAGGGATTGACAAGTGTCACTACTAAAAGCGGCCTATATATATATATATATATATATATATATATGTTTTATGACTTTAGTTCATACTTATCCTCTAATCATTCTTATCAAGAGACTTCTAGAGACAAAAAAAAAGAGAAGACAAATCTATAACAACAAAGAGGAGAAACCTTAAAGTTGAGAAAGAGAGCCACGGATTTGGAGCCAAAAAAGGGTAAGTTCTCTGATTTTGCTTAGTAAATTAATTATCTAGGGTATACCATGGTGATATGAAGGTGTTAGTAATGTTAATTTATGGTTTAGAGTAGAAACGAAATTTTAGCAAGTAACCACAAGGTTTTGGGAGCACTAAGGGAACTTCCAAGGCAAGTTTCAATGAGTTTGATGAGTTTCGGGCAAGGTAAGGGTTTCTCTTTCAAATTAGAATTTATGATGTTGTTTTGAGGTATATTACATTTCTTAAATAAGTTTGGAAATGGAAAAAGTGTATAAGGATTCTAGACGCTAGAAACAAACTAAGTTAAAGTCGTAGTAGCTAAATCGAAGTCGTGTAGTGTATTGCCGTTCTGGTGCTGTGGTTGCAGATGGTTGGGTTGTGTGTTACAGGCATGTAAAGTGTTTTAAAAAGGGTGTGGGTTCTTTTGGTTTCAGATACACGACCCTCCATTTGGTATGATTAAAGATTTTACAAAATAAAGATTTAAAAACTCTATTTTCGTATCGTAGTTTAGAGCTAGTTGTTTGGAGCTTGTATTGTCTAATGTTGAAGTGATTTACTTGTAAATATACTGATGGTTGTTTTTGTTGGTATGTTTGTTGATTTTTTAGATGAGTCAAAATCTCGGGAATGTTGAAGTTATAGGGGAAATGCTTCCCAATTTTTGGTAGCTTCGGAACTAGTAACAAACTAGTCGAGGGTAATGGATAGGAAATGTCTCCTATTAGTACTTGGTTGTAGAGTGGGATATTGGAAAATGAAAGGATATTAACGTTAGTATAAATTTCATGTCAAATGGGTTAAGGAGGTATCTAGACAAGCCAAATTTTGATTAATCCTTGAAAAGGTTTCCCGGGAGAATGAAATTCAAAAAGTTCCCCAGGCACATTTCCGTTCCCAATAATCTCCCTCCTCATCTACGGGAAGAATTCCTTTGCCTCGAGGTTGTTTGCATTTTATTCAACGAGACCGAAGTGAAGATTTCTTTTGGCATGTTTTGGCACAAGTATGTAAAGCTACCCTTCTTCCCTCTTGATATGTATTTGACATATATATATTGACTGGAACTTAGCCATAATTATGACTTGGTTCATGGAATCAAATTTGGGAAATAACGCAAATACCCCTCATTAAAAACTTGAATTTGACCCTACAAGATGGCTCTTTGAGTCATAGAAAAGATGACGAGTCATCAAGATGACTCGTCATGCAAGATTTTGAAAAAATTAGAAAAATCATACCTCTAAAGTTTGTAAATGAGTCATTTCAATGACTCGTCTTCATAATTTTGAGTCATAATGTAAATTCATCATGTGGATTTTGAAACCTGCAGACATGAAGGTATCTGAACCATCACTTACGAGTTGTGTCCATGACTCATCCAATGGACTACGAGCCATAAAGATGACTCATCATGCAGGTCTTGAAACCTGCAAATTATGGAGACCTCTGGAAACGACTAGTTTTGACAAATCATAGAAAATCCTACGACTCGTCCTATTGAGTCGTAGGGTATCTTCTAAAATTTTCTCTAGATAAACTCTTGGGACTCACTCTACAACTCATTCTTATGAGTCATAGAAAGCTCTATGAGTTGTAGAGACTCGTAAACATGGGATTAGTCTAAATTTTGAGAATTTCTCCTTAGTTCCACTGCGTGTCATGAATGGCTTCCCCAATAATTGCTAAAAATTGTTGATCTCATCCCGCAATTTAAGCATACACAGGTGGGAAAATCTCTCAAGAAATGCAATCTTAGATTCATCCCAAGAGATTATTCATCCTTGGGGTATCTATAAATAAAATGGGAAAAACCTGTCACTACCAAACTGCCCCCTAAAAGTGACATGATGAATAGAATCTCGAGAGACCCAAATAAGTCTCTTGACATGAGCATAAAATTAAGAATCAGTCCCTTCTCTACACGAAAAAGAGGTTGTCTCACTTGCTAGGTAAGAAGCATGACATCAACTATTGCCTGCATCCCAAAGTCCTCTTAGTTCTAAGTAAACTCTCAATGTAATATCATGCATAACATGTCATCGTTTTTTAAAATAGTGAAAATATAGTAATACCAAATTTATCATAACATATTTGAATCGTAAGAATATCGCCTTGAACGTATCATGATTTTATAACATATTTATAAATGAAACTTAGCAAAACATCTAGATTATGATAAGCCATTTCATAGAAAATCATGAAAATTCTTCACGAAGAGAATACTTTACTTTGAAGCAACCTATTTTCATAAATCATACTTGATAATTTATCTAAAACCATCCTTAAATCATAGTTTCTTCAATTCATGATGAATGCATAATTCTCAAAACATAGTTCATTTTTATGGAATAAGCATACTACCTGTGTTTCATATAAAGTTCCATAGAAATATGTAATTCAGATCAAATTACGAATAATAAGATCATTGAGAATGAATAGAACCTTAATTGATTGAACCAATGCATAATCATGAAAACCCTTGGTTTTTGGAAGAAATCATAAAGTGATATTGAAGATTCTTTGGGAATTCATGGATGAAAAAAGATCTATAGATGAAATTCTCACATATCTCAATAAACTCTAGCCTTGAAACTTGAAGAGGAAACTAAAATCCTTGAAACCTTAACTTTCTTGAAGAAGAAAACCTTGAGAGAAAATTTCTTGAGAGCCTTAGGGGTTTCAAGTTAATGAGAGAGAATTCGGGAAATTTTAAAGGGTAGGGTTAGTTATATGACTTAGGAACAGGCCCAAAATGACATATCTTGGATATTAAAAGAATTGGAAATGAATGAAATAGACCTGACAATTAACTATCGAAGTGAACTTGCAGAATCTACCTACTGGATGTAGGATCTTCTAGGGATCATGCAATGCCTTTGTGGAAATCAGTGCAAAAATACAGGCCTCTGAAGTTTGGTCTATGAAAACACCCCTACAGGACGTAGACTCTCATTTGGATTGTAGGTCCATTAGTTCTGTTGAGTCCTGAAAATTCACTCTTTAAATCTTAAAGTACATGACCTCCTACAGCTGGTAACTCCTCATACAGTTTGTAGTACCACTCGTGGAACTCAACCTCTGATTATACTGTCTTTGATTCACTTCCTAAACCATACTATTGGACGTAGGTCCCATCTACAAATCATCCTGTTGGACTCATCTACGATTGGATTTCTAGGGGCTGTAGGACCTTCTACGGTCCGTAAGTAGCCTCAAAAACCTTGAACCAACAAAGATTTTCTATATTTTCTTTCCAACTCAACTTTCCCTCTTTCGACGCATTACAATATCTCCCCTTGGGAAGATTCATCCTTAAATGGGACTCAAGCTAGGATTAATAGAGTAGGGAAGGAGATTTCACAACCTAACATGAATGCAAAACATATTAAAATGCATGTAACCAAGGAGTAATCGACTCCAAGATAAAACATAAGATTAAAAACTAATTTCATGAACATACATGCCTGTGGAAACATGAGAATAGTTGAAACACATGAATCCAAAAGAGGAAACATGAGGAAGAAATACCTAAAGTTGAAATTGAAGTGGAGAAAAAGAGATGAGGATACTGGGACATCGTATCAGCTTCAACTTCCCAACTTGTACCCTCAACTAATTGATTTCTCCTAAGAACTTTCATAGAAGCAACTTCTTTATTTCTTAACTTCTAGACTTGATAATCAAGAATCTCAATCGAGACCTCTTCATAAGAGAGACTTTATTTCACATCAGTCCTTTCCAATGGCACAATCGAAGTAGAATCACCAATAAACTTCTTTAACAAGGAAATATGAAATGCTAGATACATCGATGTAAATTTTGAAGGCACATCCAATTCATAGGCCACCTTATCGAAATGCCTTAAAATTTGATATAGGCCTACATAATGGAGCTAAGTTTCCCTTCCCTAATAAATTGCAATGCAACCTTTCATAGGTGAGATTTCAATTAAACCCAATTATTAACATCAAACTCAAGCTCTCTCCTTACCACATTGGTATAGGATTTCTTTCATCTTTGGGCAATTCTGAACCTCTCTCTAATAAGTCTATCTTTCTTTAGCGCCTCGTGAATTGAGTCAGGCCCTATCAAAGCAACCTCAAAAACCTCAAACTAACTAATAGGAGATCTACACCTCCTACCAGAGAGAGCTTCAAACGAAACCATCTTAATAATCGAATGATAGCTATTATTATAAGCAAACTCAATCGAAGGCAAATGATCATAAAATTACCTTTGACATCAATCACATAAGATCTTAACATATACTTCAATATCTCAATAGTCTGCTTGGCTTGACCATCGGTATGAAGGTGAAAAGCTATACTAAACTTAACTTGAGTATCGAGACCTTTCTAAAATGATCTCCAAAACCTAAAAGTAAACTGAGTACCTTTATCAGAAATGATAGACAATGAAACACCATGTAACTTATCCAACTCTCGAATGTTAATCCTAGCATAATCCTTGGCTAAATAAAAAGTCTTCACGGAAAGAAAATGTGTCAACTTACTAATTCGGTCTACAACAACCCAAATCGATTCATGTTGACAATTAGTACAAGGTAAACCCATAATACATTCCATATTTAAATCTTCTCACTTCCAAGTAGGAATGCTAATATCTTGAGTCAAACCTCCCAATTTTTGATGGTCAACTTTCACTTGTTGGCTATTCATACATGTAGCCAAAAATTCCACAATATCCTTCTTCATACCATTCTACGAATATACTTCTTGCAAATCACAGTAAATCATAATAGATCCTTAGTTAATAAAATATCGATAAGTATGAGCTTCTGATAAAATCTGTGTCATGACCCAAGCTATGCCCCAAGCGTGATATATCGATTAGAATCTCGAAGGACCCCAACCAAAATCTTAGCATATCTTACATAAGAATACATAAAATAAATAAAAAAGAACATACCAAAAGATATCATAAATGCAGAATAAAGTCTAAACTCAAATGGAAAGACAACATGGACTCCTTGAACATATAATATGTGTATACTAGTCTAGATGGGAGAATAGATATCTCATCCTTGAAATGTGACGACTCACCAACTATGAGAAAGTAAAGCTCAGACTCTACCTGCGAGTTGAATGGAATGGACTAAGCATGTGAGGAGCATGCATTAACCATGGTAATATAACATAATCAAACCCCACCTCAAATTCCTTTCAGTGCTTGGTCATTATCTCAACAAAAAGTCATAAAATAATAGCCATAGTATCATTAGGAAAGACAATAATAAATACCAATACTTATCATAAAATAGACATAACAGTATCTCATTAACATGATTGATTCATAAATGAATGAGAAAACCTTTCAATCCTTATGAATCGGTGAGTCCAAAAGAAAATCCTGTCACCTTTTTAACCTGAGTGTGTGAGGAAAAATACATCGCAACCTTTATAATTTGATTGAAACATTATTGAAATGATAATTCAACATCATTCATTACTTTCATGAGACATTCATAAGTCTTTGATAATACACATAAACCATGCATAAAAGTTTTTTAGCAATCATGATCATAATTCATATATTTATACTTGATAATAGCCTAATATATGGGTCCATAGAAATTAACTTGAAATCATGTAATTTATCTTGAATTATGCATAGTTTAATCAATACTAATGAAGTAAATCATAACAGAATTGACCCAATGCAATATCATAAGAATTAGGACTTCAGAAGGTTTCATTAAAGAAGAATTGAAGAAAAACTAGACAATTGGATCCCTAGGTGTACTTCAATTGGAGATTTAAGCTTGGAACCCTTGGAATCTTTCTTGAAAAAAAGAAGACCTCTTAGGAGAAACTTTAGAGAGATGATTTGTGTTAAGGGTGTTAGGGAGTGAATTAGGGATTTATGAGGGATTGGGGTAGTTAATAGAATAGGATTAATCCCCAAAAACCGTCCTAATACATTAATGAATAGATAGAAAAAAGACAAAAAATGCCTTTTAAAATACCTAAATGACCTCCTGGATGGACCATCTTCAAGGTCGTGAAAAGATCCATGAGCCATGGAGTGGTCTATGGAAACTGACTTGGCCAAGGCTGGTAGGGGAAACATTGACTGGAAGGACTACAGTCCAAAAAGATCTCTACAGGATGTGAAGTCCCTCGTAAAGTTGACTCATTTCAATGGTTCTGATTGTTGAGTTCCGCAGATTACTCTACATTCTGTGAACATTTCTATCAGTTGTAAACCCAATCGTGAACCTACTTTATTCCGTACTTATTCCTGTCACTTCCACGAGACATATTCACGGGCAGTGGTTCCTTTCACAGTTTATAGAAGGGTCCCTGAACCTTTCCTATTATTTTCCCACTCCCCAATACTCCACCACGGGGACATTCCATGGCCCGTGGTATTTTACAAGGCACGTGATGGGCTTTATGAAGGGACAAAAAGCTATAATTTTTTTGATATCTTCTTTTAAACTCTGCTTTCTGACTTTCCATTTTTTGAGGTTTTACAATATCTCCCCCTATAGAGAATTCGTCATATAATGGGGATCAAACTAGCATAAATGGATTCTAAAAGAGACAAAACAACCCTACATGAATGCAAAATATATCAAAAATGTATTAAAACATGGAATATTTAATCTGAAGCTAAAATATGACTTTAAAACTCATTTAATGAACATATATGCATATGAAACCATGAGAATGAATGAAACACATGGATTGGGGGGAGTGAATTATGATGAAACTCAATACCTCAACTAGGTATAGAAGGAAATAGATATGGATATCGTGCCATCATATTAGCTTAATCGTCCCATGCAGAACCTGTAATCTCTTCGTTCATCCATAACACCTTAACGAAAGTTATTTCCATGTTCCTCAAATTTCTAACTTGTCAGTCTACAATCTCAACTAGAACCTCCTCATATGATAAACTCTCCTTCACATCAATACTGTCCAAAGGTACAATAGAGATAAGATCACCAGCATACTTTCTTAATAAGGACATGAAACACCGGATACACCGATGCCAACTCCAAAGGTAAATCTAACTCATATGCCACTTTGCCAATCCACTTCAATATCTGTTATGGGCGTACATAGCAGGGACTAAGTTTCCCTTCTTGCCAAAAAGCATAACACCCTTCATGGGTGAGATTTTCAAGAAAACCCTGTCATCTACCTCAAACTCAAGTTCCCTTTTCCTCACATCTAAATAGGACTTTTGTCGAGTCTGGGCAATTTTCAGTGTTTCCCAAATTAGTCTAACCTTTTCAATAGACTTATGCACCAAATTGGGTCTTATCAAGGAAACTTCACCAACTTTAAACTAACCAATAGGAGATATACACCTAGTATCATATAAAGCCTCAATTGGAGCCATCTAGATACTAGAATACTAACTATTGTTATAAGGAAACTCAATCAACAACAAATGATCATCCAATTTACCCTTAAAGTTAATGACACAAGATCTCAACATGTCTTCTAAAGTTACAATGGTATGCTCGACTTGACCATTAGTCTAAGGGTGAAAAGTTGTGCTAAGCTTAACTTGAGTACCAAGACACTTTTGGAAAGAACTCCAAAACTAAGATATGAATTAAGTACCTCGGTCTCATATGACAGATAATGGAACACCATAAAGCTTAACCAACTCCTGAATGTAAAGTCTAGCATAGTCCTTAGTTTAATAGGAAGTTCTAAGGGGAAGAAAATGCACCGACTTAGTCATTTGGTCAACAACTACACAAATCGAATCGTGTTGCCTATAGGTAAGAGGCAAGCTTGTAATGAAGTCTATATTCAAATCTTTCGACTTCCAATTGGGAATCTTAATATCTTGAGATAAACATCCTGATTTTTTATGCTCAACCTTCACTTGTTGACAATTAGGACATTTGGATATAAACTCTATAATATCCTTCTTCATGTAATTCCACCAATGCACCTCCCTCAAATATGAATACAAATTTGTGGATTCTGGATGAATAAAATACTGCAAACTATGATCTTTGGACAAGATCATTTTCCTAAGGCTATCAACATCGGGAATACAAAATCGGCCTTGATATCTAAGTACACTATCTTCCCCTTAGGAGAAAGCCTCAATGGCTTTTTTGACAACCCTTTTATTCAACTCAACCAATGTAGAATCACTATTTTGCGTTTCCTTAACATTCTCTACAAGATATGATTTTGAACCATTTTGAACAACAATACCAACATCCTCTGAATCAACTAAGCGAACACCCACATGAGCTAGTCTATGAACATCATGAACTAACTCTTTCTTTTCATCGTCAATAGGGGCAATGCCATTCATGGAAAACCTACTAAGAGCATCAACAACTATATTTGCCTTACTCGGATGGTGCGACACGTTCATATAATAGTCCTTCAATAATTCAAGCTATTTTTTGTTGAATATTCTATTCATTTTAGTAGAACACATATTGTAAACTATTATGGTAAGTGAATACGTTAACATGGACACCACAAAGATAGTATCTCCAAATATTCAAAGCAAACTCAACCACTGCTAATTGCAAATCGTGAGTCATATAGTTATTTTCAAGTACCTTATGTTACCTAGAGACATAGGCTATCACCTTACCATTTTAAATCAAAATACAACCAAGGCCAACTCTTGAAGCATCACAATAAACAGCAAACCCATCAGATCCTTCCAATAAAGTCAATACAAGAGTGAAAGTAAGTCTATCTTTCAACTCTTGGAAGCTTTTTTCATATGCCTTAGACCATTGGAATTTTACCTTCTTTTGAGTCAAAGTAGTTAAGGGTGATGCAATGGAAGAAAATTCTTCTAAAACCATCTATAATAATTGGCTAAGCACAAGAAACTTTCAATATCATAAGGAGACAAAGGTCTAGGCCAATTCTTAACTACTTTGGTCTACTTAGGATAAACCATAATGCCTTTACCAGAGACAATATAACCAAAGAAAGCAACTGGCCTCAACCAATACTCAACTTGCTAAGTTTAGTGAATAATTGATGGTCCTTGAAGACTTGCAACACATTTCTCGAATGATCGATATGCTCCTCTTCAATACAAGAATAAACCAAAATTTAATCAATGAACAAAATAACAAACATATCCAAATATATCTTCAACACATTGTTCATCAAATCTATAAAAGCTACAGAAATACTTATTTGTCCAAAAGAAATAACCAAGAATTCAATATGATCATATAGAGTTCTAAAATCCATCTTTAGAATGTCACATTCTCTTACTCCGAGTTGATGATAACTCGATCGAAGATCAATCTTTGAAAAGTAGATTACACCTTGAAGTTGATCAATAGGTTATCAATCCTTGGTATGAGATACTTATTCTTAATGATGACCTTGTTTAATTGTCAGTAGTCGATACACATTCGGAGAGACCAATCTTTATTTCTAACAAAGAGAATCGGAGCACCCTATGAAGATATTCTTGGTCTAATAAAAACCTTATCCGACAAATCCTTCAACTGATCTTTTAACTTGTTAAGTTTTGTATGGACCATTTGGTTATTAGGAATAGAGATAGGTTAGGTATGGAGAGAAGATCGATACCAAATTATATTCCCTTTTTGGGAGGGATACCCAACAGATCATTAGGAAATACTTCTTAAAACTCATTAACAACCAAAATTGACTCAAGAGTAGGAGCTATAAAATTTGTATCCCTAACCCAAACAAGATGATAAATGAACCATTTGGAAATCATTTTATGAGATTTAAAGCACGAGAAAGATTGACTTTTAAACATGAAATTACTACCTTTCTATTCTACAACTGGGTCATTAGGTGAGACCTATGTTCTCTAGCTTTTGGTGAGACCTTTTTGCATTTAGAGGAGCTTCTTCTTTATTAATATTCTTATATTTTGTTAGTTCTTTAAGGTAGACATAGGCTTGTCTCAGCACCTCTTTAGTAGTTAGTTAGAGGATTCATAGACTAAGTGGAGTGGAGTTAGTATGAGTCTTTCAGAGTCTTTTTTAAACTATGATTTTCATTATTGAGTTATGATGTTGAGCTATATTTTAATATAAGTACTTTAAATTATTAGTTATAAATTTGTGAGAATGTTTTAGCAATGCCCACTTGAGTTATTCTTTTCATAAGTTGAGTCTTTCGCTTAGTGATATAGTGTAAGACACTGGAAGTCAGAAAGTTGCAATCAAGAGAAAACTCTCAAAAATATTGATTGTACACAAGTTCACGACCTACTCTATGAATTGTGTAAGTTCCTACTACTCGTAGAAATGAGTCGTAGAGGGAGTCTTGATTGTTGATCGGGACCAACACTCATAAAAGGTCCTAGGAGTAAATATTATGACTCGTAGCTCTTTCGACAAGTCATAACACTGACTCATACCCTAACATCAGAGGCTCTTAGAATGCAACTTCTTAGACCTGCAGGAAGAATAAGATCAATGATTCCTAAGAATTATTATGAGTCTTTGACATGACTCATAACCAAAGTTCAAAGACTCTTAAAGTTTGAAGGCTTTGGAACCTCCACCACGATTCCAAATGATGACTCATAGTCATGAAAACAAGTCGTAGACACGACTCATATGTGAAATTCTGAGACTTGAAAATCAGGACCTTTTCTCAGACCTACAGGATAAGTCATTTTGATGACTCATCATGTTTTCTATGACTCGTAGAGTTATTTCGTAAGGTCAAATTAGAGTTTTTTAATGAAGGATATTTATGTTATTTTTGAAGTTCTGTTCAATAAACCTACACACAATTATGGCCATGTTCAAGCCTATATCTACCTAATCCTTTGAAATTTCCCTCATTCTAAATCATTTTTCTAAATTCTCCTAAGGCAAAGAATTAAATTCTCTTAAGGTTTCTCTCCAATCTCCAAGCTAAGGTTTTATATTTCACCAATGTTTCTTCTTCAATTCCAAGTGAATTCACTAAAGGTATATGGGGATTAATGCATGGGTTCCTTCCACCCATGGAGTCCCAAGGTTTTCTCAAAGTTTTCCTCAATTGTTAATGGTATATTAACCCTAGATTTGATGTATTACATCGGGCTATTTCAATTTCATTTTGAATTATTATCAATGATTATTCTAAGCATATATCTATATGAATTGTATTATTTTAAGTTGAATTTTGAATGCTCATGTATAAAGCTATTTTAAAGTTATGATTATGTAGTTAATGATAATTTTTATGACTTGATTATGATTTCTATGATTTTCAAGCAAATTTTTCATGATTTCAAGTTGAGATTATGATGTTAATGATGAATTTATTATGATGATCAAGTTATTATCAAATAAAGTTATGATGGTGTGATAAGTCCAATTCTAACACAATCCTATTAAAGATGGTGATAAGTACTATTCTCACCGAAGTTATGAATTCTTAAGAATCACCATAGTAAATGAGCTACTCTTAATATGTTTTATAAAGATAGATAGTTACTATCATTCCCTATTATGTTATTATCATGTTTTTATAAGTTTCTGTGGGATATTGACTAAGCACCGAAGGGTTTCTAGATGGGGTTCAGTCTAATAATACAATTAGTTACCTAAAGAAATCCTAGCAGCAACCTAAAGTCCCAAAATACATTGTCCACATAGATTGCCTTCATAGCCTAGGTAGTGGATCCACATATAGCATAGCTAAGTTGAGTTAAGTGCCATGACGGAGTATACCCTAGAAAGGTAGCCTCCCTTTCTCGATGAGAGTTTTATCAGATTTCATATTATAGCTAGCATGGTCTTAAGAAGTCTGTTAAAGGCCTTATCCCACACAAATTGAAAGTTAAGCTATGATATTTACTTTGAAGTTTTATGATATGCATTGACCATGAGTTTTCTTATGTTTACAAATGCTTTTAAGATTTGCTCATATTCATTATGTTGGTCATGCATCTTATGTCATATTGATCATGTCCTATTAATTATTCATGCATATCACACATACTGAGTACCTTTTATGTTCTACTGAATATTTTGCCTATATTGTCTGATAATATAGAGGTTACATCGATCATCAGATTCATGGCTAGGATGCTTAGTTTTCTCTAAGAAGTTGGTGAGTCCTCATATCATCAAGGAAATAACTTTCTTTCCACATTGTTTCATTGACTTTCTTCCATTGTTTTGGGTGAGATAAGAGCTTGTCCTAAGCCCCTATCAAAGACTAGACAAGAGGCATATTTAGATGCTATGTGATGTAGTTTAGTTGGACATCAATTGAGTTTATATCCCATAGACCCATTCCCTTGAGTTGCTACTTCCTCTTAATTTCTATGTTCTTTACCTTATGAATGCAATGTATTACTAAGATGGCTTGGTTATGATCCCTCGTAATCCCAATCGCTCTGTCACGGCTTGGCCCTACTTTGGGTCGTGATAGTTAGCCAACCCAAGAGGTCGGTCTATAATGTTTATTAACTTTCCCTATAATGTTTATGATCATGTTTTAATGAATTTTATTGGGATATTGACTAAGAACCAAGAGGACTTCTAGGTGGGGTTCGATCTGGAACACTCCTAGTTACCCAAAGGAATCCTAGTAGAAACTTAAAGTCCCAAACTACGTTACCCATGTAGGTTGACTTCATAGCCTAGCTAGTGGATTCATATATAGCATAGTTGAGTTCAGTTGAGAACCATGATGGAGTATACCTCGGCATGGTAGCCTCCTCCTTTTTCATAAGGGTTTCATCGGATTCTATATTATAGTTCACATGGTGTTAAGATATCAGCTAAAGGTCTTATCCCACACAAGTTGAATACTAAGCTATGAGATTTACTATTAAGTTTTATGATATGCATTGGCCATTAGTTATCATATCTTTTTGAATGCTTTTAAGCATTGCTCATGCTGATTATGTTGGTCATGCATCTTATGTTCTATTGATCATGTCCTATTATTTTTTATGCATATCTCACATACCTATTACCTTTTATATACTAACACAAATTTTTCCTACATTACCTCATAATGTAAAGGCGAACATCGATCATCCGATTCATGACCATAGTGCTTAGTTTTCTCCAAGAAGTTGGTGAGTCCTTATATCATCGAGTCCATGACATTCTTTCCACAATGTTTCACTAACTTCTTATATTATTTTGGATGAGCTAGCAGCTTATCATAAGCCCCCATAAAAGACTATACTAGAGGCATGTTTAAATGCTATGTGATGTAGTTCAGTTGGACATCAATTGAGTTTTCTATCCTTTAGAACAATTCCTTTGAGTTCTTACTTCTTCTTAATTGTTATATTCTTTACCTTATGAATGAAACATAATTCTAGGATGGATTGTTTGGGATCCCTCATTATCCCAATTATATTATCATGACTTGGCCCTAGTTCGGGTCATGACAGTTAGCCAGGCCAAGATGTCGATTAGGACAAACAATGGTTTTCGAGTGATGCTTATGCCTAGGATGTAGACTCAGGGTGTGACAAACTTGTTATTATAGCATAGATTTCAAGAGTCCTATGGTGTCTATTAAATGGAGTCTAGTAGATTCCTTGTTATCGGTGTGAAGCATGCCACATTTATAATAGAGAGGCTATAGAAATTTTACCAATTGTTTCACTTTTTTCATACTCTACTTTAGATTATTCCTTCTAAAAGAACCTTAGAGGAATGTCACTGAGAATGATATCCCACAACCATCCAAGATACAGACCAAGAATCAAGCCCGGAGAGTTCAGATTCAAATTGAGAATGGGATTTAAGAGGTTCAAAAGACTACTCAGTATGTTATGACGTTAAAGGCAAAATTTAGGGGAGCTATATCTCTGCTCACCCAGTTGATGGATGTATAATCTAGTCATCATAAAACCCTAGTGCCAAACTCATGTTCTCAAGATCTATCTACTTCCAAATGAATTAGAGATTTTCTGAAAAATGATCCCATTAGTCTTTACTGGTTTAGTATTGAGGAGGATCCTCAAAATTTTATTGATGATATATGGAAGATTCCAAAGGTAATGCATGAAACAGTGATAAAATGAGTTGAACTTGTCTCTTATCAGATGAAAGATGTTTCTAATGTATAGTAGAACTAGTGGGAGGAAAATAGAGGCATTGATGGTGAGCCTGCGATCTAGGAAGAGTTCAAAAATACATTCCTATCCTACTTATTTCTGCTATAGCTGAGAGAGGAAAAGGTAGATGAGTTCATGAACTTGAAGAAGGAGGGGATGACTATCAAAGAGTATAGCCCCAAGTTCATTCACCTATCTAGGTATGCTCTAGATATGGCTCCCGATGCAAGAGCCAAGATGAGGCAGTTTGTTTCTGTCTTAGGTAGACATATAAAGAAAGAGTATCAAGAAGGTTTGTTGATTACAGATACTGAAACTTCCAAACTCATTCTATATGCTTAGAAAGTAGAGGATAACAAGAAGAAGGATAAGTAAGAGCACCATAGCAAGAAAGTTAAGTCTATAGTTTTTGAGTAAAACTATCACAAGGGTGGAAATAACAATCAATCTTTGTTTTAAAAGAGGTCTTCTGGTTACGGACCATCTTCAGTTAGTGCACATGCACTCAATACAAGGAATGAGCAAAGGTCGCAGAATAATTAGAATTTTAGAGTATAGGGTTGTCAGCCCCAAGGAAGTGAGGAATAAGGTCCTATGCGAACTGTAAGACCTCAAAAGTTGAAAAGTCAGAAATAAAGTTTCAAAGAAGTTTCTAAGAAAATCTAAGTTTTTGGCACCATATCTTCAAAGAGCCCTTATGTAAGATCCTAGAAGTTGGAAAGTCAGGAAATGAGGTTCAAACCATAATTTCTCAGAAAAACTCAACTTTTGGCACCAGATAATAACCACGAAGGCCATCACGGGTCATATCCCTTACCATGGATTGTGGTGTACCCCCGTGGTGGAGTTTTTAGGAAATCAGGCCCTATAGGGAAAGGGCCGTGATAAAGACTATGGGTAGTTGTGGGCACTACAATCCGTAGTTCCCTTCATAATGGACACCTCCCCATAGTCCTTCAGACTTAAGCCTAAGTCTACTAACGCGGACGATCACCACGGACCATAGTTCCTAAATAGACCTCGATTGGTCCCATAGAGGGAAGCCTTTGAAAACTCCATTTTCTAAAATTCTAAGTCCCTTACCACATAGGGGACCATGGACCGTATTGTTCATAACGATCAGTGGTGATGGTCCTTTTTTATTCCAGATTTAGTTTTAAGTTGGATTATTTTGGTCTTTTCCCTATATTTCATTAATGAATGTGGATCGTTTTTGGGACTAGATTCTTACCTATTAACTACTCTAAAGACTTCTAACCTTCTCATTCTCAACATAACTCTCAAAATCCAAAAGCTTTTCTTCCAAGTTTTTTATCAAAGGTCTTTTTCTTCCTAAGGCAATTCAAGGGATTCCTCAAGGTCAAACTTCCATTCATTTCAACTTAGGGATCATAAATGTTAAGGTATGTAGGACTTCGTCCATGGGTGCCTTTCACCAATGGAATCCCAAAGTTTCTTCTTAATTTCTCTTATGATTTCTTCAATTAAAAGCTCTAATTTCATGATTTTCATTGAGTCTTCTTAATTATGATATTGTTCAATGTTATTAACATAATTATGCATAATTCATATTATATTATATGATTTTAAGTTGAATTTTAATGACACATGTATATGGTAGTTTCAAGTATGATTTATGAGATATGATTATGATTTTCAAATTATATTTTATGAAACCATTATGAATAAGTTTAAAGGTGTTTTATGCAAAGAATTTTATGAAAGAGTGCAATTTATACCCTAAAGTTATTTTCATGAGTAAAGATATGTAATCATTAAAGGTCTACACCGATATTACATGAGTTATATGATAGATGAGCTAATGCTATGATTTTCTATGATGAACCTAAATGAGTTATTCTTATGTTGTTTTATAAAGATGGATTGATATCTATTATTATACTTTCCTATGATGTTTATGATCATATCTTATTATAGTTTTCATTGGGATATTGACTAAGCACCAAGTGGACCTTGGGCTAGGCATTCTTTCCCACAGTTAGGGAAAGAGATCCGTAGTAAGATTCAATTATCCCATAAGTACATTACCTATGTAGGTTTACAGATTCCTATATGACAAAACTAGTGCATCCATAAAGCCCAGTTAGATGAGTTTTTATTGGAGTATGCACTGTCAAGGTAACATCTCTTATCTCGATGCCGGAATTATCGGATTGCATGTATTAGCTTCTATGGTCTTATATGTCGATTAAAGCTCCTATCCCACATAATTTCAGTTGAGTTATGATTTCTTATGATCATTATGAATTTGATGCATTAACCAAATGAGATAAATGTTTAAATTTTTTCATGACTCGATTCATGTTTTAAAGATAATGATCTTGTATCCCATTATTCATATTGGCTATTTTCGATGTTTACTGTTCATGCATTTTCTCACATACTTAGTGATTTCCATATACTAGCGCATACTTTTTGCCTATATTGTATCATAATGTAGGGACTGACGATTGCGTTCATCCTTCTGCCATTTATGGCGAGAGTATGCTATTAGCATCTTATTGGTGAATCCTCACAGTTCGAGGACATGACATTTATTTTACATTGGACATTTGTACTTTATTACTCTTATGTTTTCTATTGGGTGAGTTGGGAGATTGTCTCATGCCCCTATCTAGTAGTAGATGCATGTTAAATAGTAAATAGTCTATGTTTTTGTTTTCACATTTCGAGACTTATAATCTATTTGAGACTTTGTGCTTACGTATCTTGCATTATCTTTACTTACTTCATTTACCATATGTATGATCATAAATTTTATGCTAAGAGGATTCGTTAGGATCCTTCGAGATTCTAATTACTTTGTTATGGCTAGGCCCTAGGCAGGATAGTGACAAACTTGCTATTAAAGCACAAGGTTAAAATATCCTAGGGAGTCTAACATGCCGCATCGAGTAGAGTCTTGGTCGTCGGTGTGAAGCTTGCCACATATATGAATAAGAGGCTATAAGGCACCTTAGGAAATACTTCACTTCTTTCATGATCCCATCATGCTATAAAGTTGAACTCTAATGTTTTTTCCTCTAACGCTTTCTCTTTGCAATTACAAAATTATGCTTCCATGAAGATAACCCATCCGAAGGAATGTTGAGCGAGAGGAAAACCAATCTATAAATGCCTTTTTAAATGATCAAGTGACTAATGCAGAGTTCTGATCCACTTTTCAAATGTTAGCCCGAGCAATGACTACTTAAGTGAATCAAAGAGTAGTTGATCCTACTAATGTATCTACTCTGGCTTCAAGGGTTAGTCTTCACAAGGATGAACCATCCTGAGTTTCATGGTTCCAAGGTTGATGAGGATTCAAAAAGGCTTCCATTTTGTCAGCTTGAGCATTCTTATAGCGACACTAGGTCATTTATCACCTGCTGGTGCCAGTAGCTTGGTTGACTGGTCATTCATTTGGATTTTGTGTAGGTTTCCAAGTTGGAAGGCCTTATAACTTAAAAAGTAATTTTTGAGTTAAAATGTGGGAAAGTAACCTCAAAATCAATTTATGATAGATCCATCAGCTCTGTAATGGACAAATTAGGCTAGCAGCATCGTTGACTCAAATCTTAGATTTTTCGATGCAAGTTTAAACCATTTTTACAATCTTAGCTTTGAAAACTGGACAATGGTTAACGTTGATCAATATTCTTTGAAAATGCACTCAAATGGAAATTCTAACAGAGTAGTTAGATTCGGAGTCCCAATTTTGGTATAGAATGACGTTTCATTCAACTCCCGAGGCTTTTGAACTCATTTTGACCCCCTTAGTGGAATTTAGTTACAACTGGCATTAGTAGTGGGTCTCAAATTCACTCATAATGAACTCGTATAGAAATTTCAACTGTGCCATTGAGTCCAGAATGTCAAATTTAGTGGAGTGGCATAGTCCTTTTTTGTTTACAAGGTTTTGAACAAATTTTGGATACCCCATTACAGAACAAAATTAGTGGTCTTTTTATATAAACACTTCAAAAGTTATCAGCTATTGCATGTATTTTCAAAGGGTGATTTCTCCCTTATTCTATACTCAAAATTGGTGATTCAATGGCCTAAGTTCAAGAAACTTTCGCTGGGAATTTATTGGTGAGTTTGAAATCTTGATTATAATCCTTGTGTAAGGTAAGTTTCCGAATTTAGCTGCTGTCTCTTGTAAGTTTCAAAATGGAATTATGGTGAATTGTGGAAAATTGATAAGTTGGTTGTTTTAGGTCTGAATTGGGTGATTCTTAGGTCTAATTGTGTAATATTTTGAGATGATTGTTGTGATGTGGTTTGAATCTTCAATTTGAACTTCGTTGGAGGTAAAATCACTATTTTTTCTATTGCATTAGTTGATTTCCGCACTGGAATTTTAATGAACTTTGGAAAGTAATTTCTTCACCAATATAGGTCTGAATTCAGCTAATCAAAAGTCTAAATTGTGAGGATTTTTGTGATGTGATTAGTTTTGGCAGTTCAGGCTTCGTTTTAGTGATTTCTCCATAAATAGTTGCTCTGCACTTATTTTCTAAAATAAAACATCTTTCTGGTTGAGCTGAGTTCTATCGCTTTAGGCCCCGAATTGTGCCGTAATTTCGGTTACAAGTTTAGGGAGATGTTAGGACCATTGAATGGGATTCGTTTTGACATTTTAAATGGGGGTCCCACTTTTCTCAATTTTAACCCAAAAAATTGGTCCTTTTCTATTTCTTGCAATTTTAGTGTCTGTCTACCAGCAATAGAGGGGGTTCGATTCTATTGATCCAGTATTTTTTGAACTTAAAGGCCGTAATGACATTGTGATTCTATTTTTGATTGATTGGAAGCATTCACAGACCATTCGGAAAGGAAAAGCTCTAGTAAAGTATTTGGGTTGGGTAGCTTATTTATATGCGTTATGATTGAAATTATGTCTTAGGTCCTATTTTGGGTATTTCAGGTATAGAAATTATGTGAATCTTGTAATTTGGTGATTCTATTACCACTTTCTATCTCATATTATAGGTACTGCAATGTATATTGTCCTTAGTGTGATTAGTGGAAACTTGCTTTAAAAGCCCTAGCGTTGCTTCGATAGGCGTAGACCCCTATAAAATAGTGTAGAAGACTAGATTCTGGTAGTTGTGTCTTAGCTAGGCAATAACTGTGCTCCCATGAACAAGCTTATCCATAATTTCCTAAGTTTGAGACTTTGGAGATTCTTCGATATTCCTAGAGCTTTTGTTTAGCTTGTTTCTATTCATGTTGAAGCCCAAGTGTTTATGATGAATTGGTTATTTTTGGAAGGAGATTTATGGACGTTATACTTTATACAATTCTATCCTGGACTAGCTAAAGAAAGAGAGCTTTGGGTGATTTACCCATTATCTGCTAGAAAAAAGAATTAAATCGCATATGGATTGGATATTTATGTGGAGTAGCAGGGTATATGTCGTGCTTCTATGGACACACTACTTATATGGAGAATCAGGGTATAAAGCCTGCCTCTATTGATTCATTATTTATGAAGGAGCTTCAAGATGCAGGTCATGCCTCTATTGAGTAGACCATTTATGGTGGGTATCGGGGTTACAGGCCCTGCCTCTACCACACTGTTAAATTGGATGAGTATCCAGGGATACAGGCTTGGCCTTAGTCCCTGGTGTATTTACTCCTAGAGAACCCTAGCTCTAAGCTTTTTTAGTGTAGTCATTCTGTTTGCTCGGCGGTCTCTAACCGTATATTGTGCACATATGTCCTGATAGGGCTTATAGGAGCCCATTTGGGTTTTTTTAGTGTACATATCATTATTACTGATACTTTGCCTTACCTTGATATTATATTATGACTTTTGTTGAGTTAATACCTCTTTTTCATATTGCTTTCACTTTTTTTGCTCAGTCGTCCTATGATACCTATTGAGTACATTATATGTGGTATCATAGGACGACTGAGTAAAAAAAGTGCACATATGTCCTGCTTTCACTCTAAATCTACCTTCATGATGCAGGTCCAAGCACCAGCTACCGCCATTGATAGATCAAGCTTGTTGCAGTTAGATTCAGAGACTAGAGTGAGCTCTTGCCATTTTGGGAGGGATTTATTTTGCTTAATTATATATTTTTGTCATGCCTTGTATTATTTCAGTTTTTCTTCCTTTTTGTTATTTAGTCTCTTCCTATATACCCATTACTAGAAGTTTTGGATTATGGTCTTAGCTCACCTACCGGTGTGTTATGGTAGGTTCCATCACGGATTGAGAAACTAAGGCATGATAAGTTAGTATCATAGCTCCAGGTTCATCAGTCTTACTTTTACAGAGATAACGCCTAATAGATTCTTGTGGATCGGTGTGGAGATATCTGTAACCCATCCTTAGGATGCTACCATATATACTTAGGAAGAACCCTTTATTTTATATCAGTTTGTTCATTCAGTGTGTCTTATAAGTTTTATAAAATCTCATTTGTTCCCTTATTTCTCAAGGATGGATCATACGTATGGTACTACCGAAGGCAATGACCCACTCGGACTGGGCAGGTGTAGAGGCTGGCCCCATGGCATAGGCAGAAGAGCATCATAAGTCCTAAATCATTATATAGCTCCCAAGTATGTAGAGGAGCATGAACATGCCCCTATTCCTCCTCACTCGGAGTGGCCACCACTAGCAACACATCCTCCAACCATACCAGTTATGAACCCAACTTTAGAAGCGTGATTACTCAGCTTTTTTATAGCTATTGGGGTTATTCCCAGGAAAACAACTGCTTATATGCTAGCATCGTAGGACCATCTTGTATTACCAGCACCTTAGGTTCAGTCACCCCCACCAAATATTTCACCCCTGCCTACAGTTCCATAGGGTATTATGCACTTATGAAAAGAGAACATGTTGGGAGTATTTCTGAAGCTGTCACCCCTAATGTTTTTTTGGAGCCATTGCCGAAGATGTCATGGAATTTCTGACAAATTGCAAGGAGAAACTTCACTCTTTAGGTCTTATGGAGTCTAGAGGGGACAACTTTACTAATGACCAGTTCCGTAGGCTAGCCAAGCAGTTGTGGTGCTCCTACTTAAAGACAAGGATAGTTGGATCACCACCATTTACATGGGCTCAATTTTGAGAGGCCTTCTTTGCTAGATACATTCCCAGGAGCATTAGAGAGTGACTCAGAGATCAGTTTACACCATTGGAGTTGTGGCAAATGATAGTCGCCAAGTATGAGGACATATTCCACCAGCTATTCTGATATACCACTATGATTCAACATAATGAGGAGGAGTGAGTATAGTTATTTATGCATGGATTGAGGCCTCACTTGAGGTTGGGGATGGAACACTTAGTTTCTATAAGCTGCTCTTTCCTGGATGTGTTGACCATACTCGTACTATAGAGATTTTTCATTGACAGGTCTAAAGGGCAGTGATAAGAGGGCTAGGCACCAAGGTAGATTCAGTGGGTCACAGTCTAAGGGCCAGGATATTTATAAAAGACCCTACCAACGGTTCCAGCATGATAGATACCAGCAAGGTCAGTTCAGCTAGCCTATTCAGGAAGCCCTACTAGTAGTGAAGGATAGTCATCCATGTTTAGGGGGTTCCATTGTAGGTTAGGGATCTAGAGTATAAGGTCCACTTCGCTTATATCGTACATGGGTTATTAAAGTGTACTCATCTTCAGTTTGTTTTGATTATAGTTTACTAGAGTACTGGTCCAGAGAGTTCCCCAACTAAGCTAGACAATTGGCAACAGTACCACCTCCACCTAGAGGCAAGGATCGGGTTTAACACTAAGGAGGTGAAGATCAGCCACAAGGCTATGGCGATGGACAAAAAGGTATTTAGAGAGGTCCCCAAGGAGGTAGGTTGGGTAGTTGGTCAAATAGATTTGGGTGAGGCTGACCGGACTATTTTTATGGTTCTCTAGCTAGAGTAGAGGCCGAGGAATCAAATGATGTCATCATAGGTACTATCATCATATGTTAGCAGACTGCTTCAACTATATTTGATCCAGGATCCACGTATTATTATGTGTCTATATAATTTGCTCCTTGTCTGGATATTATTTATGAGGCACTTGATGTGTTGTTGCATGTTTTAATCCCAATAGAGGATTCTTTAGTAGTGGATCAGGTATATAGATCTTGTGTGTTGACTATTCAGGAGCATGAGACTCATAATGACCTTATTCTATTAGATATGTTGGACTTTGATGTTATAGTGGGCGTGGATTGTCTTTTCCCTCACTATGCGATTTTGGACTATTATGCCAAGACTGTTACCTTAGCCATGCCTGGCATTCCCACGGCATGTGACATGGTGCTTATAGTTTCTCACTAATAGGGATAATATCCTTTATGTGAGCTTAACGGTTAGTTGCTTTCAGGTGGTTGGCTTACTTAGCTTATCTTCGACATATGTCCAGTGAGACTCCTTCTATTGATTCAGTTCTTGTGGTTTGGGATTTTATTATTTTCTTTTGTATAGACCTACTTATCTTACCTCTAAAGAGAGATATTAACTTCACTATAGACTTGCTTGTAGAGCTCCGGGAGATCACTACGCAGCTTGAGGATCTCTCAAGTAAGATCTTTACTTGTCTGAGTGTGTCTCCATGGGGTAATCCTATCCTGTTTGTTAAGAAAAAGGATAGGACTATGCATATGTGTGTTGACTATAGGCATCTAACCAAGGAGATGGTGAAGAATTGTTACCCCATGCCTCACATTTATAATCTTTTTGACCAGCATCAGAGTACCACCATATTTACTTAGATTGACTTAAGGTCCAGCTACCACCAGTTGAGGATTAGAGATGCCGATAGTCCTAAGACCGCCTTTTAGATTCGGTATGTCCACTACGAGTTCTTAGTGATGTCTTTTGTGCTTATTAATTCCCCAATAGCCTTTATGGACCTTACCACTCATATTCAAGACTTATCTTGACTCCTTCGTGATCATATTCATTGATGATATCATAGTATACCCATGAAGTAGAGAGGAGCATGCACATCATTTAAGGGTGGTTCTCCGAACTTTGAGAGATTAACAACTTTATATAAAGTTCTAAAAGTGTGAGTTTTGGTTGGAGTTTGTGATAATTCTGGGGCATGTAGGGTCCAAAGAGGGTATCATAGTGGATTCGGCAAAGATTGAGGCTATTCGTAGTTAGGTTAGGTCCACATCCGTTATAGAAATTCAAAGCTTCATCGTATTGGCTAGTTATTTCAGATGTTTCATCAAGGTTTTCTCTACTATTACAGCCCTATTGACTCTTTTGACCCAACATGATATTGTTTTTATATGATCTGAGGAGTGCAAGTCAAGCTTTCAGAGGCTTAAGGAGTTGCTTACCACCACTCCTATCCTGACTCTTCCAGTAGAGGGCGAGAGATTTTCAATATAGTGTGATACTTCAAGTCTATGTCTTGGGTGTGTTTTGATATAGCAGGGCCACGTTATTGCTTATGCTTTTAGATAGTTGAGGGTAGATGAGAAGAACTACACCACTCATAATCTAGAATTAGCGGTGGTAGTTTTTGTGTTCAAGATATAGAGGCACTACTTATACGAGGTCCATTGTGAGATTTATACAGATTACTATAGCCTATAATATATTATGAGCCAAATGGACCTTAATTCTATATAACATTAGTGGATTGAGATCTTAGCGGATTATGAAATCTCTATTCACTATCATCTAGGCAAGGCAAACATAGTAGTAAACATCTTGAGATGGAAGGCTAAGAATATGAGTAGTTTGTCCTACTTACCTGTTGTAGAGTGACCCCTAGTCGTAGATATCTAGTGTTTGGCTAAAAGGATGGTAAGGTTGGATATTATAGACAGTAGACTGATTTTAGCTTTTATGGGAGCATAATTGACTCTACTGGATCAGATTCGTGGCCAACAGTTCTAAGATGGAGAATTAGTAGAGCTTCAAGAGTTGGTATAGTGAGGTGAGGGTGACCAAGCTTCTACAAATTCAGATGGGGTGCTACAGTTTGACGACCGCCCAATGTGTTCCCAAAGTGGGAGGTTTTATTTCATTGATCTTTTATGAGATCCAAGATTCTAGATTCTCTTTTCATTCGAGCACCGCAAATATGTATCGCGACTTGAGACAACACTACTGGTGGTATGACATGAGAAGAGATATAGCTGACTATGTGTCTCACTTTTTGAGTTGTCAACAGGTGAAAGCCAAGAATCAAAAGCCTGGTGGGGAGCATCAATGACTATCCATTCCTGAGTGGAAATAGAAGCGTATTACCATGGACTTTGTGATAGGGTTGCGTTAGACTTCCAGAGGTAGTGATAGTACTTGGTTCATCATTGATCGATTGACCAAGTAAACACACTTCTTGCTAGTTTAGTCAACTTTTGGTGTAGAGCATCTAGCTTGTGTCTATATTTAGGAGGTAGTCTATTTTCAGGGGTACCGGTGTATATTAGATCAGATAGGGGGTCTCAGTTCACTTCCAATTTTTAGAGATCTTTTTGGAGATAGTTGGGCACCCAGGTTGATCTTAGAACTGCATTTCATCCATAGAATGATGGATAGTTAGAGCGTACTATCTAGTTCCTGGAGGACATGTTATAGGCCTATGTACTGGAGTTCGGTGGTTAGTGGGATCAGTTCTTGTACCTAGAGGAGTTTGCGTACAACAATAGCTACATCTAGTATTCAGATGGCCCCATTTGAGGCCATATATAGTAGACGTTGTCGCACTCCTATTAGATGGTTTAATTCTCCAGAGCCAAGGTTGTACAACATATATTTCAGGTGATTCAAGATAGGCTAATGATAGCTCAGAGTAGACACTAGAGTTATACTAATCGTAAGGGTCGTTCTTTATATTTGTAGGTTGGAGATCGAGTGCTCTTGAGAGCATCTCCCTTGAAGCGCATGATGAGATTCGGCAATTGGGTTAACCTTATCACCTAAATATACTGCGCCTTTTGAGATCTTAAGGAGAGTGTGTGAGGTTTCTTATATGTTAGCTCTGCCCAAGCATTTTCGGCTATATATTCAGTTTTCTATGTTTCCATGTTGTGCTGGTACATAACAAATTAGTCTCTGTGGAGTTGGATGATTGTTTGATCTTTGTTGAGGAGCCATTTTCTATATTAACTAGAGATGTTCGCCAGCTTTGTTCTAGGTCCATTTCTATGGTTAAGTTCTAGTGATGACACTGTCTGATAGAGAAGGCTACCTGGGAGGCCTAGCAAGAGATGTAGGAGTACTTCCCCAGCTTATTTGAGCCTCTAGGTATATCCTTATCTTTACTTTCGCAGACGAAAGTTCTTTTAGTAGAGGATGTTGTAATGATCCTTCAGGTAATTTTCCTTATACCCATTTCATTGTTTAGAGCATTCCTATAGTGACCCCAGGTCATTTTTGATCTGCTGGTCCCAGTAGCTCTGTAGCCTGGTCAATCATTTGGATTTGTGCAAGTTTCCATGATGGAAGGCTTTTATAACTTGAAAAGTGATTTTTGAGTAAAAGTGTAGGAAAAACGGCCTCAAAATGGATTTCAGATGGTTCTATGAGCTTCCAAATGGACAAATTAGGCTAGAAGTGTTGTTGACTCGAGTCCATGGGTTTTCGGTACAAGTTTAAATCATTTTTAGCATATTAGCTTAGAAACTCGCCAACGGTTTACTTTGGTCAACATTTTTGAAAAGCAAGCTTGGATAAAAATTCTAACAACATGGTTAGCTCTGAAATGTCGATTTTAAGTTTGAATGACCTTTTGTTCAACTCCCAAGGCTTCTAGACTCATTTTGAGCCCCTCAGTGGAATTTGGTTAAATTAGCATTTGGAGTTGGACCCACACTCAGTCGTAACAACCTCATATGGAAATTTTGACTATGCCATTATATCCAAAATGTCAAAATTATGGGGTGGCATAGTCTGTTTTATGTAGGGACTCCGAACGAATTCTGGATACCCCATTGGAGAACAAAATTGGTTGTCTTTTTATATAAACACTTCATACACGATCAACCATTGCATGTATTTTCAAAGGGTGATTTTGCCCTCATTCTTCTCTCAAAATTGGTGATTCAAAGGACTAAGTTCAAGGAAATTTTGTGAGGAATCCATTGGTGAGACTTGAATCTTGATTATAAACTTTTTGTGAGGTAAGATCATAAATTTAACTAATGTCTGTTATCATTTTTGGAGTGGAATTATGGTGAATTTTGGGAAACTGATAAGTTGGTTGTTTTAGGTTCAAATTATGTGATTCTTGGGTCTATCTTGTGTCAAATTCCAAGATGATCGCTTTGGTATGGTAGAATCTTCAATTTGAGCTTCGTTTGAGGTAAAATTGTATTTTTGCTGCTTTATTAGTTGATTTCTGGACTAAATTATGATGAACTTTGGGAATTGATTTCTTGGCCAATATAGGTCTAAATTTAGCAATTCAAAAGTTTAAATTGTGGGTTTTTTGTGAGTATCATTATTGTCTGATTGCTTTCGGCTCTTGAGGTTTAGTTGTTGTACTTTTTCCCTAAATAGTTGTTGCCCTACACTTATTTTTTGAAATAAAATATCTTTCTTGTTGAGCTGAATTCTATTACTTCTAGGCCTCGTATTGTGCACCAATTTGGTGTACAAGTTTGGGGAGCTTAAAGGACCATTGTGTGGGCTTCATTTCAAAATTCCAGATGCGAGGCCAACTTTTCCCAATTTTGGCCCCAAAAAATAATCCATATCTGTTTGTTGCGATTATACTATCTAAACGACCATAATAACGTTGTGATTCAATTTTTGAAAGGCTAGAAGCGTTTAGAGGCTATCTAGAAAGGAAAATCTGCAGGAAAGTAATTTAGAGCATGAGCGATCGTCCTACAGATGGTCTATGACTCCTTTCTTTAGATTGAACTGGATTGTGTAAAAAATATGTCAAAATTGTTGGGATAGTAGGGTTCAGTAGCTTATTTACATGACTTAGGTAGAAATCATGTCTTAGGTCCTATTTCATATATTTTGAGAATAAAAAGCATGTTACACTTGTTGTTAGTTGGTGGTTCTGTTACCAGTTTCAGTCTTATAATATTGGTACGAAGAGGTATGTTGGCGTTAGTGTAGGTTAATGAAAACTTACTTTAGATGCCTCGGTGTCACTTCAATGGGCTTAGATCCTTGTAGAATGGCGTAGCAGACTAAGTTTTTGTAGTTGAGCCTTAGCTAGGAAGTAATTGTGCTCCTATGAACAACCTTATCCAAAATTTCCTATGTTTGCGACTTTTAAGATTCGCCGGTGTTCATAGACCTTATGTTTGGCTTGTTTCTATCCCGGTGGAAGCCTAAGTGTATACGATGAGTTGATTGTTTATGGAAGGAGATCTATGTACGCTATACTTCATATAATTGTGGCCCTTAACATTCGAAGAAAAGAGAGCTTTGGGTGATTTTCTAGGCATCTACTAGAAAAAAGAGTTGGATCAGAATCTGGATTAGATACTTGCATGGAGCATAAGGGTACAAGCCCTACCTCTACGAACTCACTACTTATATAGAGCATCGAGGTGCATGCCCTGCCTTTAATGATTCATTATTTATAAAAGATATTCAGGGTTAAGTCCCCGCCTATATTGAGTTGGCCATTTATGGTGAGTATCAGGGTTATAGGCCCTGCCTCCACCATACTGTCAGATTGGACGAGTATCCAGGGTTACAAGCCCAACCTCATACCCTAAGGAATTCTCTCTTGGAGAACCCTAGCTCCTACCTTTTCAAGCAAAGTCATTTTGTGTGCTCGGCGGGCTTAAGGAGGTTTCGAGTTTTACTTTAAATTGAGCATGTGTGTCCCGATGTGGCTTATAAGAGCCCGATTGGGTGTACCTAGTGTAGATCCCTTAGCTTACTTTAGCCTATCTTTATTACTATTACTTTTCCTTATCTTTGACATTATATTATTAGTTTTGAGTTTATTCCTCTTTATCATATTGCTTTCACCTTCCTTGTTCAGTCGGCCAATGATGCCTACTGTGTACTTTATATCTGGTGCTCATATTACATTCTTCATCTACTTTTGTGATGTAGGTCTGCGCACCAGATACCTTCATTGATAGATCAAGATTTCTGCAATCAAATTCGAAGACCAGGGTGAGCACTTGTTGTTTTGAGATCATTTATGTCTCCTTCATCTTGGGTGGCATATCTTTTTCTTTTTGAGACTTGCCAAGTGGTATAGATATTTTTTGTCTACTTTTGGACTTGTACTCATCTATATTTTGTTAGTGGCTTTGTACTAGTGACTTTCAAGTTCTGGAGGGATTTATTTTACTTATATATATATAAATATATTGGCTTGCCTTGTATTCTTTCTATTTTTCTTCCTTTATGTTATTTAGTGTTCGCCCATATACCCATTACTAGCAGTTCCAGGTTATGGGTTTTGCTCACCTATAGGTGGGTTATGGTAGGTTCCATCACGATTTGAGAAATTAGGTCGTGAAACATAGGTTGGGAAAAGTTCAAAGTTGCATTCGTTGATACTTCTTCCCACTTGAGTTATAGGAGGCGAAGGTGTTGGAATTTATCAACCTCAAGAAAGTAAACATGAGTGTGAGGGAGTATTCCCTCAAGTTCATAAAGTTGTCCAAGTATGCTCCGTTCTTTATAGCTGATATTTGAGCCTGAATGAGTAAGTATATTTTGGGAGTATCAGACTTTGTTATTAAGGAATACCAAATCGCTGTGCTTATCATGAATTGCCATATGATCTACCCAGTGTTCCTCCCTAAAGAAAAATTGACTTTGGCATAGATTTCCTCCAGTAAAGGATCAATTGAAAGACTTGTTAGACAAAGGTTTCATTAGACCAATTATATCCCCATGGGGTACTCTCTTCTTTTTTGTTAGTAATAAAGATTTTTCTCTACGTATGTGCATTGACTACCAGTAGTTGAACAAAATAACCATCAAGAATAAATACTCAATTCCGAGGATAGATGATTTGTTTGACCAATTGCAAAGGTCAAGCTATTTCTTCAAGATTGATCTCTATTTTATTTATCACCAAATAAGGGTGTCCTCAACATACAATTCTGCAAGACATTCAAGTGGGTAGTCTATCTTGATGGCCAAGAAATGAGCATTTTTGGTTAGCCTATCAACTATAAACAAAATTGCATCATGATTTTTTTGAGTGCGTGGAAGCCCAAAAATAAAGTCAATAGTTATTCTTTCCTATTTCCAATTAGGTATCGACAAGGGTTGTAACAAACTAGTTGGGACTTGATGCTCGACCTTTATCTTTTGACAAACTAAGCATCTAGTAGCAAACTCCGCAATGTCCTTCTTCATACCATTCCACCAGTAGTGTTCTTTAATGGTTTGGTATATTTTAGTACCTCCAAGATGCATTGCATATGGTGAAGTATGTGCTTCATTCAAAATTTCTTTTCTCAAATAGTCATCTTTAAGGACACATAACCTGTTTTGATAAAGTAGAACACCATCCTCCCTTAATTTAAAATCAAGCTTTTCTCCAATTTGAGCTTCTTTGATCAACTTCCCCACTTATGTACTTCTTTAACTTGTTCAAGTAGAATTGGTTTGTCTTGCAAAACGGCAGCAATAGAGCCATCAGAGTTAAATGAAAGACAAATATTCATGGCTCTTAATTTAAGAAACAAAAGCAAGTGTCATAGAAATAAACTAGCAAGAGCTTTACGATTTAGTGCATCTACTACCACATTTGCTTTACCTAGATGATAATCGATCATGCAGTCATAATCTTTGATGAGTTCAAGCTATCTACGTTGCCTTAAATTCAACTTTTTTTGTGTACCCAAGTACTCCAAACTCTTTTGATCAGTAAATATGTGAGATTTTTTCCCATATAAGTAATGCCTCCAAAGTTTCAAGGCAAACACTATGGCTGCAAGCTCAAGATCATGAGTAAGATAGTTCAATTTATGTAGTTTTAATTTTCGGGAAGCATACACAACCACTATCCCTTCTTACATCAAGACACAACCCAAACCACAATGAGAGGCATCACTATATATCACATATTCCTGCCCTTCATGAGGATGAATCCTTTGGAGTTTTGGGGTTCCAAGGTGGAAGAGAATCCACAAGACTTTGTTGATAGCATTCACAAGATTGTGGATATTGTGGGGGTTAGGCCGATTGATAGGGCGGAGTTGGCTACGTATCAATTAAGGGGTGTTGCTCAAATTTAGTTTGATCAATAAAAGATGAGAGGCCTAGAGAAGAAGATCCTGTGACTTAGGCGGAGTTCAAAGAAGTATTTCTTGATCATTTTTTCCTATTGGAGTTGACAGAATCCAAGATACAAGAATTCACCAACTTTAAGAAACGTGGTATGAGTGTGAGGGACTATGCCCTCAATTTCATCTAATTGTCAAAGTATGCTACATGCACGGTTGCATGAACAATTTCTTGTTGGGTGTGTCGAATGTAGTCTTTGAGGAGTGTAAGATGGCTATGTAGATTTGGTAAATGGACATATCTAGACTTATGACCTGTACGGAGCAAATAGGGACTGAGAATTTAAAGGTTAAAACTAGGGAGTCCAAGAGGGCAAGGACCGATAGTGGTGATTTCTCTTATTTTAAGTCCGGAAGTGGGATACGTCCTCATTTTCGCCAAAGGTACTCCGGTCAAGGATCTTCAAATGCCACTACTCCAAGGTTTTATAAAGATATGGTTCCCAATCCTAAGCCTCAAGGAGGTGCTCCTATAGGTCAAGCGACCCCCGTATGGAAGAAGTGTGGGAGGAACTACAAGAATGAGTGTTTAGCGGTCTTGAATGTGTGTTATCGATGTGGAAATCTAGGTCATCATGTTAAGGACTGTGAATTCAAAGATGGTGGCCTTGATTTGTAGGGAAAGGCTCCACCATTATTCGGTACATGAGAGACAAGAGGTTGAAGAAGAACCTAATGTTGTTACTGGTATGTTAAAGGTCTTTGTTTTTGATGTGTATGCCTTATTAGATCTGAGTGAAAATTTGTCGTTTGTTACTCCATTCCTTTTTAATAGGTTTAATTTGTTACCCAAAATGTTAATAGAGCCCTATTTATTATTTACCCCCATCGGTGAGTCGATTGTTGCTAAAAAGGTCTATAGGAGTTGTCCCATGTCTATCTTGCATAAAGTTATTCCTTTTGATCTTATCGAACTTGAAATGGTAGATTTTGTTATTATTCCTAGGATGGAATTATTGCATGAATCTTATGATTTTATAGATTTTAAAACTCGTAGAGTAAAGTTTCAATTCCCAAATGAGTCTATTCTTGAATAGAAGGGTCATGATTCAGTAGTGAAGGGTAGGTTCATTTCTTGTCAAAAGGTCTGAAAGGTGATATCTAAGGGTTGCATCTATGTGAGAGTCAAGGATCTCGACTCTGAAATTCCTTCCATTGAGTCAGTCTCTGTGGTTATTGAGTTTCCCTATGTCTTTCTCAATGACCTTCCCGGCATTCCGCTCAAAAGGGAAGTTGATTTTCGTATTGATCTCCTCCTTGATACCCAACCTATTACTATTCTTTCATACCGAATGGCCCATATGGAATTAAAGGAATTAAAGTAACAACTAAAGGACTTGTTGAAGAAAGAATTCATAAGGCCAAGTATTTTACCATAGGGTTCTCCCGTGTTGTTTGTAAGGGTAAAAGATGGGTCACTTCAGATGTGCATAGATTATCGTCAATTGAAAAAAGTGACTATTAAGAACAAGTATCTGATCTCTAAGATAGATAATTTATTTGATCAATTTCAAGGGTCAAGTCACTTCTTTAAGAGTGATCTTCAGTCTGGCTATCACCAACTAAGGATAAGGGAGTGTGACATTCCCAAAGTGACTTTCCTAACAAGGTACAATCACTTTGAATTTTTGGTCATGTTGTTGGATTGACGAATGCACCGGTGGTGTTCATGGACCTAATGAATAGGGTATTCAAACCCTACCTTGATATTTTTGTAGTGGTATTCATTGATGATATCTTGATTTACTCTCGGCATGAGGAAGAACATAAGAGTCACTTGAGAATTATGTTTCAAATCTTGAGGGATAGGCAATTGTTTGCCAAATTTAGTAACTGTGAATTTTTGTTGAAAGAGGTGGCATTTCTTGGTCACATAGTATTTGGTGATGGAATCAAGGTTGATCCTAAGAAAATGGAGACGGTTAGGAATTGACCTAGACCAAGTGACTCCTTCTCATATTAGGAGCTTTTTGGGTCTAGACAAGTATTATAGAAGGTTCATTGAAGGGTTCTCTTCTATCTCATCTCCTATGAAGAAATTGACTCAAAAGAAGGCAATATTTCTATGGATGGATGAGTGCGAGAGGGGGAGAAGGGGTACTATACTACAAAAGTTGATTATGTGTTCAGGATGTGGATTGCCTAAGGGGTTTGATCTTGAAGGAGGCTCATAATTCTTTATATTCCATTCATCCCGATTCGGATAAAATATACCGAGACTTAAAAGAGCTCTATTGGTGGGGCGGTATGAAAATGGACATAGAAATATTCATGGCCGAATTCCCAAATTTCCAAAAAGTTAACCAAAACATCAAAGATAGGGCATCCTAGCACAAGACATTGAAATTATCATTTAGAAGTGGAAAGATATGAACATGATCTTCGTAGTTGATTTGCCTCGTACTATAAAACATCATGACTCAATTTGGGTGATTGTTGATAGAATGGCGAAGTCAGATCACTTTCTAACCGTCAAGACTTCTTATAGTTCCAAGGCATATGTTAAGTTGTATATTTGGGAATTGGTAAGGTTGTATAGTGTGACATTGTCGATTATCTTGATCATGGTACCGAATTCACTTCTGATTTTTGGAAATCATTTCAAAGGGGTCTTGGTACTAAAGTGAAGCTAAGTACCGCATTCCATCCTCAAACCGATGGGCAAAGTGAATGGACAATTCAAATACTAGAGATGTGTTAAGGGCCTGTGTTTGTGTTCAAAGGGATTTGGGATGATCATCTACCGCTTATTGAGTTCGCCTATTATAATGGCTACCACTCAATTATCAAGATGGCACCATTTGAGGCCTTGTATGGAAGACGATGTAGGTAACCGGTTGGTTGGTTTGAAGTAGGTGAGATGACCTTGTTGGGTCCCGATTTTGTGCTTGATGCTTTAGAAAATGTAAGTCATTAGAGAAAGTTTAAAGATGGCTCAAAGTCATCAAAAGTTCTATTATGATACTAGAAGAAGGGATCTTTAGTTTAGCATGGATGATTAGGAGTACATGAAGGTTTCGCCCATGAATGGTGTAGTTCGGTTTGATAAGAAGGGGAAATTGAAATCATATTGAAAGCTCGTGGTCAATGCATCATAAACATCACCGTGAAACTTACATCATTTCATATAACTTGTGTGGGATAAGACCTTTAATCGACATCTAAGACTATGCGAGTTATAACATGGAATCTGATGTAACTCCCACATTTAGAAGAGAGAGGCTACTTTCCAAGATAGACTCCATGAGAAAATCTTGAACATCATAGGCTATACATGGATCCACTAGCTAGGCCTTAAAGGCAACCTACGGGGACAACATAGTTTGGGACTTTAGGTTGCTACTAGGATTCCCTTGGGTAACAAACCTTTGGTTATTGGACTGAACCCCACCTAAAATTCCTCTCAGTGGTTAGTCAATATCCCAATAGAATTCATTAAAACATTGATACTTTATCAATAGCATCATCATGAAAATAGTCATAAGAGTAGCTAGTTAACTTAGTTGATTCATAAAAATTCATAAACTTGGTGAGAATTGTCCTTATCACCCTGTAATCATTATTGTGTCAGAATTGTCTTTATCATACCATAAGAAATTAGTGAACCTCATTAAGTCATCATTTATACGCTTTATCACTCATTCATATGTCTCAAACATTTTTCATAAAAAACATCTTTGTAAACCATTGAAATTCATGATTATAAGTCACGGAAATCATCATTGAAACTAACTTTATGCATGGGCATTTGTAAAACAACCTAAAATCATGAAATTAAGATAGAATCATGCTTATAATAATTATTGAAGTCAAGTATAAATGTAATTGAAATAACCCAATGAAATATCATCAATCTAGGGTTAGAAAACAATTAAAATTGAGGAGATTTTTTATGAAACCTTGGGATTTCATGGGAGAACGGAACCCATTATTCAAATCCCACATACCTTGATAAATCTACTGTTAAATTCAAAATAAGACCTGTGTTCCTGAAAACCTAGACTTGACTTGTAGGAGAACACATTGAGAGAACACTCTTAAAAGCCTTAGAAATTTTTGAGAATGAATTGGAATAGGTGAAAATTTGAATGGTTGGAGTATTTATATGTTCTGAACTTTCCCCCAAAAGTGTCTAGATTCATTGAACTAAAAATGAGAAAATACAATAATACCCTTCATTAATTCTGGCTAGAGGACCCTATGAATAGTCTTTACAAATTATCAATCTTTCTACGAGTCGTAAAAGTGGCTCGTCAACATCACTGAAACTTGCCCCAAGAATCCAGCCTTAGAACTTTTCTTACAAGGCCACTTTACTATTCATCAAAGTTTCTTTGGGACGTAAGACCTATTCGCCCTGCTACTTTGAAAACCTGTAAAATCCATGAGCCTCTGATCTTCTTCTACAACTTATTCCTACTAGTCATCATTACTTCTATGACTCATCCTGTTGAGTCGTAGAAAAAGTCCTGAAACTTGCTATATGCAGAACTCTAGCACTGTCCCAATGACTTACTTCTATGATTCATCAAAACTTCCACTAGTCAGCAACTTGACTCATAAACCCAATTACAGATTAATCAAATTTCTTTCCTCAGTATCATTCCTACGAATAACTCCTATGACTCAAAAGAGTGCCTATGACTTGTAGGTCGATTCATAGACTCTAAAACAGTCAAATAATCTTGAAATTTTTCTCGTTTGGACTTTGAAACTTTTGGGGTCTTACAATATCTCCTCCTGGGAACATTCTTCCTCGAATGATATTCAACTATCATAGAAAGGACTAGCAACCCAACATGAATGTAATAACACATTAAAATGCATAAACCATAAGATTTTCAAGCTTTAGCAAAAAATATGACTTTAACATTAACTTCATGAACATGCATACATATGAAAGACATAGGAAAACTGAAACGTAGGAATTTAAGTGATTTTAGCAGAATAATCTAATATCTTAGGCTTGAGTGGGAGGAAATAGATACGGATATTGCCTCATCATGTCCTCTTTTCCTTTCCATATAGCACTCTCAAATTATTGGTTCCTCCATAAGACTTTAACGGATGCAACCTCTTTGTTCCTTAATCTCTTCACTTTTCGGTCAAATTTTCCACCAAAACCTCCTCATAAGTCATGTTTTCTTCAACACTCACATCTTCTAATAGTACAATAGAATTTAGATCACCCAAAAACTTCCTCAACATTGATACATAAAACACTACATGAACCATAGCCAACTCAAATGGAAAGTATAACTCATATGCCACCTTGAAAATATGCTTCAATATCTTATAGGTTCCCATATATCTAGGAATCAATTTTCCTATCACGCCAATGCCACCCTTCATGGGTGAAACCTTTAAATACATCTAATCATCCACATCAAGTTCAAGCTCTCTTTTCCTAATGTCAAATTAGGAATTTTGGCAACTTTGAGCCTTCTTCAACCTATCTTTTGTGAGCCTCACCCTATCAATAGCAACCAACACTAAATCGGGACAAATCAGCACCATCTCATCCACTTCAAACCATCCCACTAGGGACCTACGCCTTTTCCCATATAAAGATTCAAAAGGAGTCATTTGGATGCTAGAGTGATAACTATTATTGTAGGAAAACCCAAACAATGGTAGATAATCATTCCAACTTCCTTTGAAATCAATGACACATACCCTGAACATATCCTCTAATATTTGAATCATTTTTTCGGCTTGACCATTGGTTTGAGGGTGAAAAGTGGTACTTCATTTGAATTTCATACCAAGACCCTTTTGAAATAACTTCCAAAAATGTGAGGTGAATTGAGTACCTCAATATGATATAATAAACAAGGTAACAACATGAAACTTTACCAATTCACTTCATTATCAAGGATGGTTGCATGTACCTATTGTTGATGGTCTATGAGAATTTATATTGTATGGGGCCCATAGTTCTTTGTATTCAATTTATCCAAGATCCACCAATATGTATCATGATTTGAGTGAAGTGTATTGGTGGAATGGGATGAAAAAGGACATAGCGGATTATGTGGCAAGGTTTCCTAATTATTAACAAGTGGAGGCCGAGCATAAAAAACTAGGAGGTTTAGCTCAAGTCATTGAGATTCCTACTCTGGAAGTGGGAAGATGTGAACATGGACTTTGTGATGGATTTACCTCGTACTAAGAAACAACATGATTCTATTTAGATTTTTGTGGATCAAATAACTAAGTTGGCACATTTTCTACTGGTTAAGACTTCTTATAGTACCAAATATTATGGTAAGTTGTAGATATATGCTAGTTTCAAGTATGATTTATGAGATATGATCATGATTTTCAAGTTATTTTTATAAAAGCTTTATGAATGAGTTTAAAGATTTTTTATGTAAAGAAGTTTATGAATGCCCTAAAAAAGGTTATGAATAATGTTTTGATGATGTTTCAAGCAAGTTAATGACACAGTGACTTAAGATCCTTGATGAAGAAAGTTACTTAAGACTCTAATGATGTTTCATGAAAATGATTCATAATGGTGGAAGGCTTACACCCATATTACATGAATCACATGATAATGAGCTATTATTATGAATAAGTTTATGAATTATAATTATGAAAAGGTTATTATTAGTACAATTATGATTTAGGATTATGACCTGATTTGAATTTTATGGGATGATGTACATGCACCGAGTGGACTTTGATGTGGGAGCTCGACCTAAGCCCTAGTAGCAACCTCTAGTCTCTTAAACTATGTTGCCACTGTAGGTTCACCAATATGACCTAGTTAGCTAATCTACATATAGCATATGATAATGATAATGATTGGATGGAGCCTACCTTGGAAAGTAGCCTCCCCCCTTCTCGATGTAGGAATTATCGAATTCCATGTAATAGCTCACATGGTCTTACTATCGATTACGATTATCTCCCACATTTGTAATTACTTAGGATGATTACAATGTTTTGATGCATTGACCAATGAGATAAATATTTTAAGGTTTTCATGGTTTTACTTATGTTTTAGAGATATTTGTCTTGCATCTCATGATTCATATTGATTATGTCCTTCGGTTATTGTTCATGCATATTCTCACATACTTAGTGCATTCCATTTAATAATGCATACTTTTTTCCTACATTGTATCATAATGTAGGGGTCGGCAATCACGTTCATCCTCATCTCACTTGTGGCTAGAGTTAGCACCTGTGTACTGTTGGTAAGTTCTCATGTTTCAAGGATAAGACATTTGATTTCTTATGAGCTTCTGACCTCTTTTAACTTTTATAATGGGTGATCTAGGAGATTTTCTTATGCCACAATCTATACTAGTAGAGGCATGTTAGATAATGAAGAGTCTATGTTGTCATTTTCCTATTTCGAGACTTATGTTTTATTTGAACCTATGTTTACGTATCTTTGATCGTGTTTATTCACTTAATTTAACTTATGGAAGCTCATGTATGATATGCTAAGATGCTTGGTTAGAGTCCTTTGGGATTCTAATTACTATATTTTGACTAGACCCTAGGTCGGGTCATGACAAACTTTGTATTAGAGCATAAGCTTTAAGTGTCCTAGGGAGTCTAACATGCCACATCAAGTAGATACTTTTTCATCGGTGTGAAGCACGCCATATCTATAAATAAGAGGCTATAAGGAATCATAGGAAACACTTTACTTCTTTCATAATCTCATCATGCTATAGAGTTGAACTTTAAGGTTTCCTCTTCTAATGCTTTCTCTTTATGATTACAGAATCATGCCTCCACAAAGATTCCTTATACAAAGGAATGTTTTTGAAGAAGAGCCATAATCTCCGTATGCTCCTTTGAATGATCAAGTTACTAATGTGGAGTTTCGAGCCACTTTTTAAATGCAAGCCCAAGTTGTTACTACTCAACTGAATTAAGGAGTACTTCTTCCTCCCAATGTATCTACTCCGACTTCAAAGGTTAGAGACATCATGAGGATGAACTCTCCCGAGCTTCATGGATCCAAGGTTGATGGGGATCTCCAAGAGATTGTTGATGAGTTGTACAAGATTGTGGAGATTATGGGAGTGTCTTCAAAAGAGAAGGCGAAATTTGCAACCTACCAACTCAAAGGTGTCGCTCAGGTTTGGTACAACTAATGGAAAACCGAAAGTGTTGCAGATGGTCCCATAGCTTGGGAAATGTTCAAAGCCACATTTCTAGATCACTTCTTCCCACTTAAGTTAAGGGAGGCTAAGGTGTTGGATTCATCAATCTCAAGTAAGGAAACATGAGTGTGAGGGAGTATTCCCTCAAATTCACAAAGTTGTCCAAGTATGCTCCATCTTTGGTAGCTGACTCTCATACCTGAATGAGCTACTTTATTTCAGAAGTATCCAACTTGGTTATGAAAGAACGCAGAACTGATATACTTATCAAAGAGATGAACATCTATAGGCTCATGACTTATGCAGAGAAAGTAGAAAGAGAGAAGCTTAAGGAAAGGAATCTGAGGGAGTCTAAGAGGCCTTGTTTTGAAGGTGCATTTTCTTATAACAAGTCTGGTGGTGGTGATGGTCATTTTTTACAAGGCAAAAAGTTTCAAGGCGAAGGTTTCTCAAACACTCTGGCTCCAAAATTTAAGAAGGAAAAGGTGCCAAATCCTAAGGCACAAGGTTGTGTTAGTGGATTGTAAGACCTTGGAAGTCGAAAAGTTGGTACCAAAGAGAAAATCTCCAAATCTTGAGCTGACATATGTTTATGAGTCACTCTACGACTCGTAGAGAATTTTATGGCTCATAAAGGTGATTCTTAGAGTGACCCTCGAGCAAAGTAGGATATTTCCCTCAAGAAAGGTTCTATAACCCAACATGATGAGTTGTCGTCCTGTTGACAGGTTGTATGAATGACCGGTAACAAAACATCAGAGACTTATGAAATTACAGGTTTTTGTGACCTATAGGATGGATGGCCTTAACAGGTTGTAATGAATTTTACGAGTCGTAAACACGACTCTTTCTCAAACTTCAAAGACCTAATTTTTAGGCCTTTTCCAAGAGTTTTTTTATGACTCATCATTTCTTCGACTAGCCATAAAAGGTGATCTGTAGCGTCAAATTTTGGATTTAATGAGGGGCATTTATGTCATTATCCAAGTTTGGTTCAATGAACCTAGACATAATTAAGGCCAAGTTCAACCCTATATCTACCCAATTCTTTGAAATTCTATCATTCCAAATTTATCCTCCTAAAATTCTCTAAGGCAAGAACTTCAAAGTCTCTAAAGGTTTGTCTTTAAGATCAAGATAGGGTTTTTAGTTTTCCTAAGGTTTCTTCTCAATTATTAAGTGAATTCAATCAAGATATGTGGAGATTGATTCATGGGTCCATTCATCCATGAAGTCCTAAGGTTTACCCAAAGTTTCTTTCAATTTAGATTGAATTACAAACCCTAGTTTTGATGAATTACATTGGACTAATTTAATCCCATTTTTAGATGATCCATATGAATTGCATGAGTTTAAGTTGAATTATGAATGCCCATGCATGAAGCTATTTCCAAGTTAAGATATTAAGTTAAGGATGATTTTTATGAATAGATTATGACTTCAATGATCCTCAAGTAAAGTTTTCATGATTTAAAGTTGATATTTTGATTTTATGACAAAAGTTATGATGATGATCAGATTTAAGATCAAAGAAGTTATTATATTTTGATAAGTCTAATTCTTACACAAACATGTTAAAGATGGTAGTAAATGCAATTCTCACCGAAGTTATGGATTGATATGAATCACTATGTTAATGAGCTATTCCTATATATTTTAAAATTGATTGATAGGAAGTTACTATCTTTTCCTACTATGCTATTATCATGTTTTAAAGAGTTTTCGTTGGGATATTAACTAAGCACCGAGAGAAATTCTAGGTGGGGTTCGGTCCTGTACCGCAGTTAGTTACCTAAGGGAATCCTAGTATCAACCTAAAGTCCCAAACTACATTGAGCGTGTAAGATTGCCTTCATGACCTAGCTAGTGTATCAACATATGGCATAGTTGAGTTGAGTTGATCTGAGTAACATAACGGAGAATACCTTGGCAAGGTAGCCTCCCCCTTCTCGATGAGGTTACTATTGGATTTCATGTAATAGCTCGCATGGTCTTAGATGTCATTTAAAGATCTTATCTCACACAAGTTGAAGTTAAGCTATGAGTTTATGGTAAAGTTTTATGATATGCATTGACCATGAGTTACATATGTTATCAAATGCTTTTAAGCTCTATTCATGTTGTAATGATTGGTCATGTATCTAATGGCATATTATTCATATTTCTTTACTTATTCGTGCATATATCACATATTTAGTACATTCAAACGTACTAACATATATTTTTCTTACATTCTATCATAATGTGGGGCTGGATGACATTCTCGATCATCCTATTCATTGCTAGAGTTGTTTTAGATTCCCAAAGAGTTGGTGAGTCCTTATTCTATCAAGCATATGACTTTTATTCTTATTGTTACATGACTTTTTTCTATTGTTAGAGTGGGCTACCAGCTTGTCCTAACCCCCATCACAAGACTAGACTAGAGGAATGTTTAGACGACTTAAGATGTAGTCCGGTTTGGACATCTATGGAGTTGATTTCCCTTAGTCCTTTCTCTTGAGTTGATTTCTTCCGCTTAATTTTAATATGTTTGTTTACCTTATGTATGTGATGTATGCTAATATGGTTTATGGTTTGGATCCCTCACATCCCGATTGCCGTGCCCAGGCTTGTCTATAGTTTGGGTCTTTGCAAATTTTGTACTAGAGCACAAGGTTTAGAAGAGTCCTAGGGATTCTAACATACCATGTTGAGTAGAGTATTATTCATTATTGTGACGCACGCCACATCCATGAATAGGAGGCTATGAAACTTCTTAGGAAAATGCTTCACTTCTTTCATGATCTATGTCGTGCGGTTGAATGGTTAAGTCTTTCCCTCTAATGCTTGTTCTTTGCGATTTTTCAGAATATGCCTCCATGAAGATACCCGGGTGGAATGAGTATAGTCTAGGTGGAGCCACAAGCTCCAAATGATCCTATAAATAATCAAGTTTCCAATTATGAATTCCGAGCGGCCTTTCAAATACTTGCTAAAGCCATTACGGCCCAAGTTAACCATGAAGTGGTTGCTCTCATGAACCCAAATGAAGGTACGATGACTACAAGAGTTTGTAATTTCATAAGGATAAATACTCTAGAGTTTTGCGGTTCTAAAGTTGACAAGGATCCACAAGAGTTTACTGATAGTACCCATAAGATTGTGGAAATCATTGGGGTTAGCCTAGTTGAGAGGGAGGAGTTGGCCATGTATCAATTGAAGGGTTTTACTCAAATTTCCTTTGTCAATGGAAAAGTGGGAGGCCTAGAGAAGAGGATTAGGATCGGTTCAAGGGAGAATTTTTTGATCGCTTTTTACCATTGGAGTTGAGAGAGGCCAAAGTGCAAGTGTTCATCAACCTTAAGCAAGTGTGTATGAGTGTGAGGGAGTATGCTCTCAAATTTAATCAATTGTCAAATTTTTCTTTATTCATGGTTACCGACTCAAAAGATCATATGAGCATTTTTTTATCATGTATGTCAGACATGGTCTTAACAGAGTGTAAAACAACTATGTTGATTCAGGAAATAGATATATCTAGACTCATGACCTATGCGGAACAAATAGAGAGTGAAAAGCTAAAGGAGAAGAATAGGGAGTCTAAGAGGCCAAGGACTGATAGTGGTGAATTTTCTCACGCTAAGTCCAAAAGTGGTAGACATCCTCATTTTCACCGAAAATATTCCATCCAAGGGTCTTGAAATGCCACTACTCTAAGGTTTGGCAGGTGCTCCTATTAGCCAAGTTACTCTCGCATGTAAGAACTATGGTTAGAACCACAAGTGTAGTAAGTTGGGTCATCATGATAAGGAATGCAAGGTAAAAGATGCTCGTCCTCAAGGCTAAGTTTCACAAGGTGATCAATGCAACCAAAGGGTAGTCAATGTAACAATAGGTTTTATCCTCATCACGGTAGGCAAGAGGTGGAGGAGACTACCGATGTTGTTACTGTTATGTTATGGGTTTTTCACTTTGATGTTTAGGCTTACTTGATTCGACTGCAAATTGGTCTTTTGTTTCCTCCTATATGACCATGAGATTTGATGTTAGCACCGAAACATTGTTAGAGACTTTTTCCATTTATACTCCCATAGGTGAGTTGGTTGTGGCTAAAAGAGTTTATAGGAGTTTTTTAGTTTTGTTTTCCGTAAAGTTATCCTATGTTATCTAGTTGAGCTAGAGATGACCGATTTTGATGTTATCCTTGGTATGGATTGTCTATATGCATATTATGCTTCTATTGATTATAGAACCCGAGTGATTAAGTTCTAATTCCAAAATAAGCCGATCCTAAAATAGAAGGGTAGTAATTTCATGCTCAAAGGTCAATTCATTTCATGCCTTGAATCTCGAATAATGATTTCCAAGGATTGCATTTATCATCTTGTGAGGGTTAGGGATGAAAATTCTAAAGTCCCTACTCTAGAGTAAGTCCCTATTGTGAATGTGTTTCTAGATGTTTTCCCAAATGATTTACCCGATATTTCTACCGAAAGGGAAATTGACTTTGGCATAGACCTTCTTTTAGGTACTCAACCTATTTCTATTCCTCCTTACCGAATGGCCTCAGCGGAATTGAAAGAGTTGAAGGATCAATTAAAAGATTTGCTAAACAAAGGTTTCATTTGACCAAGTATATATTCATGGGATGCTCCCATTTTTTTTGTTAGAAAGAAGGATAGTTCACTACGTATGTGCATTGAATATCAGTAATTGAACAAAGTAAACAACAAGAATAAATACCCAATTTCAAGGATAGATGATTTGTTTGATCAATTATAACGGGTAAGTTACTTCTCTAAGATTGATCTTCGTTTCGTCTATCACCAATTGAGGGTGAGGAGTGTGATATTCCCAAGATGGCATTTTGGACAAGGTATGGCCATTATGAGTTCCTAGTTATGTCGTTTGGCTTGACCAATTCCCCTGCGGATTTCATTGACTTGATGAATAGGGTGTTCGAATAATATTTGGACATGTTTTTAATTGTGTTTATTGATGATATATTGGTTTACCCTAGGAATGAGGAAAAGCATGCAAATAAATTGAGGATTGTGTTGCAAACTCTAAGAGGCAAGCAATTATTTGCCAAGTTTGACAAATGTGAGTTTTGGTTAAGGGAGGTGGATTTTCTTGGTCACATTGTGTCCGATGAAGGGATTATGGTTGACCGTAAGAAAACCAATGCGGTTAAGAATTTTCCTAGACCATTATCTCCTTCGGATATTAGAAGTTTCTAGAGTGTAGCCAGATACTATATGAGGTTTGTGGAAGGATTTTCTTCCATATCATCACCTTTGACCAAGTTGACTCAAATGAAGGTGAAGTTTCAATGGTCGGAATCTTGTGAAAGGAATTTCAAGAGTTGAAAGATCACCTTACTACCACTCCTATTTTGACTCTACCAAAAAGATTTGATGGTTTCGTTGTATCTTTTGATTCTTCAAGGGTTGGTATTAGTTGTGTATTAATGCAACATGGTAAATTTATAGCTTATAAATCTAGGAAACTAAAGGTGCATGAACAGAATTATCCAATCCATGATCTTGAACTAGCGGTGGTAGTGTTTGCTTTGAAGATTTGGAGTGTCACGATCTAATCTCGTAGGCCGTGACAGGTGCCCGAACTGAACACTCGCATGTACCCTTGTTAACTATAAGTAAACCTGTCTCCCATTTGAGTCATAGTGTGCCAATAGGCAGGATAATATATAAGCCGACGAGGCTATCGTAGCATATAGGCACAACTATATGTACATACATCTACACAACCCACATATATGCCCACAGAGCTCTAAGAGTATAACAGTCACATATGGCAGGACAGGACCCCCGCCGTACCCATTAACAAACAAATATATACATCGAGGGTTAGTACTAAAATTAGGCTCCGGCACAATGAAGCGCTTCTGAACTCCTGAGTGGAACTCCTATGCTGGCGGATCCCCAAAGTGTGTATCTGTACCTGCGGGCATGAACGTAGCCCATTGAGAAAGGGGGCTCAGTACGACACATGTATTGAGTATGTAAAGCATAGACATCATAAGGAAATTACAGTTAGTGTAGGGATGCATGAGATAAGTATGACATTTAACAGATTACTATACCTATATCTTATACAATAAAGTCGTGCATACTATCATCACAAACTAAACTCGGCCTATTTGGTGACTCGGTGTAACAACTACATCACTCTGTTATCATAAGCATCTATATACTATTAATGCTATCTCATATAATAATGACGAGGAATATACGACATGATCCTTATATTATATAATAATCTGAGGAACATTCAGTCCGATCCACATATCATATAGTAATACCAAGAAACGTTCAGTCTGATCCACATATCATATAGTAATGCCGAGGAATGTTCATTCCAATCCACATATCATATAGTAATGTCAATGAATGTTTGGTCCAATCCACATATCATATACCATACCTGGCCCTTTATAAGACTCGGTGTCATCATATCATCATATATCGTACCTGAACCTTTATAGGACTCAGTGTCATGACCATCATATACCGTATCCATCCCTTTATGGGACTCGGTTTCATAATCATCATATACCATACTTGGCCCTTTATGGGACTTGGTGTCATAATCATCATATACCGTACTTGGCCCTTTATGGGACTTGGTGTCATAATCATCATATATTGTATCCGGCCCTTTATAGGACTCGGCGTCATAATCATAATATATCATAAAATAATTATTACAGTATACACGAGTAGAGTAGTGAGTAACCATATGCAATGTAAATTATTATCAGAGACTTGACAATGTAAGAAAATTAAGCTATCGTCTAAGGGACAGAATAGTAGTGTAGCCTTATCGAGTGCCTTCTAAATGCCATTACGGACTATATCACTTAGAATCTCGGGGATCCTAGACATGTACTAAAGTAATACTAATAGTTCATAGAATCAGGGATACCCGTCGTCCTGTAGTCCTTAGGACTATGAGCTTATGCACCTAGTACTTCTCAACTATAGAGTTCAAGGAAGTTAGTTTAACTTACTACAAGAGTTTGACATTCATAAGTGAATAAGAGACATGAATTATATATAGGACTTAAGAGTGGCATTACCCCCAAGCTCGTATCATATTTTACTTACAATTAGGACATGCCAAAGGAAGAGAAAGAATAAGTTTTACATAGTCTCTACTTTTCCTCATGGAGTCATCATTCACATATATCGTACCCGACCCATCATGGGCTCGGTATCATAACCTTCTTATTGCATTACCTTACCATCATAGCACCACACTTATGTCAAATACATATCAAGAGGAAAGAAGGATAGCTTTACGTACTTATGCCAAAAATATGCTAAGAGAAAGGAGATAACTTCACATACTTACTACTCTCCATCATATAGAAGCCTTGAGAGGCAATAAATCAAGTAGTATAGGAATTATACCATCAAGAAGTGAATAAGACTTGTGAATCATACTTGGAGTTCTATGAATGGAATTATCCCCACATTTCGCATATCAATCACTCAAGGCTAAGACATGCCAAAAGAAAAGAAGGATAGCTTCACATATCTTTCTAGGAATTAATTGAAATCAGTCTTGCCTTGATATCTCCTTATCTATTTGACATGAAAGTAATATTAAGATTAATAACCTTTCACTTTCTAATTCCCAACTCTACAACCAAGTCTTCGTAGAGATTATTTCCTTATCCATTTCCCTTTACTAGTTATTACAAGTTCCTAAGTTACCAAAAAACAGGCAGCATTTCTCCTATAACTTCAACATCCCCGAGGTTTCAACTCGGCCACATTGTCAAAAATCATACCAACAACAACAACCAGTAGCATCTGACAAGTAAACAACCTCAACATTACACAATACAACTCCAAACAACTAGCTCAAAACTATGATACAAAGATAGAGTTTTTTTAACCTTTATTTCGTAAAACCTTTAATAATATGAAATAGAGGGTCGTGTGGCTACAAAAATAAGTAACCACACACATTTTAGAACACTTTTAATCCCTGTAACACGCCATCCAACCAGCTACAACCTCAGCACCACAATCATAACACACTACTCGACTTCAATTTAATGCTAGCGACTTTAATTTAGTTTGTTTCTAACATCAAGCATCCTTATGCAATTTTTCCACTTAGAGACTAATTTAAGAAATTTAATATACCCCATAATAACATCATAAACTTCAATTTGAAAGAGAAATCCTTACCATGTCCGAAACTCACCTAAACTCATCTTGGAAGCTCTTCTAGCGTGACTGAAACTTCGTGGCTTTTTGTTGTCCGTTTAGGGATGATACAAACCATACATTTACATTAATAACACCTTTATACTTTAGGGTTATACCCCATATAATTTATTCATGGAACGGAATTGGAGAACTTACTTTTTTTTCTCCCAAAATCGTAGCTCTTTCTTCTCTCTAGCTTAAGTTCCTCTTCTCTTCTTTTTGTTTTTCTAGACTATTCTTTGATGAAGATGAGACTTATTGGATAAACATGAACTTAAATTCATAAATTATATATATATATATATATAGGCCACTTTAGGGGGTGACACATGTCAATCCCCAAGTGGTGACATGTGTCAAACCCTCATAGGGCCAATGCACCACCTCTTCCACTTAGGGGATGCCACATGGCAGGTGGGGGCCACCCTCTTACTGTAGATTCTTCCATATGGCACCTCCAGCTACTTCTACGTGGCACTCTCCCATTCTGCCACGTGTTCAATCCCCAAGTGGTGACATGTGCAAACCCTCATAGGGTCAATGCAACACCTCTTCCACTTAGGGGATGCCACATGGCAGGTGGGGGACACCCTCTTGCTGTAGATTCTTCTATGTGGCACCTCTAGCTGCTTTCATGTGGCACTCTCTCATTCTGCCACGTGTCGCGCTTTTCTTCTCCTCATGGGTTCGTAATATCGTCTTGTTTTATGAACCTATGTAATCCTTGCTACATAAGATTGGTATGTACTCAAGTAGTTTAAGTAAGTAAGATTTCCAAGTTGGTACCTTACGTAAATAAGTTGTGTCCTAGGACTCATCATTCGGTCTCCAACTTCTTCCGGATTCTTATAACTCTATTTCTAATCTTCTCTACTATGGGGTATCGTATTCTCATTTCCTTAGAGTTGTTTGATAGCGTTATAGATTATCCGGATCACATGGCAACTATTAAGAAGCTTAAGAGTTCTTGAGAAGTCTTAAGAAGCTTTTAGAAGCTTTAAGAAACTTAAGAAAACATCAAGAAACTTAAGAGGCTTACGATCCTTCCATGAAACTTAAGAGCCTTTCAAGAAACTTAAGAATGCATTTCAAGGTACAAAAGTATGGGATGTAACATAGAGACACTACCTTTATTATAACCATGTGGATGTGTTCACCGACCATAAGAGTTTATAATTTGTGTTTAAGCAAAAAGATTTGAACCTTCGATAAAGAAGATGGCTTGAATTATTGAAGGACTATGACATGAGTGTGTTATACCATTTAGGAAATGCACTAAGTAGATTGTCTATGAGTAGTGTTGCATATGTTGAGAATGATAAGAAAGTATTGATCAAACATGTTCATACATTGGCACGTTTAGGAATGCGTTTGGTTGATTCTAATGATGGAGGTATTCTAGTGCATAATGGTTCGAAATCATATCTTGTAGTGTAAAGTCTAAGCAAGACCACAATCCAATGTTAGTTGAGTTGAAGAAGCGGTTGCCGAAAAAGCCATTGAGTCTTTCTCCCAATGGAGAGATGGTGTGCCTCATTATCAAGGTCGGTTGTGTGTACCTAACGTTGATGGGTTAAGAGGGTTGATATTGAATGAGGCTCTTAGATCTCAGTATTTGATTCATATGTGTTCCACCAAGATGTATCATGACTTGAAGGAAGTGTATTGGTGGAATGGCATGAAGAAGGATATAGCAGAATTTTTTAGCTAAGTGTCCAAATTGCCAACAAGTTGAAGTTGAGCATCAAAGATCGAGAGTGTTAGCCCAAGTTATTGATATTCCTACCTGGAAGTGGGAAGATGTGAATATGGATTTTGTAATGGGTTTTCCTCATAATAAAAAGAAATATGATTCCATTTGGGTTGTTGTGGATCAGATGACTAAATCAGCTTATTTTCTACCAGTTGAGACTTTCTATGTTGTTGAAGATTATGCTAAGTTGTATTTCGTAAGTTGGTAAGACTTCATGGAATTCCCTTGTCCATCATATTGGATTGAGGTACACAATTCACTTTACCCTTTTGGAAGTTGTTCTAAAAGGGACTTTGTACAAAGATTAAGTGAAGTACCACTTTCTATGATTAATCCGATGGTCAACCCGAAAGAACGATCCAAACTTTAAGAGATATGTTGAGGGCATGTGTTATTTATTTTAAAGGAAGTTGGGATAAACATTTTCCACTGATTGAGTTTGCCTATAATAATAGTTATCACTCTAGCATCCAAATAGCTCCTTTTAAAGCATTGTATGGGAAAAGATGTAGGTCCCTGGTGGGATGGTTTGAAGTAGTTGGAATGGCCTTAATTTGTCTTGATTTAGTGATAGATGCTATGGAGAAGGTAATACTCATAAGGAAGAGGTTGAAGATGTCTCAAAGTCATCAAAAGCTCATTCCAATGTTAGGAAAAGAGACCTTGAATTTGAGTTGGATGATTGAGTCTATTTCAAGGTATCACCCATGAAGAGTGTAATGCATTTGGCAAGAAAGAGAAATTGAGTCCTAGCTACATTAGACCTTATAATATTTTGAGATGTGTTGGCAAGGTTCCTCATGAGTTAGATTTTCCACTTGAGTTGGCCATGTGTCACTCAGTGTTTCATTTGTCTATGTTGAGAAAGTTTGTAGGTGATACAAAATCCATTGTGCCATTGGAAGTTGTAAGTGTTGAAGAGAATTTGACTTACGATGAGGTTTCGATGAAAATCTTAAACCGGTAAGTTAAGAAGTTAAGGAATAAAGAAGTTCATCCATCAAACTGATATGGAGGAATCAACATGTAGAGAGTGGTACTTGGGAAGCGGAGGCGGATATGATGAAATGATACCTGTACCTCTTTCCCCTCTACTCAAGATTAAAGTACTAAGTTGTCCTTATTTAGGTTAATTGAATTCTTACGTATTGAGTTCCTCCTATGTCATTCATATGCACGTATGTTCATGAAAAGTTAATATTTAAGACATGATTTTATGTTAAGTTAAAGTTTTCATGTTTCATGCATTTTAAGGGGTTATCTTGTTCATGTCGAGTTCCTAGTCCTCTTTCCGTGTTGTTCCTTTGATAAGTTAGTCTCATTAGAGGATGAATTTTCTCAAGGGGGAGATATTGTAAGACCCTATAAGTCAAAAAGTTGGAACCAAGGAGAAAATCTCAAATCTTGAGCTGACCCATGTTGATGAGTCACTCTACGGCTCGTAGAGCTTTCTACGGCTCATAAAAGTGAGTTGTAGTGTGACCCCTCGAGCAAAGTAGGATGTTTCCCTCAGGAGAGGTTCTACGACTCAATAATATGAATCTTCATCATATTGGTGGGTCATAAAAATGACTTGTAACAAAATTTCAGAGACCTATGATATTGCAGGTTTTTGAGACTTGCGGGACGGATAGCTTTGATAGGATGTAATGAAGTTTATGGGTCATAAACAAGAATTATTCTCAAACTTCAAAGACTGATTTTCAAGTGTTTTCCCAAACCCTACAGGATGATTTATTTTGATGACTCATCGTTCCTTTGACGACCCGTAAAAGGTGATCCATAGGGTCAAATTTTTGATTTAATGAACGGCATTTGTGTCATTAGCCAACTTCAATTCAATGAACCTAGACATAATTAGTTCCAAGTTCAACCCTATATCAACCCAATTCTTTGAAATTTCCTCATTCTAAATTCACTATCCTAAAATTTTCTTTGTCAAGAACTCCAAAGTCTTTCAAGGTTTCTCTTCAAGCTCAAACTAGGATTTTCAGGTTTCACCAGAGTTTCTTCATAATTCTTAAGTGAATTCAATCAAGATATGTGGGCATTGATTCATGGGTTCCTTTCACCCATGAAGTCCCAAGGTTTTCTTAAAGTTTCTGTCAATTTCAATTGAATTATGAACCCTAATTTGATGAATTATATTAGGCTGATTTAATTCTATTTTTTAATGTTGTCAATGATCATTATATTCATGTTTTCATATGAATTGCATGAGTTTAAGTTGAATTATGAATTTCCAAGCATGAAGCTATTTCCAAGTTAAGATTATGAAGTTAGAGATGATTTTAATGAATAGATTATGAGTTCAATGATCTTCAAGTAAAGTTTACATGATTTAAAGTTGAGATTATAATTTTATGATAAAAGTTATGATGTTGATCAAATTTAAGATCAACGAAGTTATTATGGTGTGATAAATCCAATTCTCACACAAACATGTTAAAGATAGTGATAAGTACAATTCTCACTAAAGTTACTGATTCATAAGAATCACTAAGTTAATGAGCTATTCCTATATGCTTTAAAATAGATTGATAGGTAGTTACCATATTCCCCTACTATGTTATGATCATGTTTTAAAGAGTTTTCATTGGGATATTGACTAAGAACCAAGAGGACTTCTAGGTGGTGTTCGGTATGGTAATGCAGTTAGTTACCAAAGGGAATCCTAGTAGCAACCTGATGCCCCAAACTACATTACCCATATAGGATTGCCTTCACAGCCTAGCTAGTGGATCCACATATAGCACAGTTGAGATAAGTAACATGATAGAGTATATCCTGGCAAGGTAGCCTACCCCTTCTTAATGAGGGTTCCATCAGATTCCTTGTAATAGCTCGCATGGTCTTAGATGTCGGTTAAAGGTCTTATTCCACACAAGTTGAAGTTAAGTTATTAGTTTATGATAAATTTTTATGATATGAACTGACTATGAGTTACATATATTTTCAAATGCTTTTAAGCTTTATTCATGTTCGTTATGATTTGTCATGCATCTTATGGTATATTGTTCATTTCCCTTTACTTGTTCATGCATACCTCACATACTTAGTGAATTCAAAAGTACTAAAACATATTTTGCCTACATTATCTCATAATATAGGGCTGAACGATATTCTCGATTTTTCTATTCATGGCTTGAGTTGCCCTAGATTCTTAAGGAGTTGGTGAGTTCTCATTCTATTGAGGACATTACTTTTATTCTTATTGTTACATGAGTTTTTTCTATTGTTAGGGTGAGATAGGAGCTTTTAATAAGACCCATCACAAGACTAGACAAGAGGCATGTTTAGACGGCTAATGATGTAGTCCAGTTTGGACATCTATGAAGTTGATTTCCCTTAGTCCCTTCCCTTGAGTTGATTTCTTCTACTTACTTTTAATATGTTTCTTTACCTTATGTATGCAATGTATGCTAATATGTCTTATGGTTGGGGTCCCTCGCATCCCGATTTTTATGTCGTGGCTTGGCTATAGTTTGGGTCGTGACATGGATCTACTCTTCCTAAATGTACCAAGTATGGGAAAAATCATGTAGGTAAATGTTTCATTGGTATGGGTGCATGCTTTGGATGTGGTAAGATGGGGTACAAGATATCCAAATGATCTAACAAAGGAAAAGAAGGGCATTCTCATGGTCAACCTATTGAAGGTGGACAAACTCCACAAAGTGGTAGGCTACTCAAAATAGATTCTATAACCTTCAAGCTAGGCAAGAATTTGAGAAGTCTTTCAATGTGGTCACGAGTATGTTATAATTCTTTGACTTTGATATTTATAATTATTAGATCAGGGTTCTACTCTATCATTTATTAATCCTTATCTTGCTATGAGATTTATTTTTAGTATGGGATCTTGCTAGCCTTTTTCAGTCTATACTCCAGTTGGTGATTCAGTTGTGGATAAAAGAGTTCATAAAAATTGTCCAGTCTCACTCTTTCATAAATTCACCTCTGTTGATCTTGCTAGAGCCTTTTTTGGTCTATTCCTCCTTACCAAATGACCCCAATAGAATTAAAGGAATTAAAGTATCAATTGATGGATTTTCTAGATAAGGGTTTCATTAGATCGAGTATTTCTCCATAAGGTGCTTTGGTTCTCTTTGTCTGAAAGAAAGATGCGTCTCTCTGTATGTGTATTGACTATCGGTAATTTAACAACCACAAAATTAAGAATAAGTATCTCATTCCAAGGGTTGATGACATATTCGATCAACTTCAAGGAGCAAGCTACTTTTCAAAGATTGATCTTTGATCAGGTTATCATCAACTCTGAGTAAGGGAGTGTGACATTCTGAAGATAGCCTTTAGAACTTGGTATGGTCAATTTGAATTCTTAGTTATGTATTTTGGACTTATGAATGCCCCTCCAGATTTTATGTATTTGATGAACAAGGTGTCCAAGTAATACTTGGATATGTTCGTTATTGTATTAATTAATGATATTTTAATTTACTCTCAGAGTGAGGAAGAGCACAACGATCATTTGAGGATTATGTTGCAAATTCTCAAGGACCGGTAGTTGTATGGAAAGTTTAATAAGTTTGAATTTTTGTTAACGTTATTTTATTTCCTTGGTCTTATTGTATCCAGAAAAGGAAATATGGTTGATCCAAAAAAGACCGAGGCAGTTAAGAATTGTTCTAGACTATTGACTCTTTTTGATATTCAAAGTTTCTTGGGCTTATTCAGTTATTATAGATGGTTTGTAGAAGGTTTCTAAATAAGGTGAAGTTCCTATGGTTAGAGGCATGTGAGAAAAGCTTCCAAAAATTGAAGGATAGGCTTACCTCCGCTCTGGTGTTGACTTTACTGGAAGGTTCCAATGGGTTTGTTGTGTATTATGAATTTTCATGAGTTGTTCTTAGATGTTTTCTAATGTAGAATGGTAAAGTGAGAGCTTATGCCTCAAGGCAACTCAAGGCACATGAGAAAAATTACCCAACTTATGACTTTAAATTGGCGGCGGTGTTATTTGCCTTGAAGTTGTGGAGACACTATCTCTATGGTGACCATGTGAATGTTTTGACATATCATAAGAGTTTACAATATGTGTTTACTCAAAAGGACTAGAACTTTTCACAAAGAAGATAGCTTGAGTTCTTGAAGGATTATGACACGAGTGTGCTATAATATCCAGGTAATAAAAATGTGGTTGCCGATGCTCTTAGTAGATTGTCCATGAATAGTGTTGCCCATATTGAGGATGAGAATAAAGAGCTAGTTCAGAATATGTATCGATTGGCCTGTTTGGGGGTTTGATTGGTTGATTCTGAAGATGGTAGTGTTATTGTTCAAAATGGTTCAGAATCATCTCTTGTGGTGAATGTTAAGGAAAACCAAGATAGTGATCCCTCTATTCTTGAATTGAAAAAGGTGGCTGCCAAAAAATCCATTGAGGCTTTCTCCCAAAGGGGAGATGGTATTTTGAGATATCAAGTCCGATTATGTGTTCCAAATGTTAAGGGCTTAAAATATATGATATTGTCTGAAGCACATAGTTCACAGTATTCTATTCATCCTGGTTCCACGAAGATGTGTAGATATTTGAGGGGAGTGTATTGGTGGAATGGTATGAAAAGGGATATTGATAAATTCATAGTTAAGTGTCCTAAGTATCAACAAGTGAAAATTGAACATAAAAAATAGGGTGATTTGGCTCAAGATATTAAGATTCCTACTTGGAAGTGGGAAGCCTTAAATATTGACTTGGTTACTGATTTTCCTCGTACTCATAGGCAACATGATTCAATTTGGGTGATTGTTGACCAAAAGACTAAGTCGACTTATTTCCTCCCTCTTAAGACTTTATATTCATCCAAGGATTATGCTAGATTGTATATCGGAGAGTTGGTTAAGCTTCATGGTATTCCTTTGTTTATCATTTCGCATCGAGGTACTCAGTTTTACATCTCAGTTTTGGAGATCTTTCAAAAAGGGTCTTGGTACTCAAGTAACTAAGTACAAATTTTCACCCTCAAATGGATGATCAGGACGAGCATATTATTCAGACATTAGAGGATATGTTAAAAGCATGTGTCATTGAGTTTAAAGGAAAGTGGGATGATCATTTTCCATTGATAGATTTTCTTAATAACAGTTATCATTCTGGCATTGAGATGGCTCTATTTGAGGCTTTGTATGGTAGGCGGTGTAGATCTCCTATCGATTTGTTAGAGGTTGGTGAAGTTTCTTTAATAGGACCCGAAATGGTATTTTAGGCTATGGAGAAAGTTAAACTCATTAGAGAAAGATTGAAAATAACCCAAACTTGATTGAAAATAGCCCAAAGCCGACAAAAGTCCTATTCAGATGTGAGACAAAGAAAACTTGAATTTCAGATTAATGATTGGTTTTACTTGAAAATATCCCCCATGAAAGGTGTAATGCGTTTTGGTAAGAAAGAGAAGATAAGTCCTCGCTATGTAAGCCCATATCAAATTTTGTGGCAGATTGGTAAGGTGGCTTATGAGTAGGATTTGCCTTATGATTTGGCATCAGTGCATCTAGTGTTTTATGTGTATTTAGTAAGGATCTTTGTTAGTGATCCTAGATACATTGTGCCATTAGACAACACTGAGATGAAGGAGAGTCTTTCATATGATGAGGTTATAGTTAAGATCTTGGATCGGAAAGTTAGAAAGTTGAGGAATAAAGAAATAACTTTAGTTAAAGTGTTATGGAGGAACAATAAATTGAGGGTGCTACATGGAAAGCCAGTATGATGTCTCGATATCCTCATCTCTTTCCTTCTATTCTTAATGGAGGTATTTAGTGCATTCATGATCCAATCAACTCAAATCATAAGTTTTAGTTATTCTCATGGTTTCATATGCATTCATGTTCATGAAATGAGTTTTAAAGTAATGTTTTAGCTTAAGATTAAAGATTTCATGTTTTATGCATTTTCAAGATGTTTTACATTCATATTGGGCTATTATGTTCCTTACCTAATCCATTCATGCAAGCTTGAGTCCCATTAAAGGATGAATATTCCCAAGAGGGAGATATTATAAGGCCCCAAAAGTTGGAAAAATAGAAAATGATGAACAAAAGATGAAATTTCATGTAATTGCAGGTTTTGGCACTAGGTGATAACCACGAAGACCATCACGGGCCATACGGAGAACCATGATCCTTGGTGCGCCACCGTGGTGGGGTTCCTAAAACTAAAACCCTACAGGGAAGGGTCCACATTAGGGACCACGGTCTTTGGTGATCACAACAAGCAGTGGTGCCCTACATGGTTACCCCTCCCCCGAAATACTCAAAAAACATTCCCAAGGTAGGGACCACAGCTCACCACCATGGGATGTATTGTCCTTTATAAATCGTGGTGAGTTTTGTGGTGACCACCTACTGAAGTCCCTCATCAGGACGATTTTCAAGATCAAGGTTAACGAACCGTCAGGACCTCCACAGACCGTGAAGGTCTCTATAGAGGAAATCCTAAATCTTTTCCTACAAATCTTAAAATCCTATTTCAAGTCTCATGTCACAGACAGCCACCAAGGGTCGTATTGCCTTTCATGGTCTGTGTTGTGTCCCATGGTGGGCAAGGTACCATTTCAAAAGTCTAAGTCCAACTTCATGATGGGAACCACGACACGTATTAACTTTAATGGGCCGTGGTGATTTTCCATCCTTAGTTTCGAATCTAATTTAAGTTGGTGTTATTTTGGTCAATTCCCCACATTTCATTAATGAATGTGGAAGGCTTTTTGGACTATATTCCTACCCATTAACTACCCTAAAGTCTTATAATCCTCTTAGTCTCAACATAATTCCAAAAACCCGATAGCCTTCTCTCCCAAAAAATTTTCTCAAGGTCTTCTTCTTCCTCAAGCAACTCAAGGGATTCCTTCAAGGTCAAGCTTTCATTCTTTTCAATGTAGGGCTCATCAAGGTCAAGGTATTTAGGACTTCATCCATGGGTTCCTTTCACCCATCAAATTACAAAGATCTCTTCTCAATTCTCTTATGAAATCTTATATTAAAAGCCCTAATTTCATGATTTGCATTAGATCTTCTTAATTATGATATATTTTAGTGTTATCAGCCTAATTATGCATACTTCACATCATATTGAATGATTTCAAGTTGAATTACAATGATTCGTGCTATATGCTAGTTTCAAGTATGATTTCTGAGATATGATCATGATTTTTAAGTTATTTATATGAAAGCTTTATGAATGAGTTTAAAGATATTTTATGCAAAGAAGTTTATGAATGCCCTATGAAAGGTTATGAATTATGTTTTGATGAGTTTTCAAGTAAGTTAATGAAAGAGTGACTTAAGATCCTTGATGAAGAAGGTGACTTAAGACTCTAATGATGTTTCATAAAAAAGATTCGTAATGGTGGATAGCCTATACCCACATTACATGAATCACATGATAATGAGTTATTCCTATGAACAAGTTTATGAATTATGATTATGAAAACCTTATGATTATTATAAGTATGATTTATGATTATGACATGCTATGTATTCCGTGGGACAATGTACTTAGAACCAAGTGGACTGTGAGGTGGGGCCTCGACCTAAGCCGTAGTAGAAACTTCTAGTCTTTTAAACTATTTTTTCACCATAGCTTTGAAAATATGGCCTATCTAGTGGATCCACATACATCAAATAATAATAATAATGATTGGACGGAGCCTGTCTTGGCAAGTAACTTCCCCCCTGATCGATGTGGAGATCATAGAATTCCATGTTATAGCTCATATGGTCTTAATGTCAGTTACGGTTAGCTCCCACATATATACACACTTATAATAATTATCATGTTTTGATGCATTGACTAATAAGTTAAATGTTTTAAGGTTTTCATGGTTTTACTCATGTTTTAGAAATATTGGTCTTGCACCTAATGATTCATATTGATTATATCCTTTGTTTATTGTTAATGCATATTCTCTAATATTTTGGTCATTCTATGTACTAAAGAATACTTTTTACCTATATTGTGTCATAATGTAGGGGCCGATGATCATGTTCATCCTCATGCCACTCGTGGCTAGAGTTAACACTTGTGTACTGTTGAGGATGAGACATTTTATTTCTTATGAGCTTATAACAACTTTTATATTTTATAATGGGTGAGATAGAAGACTACCTTACACCCCCATCTATACTAGTAGAGTCATGATAGATAATGAAGAGTCTATGTTGTCGGTTTCTCATTTTGAGGCTTATGTTCTATTTGAGACTATGCTTCTGTATCTTTGATCTTGTTTATTCACTTTATTTACCTTATGTATGTATGATATGCTAATAGGTTTGGTTGGAGTCTTTCGGTATTCTAATTGATGTATTATGACTAGGCCCTAGGTCGGGTTATGACATGATGTGGGAATCAACTCCATCAAAACTAGTTTGCCACTTTCATATGAGACCGTGATCCCAATGCGTATCTAAAATGGGAGTCACTTTCTGACAGGATCTTTCAAATCAATGATTTATCATTTCTATTTCTCAATTTGAAGGTGTAATATCACGGGCGTTTGAAGGTTGGAATATCATATATATGAAGGTTAAGCATTCCAAAAATGGTCTCGGTGGATTTTTAGGACCCATATATCGAAAGATAAAATTTTTGAGAAATTGCACAAATTAGTGAGGTGCGTGGTATGTCCACATTACCCACTTGCTTCCACTTAGTATAATTTTTTCACAGTCAAAATCTGGCCAAAATCACATTCGCTCAGAATTGTCCTATCTGGGAGCACATCCATATCACGGACTTGGGTGAGTATTATTGTCAAAAATCTATTTTTTAGTGAGGATACTTTTGATATTTCTCTAATTGTTAGTTAATGAATCTGGATATTTTTCGGACCTAATTCATCTATATAAACTATCCTAACTCTCTAAATTCATTTATTCTATCGCAATTCACCTATTCAAATATTTCTCTCTCTACAAATGCTCACAAGAACTCCATTAAAGAACTCCAAAAAGTTCACTCGAGCTCTACATCAAAACTCTCAAATTCTTTCAAATTATTTGGTCTTCTCACTCAAGGGACGTAGGTATTTGATCCTAGGGTACTTTCACCTAAGGAGCACAACAAATTCTCTACTGTTTCAATCAATTAAAGTATGTATTTTATGGGTTTTATGATATTTATTCTAATTGCATAAATTATGATTCTAATTATTATTATGAGTCTATTTTAATATAAATTAATGGTTATTATATTGAATTGAAGAGTTCTTCTATGAATTTACTACATTGATCTCTAGGGTTCACAATATGAATTATGGGTATTTTCAACTATGCATCCAACTGATATTATTTTTATGAATTATGTATGAGCTAACAGAAAGTATATGATCATACATGTTTTCAAGTTAATTTCCATGATTTTTAAGTCAATTGATCATGTATTCATATTTTACTCTAATTTCAAGTGTAAATTATGATCATGAATCTCAAGTATGTAAGCAATCTTTATGAATGAGGGTGACTTACGACTCTGATGATGTTTTATGAAAAGGATTTGTAATGATGGAAGGCCTACACCCATATTACATGAATCACATGATGATGAGCTATTCCTATGAACATGTTTATAAAGTATGATTATGAATGACTTGTGATTTATGAAAAATATGATTTATGATTCCATTATGATATGTATTTCATGGGATGTTGACCTAGCACCGAGAGGACTTTGAGGTGGGGGCTCGACCTAAGCATTAGTAGCAACCTCTTGTACCTTAAACTGCGTTGCCACTATAGGTTTGCCAATATGGACTAGATAGTGGATCCACATATATCACTTAATGATGATAATGTAGGACAAAGTCTACCTTGGCAAGTAGTCTCCCATTTTTTTTGATGTGGGGATCATTGGATTCCATGTAATAGCTCGTATGGTCTTAATGTCAGTTATGGTTATCTCTCACATATATATGGTCCTCATGATGTTTTTAAAGACTACTCATATCCTTTACTTTTATATGATACTCTTATGGTTTAAGGTGCTTTGACCTTTCTCACGTTTACTTATGATTTTACTAACTCTTTCCTCATGCCATTTAAAATGTTCATTTGCACAATATTGTTTTAGTTTGTATTGCATCGCCTATATATTTAGTACATTCAAACGTACTAAAGCATACTTTATTGCCTATATTTTATCACAATGTAGGTACAGACACTCCATCTTATTCATTTGTTTAGTTGGTGATCCATCTTGAAGATTTGTGTGGCGAGTCTGCATGCTTTGAGGGAAAGCTAAGTCATTTTCTCTTTTATTTTCATTTCTAGACTATGTTGAAGTTTTAGGACTATTCTATGTCATGTCATTGCTTTTTTGAGGGTGAGCTAGGAACATGTTGTAGTCCTCGCCTATGTAGTCATATAGAGACATGTTTGGTATATTGTGTAAGTAGTATATGTTTTCAAGATTTTCTCTAGATATGCTATATCCTTGGACTTTTATAAGTTTCATCTTATTTTTTACCTTATGTATGCTAATGATTTGCTAAGAGGCATGATTGGGTTTTTTTGGGAATCCAAATAGGCGTGTCACAACTAGACCCTTGTTAGGGTCGTGACAAACTTGGCATAAAGCCTAAGGTTTTAAAATGTCCTAAGGAGTCCAACATGTTGCGTCAAGTAAGGTCTTATTCTAGGGTGTGAAGAGCGCCACATTTATGAGGTGTCTTAGAAAATCCTCACTTTTATCATGATCTATATAATGAGATGGGGTGTACTCTAAGTCCTTCCCCCTCAATTATTCTTTGCGATTTTAAGAAAATGCCTCCAAGAAGAGCTCCTCTTACAAGAGGGTCAATGCTAATGGAGATCAAGCTCCTCTAGTCCCTCAAGCCAATGGTCCCCTACCTGACCAAGTGACCAATGCAGAGTTTTGGTCTGCAATTACCATGCTAGACCAAGTTTTGGCTAACTAAAGAGCTTTTGCTCCTCGTAATTCTCCTACTCCAACTTCTAGAGTGAGGGATTTTGAAAGGATGAATCCTCCCAAATATCATGGTTCAAAATTTGATGAATATCCTAAAGAGTTCATCGATGAGTTGTATAAGATAGTTGATATTATAGGGGTGAATTTGGAAGAGAAAGCAGAGTTGGTGGCCTACCAACTCAAGGGTGTTGATCAAGTTTGGTACTATCAATAAAAGGTCAAAAGGGTTGAAGGAGGTCACATAGTTTGGGATAATTTTAATGTTGCTTTTCTTGACCTCTTATTTCCACTTGCATTGAGGGAGGCAAAGGTGTTGGAGTTTATCAACCTCAAGCAAGGTAATATTAATATGAGGGAGTATGAACTCAAGTTTACAAAGTTGTCCAAATATGCTCCTTCTTTGGTAGTTGATTCTTGTGCTCGAATGAGTAGGTTTATTTTAGGTGTGTCTTACTTGGTGATGAAAGAGTGTCGATCCGCTATCTCATAAAGAAGATGGATATTTCTAGGATTATGACATATTATAATGACCCTCCAGGTCATCTTCATTCTTGTCTAATCTTTTCAGTGTTTAGAGCTTTTTTATAGTGACCCCAAGATATTTATGACTTATTGGCACTGACAGGTCGGACCTAATGCAAATAATGAAATTAGGGCTTTTAATTGAAGAATCCATAAGAGAGTTGATAAGAGACATTTGGGATTCCATGGTTCAAATGAACACATGGATGAAATCCTATATACCTTGACCTTGATGAGCCATAAATTAAAAAGAATGAAAGCTTGACCTTGAAGGAATCCCTTGAGCTACTTGAGGAAGAAGAAGACCTTGAGAGAAAATGTAGGAGAGAATGCTTTATGGTTTTGGTAGTTATGTTTAGAATGAGAGGGTTAGAAGACTTTAGGGTAGTTAATAGGTAGGAATCTTGTCCCAAAAACAGTCCATATTCATTAATGAAATATGCGGAATTACCCAAAATAACCCAAACTTAAACTGGATCTGGAAGTAAGGATGGACCATCACCACGGCCCGTCGACTTTAATATGGGTTGTGGTCCCCATCGTGAAGTTTGACTTAGAATTTTGAAAAGGGGCCTTGTCCACCACGAGAAACACCACAGAGCGTGAAAGGCAATATGACCCGTGGTGGCCGTCCGTGACATGAAACTTGAACTTAGATTTTAGGAGTTGTAGGAAAAGTTTTAGGACTTTCTCCACGAGACCTTCACAGTCTATGGAGGTCATTACATTCTGTTAACCTTGATCATGAAAATGGTCCTAATGGGGGCCTGCAGGAGGTGGTCACCACGGTACCCACCACGATCCATGAAGGGAAATACATCCCATGGTGGTAAGGCATGGTCCCTTCCTTGGGAAAGTTTTATGAGGGTTTTAAGGGAGGGGTAACCACAGAGGGCACCACGGATCGTGGTGATCACTACGGCCCATGGTCCTTATCGTGGACCCTTTCCTATAGTGTTTGAATTTCAGGAACTCCATCACAGTGGCACACCATAGATCGTGGTTAGTAGTATGTCCCGTGATGGCCCTAGTGATCATCACCTGGTACCAAAAGCTGCAATTTCTTAGAATTTCATCTTTCCATTTTTTACAGTTTTACACATCATGACCTCTATTATCGCCTTGGTCCCTATAATAGTTTCTCCATCCTGCACCTCCTTGGTTTTTGTTATTTTAACCTCTTTTACCTTCCCCTTGGTTACCTTGTTTTTCTTTTAAGAATTGACCATACCTGTGATAGTCATAAGCTTTTATTGGTCTTAAAACTTTAAGAGGATCCCATAATTCCTTCCTCCATATCGTATTTGACCAAATCTACCTACTCATCCTCTATGACCCATTTGACCTCTTGGTCCATTCCTTTGCACATCATTCCATGGGGATTCTTCTCCTTCACCATCATACCCTCTGGTATTCATCATACTTCCCATCAACTACTTGGATTGGTTGATTTTATTTTTGGGGTATTTGGTAGTGCGCATTTTGGTTTAATGGTGCTTTGTTGATTGGTTTGGTTTGGTGGAGTTTCTTGATTGATTTGGGGTTGTAATGGTTGAATAATGTTTCAGGCATTTGGATTATGATAGGTTAGAGTTGGGTTAATTGCTTGATGGAAGGCTCGAGGTGTGATAGTAGGAGATGTAGTATGGTTATGTCCCCTTGAGAAAGCTCGGTAGGTAACTTTTAAGGTAGAATTAGTAGAGTTAAGACGAACCTCCATATTGATCATTCTACCATCCATGGTTGATACACTACCTTGCACAGCAGTAACTTGGTTTTCCATTGCTTCCATTATACGACTCATATTGGTAATTACTACTATTATAGAGTCCAAGGTAAACCCTCTAGTTGTTTGGGGTATCTCACTTCCTATTTTCATGGTACCTATTAAGAATTTTCTCAACAAAACATCAAGCATTAGCTTTATTTAAAATGAACTAACAATCTCTCCTTTTTACACACCTTTGATTTCCTCTCGAATTGGCTTTACTCGGTTAGTTCACTAAGTGCCAATTACTACTCATGGCCTTATTGGATTTTTTTTTCAACGACGGACGACTCGATTAAAAATAAAAAGGGCTTGAATCAAGAATTTATCTACGAAGTAAAAATGAGAAAAGCACAAAAATAATTAGTACAAATGAGAAATGTACACAACAACTAGCATTCACAAGTACAAAAAGAGTAGTAAATGCACACTAGTTGTAGAAATTTAAGAACGAGACATAAAAACCAGATAAAATCCAATTTTTCGAGGTCAATTTTAGTGATCATTTGAAACACACTCTAAATGACCCAAAGAAGCATTTGAATCAAAATAAGACAGCGAAATTTCACTATAATTGCTTTCAATCACCAAAAATTGTCAAAGTTTGATGCTCACAAGCTATAACACTTAGAAAGAATGACCTCAAAATCTAGGTTATCAATAGGATCAACAAGTTTATCCACACCTTCAATATGTATATTATCAATACTTGGTAAAGAATCATTAGGATCACATAAAGACAAACTATCACTCACACATTGTATATTTGTAATTATAAAAGTGTTAAGTTTAGCTATTGTACCTTGACGTTCGCAAGTCTTCTTTACCTTGGAAGAACAATCCCTTAGGAATGTTGGAACACCCCAAAGGCACATTCATTACACCTTCAATGGTAGGTTCTTGGTTGGAAACTTGTGTCCCTTCATTCATCATGCTTGCACCTACACAAGAATCCTTACAAAGAGAAGGATAAGCAAAAAGGTTAGATTGAGATTGTGGCAACCCCCTCACTTCACTCATCTTTGGATAAGAGAGTGAAAGAGGTTAGATACCAATTTGGATTACCATATAACAATTGAAATCAAGTTATAGCCTAAAGGAAAAATGATAGAGAAACTTTTTCCTAAAGTCCTATAGACTTTCGGAGAAAAGTATAGACGTCTCTGTACCTTTCCACCTACATCTCTCATACCAACTTTATTACGACCCCGACCCGGCGCGATAACACCCATACTAACCCTTTGATGGAAGAACCATTACTACAGCCCAATTAACAACAATCGCAAGATATAAATAATTTTAAAGATGTAGAAGCAGGTTTAATCAACAAAACATAGGTTGAGTTCCCATAAACTCAAAAATATCTAGTTATCAACCCCAACATGAGGAAATTATTACCTAGGAACTAAAAGTCGGCGTACCAAAACTCTAAACAAGTAACAAGTCTACAAAGGGGATGCAACCCCAAAAGAAACATAACAAAAATATCTGAATGTCTAAGTCTTGAAAAGAAGGACTTGAAATAGGAAGAGCTCATGGTAACCTATAAGAAGTGGCTCACCCTTGAACTCTCAAGAGCTAATGGTATCCTATACAAAGCTCTCTGCAGCAGGCTGAATATACCCTGTACTCAATAAAGACAAAGCAAGTGTAGTATTAGTATAAAAAATCAATAGTGTACTGGTGGGATCAGGCGGCTAGCCAGTAAGTGAATCATGGACAAGTAAACATAACATAATAAGCACATCTATACAAAATAAGCTTAACCTTTTTTCATCTCAAACAATACTCAACAAGATCACAACTAGTCACAGTAACATATAAATTTACATAAGGGTCCCTCACAGGACTTGCGAACACTTATTTATATGTCAAAACATGACACTAAGTCCAAGGTTTGTGTTGCATAATGACATCCGCTCTAAATGTATGTTGGAATATAACACCCGATCCAATTATGTGTCAAAACATAAAACCTAATCCAAATATACAAACAAGCCACAATTAAAATCAATAACCAACATTATAACACCAAGAACAGGTTCATCACAAATCAGGGCAGTAAGTGATCATTTAACATAATTCCTAGCATGCTTCCGTATTCATATACACATATGCATATAATTAAATAATTTAACAAGTACATGAGTCACATATGGTAAACAAAACCATCACTTACCTCAAAGTCAAGCTTTGACAACTCTAAGGTGTAGGAGCTTTCCCCTTCTGGGTTCATTAAGCTTGTTCTTTGTCTAAAATTTTAATAAGATACAAAGGATAAATAAAATGCCTATTGTTCATGAAATATAGCACAATTCCCCTCCTAGGCCATACCCATGATCCTAACCCTACCCTAGGGCTATATTCTACCCTTAGTTTCAATTGAAAACCCTTTCCTATTAATTACCAACCATAGTTTCAAGGTTCTAGGAATTGAATTATGAAGCAAGGGAGTAATTTACTTACCTTAGACACAAATTCTGGTGGAAATCAACAAGAATTCACCCTAGGTCGCTTTTGTTCTCTTAAGAACGAAGTGGGATGACTAAAAATCATTCTAAGACTTTCCCAACTTTAAGTCACGTCTGTCCCATTACAGCAGGATAATCCCTCTCTAGAGGCCCTACTTTGGAGGGTTTCACAGCAACAAAGAGCTCTAAAATTTAGCTCCAAATACCATTTCACAAAACACCCTCATCCCATGGCATTCTTAAATCATACCCTTCGCTCCAAAATCAATTCTGAGAATTTTACTCACCCAAATCCAATTCCACAAAGCCGTAAAGGCTCCATATTGTCTTGGCTATCTACTGACTTAATCAAATAGTGATTCGACCCCCCACCTATTACTGGGTCACTCTAGACCTCACCTGACTCAGAATTTATTCAAGTTTAGCCTAGGCTAATAAATTTCGAAGTTACTACCCGAAGTTTTTTTTTGCCCAAATTCCTTCCAGTGGCCTATCTATAATGATGGGAAAAGGAATTTACATTTATCCAATGATACCCGAGCAAGTCATTATTTATAATTTTCATCATCTCTTGACACATGCATAGTACTTATGGCAAGTCACATTCTTTTCAAGTAATTAACTATAGTCATATTTACATGCTTCATAATTTTTTATTAGAAGTTCATTGCCATGCTTTGAAATTTATCGTATTTATATGAAACACCTAAACATCACTTTTGAAATGTCATGTGCACCACCATTTTATATTTGTAATTATGATGAAGGATATATAAAATCAAATTAGGTCGTATAGAAACTACGTGCCCAATACATTTCATATCAAATTTGATAACAGAACTTACCTTCACTCTTTGAAGGACCGTTTTGAGAACTCATAATGTTCTTTCTTTTATAATTATCATAGTGATGACTATTTTAATTTTGTCCCTTCACGCCCATATTCAAATATTCAACCATAAAATTATCTTTTCATCTAACTTTTAATCTATTGCTACTAGATTTTCTTCAAAGAATGGAGCATATTCGATGGGATGGGCTTCACAATTTTCTTATCACGAGTGTATCAATTTTTTTAATCATCATTATATCATTAATATATTGCGTTGGAACTTTAACTCAATGTTTTATTGATATAAAGGCGTATTAGGGCAAAATATGATGGGAATCAAACTCAAAATGTTATCATCATGATGTATCAACTTTAACAGTTTTCTTACTCTTTTTGTGCGATGAAACTTGAATCCACTATCTTACCTCAATCAATGATATTATATATAGTCCTAAATAAATTCTGAGAAAATTCATAACACAAAAAAAATTAATCATAATAATACTTTAAAAGATCATATATAAATTGTTACCTTTAGAAAATGAGGTAGTGTTGTTCCTTACATGTGGCTCTGAGTATTATTTTTATGAGTAATTCACTTAATAAAAAGATCAACAAACTGATTTTCAACATTAACTTCATTAATTTGTAGTTAAGAAAATTTCTTTCTTAAATTGCAATTTGAAAATAATGCAACCAAAGGTGCCAAATCCTAAGGCACAAGGAGGAGCTCTGGGTGGTCAAGTCATCCCTCCATGCAAGAAGTGTGGCAAAAACCATAAGGAAAACAGTAGCAGGGGTGGATATTTGTTACAAGTCTGGAAAGCCAGGTCATCATGCAAAAGAGTTTAGGAGTGGGTCTAGACCCTAAGTTACGACTCAAGCTACCGTTCGTCTAGATCAGCGTGCTACTACGGGTGGCGGTCAGTGCTAAAATAGATTTTATGCCCTTCAGACTCGTCAAGAGTTAGAGGATTCCCCGATGTTATAATTGGTATGTTGAAAGTCTTTAACCATGATATTTATGCATTATTAGATCCGAATGCTAACCTATCATTTATTACTCATTATCCTTCTATGACATTTATTGTTAGTCCTGAGATCTTGCTAGAGCCATTTTCAGTCTATACTCCAGTTGGTGATTTAGTGGTGGCTAAAAGAGTTTATACAAATTGCTTAATTTTAGTTTTTCAAAAATCATTTCAGTTGATCTTGTAGAGCTTGACATGACCTATTTTAGTGTTATTCTCAGTATGAATTGGCTTCATGCATGTTATACATCTATATATTGTAGAACCCGTGTGGCTAAGTTTCACATTCCAAATGAGATAGTCCTAGAATGGAAAGGTAGTAGTTCCATTTTTAAGGGTCAATTCATCTCATGCCTTAAAGCACGGAAAATAATTTCCAAAGATTGCATTTATCATCTAGTTCGGGTTAGAGATACTAATTTTGAAACTCATACTCTTGAGTCAGTTACAGTTGTTAATGAGTTTCCAAAAGTTTTTCTCGATGATCTCCAAGGAACTCCTCTAGAAAGTTAAATAGACTTTGGTACTGATCTCCTCCCTGATACTCAGTCTATCTCTATTCCTCTTTACCGAATGGCCAAGATAGAATTGAAAGAGTTAAAGGATCAGTTGAAAGATTTGCTAGATAAGGGTTTTATTAAACTTGGTATCTCTCCATGGTTCCTTCTCAAATTTTGGAGCTGGAGTTTTTGAGGAACCTTGAACTTGAAATTTTGATCCTGTCAAAAATGACTATTACTTCTACCGAATTTGTTGTGAGAAAATCCACCTTCAAATCGAGCCCTCTTCGACTCCCTTACATTTGTCTCCTTAAGCTAATTTTCCTGGCATAAGTCATTAGACTAGAGATAATCATCTCCTTGATGAGCATAGTAGTTCGGCATTCTTTTATAACCATGTACGAGACACCTGAAATAAACTTACTAATTCTGGCATGAGAGTCGGCTACCAAAGATGTAGCATACTTGGAAAACTTTGTGAACTTGAGGGAATACTCCCTCACACTCATATTTTCTTGCTTGAGTTTTATGAACTCCAACACCTTTACCTCTCTTAACTCAAGTTGGAAGAAGTGGTCAAGAAATGCAACTTTAGACTTCTCCCAACCTATGAGACCCTCTTTAACTCTTTTGATTTTCCATTGGTTGTCCCAAACTTGAGGGACACCTTTGAGTTGGTAGGACACCAATTCCACTTTTCCTTCGAAGACACTCCCATAATTCTAACAATCTTGTACCATTCATCAACAAAGTTTTTGGGATCCTCATAAACCTTAGACCCATAAAACTCGAGAAGGTTCATTCTTGTAAAGTCTCTAACCCTTGAAGCTAGAGTAGATACATTGGGAGGACAAACTACTCTATGGTTCACTTGAGTAGTCACGGCTTGCGCTAGCATCTAAAAAGTGATCGAAACTCTACATTAGTCACTTGTTCATTCAAAGGGGCATTCGTAGCTTGTGGTCCTCTTCAACATTCCTTCGGATGGGAGCTCTTCTTTGAGCATGATTTTGTAATCAAAAAGAGAAAGCATTAAAGGAGGAAACCTTAAAGTTCAAATCTAAAGAACGATGAGATCATGAAAAAAGTAAAGTGTTTCTTAAGATTCCTTGTAGCCTTCTATTTATAATTGTGGCGCACTTCACACCGATTACCAAGACTCTACACAATATGGCATGTTAGACTCCCTAGGATACTAGAACCTGGCTCTGATACCAAATTTGTCATAAATCGACCTAGGGCCTAGTCGTAACTCGATAATTAAAATCGAAGGATCCTAATCAAGCCTCTTAGCATAACATTCATGAGCATTTATAAGGTAAATGAAAAATAAAACAAAATCAAGATACAGAAGAAAAATCTCAATAGAACATAAGTTTCAAAATAAGAAAGCGACAATATAGACTCTTACTCAAAATGAGAAAGCAACAACATAGACTCTATTGACTCGATTGGGGAATAAGAAAAGCTCCTAGCTCACCCATATAGACAATATAAGAGAAATAAAGTAACAACTGTCAAATATGAAATAAGTGTCATGTCCTCAAACTTTGAGGACTCACCAATAGTAAGCTAATAACAAACACTAGCCACGAGTGAGAGTAGGATGAGCATGATCTTTGGACCCTACATTTTAATATAATGTAGGAAAAAAGTATGCGTTAGTACATGAAATACCCTAAATATGTGAGAAGACGCATGAACAATAAACATAGGACATAATTAATATGAATCATGGGATGCATGACCAATATCTTTAAAACATGAATAAAGTCATGAAAATATTAAAATATTTATCTCATTGGTTAATGCATCAAATCTTATAACTATCTTAAGAACTCATAACTCAACTGAAACTGGTATGGTATAGACCTTTAATCGATATATAAGTACATGTGAGCTAATATATGAAATTTGATGACTCCTGCATCGAGATAGGGGAGACTACTTTATCAGGGCATAGTCCATGAGTAACTCATTTAATTGGGCTATGTGAATCTACTAGCTTTGCCATATTGGCATCTACAAACCTACGTGGGAAACGTGGTTATGGGATAATGGGATCTTACTACAGGTCTCTTTCCTCAACTACGGGGAGAGAATGCCTATCCCAAGGTCCAATCGATGCTTAGTCTTTATCCCAATGAAATTCTCATAAAACATGATCATAAACATCATAAAAAAAGACACTAAATATATCAATCCATCTTTAAATAATAACATAAGAATATCTCATCTAACATCATCTTAGTAAAATAATAGGATTAGCTAATATATCATATAACTCATGTAATGTGGGTGTAGACATTCCATCATTACATATCTTTTCAAAAAATATCTTTAGGGTTTAACTTTCCCTATCATTAACTTGCTTGAAATATAATAGAATCATCATTCATAGACTTCTTTGCATAAAGCATCTTTTAACTCATTCATAAAGCTTTCATTGAAACAACTTGAAAATCATGATCATATCTCATAAATCATACTTAAAACTAGCATATAGTATGGATCATTGACATTCAACTTGAAATTATTCAATATGATGTAAATTATGCATAATTAGACTAATAGCATTGAAATATATCATATTATAGAAGAGCCACTGAAATTCATGAAATTAGGGCTTTTAATTAAAGAAATCAGAAGAGAATTTCAGAAGAAATCTTTGGGATTTCATGGGTGAAAGTTACCCATGGATGAAGTCTCACATACTATGACCTTTATTATCCCTAAATTGAAGAGAATGGAAACTTGACCTTGACGAAATCCTTTGAATTGTTTGAGGGAGAAGAAAACCTTTGAGAGAAAATTTGGGAGAGAAGGTTTTGTAATTTTGGGATTATGGTGAGAATAGAAGGGTTTGGGGAATTTAGCTTAGTTAATGTGTAATAATCTATTCCCAAAAACCATCCACATTCATTAATGAAATATAGGAAAAAGATCAAAATAACCCCAACTTAAATTTGGAACTAGGCACCTCGATGGGACCTTACCACGGTCTGTTATGGTCACCACGACCCATGGTGGTCTTCCGTGGTGGTAGACTTGAACTTGAAATATGGTGATTGTAGGAAATGTTTCAGGAGTTCCTCCACGGAGACCTTCACGGTCGGTGAACCTGCATGAAGATGACCCTAAAAGGGGCCTATAGGAGGTGGTCACCATAGAGGGCACCACTACTCGTGGTCCTCACCACGGCCTGAGGTGATAGAATCAATGGAAGCTCAGCAATATCTAAGGAAGCTTTGGATTTTCCAAAACTCCCCATGACAAGATACCAAACAAGGAAATTTCAAAACATGCTTGTTTGGGAAAAAGAGCTAAATCCCAAGGAAAATTAATTGTTCAAATACTACGACTATTTGGTGGACCAAATTCAAGTTCAACAGGATGAATATTAGGGACCAATTTCGTGCAAACTAGGCCCAAATTAAAGTCCAAGATGAGAGGAAATATATCCCAAATTGGCCCACAAATGAATAAAAAATTTCAGCACTTATTAAGTCTTTAAACTAATTTCTAGAACTAGCATTTAATATCATTTTTATTCTATGTTGACCTTATGGTACCTATGTCTGTTGGCAGTCTTCTTGGACTTTTGAGGTGTCATTTTATTTTCTTATATTTTGACATTATAAGTCATATATGTGGGCAACCCACTAAGACTTTAGGAGGTGTCTATTTTTTTTCTATTTTGACATTATGTGTCATGTTTGTGGGCAGCCATCTAGGACTCTAGAAAATGTCATTTTTTAAATTATTTTTTTATCTTTAACAACTCCTTCTTACTACTATATAAAGGGGAGCTTTGTTACTTTAAAAGGCAGATTTGGAAGGATAACATATTGAGAGTTCTTTTGAACCTTTGTGGCAAATTTCTTTTTAATTTATCTTTCAACCTAACTAGTTCATAGTTCAAGGTAGTAAGATAACTTCTTGTTTGATATCTTTGGTTTGTTCTTGGTATTCTTTAGAAGACGGATAGTACTCTTACTAATTGTTGTCTAGCATTACTCACGAAGTGGTCAACATCTACTTTTAAAACTTGATTAGTTTCTCAAGTAAAGGAATTTGGTTCAACTATTAACCCGTTTGTTGTTACTTGGATCGTGTCAAACCATATCGTTTACTTCTTATTTAGTTTCTTTAATTACTTTCCATTTTTGCTTCTGCACTTGTTTTAGTTAACACTCAAGTTTGTTTTGGATTACCATCCATATTGTTATCAAGTGGTATCAGAACGATTCTGTCAAGATTTCATTCTTGATAATCTTGGGGTCTTCTTGATGAAAGAGCAAAAGAAATTTTTTTAAAAAAAATCTCTGTAGAAGTGAATAGTACCACAAAAGGAAACAAGATTGTTGCTCTTTAAGAAATTTTCTTCATCTAAATATTATTTTTTTATTAAAAAATAAGGTTTTGGTAGAACACAAGAACAGGAGATCCTAGATCTTTATCTTGTTCTAAAAAAAAATTCTCTTTGTTCGAGTCTTGTCCAAACTAAATCATATTCTTTCTAGGGTTGGTTCTTCGTTTATTTTTCTTACTGTGCCAAAAATAAAAATACAAATTTATCTTACTACTAAGGATTTGATACAAGTTGAGTTTAACTATAAATTCTTAATGTAATTTTCCAAAGGTAATTTGAGAGGAAAAAGGCAAGAGTGTGAGAAAAAGTAAGGGAAAAGCCAAAGTTTGAGTGATAAACTATTTTTTTAAGAAAAACAAATGTCTAATGCAGGTAGTAATGATGAAAGGAGAGATTCACAAGACGCTAAGATTCGAGCAAGAAATGATTTCACTTTATAAGTCATGCACCAACAATTTGAAAGATGGAACTTGCAGTTTCAAGAGATAAAGGATGCAATTGCTGAATAGAATGAGACAATAGCTGAATTTAGAAGGAATCAACATGTTGTACCACCTAAAAATAATCCTAGGAATCATAATAAGAGAAATGTACCCAATACCACTATTGTAAATCAAGAAAATTATATAGATGATTTTGCTGATGATTTTGATGTCAATCCAGATAGGATAGGGAGAGATAGGAGGGGACAACAAGTAACTTAGAAGATGACAACATTAATAGCATAAAAATGAAGATACCGTCATTCAAGGGGAACAAGAGATCCAAATTTGTACCTTGATTGGGAGCATAGAGTTGAGGATTTTTTTATCGTCATAATTATTCAGAAGGTAAGAAGGTTAGGCTTGCTGTTGTTGAATTTTTTGACTATGCTTCTATTTGGTGGAAAAAGCTTACAAGGGATAGACAACAAGATGGAGAATCACTCATTGCAACCTGGGCTGAGATGAAGAGAGTCATGAAGAAGAGTTTTTTCCCTTCTTATTTTCAAAGAGATCTGCAACGGTGTCTTCAATCATTGGAGAAAGGAGCCATGACTTTTGATGAATACTTTAAGTCTATGGATATGGCTATGATTCAGGATAGTTGCAAGGAAGAAAAAGAAGCTACTATGGCTAGATTTCTTAATGGTATAAATAGACAAATAGCTGATGTAGTAGAAATACAACCATAGGTAACTTTAGATGAGTTAGTAGATTTAGCTGTAATAGTAGAAAAACAAGTAAAAAGAAGGCAGCAAACTAGCTCATGGAAGAGTAGACCTAACACCATATCTAAGAAACCATGGTCAAAAGAAGAAGTGGCTTCTAAACCTCAGGAAGTCAAGGAAAAAGGTAAAGTGGATGAAAAGGAGGGAGGTAAATCTTTTTTTCTTAAGTTTTATAAGCCTTCTAGTTCCATTCAATGTTATAAATATCATGGAAGAGGGCAGACGATGCATGAATGCCCAACCAGGAGGAACATTATCATGAGAGAAGATAAAAACTATGAGAGTGAAAAGAGTGAGGAAGAAAGAGAAGAGGGAGGTATGAATGAAGATGATGTAGAATTACCTAATAATGGTTTTATTGGTGTCACAACCCAACCCCGTAGGCCGCGACTGGGGGTCTAATTTGGACCCCCGTATACATACCTATTAGCTACACTTAAGTTGAACCGTGTGTGATATGATACTATACATAAAAACCTCAATGGTTTAAAACTTTTTTCATAAACCTATAGCCTTATTTACCTGTATCATAACAGGAAAGGGCACGCGAGTCGATGAGGCTGCCATACTATGAAAACATTTGCAATATGTCATATGAGCACAACTGAAATGAACTTACAAATAACCCCCACACACATGTCTACAAACCTCCAAGAGTAATAACCACATCATATGGCGGGAGAGGGCCCTGCCGTACCCCTAAATAAACAAATATGTACAACAAATGACCAGTATTAGAAATTAGGCTCCAGAACAGTGGAGCACTTTCAACATAGCTGAGAGGAACTCCTAAGCTGACGGATCTCCAAAATGAGCATCTATACCTGCGGACATGAAACGCAGCACCCTGAGAAAAGGGGGGTCAATACAATATATGTACTGAGTATGTAACATATAACACATCATAACTGAGACCATAATTGAAATAGGGATGCAAGGGACAAGTATAACAATTTAACGATTTACTATACTTGTACCTTAGGATACGTAATCATATACCTCATCATGTCACACCCCGAGAGGGTAACCTAGATGTGACCGGCACTTGAGGACCATTATTGGGCCCCATGCGAATCACTTGGTCCATTCATATATCCATTCAATATCAATCAATCAGCAAAAAGTTTATAATAAATAAATAATTTAGCGGGCAATCCAAATCAATAATCTAACTCAAGAAAGAAAGCCACGAGCCAACAAATCAAACTCTGATCTTTGTCATTGAAATAGTTTGACAAGAATAATTCAAGAAAAGAAAATACTCGACCGACCCATCACTATCTATTCTATGAAGCCTCTATCACTACTATCTAATTGGTGCCAATGACATGTTCATGGCTACCTCAAATCAAAATGAAAAGGGCTAATTTAATGCAAGAATGACATAAGCGATGTCCTTCGAATGTAGGAAAGGACTCACCATTATGCTGAGTGTGTATAGATCCTCAATGGTGCTCCTATTGACGATCTCTTAAACCTGTCTCTGCATCATGAAACAATGTAGGTCCAAATGGACGTCAGTATATGGAATGTACGAGTATGTAATATGGCAGAATGAAACATACCTCAAGGAAGAGTAACATTGGTTCGAATATCTCAACTCAGAAAGATAAGAGAAAGTCAATCAAAGTGTCATAAGTCTAAAGTAAGAATATATTTTTAGACAAAGACCAATCATATACCATGCAATCCAATCCAATCATGTACAATACAGTTCAATCAAATCATTTACAATTTGATCCCATCCAATCACATACCACTCTATCCAACCCAATCATATACCATCCAGTCACAATGCATCTAACCCAATCCGATCATATATAATCAACTCAACAATTAACTCAACAATCAAGTCAAGGACTCAACTCAATAATTATGAAAAATTAGAACTTAGTAATGTTATACAATCCAACTCAATTATCAAACAATCTCAATCAAACCAACCATATCATGCACAATCCACTCAATTTGGGAGTTTCTCTAACCGACAACAATCCCACCACCTATATATATGTGATGCACAATGAGTCACGTCATTACCATGTCCGTTCATACTTGCCAGGGTATGAACAACTCAACCAATCATGGATCTGTCAATCCATCAAGTCCTATCATTTCAGGACAATAAAATAGGGAAACATCTAACACGATACAATCCCATCCTTTATTGGCTGCGTAGTTTATGAGATTCGAGTATGGACTATACTCTTACTCATTTCGGTGCTCAAGACTCTTCCAAAGACTCAATAGGCACATATCTATCAAGTGAGTAAAAAATTCAAAATATTCATTTACTCTCTTAGGACTTAATTTCAAGTCAACTCATTTAGTCTCATTGGACTCTTTTCAAAACTCAATCAATCTGATCTCATTGGACCTTCTTTCAAATTGACTCATCTCAAATCATCAAACTCTTCTCTTTAAAATTTATACAATCTCAACTCAATCTCAAAAATTGACATTTTTAAAGTAAAAATGCTCAACTCTTTTATAACAAAATACTCATGTTCAAAAATGATTAAAAGACTTTTCAAACTCAACTCATGCTTAAACTCTTTTTTTAAATCATAGATGAAAATAATCATTCTTTAAAACTCAAAATAGTGTATAAATAGTTTATGCAAAAATGCTCACAATCATTTATTTAAAACTCCTTCTCAAAAGATCATTTATTTTCAAAATGCTCATAAGACTCCAATCAAATCAAATTATGCAAATCACATATCACATAATCACATTAGACTCCAATCTAATTCATCACTCAACATCATCATCAACATAACCTCTTCATTCCCATCATCATCAAATATCATCATTCACATCATCATCAAACATCATCATCGCATTTCATCATTCACATCATCATCAAACATCATCATCACATCATCATTAAACATCTACTCCAAAATCCTTATTTAATTCTACCTTCCATTTATAAAAACAAATGTGACATTCTAGCTCTACCAATGTTTCAATTCTTTTTATGCCATTCACATTCATAACTATTCCAATTCATTCTTTTCATTCCAATCAACACATATACCCAAACCATCCATCTCAAACTCAAGACAAATTATGACCAAAAAAATCTCATCTTGGGTTCATATGAATGAATACATGAATTCATACTCTCAACAAAACTCAACTCAAGAACAGCTTCAATAAATATGAATTTATATACAAAAATTCACTTGTAGTCAATAATTTCAAATATAACTATTCAAGAATTTAAGTCATGAAAATCGCCAATCAATTTCTAGTACATAAAAATATTCTAGAGTTTAGGAAAATTTCAAGAAAAATCTTCATAAAAGGTTCAAATCTTTTACAACTTCTACCTAACACATCTATGGGCATATGGAAGAACTCAATCCATATTTTAGATTAGCCTTACATACCTTAGAGTAGATTTTGAAGAAACCTTGTTGTTGGATTTTCAATGGGAAGCTTGAATCCTTGAGCTCTTAAGGACAAATCTTGTTGGAGATGTTTGGGAGAGAAGAGAATGGAGATTAGGGTTTTTAGGGAGAGGCACAAGACTAAAACTATGGTCCAAATCGTCCAAGGCTAGAGTATATATAATTAGGGAAAAAGTCCAGTTTGCCCTTCCTTCAAATCTGGAACACTAGGCAAACATTCCTCCTGGCGCGTCGCACCACTGCAGCGCCAAGTTAAAATAGTCTTAAAACCTGCATATCTTATAGTGGCGCATCGCGCCAAGGACCAAACTATTGAAGTTGTTTTATGGTGCTATAGTGGCGCGTCGCGCCCTTACAGCGCCAAGCCTAAGTTTTCTGGATTCTAGAAAATAGGCTTAAAAACCCTGCAAACCTAATAGTGGCGGGCCGCGCCAGGGAACAAACTATTGAGGCTTATTCCTAGCGCGATAGTGGCGCGTTGCGCCACTGCGGCTCCAAGCCCAGGCTTCATGCAGTCACAATCCAGGCCTAAAATTTCGGCGGTACTAGTCCATCTTAGGAGAGTCATAACTTTTGACTCCAAACTCCAAAATTTACAATCTTGGCGGCGTTGGAAAGAAGACTCAAAGACCTTTAATTTTATAGGTCATGGGCCACTAATTCATCCTATTTTTAGGAGACATGGTCATTAGAAGTCGTCCTCTTATATGAACTCATCCGAAAACTTAACCGATTGGGATTCTTTGGACTCAACTTGGTATTAGATATCCGTTATAACCCCTAAACACATCTAACACACTTCAATTACTTAGGAATTAATCCTAACTCATGTGTAAGATTAAAAGTCCTCCAGTCTGAGTCTACACACACGTGAATAAATGTTTGAGTCTTTGCAAAAACAATTCTGGGGTGTTACACATCATATGTTGTGCCCAGCCCTCTAGTGAACTCGGTGTCATAATTATTTCCTCATATTCACATGTCATCGTATCATCATGCATTTTGTTTCATCATATCATCGTATACGGCATCATATCATCATATATGATATAATCTTATCATGTGTGTCATCGTATTACATCTGGTTCACTACAGGGCTCGGGGTCATAAATGTATCACTCTAATCTCATATGAATGCCTACATAAAGTATCCGGCCCTTTAGTGAGGGACTCGGTGAATGGAGTGGTGTACTTCTATAGCGTACCATCATAATATACATATTGTATCCATCCCTCTAAGGAGGGACTCGGTGTTCCTTCCTTATTTCGCCACATATACCATGATATTACAGCTGGCCTAGGACTCGGTGAATAATCGTATTGTCATAACATATAACATATATCACACCTCATATATTGAATCATCTCCTCATGCATGGAACTGTACACATCTGGCCCAGGATGCGGTGAAAGAAGTAGTAAAACTGCGCATGATAACGTTCCTGGCCCATCATGGGACTCGAGGAAGGATGGGTTACAGTATGCACGAGTAGATTAGTGAGAAACCATATGCAACTAAGTCATTATTTGAGACTCGATGAAATAGTCAAGTGAATCATCACCTGAAGACTAGGGGAGTAATTATCCGAGGTACCCCTTTAGATATAATTAGGGCTTACATCAGTTGGGGCTTCAGGGATCACAGACATACATCAAGAGAATGCCACATAATTTATGCAATCAGAAATATAGTCTATGCAATCAGAAACACAATTTATCTAGTCAAAGACTCAACTTATGCAATCAGACACATTTATCATTTCAGAGCTTTTAAAAAGAAGAGTTGGTACCTCTACTTACTATTCATTATATAGCAGGCTCGAGAATAGTAGTTTGACTACTTTCAGACTCTTAATGTTCAGAAGTGACTACAAGTCACGAGTTACACTCAGAGCTCATAAATGGAATTACCTCTAAACCCATATCATATATCATTTTACTTAAAATTAAGCCATTCTAAAGGAAATAAGAGATAGGCTTTACATTTGTTACTTTTTATCACATAGAAGACTTAAAGGCAACAACCCAGCAATTACAGGAGTTCTAACATCAAAAAGTGAACCAGATTTTTGACTTATATTCAGGGCTTTATGAATGGATTGAATCCCAAATATCACATACATATCATTCATAACTTACATCTAAAACATGCCAAAAGAAAAGAAAGATAGCTCTACATATTTATTCCAAAAACACGCCAAAAGAAAGCTTCACATACCTCGTATGGACTTCTCTTAATCACGTCCACATCGTTGTCCTCCAAACCTATTTAACATGGAATAAAGGCAAGTATCAACAACCTTAAACTTTTCAGCGCCTTCACTTGCACCTTAGTATTCACATAACTCATTTCTTCGCTCGCCTCTTCGACTAGTTCCTTAACTCATTTAAAGAGTTACCGGAAATTGGGCAGCATCTCCCCTATAATATGCCCTATCCGAATTCCCAAGTACATACCTAATTACTACAGCCAACCAAAAACAACAACCTGCAGCTCATATACAAGTAAAACATGGAAATATTACACAATATAAACTCCACCCAACTTGCTGAAAATTGTAATACCAAAATAGGGTTTTTAATCTTTATTTTGCAAAACCTTTAATTATAAGAAACGAGGGGTCGTGTGGATGAAACTAACAGAATACACACCCCTTTTAAAATACATTTAGTCCCTGCAACACATCACCACACACCTTCAGCAGCACCCCACACGCACAACACCCCATTTCGACTACAATTTAACTACTTTAATTTCGATTGTTTCTATCGTCGAGCATTTCCACGACATTTTTTATACTTACATCAGTATAAAAGGTATATAATACCCTACATAACAACCCCATAAATTCCAAATTTAAAGGATAAGTCTTACCTTATCCGAAATTGGCCAAAACTCGCCAAAACTCGCCTCGGAACTTCTTTAGTTGCGCTGAAACTGTGTGGACTGTTTGCTGTCCATTTTGGATACACCAAGTCATGATTTTATACTTCTAATACCTCCATATAATTGTGGTATATGTTATATAATTAATTTACAAGCAAAATCGGGACTTACCTATTTTTCTCCTCCAAGCCGTCACATTTTTCTCTCCTGTTCTAGGGTTTGTTTTTGACTTCCTTTGCTGAAGATTTTTGGATAAGGAACTGAAATTATGAGTCATTTAACATATATATAATGGCTGCCTTGGAGGTGACACGTGTTAGGTCCTTAGGGTGACACGTGTCAAGCCATGATTGGCCACCGTATAATGTTGCCAACTAGGGGCTGCCACATGGCAATGGGGTCCACCTCCCCCAAGCAGGTGGGTCACCTACTTGACCCCAAGAAGGTGGGTCACCTGCTTGCTTGGGGTGCTTCCACGTGTCACCCCTCCATTGGCTTCCACGTGTCATCTTTTCCCCTTCCTCGTGGGTTCATAATCTCGTCTTATTTTAGGAGCTTATGTAATCCATGTTATGTAAGATTGGTATGTATTTAAGAAACTCAAGTGTATATTACTTCTAAATTTGTAGCTTACATAGGTAAATTGAGTCCTACGACTCATTACTTGGCCTCCAATTCCTTCCGGATTCTTATGACTCTATTTCCCACCTTCTCTACTATGGGGTGTCACATTCTCCTTTCCTTAGAGTCGTTTGATGGTGTCGTGGCATATCCGGCTCACATGATAATATCTAAGGAACTTAAGAGACATTCCGAGTTCGAAAGTGTGAGGTGTAACAATTGGGGTAGCTAGGAGGGTTCTTAACACAAGATTTGAGAGTGAAAAAAGTAAGAAAAAGGAAGAAAAGGGAAATGAGATTGTAGATAATATAGAATTTCTCTTTAATGATGGTTTGGTTGCAGTAGTTAGGAGGCTTATGTCTATGAATTTAGGAACCAATAATATAGAACAAAGGAAGAATATATTCCAACTAGGTGTGGGATAAAGGGGAGAACTGGTTCTATGATTATTGACAGTGGTAGTTGTGCAAATGTTGTGAGTTCACACTTGGTAGATATGTTAAGGCTTGCGTTCATGAAACACCCTAAGCCTTATATACTCCAATGGTTAAATGATAGTGGTGAACTGAAAGTCAACAAACAATGCATGATTTCATTCAATGTTAGTAGGTATGATGATGATACTTTGTGATGTGATTCCTATGCAAGCTTGTCATATCTTACTTGGTCGTCCATGGAAATTTAATAGGCATACTTTTCATGATGGAAGAAAGAAGAGATATTCTATTGATCTTAATGTCAAGAAGTATACTCTTTCACCTTTAGCACCTTCTCAAGTGTTTGAAGATCAAAAGAGATTGAGGGAATCAATGGAAAAACAAAAAGGAGTGAAAAAAGTGAGCTTGAGGGAAAAAGTAAAGAGTTCTAGCCAAGAATTAGAAAAAAAAGGTGGCCAAGAGAGACAAAAAGAGGGTTCAAGTGAAAAATAGAAAGTTGTGGTGATAGGAAATAAGCTAAGGAAAATAAAAAAGAGATTTTCTATTTAAAAGCCAAAGAATGTTTGAGTGCAAGGAAAGAGGGACTTCCCATAAGTAACTTACAAAGAAGTCTTGATTAATTCTGAGCCATTAACATCTTCTATGCTAAGTAGTGTATCTTCTCTTTTGCAGGATTTTAGTGATATCTTTCCCGAGGATATTCCTAGAGGTCTACCAAATTGATTTGTGTCCACCTAGTGTTAAAACATGGGCTTTCAATGATAGTTCATTAACATGTAGTGGTTTTGTTGATCAACTTGCTTGTGAGTTTGCTTCACTAATTGAGGAATCTTGTGATGTGATTAATGAATCTCAATTTGGTGATAATATTGATAATTTTGATCATTTGGATAGGAGTGAATCTTTGAGCATATCTTTGGTTGAAGATCCTATAATTTGTTTTACTCATAGAGATCATGTGCTTGAAAATGCTTCGGAAAAAGACATGTGTCTTTTTGAGAGTGAACTTATAGGTTTTAATTCTCCTATGATGATTGATCATTCTCTCTTTGAGTACAATATCTTGTTTAAAAATCACTCCTAGTGAGGTGCCTAGTGGTATGAATCATGGTAATAGTGTAGTTTGTGAGAGTTATACTTTTTATAGTAACCCACTATGGTGTGAAGACTTTGCTCCCAAAGATGGAAATCTCTTCTTAGAAGATGAGAGTACTCTTATGGGGAAGGATTATGATGAGAAGGAAGGTAGTATTTGTTTTCCCATTACCTCTTCTTCTTGGTGTGCTCCAATTCTTGATGGTATGACCCATGATTTTGAGTCAAATAGTAGCCATACCTATGTGAACACTTGGATGAATTTGTTTTATGAGACACCTTTCTCTACTAAGTCTTTGCATATAATGATACTCATGCTCATCTGGGGAATATATTTTATGTTAATAGTAGTATCAATAGGGAAAATTAGAGTCACCTTGACTTTATGCTATGTTATTCCTTTCCATTTGACCCCAGTGTTGGGCTAGATAGCGATGAGTATAGTAGTAGCGTTTCTTCCTTTATATATGATTCTTACTTGGTGTTACTACTTGATCATATTCGCTTAAATGAGATATTTTTGCCAATTTGTGTGAGAATTACATTGGTATTTGACCCCGGTGGGTGGATTAGGAGTAATTTCATTTTGAAATTAGCTAGTGCATTGGGTGGAGTCTTAACTTGGATGAATATTGTTTATAAACTTGCACTTAGATATGGTGTCTTACTTGATTTGAAAGGGGATTTGTTCTTCCCTAATTGAAGAGCCAATGTTGGTTCTTATGATTTTCCCCTATGTCAAAACATCTTTAGTAGCCAAGCGTCTTTTGCCTTGTGGGATTACAAACCCGTGATTCAATCATTTGATGCTTGGATATATGATAAGTGTGTGCCACTTTATAAAATTTTTGTTACTAATGCTAACCCCCATGCCCTAACAATGCTTGATTTCCCTATGGTTTTGAAAAGCTTGGATTCAAGGACGAATCCTTTTCAAAAGAAGGAGTATGATGCCACCTAAGGTACCTCTAATCTATTTAAAAGGAGCCACGTATGAGAGCTATAAGTTCTTCAAAGCATAGTCACGACCCAACTCCATAGGCCGTGATGGGTGTCCGAACTGGACACACGCGTTTACCCCTACCAATCATAAGAAATACATCTCCTATTCGACTCATAGTGTACCAACAGGTAAGAAAACATACAAGCCGACAAGGCTGTCGTAACCTATAGGGTCATTCCATAATACACATACACGCGAGCCGACAAGGCCGCCACGACACAATGAATACCCCAAATCATAATTCATATAAGCACAACTGTACATACATATATATACGACTCATATACTACCCACGTACATATATAACCCACATACATATCCACAGACCTCTAAGAGTAAAATAAATAGTCAAATAAGGCGGGACAGGCCCTCGCCGTACCCGTGAACAAAAAAATATATACATCAGGGTTTAGTACCAAAATCTAGGCTCCAGCACAATGGAGAACCTCTGGACCGCTGAGTGGGAATCCAACGCTAGCGGATCCCCAAACTGTGTACCTGTACCTGCGAGCATGAACGCAGCCCCCTCGAAGAAAGAAGGGTCAGTACGACATATGTACTGAGTAGGTAAAACATAACATAGCATAACTGGAAGCATATATAACACAGAGAAATAGGGGAATAAAATATCATATAAGAAACCTCTGTACCTGTACCTCTGTGAATCATAAAAGCATACATCCCCAAATTATATAATATAGCCGGCCTTTTCTGGGATTCGGTGAATCATATCTGTAGGACCATCATAGGCCCAGCTCCATCACCACCTTATTACAACAAATCATCATCATATATATATACATACATACCCGTCCCTCTAGTGAGGGACCCGGTGAGTTGTTCATGTCATTGCAGTATCATATTTTCATATAGCGTACTTGACCCTTTAATGAGGGACTTGGTGACAATGCAATAAACTGTGCACGATTACATACCCGGCCCTGGAATCAGTGAAAGAAGTGTTATAGTATACACGAGTGGAGTATTGAGTAACTATATGCAGTTTAAAACATTATCAGAGACTCGACCATATAAGAAGAATAAGCTAGCGTCTAAGGATCAGAGTAGTAATATGATCACCTCAAGTGTCTTCTAGTTTCCATTCGGGGCTACATCAATTAGAATCTCGGGGATCCTAGACATGTACTAAAGTAATACTAGCCACTTATGAAATCGGAAGCACTTATCATCCTATAGTCTTTAAGACTAGGCGTCTATACATTCATTACTTCCTTAACATATAGAAAGTTCTAGGAAAGTAGTTCAATATCCAGAAGTGAATAAGAGACACTTAGAAATGAAATTATTTCAGAGATCATGTCACCTTTTACTTGCCTCTAAGACATGCCAAAAGAAGAGAAAGAATAGGCTTTACATACCTCTTACGGGTTACTCTTTATCTCGTTCGCCTCGTCTTCCTTTGAACCTAGGTAACACGAAATCAATATGAGTATTAACAACCTTATACTTTTCAGCGCTTAGGTTACACACGAGTATTCACAGAACTCATCCCATCGCTTGCATTCTCGACTAGTTCCCTAACTAGTTAAGAAGTTAACGGAAATCGGACAACACCTCCCCTATAATGTGCCCTATCCGAATCCCCAATTACGTCCTTAATACCTACAGAAAAACAACAACATAACCAGAAGCTCATATTTATATATAACATGACAACATTACGCAATATAAACTCGAAACGACTCGCTCGAAACTACGATACCAAAATAAGGTTTCTAGTTTCCATTTTGCAAAACCTTTAACCGTATGAAGCGTGGGTCATGTGGATGCAACCAGAATCTCCCTCAACTCTTTTAGAACCCATTTAGGCCATGCAACACATACCACACAACCAGCAGCCGCCTCCAAACACACAACGCCTAACATCGACTATAACTTAACTACGACGACTTTAATTTAGATTATTTCTTTTACTGAGTATTTCTATGATTTTATTACACTTACAGAAGCATAAAGGATGTGTAATACACCCTATAACAACACCATAAACTTCAAATTGAAAGGAAAGACCTTACCTTTCCCAAAATTGTCCAAAACTCGCCAAAACCCGCCTCAGAAACTCTTCTAACGCGATTAAAACATCGTGGCTGCTTGCTATTCATTTGGTGATTCTCCAAGCCATGATTTTATACTATTAATGCCTCTATATAATTTTGGTATACTCTAGATAATTAATTCACAAAACGAAATCGGAGAACTCACCTTTTTTTCTCACAAATCCGGGCTCCCTTCTTCTCTCTAGCTAGAGTTTTCTTTTCTCCTCTTCTCTAGAATTTTCTTGAAATTTCTTTGATAAGAATGAACTAAAGGATAAGATGAGACTAAAAGTCATACAACATATATATAGGCCACTTAATTAATGGGCTAACTTTCCAAGACTTGGGCCTTTTCTTTTGTTGTGCCTCAATATTACCATTATTATTATGAGAGCCCAAACTACTTATTGCAATTATTATTATTTAAGACCAAATCTACAAGTCTTCTCTCTTTTTGCAATTCACAAACTACTCTCCAAAATTTCCAATTTTTCCCTCGGCCTTCCTCCGTATTTTTAAATCAATTTTTTTCCATGAACATCACACCGGTACAAAATAGAATAAATAAAATAAATCACAACGTCATTCTTTGCAAATCAAAATTTCTTTCTTTCCGAATACCCAAAAGTGCGGGATATAACATCCCTCCCTTCCTTAGAGTCATTTACAGCATTATAGATTATTCGGCTCACATGGTAACTTCTAAGAAGCTTACGAACCTTCCAAGAAACTTAGGAGATTAAGAAACTTAAGAAGCTTAAGAAATTTAAGAACACGTTCAAAGGTACAAAGGTACGGGGTGTAACAGCATATTTGCGAAGATGGCCTTGTTGGATGTCTTTGAGCCCATCTTTAACTACACAAAGGGTTCCACAACATGATGGTTGAATTAGAGGTGGAAGAGAAGGCAAGTTGTTCAGTGTCTAGTCGGGACGATCGTCAACTTAGACATCAAAGGGGTGACGGCCCATCAACATGGGCGTCACCTGGAAGGTAGCTGGCAGTACACTATCTAGGGGTGATGGAGGCAGTGATGCCTCATCAAAAGGGTGATGACCATCATTTTGGGCATCACTTGGGCATCGTCAAGATGTGGACATTTCCGTAAAGCTTTTGGGGCCACTTTTGGACCATTTTTATAGCTACCTTATTTGTTATTCTTAGGTAGATTGTTTTGATTATTGGTATGATGAAACTCTTGAAAGAGTGTTGTGAGCTTGGTACAAGCTTGGGTTGAACATTTCTTAGAAATGTGGGTTATGAGGTGGATTCAATTCCCTCAAGATCTTCATAAGAGTTAGGTGCTTCTTAGGATTAATATGATTGAGGTTTTAGGGTTTAATATGCCCTTTAATTGCTTTTGATTTCCTATTTTATGTCTATCTATCCATTTTTATTTTCTTGTCTTTTGATTTCTTATTTTGTTCTTATTTTCCTAGACTGAATCGCATCACTTACTTTGTAATTCAATTCCTAGAACCTAAAAACTATGGTTGGTGATCATTGAGGGAGGGTTTTTGACTAAAACTAATGGTGGAAAATAGCCCTAGGATGGGGTTAGGATCATGGGTATGGCCTACGAGGGAAATTATGCTCTAATTCATAAACAATAGGCCTTTGTATTGATCCTTTATATGTTGTAAATTTTTTTAGACCAAGAACAAGATGAACGAACTCGGAAGGGGAAAACTCCTGCAGCTTAGAGTTGTCAAACTTGACTTTGAGGTAGGTGATGGTTTTAGTTCCCATATATGACTCATATACTTTCTAAATTACTTCATTGTATGCATAGGTTTATATGAATAGAAAAGCATGCTAGGAATTATGTGAAATGATCACTTACTGGCCTAATTTGTGATGAACCTATTCTTTGTGATATAATAGTGACTATTGATTGTAATTGTGGCTACTTTATATGTTTAGATCGGGTGTCACATTCCAATACATAATTGGATCGTGTGTCACATTTTGACACATATTTGTATTGGGTGTCACAAATTTGACATAAACCTAGGATCGGGTGTCACGTTCCTACACATAAATAAGTGTTTGCAAGTCCCATTATACTTAGTGATAAATGTTGAAGATTGATTGTAATTGTGGCTGCTTTGTATGTTTAGATCAGGTGTCATATTCCAATACATAATTGGATCGAGTGTCACGTTTTGACACATATTTAGATTGGGTGTCATGTTACGACACAAACCATGGACCAGGTGTCATATTTTGACACATAAATAAGTATTTGCAAGTCCCATGAGAGGACCCTTATGTCAAATTGCATGATACTAAGAGGAATCGTGATCTCTATGAGTACTATTTGAGATAAAAATGGGTTAAGTTTATTATGTATATATATGCTTACTGTGTTGGGTTTACTTGTCCATGATTAGCATACTGGCTAGCCGCGTGATCCTACCAGTACGCCATTGATTTTGTATACTGATAATACACTTGTGTTGTCTTTATGTAGTACAGGGCATATTCAGCCTGCTGAGGAGAGACCTCGCATAGGAGACCACTACCTGTTGAGTGTTCAAGTGTGAGCCACTTCTTACGGGCTACCATGAGCTCTTTCCATTTCAAGTCCTTCCCTCAAGACTTAGACTTTCAGACATTTTTGTTATGTTTCTTTCGGGGTTGCGTCCCCTTTCTAGATTTGTTACTTGTTTAGAACTTTGGTATATCGATTTTTAGTTCCTAGGTAATAATTTCCACACGTTGGGGTTGATAACTTAATATTTATGAGTTTATGGGAACTCATCCTATGTTTTGTTGATTAAACATGCTTTCGCATCTTTAAAATAGTTTATATATTATGATTATTTTTAATTGGGCGGTAGTAATGGTTCTCGCACCTAAGGGTTAGTGTTGGTGTCAGTAACGATGGGTCAGGATCGTGCCAATAAATATCACAACTCACCTCTATGGGATGTTTGAAAGAAATATGGAAATTTTATTTTGATATGAATAGTCATTGGTAAGTACATTTAGTACATCATAAATATTGTGGTGTATTTTATTATAAACTACAAAAATGACAAAAAAATAATTCTTGCCTATAAGATTGTGGCCACGACAAAAAAGAAATTTTAGGTCGCAAAATATTTCATTGATTATACACCTATGTACGTCAATAATATCTTCTGAAGTATTCTCTCTCTCTCTCTATATATATATATATATCAAGAAACAAGTTTTTCTTGTAATGATTTTGAACATGACAATGATGATATAAATTTCTCCTTGAAGGAGATGTTCATCATATGTACAATGTCATGAAATATGTGGTAGTATCCAAAGTTAATTGTGAACTTTCGTGAGCTAATATGCTACTACCCAAAGAAATAAAATTATTCATGATTATGAAATTGTAATAAGTCTCAAAAGAAACTTTTTAAGATTTAAATAAATTGTCAAAAAGCAAAAAGAAATTATGTAGAGAGTACAAAACATGAGAAAATTTAAGATCGTCATAATACTACAATCAAAATGGGTTACAAATCTTTATGTGAAAGATTACGCATTTTTCATGTTATTTGTGGGACATGAATATGAGCATGATGAAGGAATAACATGAAAAAGTAAATTAAAATTTACTAAAATAAATATCATTTGACATGACCGGTTGACCATCCTAATTCAAATATCATGCAAAAATAATTGAGAATTCATCTAAGTACAAAAGAACTATATACAACTAGCCTGTCTAATCAAAATACAAAATATATAGACATGTACAAAAGAAGAAAAAGTGTCAAGTCTATGGACGCTAGGAGCTCACCACGATATGAATCTGTGACAGCCATAAAAGATCCAAAGCTCACTGAGGGTGGCTCATACTAGGAGCTGCATCAGGAAAAAAAAAGATGCAAAAGTATAGTATGAGTACCAAAACACAACGTACTCAGTAGGCATCATAGGCTAGGTGATCTTAGAGAGATTATGATATTATACACACACACACACACATATATATATATATATATATATATATATATATATATATATATATATTAAGTATTGATAGCACTAAGAGTAAGGTTGAAACAAACACGTAAGAAAATGTTATGCACTTGTGACCCATGAATGAAAAAGGTAAAAGTTTCACAATTATCTCGCTGGCTACCTCATAGACTCCCCGAGACAACTATGGATGAAATAATAGTACTGTAAAACCTCAAAAATCATATCCCAGATCTTTTATTCTCCAAACCTATATCCTAGATATGATCGGCTCGAAATCATTGATGATCCCCAAATAGACCCTAGGCTTGGCTAACTCACTCATCAAAAGACTAAAATCATGAAAAGAGTAACTCAAGTAGGCATATATAAAACATTATAATCGATCTATATAATATTTTGAAGTACCCGAATTAAAATATAACTCAATGTCATAACACAATAATGAAAATCATAGTTTAAAACAGACTCTGAAAGACTCATACTAACTCCACTCTACTCAGTCTATAAAGACTCTAATTGACTACTAAGAAGGTGACAAGACATGCCCAAAGCTACCTCAAAATAACTATTAAAATAAAAGAAAGTGGATACAGAACGAGCTCCTCTAAATGCAAAGAGGTCTCACCAAAATCTAGAGAACATAGATCATCAATGATACGCCTATTGATGATCTTTAATATTGTATTTGCATTATAAAATGATGCGGGTCGAATGATGTCAATATATGGAATATACGATATATAAAATTGCTAAAGGAAAACATACTCAAAAAGTTCAAGGACATAAATACTGAAGTAAATCAACTCAAGATAAATCATGCAATATAAGATAAGATAATGTTTTACAAAGTATAATATAAAATACATCTCAGTGTAAAATAATGTTTTCTTTTGGGTAATTTCTCTAACCCAAAACCATCACTTATGAGCTAGTGATGATAAAATAAAGCGATGTCATTGCCATTTCCATCCAATACCTTGCTAGAGTAAGGGATGTTACATCACTCGATTTATATAAAAAGTCCTATTTTGTGACAAGTGAGGAGCCACCTGAACCAATGGCACGATCCTATCCTACGCTGGCTATATAGTTTATGGGGTTTGAGTTATCTAAACTCTCACCCAAATCGATGCTGAATACTATTTCCTAAATATTTATTATGTTCATATACATCAAGTGAGTAAAATACTCAAAATACATCTCATCTAGTCTCGTTGAACTTCACATTATTTACTCATACTCTTTCTTAATAATTCACGCTTTCTCTTTAAAATTCATCAAGTCTTAGTAAAATCAAGCATAACTCAGAAAATATCAATACTTATCGTTCAAGATAACATATGTATTTGGGACGCTCGTGTTCCCTAAAATCTCATCATTTACATCAATGCATAATAAAATAACGAACATTAACTCAATGATAATTCATGTGAATGTTAGAATGAACAATAATTTTGAAATTGAATTATATAAGAATGATCATCATCTCAAACATTCATACAGGATTCAACAAGGACAAAATTTACTTATTCGCAACTCTATAGTATTAGGGTTAAAACCCAACTTGAAATTCTAACGATGGAATTTAGATGTAGGGCATGTGAAACCTATAAGGAATAACCTTATACCTATAAGGAAGATGTCTAATCAAAACCCAAAGGTCCTGACAAAAATGCTTAAATCCTAGCTTCTCCTCTTTTCTCCAATCCTTTCTCTCAAAATATTCTAAGTAATAATGAGAGAAAATATATGTTGGTTATTGATAAGAGACTAATTTTAGTCCCAAAATATCTTGGGATTAGTTTGGAAAAGGTGGAAAAAAGATTGGAATTCCCCTTATATAATTAGGTTTAGGCCGCACAGGTCCCGTTTTACAAACCGTAGAAACTCCTACGGATCATAGGGTCCCTCTCATAGGAACTGGGTCTTTCACACCTATAAATACCCACCATATTTAATCATTTTGTTCATCAAGCTTTCTGAAGCAACTCTTCTTTCTATACACTTCTTTACTCATTTTTAAAATAAAGTTTTAGTTCTTAGTAGTGTAGAAATACTATTTCGGTGATTCATATCCTCCGGATAGTACACAAAATGCTCCGGCGAGGAGAAAATGCTAGGATTCAAGAGTGTTCATTAAATTCTTTGATTCTGAGTAACGCTTCATATTTCAAGTATGTAAGGCTTCAATGAAAGTATTCCTTTCACTCTCATTCCTAAAGTATTTTGATTATATGATAAATTATGTTTATTTTTTTTAAGATTTTACTCTAAGTTATGTGGGTGTTTATCCATGGAGTCTTCCACCCATGTAGTTCAAAACTCTTTCAACTAAATCTCTTCATTTCAAGTAAGATATTCTTATGGGTAAATTCTTATTTCTACTTAATAGCATGAATCATGTTAAACTAATGATTATTGGTCTATTTTGATGTAAAATGATTTCATATGTATGAATTGATGGTTTGCAAGTATTTTTTCTATTTAGCTCTTTAAAGGTTCTTGAAATTCATGGTGGGTTGTTTAAAGCATTATTTTTAATTGATGGATTTCAAATTATTTATGATAATTTCATTTACATTCATGTTTGAAAGTTGAATTGACTTGAACCCACCTAGTTTTACTATGTTTTCAATAAATTTTGACTTGAAAGCTTTGACTCCATATGAATATTTATAAAAGTAATATCTATGATCAAAAGATAGTCTTATAAAATAAAAGAATGATGAAATGATATAAATGATGGATTCTTTATGCAATAAGGACAAGTCTTGCATATTTGAATTACCAAAGGTTTTAATGAGCTATTTTACCGAATATGATATTTTGAATTCTCAAGGTATATGCTATGACTATTTTGAAGTATTAACATATTCCGTGGGATTGATTTAGAACCGAATGGGCCATTGAGGTGGAATTCAGTTAGGGTATCCTAGTAACAACCCTTTCCCTCATTAACTATGTGCCAACATAGGAGCCCTTCTAGGCTTAGGCTAATGGATCCACAAATAGCCTTTAAAGTTAAAGTTAAAGAAATGATTGAAGTTGACGGAGTTCTACCAGGCAAGTCGTCTCCCCAGTCAATGTATGGGTTATGTTGTATTCAATGTAATAGCTCACATGGTTTTAAATATCGGTTATGGTGATCTTCCAACAAAATAAATGTTTTAAAAGATATTTATATGATTGATTATACATGTATTGCATTATGTTTCATATTACATAAATGTTTTAATGTTTCCTCAATGTTCATGCATGCTAACATACTTAGTATATTCAAAGTACTAACACATATTCTTTTGCCTACATGGTATCACCATGTAGGGACCGGTGCTCCTCCTCGTTCTCCTCCACATGGCTAGTTGAGATTTCATTTGAGGAGTACTTTTGGTGAGTTCCCATGTTTCGGTAACAATACTCTTTTATCTTTTTAACTTATCACATGTTCAGATCTTTAGACACTTACTATGACATTTCTTTCTATTATGATTGAGAATGAGCTAGGAACTTGTCTTAGCCCCGTTAAATCAAAAAGATAGAGGTATTATTAAACATATGTAAGTTAAAGATTTACTATTATTATTTCTTCTAGTTTATTTATTGCCATTACCTATGAAAAGCTAAAAGAATGCTAAGTGGCTTGTTTGAGGTACTTTTGGGCTCCTTATTCGAATGCCACGTCTAGGCCCTAGGCTTGGATGTGACACCATGTCACCCTAAAGTTGGTCAAGTAGATCATCAGTCCTAGGCATGGGGTAATGGGTTTTCAAAACAACCTTTTTCAAGTACCTATAATTAATACACATCTGCATTGTAATATGCCTCTTCTTAACGAATAACACTTGGGCACCCCAAGTCGATATGCTAGGCCGAATGAATCCCTTACCCAAGATATCTTGAAGCTAAACACTAAGCTCCTTGAGATCTTCAATAGTCATACGATACGGTGGGATGGAAATACGATAAGTACCCAACTCTAAATCAAAGGAAAGTCAATATTATGATATAGTGGAAGACCAGGTAGGTCGGGCGGAAACATATCCGCAAACTCTCAGACTATAGTCATTGAATAGATATAAGGCCCTCCGTAATATCATCCCTAACATAAGCCAAATATGCCAACCATCTTCCAACAACTAACATCTACGCTCGGATAAAAGAGATTATCCCAACTAGTGTGTGACTACCAGAGCCCTGCCATACTACCGGCGGAATACCGGGCATGGCGAAGGTAATGGTCTTGACATAGAAATCTAAGATCGCACAGTGAGGGATTACTAGTCCATACAAGAATCAAGTAAAAATCCACCAAATCAAGTAAAATTAATTCAGTCCTACTGTCTCGCCCCAGAATAGTTACCACACAAGATCTGAAAACTTAATCCACTACTAAAGAATCATCTACTGATGTAGAAACACGTAATGACTCAGGTAAGGTCTCTGGACTCAAACTCAGTCGAGGGGAAAAATATACAAAAATATAAAAATAAGTGGATCCTAGATAAAATAAAGTGGATCGTGCTGATCACATAATAGGACAATACTTGTGATCATATCATTTGAGGCCTAAGCCTCTGCTTTACCTAGAGCTATATAAAAGTGGACCTAGGCTTCTTTTTTAACTCGTGAATCAACTCGGCCCCATGTCCTATCTCCTTGGGGACCTCCTTGTGAATCCTGATGACACCTCTATTATCCCAAACCTGGCTTCCATATCTAACTAGAGGTTCTAGTACTGGCACAAGTCTAGGTACAGTATGTTAAAATATAAAATATTACTTTTTGGGGAGTTTCTCTAATCGAAAGCCATCACTATGAGTATCACAATCCAATATAGACCCTAGGTGTGACACAACAATTAGAATTCTTCAGGACCCCAGCCAAGCCTCGTAGCATATTATTGATGATCATACATAAGGTAATTAAAGAAAAAAGACTTAAACATAGAAGCAGAAATAAATTCTAAAAAAGAATAGTCTCGATAGAAGAGAAAAAGTCTCAACTCAAAATAAAAAGAAAACAAAGACTCCAGGAAGTCAAACATGCCTCCACTAGTCTATACAGGGGCATAAGACAAGATCCTAGATCATCCATAATAAGAGATCAAAGACAAAAGAACAAATGATAATAAAATTCCTTTTCCTCAAATCATGAGGACTCACCAATAATAGGAGTAAGTAAGCTAAACACTATCCATAAGTAGGATGTGGGTGATGATCATCCCACCCTACATTATGATACAATGTAGGAGAAAAGTATGTGTTAGTACATGGTATTATACCCCATACTTTTGTACCTTGAAATGCGTTCTTAAGTCTCTTGAAAGGTTCTTAAGTCTCTTGAAAGTCTCTTAAGTTTCTTGGAAGGATCGTAATCCTCTTAAGTTTCTTAAGGCTTCCTAAAGTTTTTTAAAGCTTCTTAAGAGTCCTTAAGAACTCTTAATCTCTTAAGAGTTACAAAGTGAGACAGAGAATCTATAACGCTACCAAACAACTCTAAGGAAGGTAAAAGGAGATACCCCATAATAGAGAAGATGGGGATTAGAGTTGTAAGAGTCAGGATGACGTTAGAGACTAAATAATGTGTCGTAGGACTAGAATTCCTTACGTAAGCTACCAACTTGTAAAGCTTACATGCTTAAGTTACTCAAGTACATATCAAACTTAAGTAGCAAAGATAACATAGGTTCATAAAGTAAGATAAGATTACGAACCCACGAGGGAGAAAAGAAGGTGCCACGTGGAAGCATGAGCGAGTGACAAATGGAAGTAGCTGGAAGTGCCATGTGGAAGAAGTTGGAGTAAAGGGGTGGTCCCCATCATGCCACATGGCAGCCCATGGTTAGAGGTTTTGTGCGTTAGCTCTATAAGGGCTTGACACGTGTCACCACTTAGGGGTTGACACATGTCACCCCTAAAAGTGGCCTAGATATATACATATGTTTTATGAATTTAGTTCATACTTATACTCTAGTAATTATTATCAAGATACTTCTAGAAACAAAAAGAAGAGAAGAGAAATTTAGAACAAGAGAGAGAAGATACCTTAAACTTGAGAAAGAGAGCCACGGATTTGGAGCCAAAAAAGGATAAGTTCTCCGATTTCGTTCTGTGAATTAAATATGTAGGGTAACAAATGGTTGTATGAAGGATTTAGTAATTTATATTTATGGTTTGGAGCAGCACCAAAATGTTAGAAAGCTGCCACAAGGTTTTGGGCGCGCTAAGGGAACTTTCGAGGCAAGTTTCGATGAGTTTGATGAGTTTTGGAAAAGGTAAGGGTTTCTTTTTCAAATTGGAATTTATGATGTTTTTTTGAGGTATATTAAATGTCTTAAATAAGGTTGGAAAAGTAAAAATTACATAAGGATGCTGGATGCTAGAAACAAACTATGTTAAAGTTGTAGTAGCTAAATCGAAGTCGCGTAGTGTGTTGTTGTTGTGGTGCTGCGGTTGCAGCAGGTTGGGTTGTGTGTTTCAGGAATGTAAAGTGTTTTTAAAAGGGTTTGGGTTCTTCTGGTTTCAGCCACATGACCCTCCGTTTGGTATGATTAAATAATTTGCAAAATAAAGATTTAAAAACTCTATTTTGGTATCGTAGTTTGGAGCTAGTTGTTTGGAGCTTGTATTGTGTAATGTTGAAGTGATTTACTTGTAAATATGCTGCTGGTTTTTGTTTTTGGTATGGTTTTTGATGTTTTGGCCGAGTCAAAATCTCAAGGATATTGAAGTTATAGGAAAAATGTTGCCCGATTTTCGGTAGCTTCGAAACTAGTAACAAACTAGTCGAGGGTAATAAATAGTAAATAACTCCTATTAGTACTTGGTTGTAGAGTGTCATATTGGAAAATGAAATGATATTAACCTTAGTATTACTTTCATGTCAAATAGGTTAAGGAGGTATCAAGACAAGCCAGATTTCGATAAATTCTTAAAAAGTTATGTGAAGCTTTCTCTTGGCATGTTTTGGCACAAGTATGTGAAGATACCCTTTTTCCTTCTTGATATATCTTTGACATAAGTACTATTTTATAATGCTATGATTACTCATCGAGTCCCATCATGGGTCGGGTACGTTATATGATGGTATGTTAAAGCAATGACAAAGTTATGATACCGAGCTCATAACGGACTTGGTACGATATATGTATATAATAACTCTATGAGGGAAATTAGAGGGTATGTAAAGCTTATATTCTTTCTTATTTAGGCATTCCCCATAGAAATCCAATGTATGAAAAATGCACAAAGTCTACAAGAAGCTCTCATTTATAAGTACACTAGGATGGCTAACGTTTTTAATGTCCTAGAACTTATGTCCTTTTGCCTCGATTCATGTGAAAGTGTCCAACCATCCTAAGTTTGTATAATTTATATTGTGGTATAAAGCATGAGTCTTATTCACTCCTTTAATCTAGAACTCTTCCAATAATTGATCTATGGCTTCTCAAGTTTTTCTATACATTGGGAAGTAGTAAGTAGGTAAAGTGAATCTTTTATTTTGGCGTGAACTTTATGAAACATATAGATGAAGTATATATGATCCCAAGGAATCCCCCATTAGCAAATCCCCTAAGATGGCCATTTTCTTGACTTCCAAAAGATATTTTACTACGCCTTGATAAGAGTAGATTATTTCCAAAGGTGCTACTTTGATGCAAACCATAATGACACTCCAAAGGTATTTGTTATGGCTATTGTCTTAAGTTTTGAACAATAGTTCATTTTTATTATTTCAAAAAGTCTCCAATAATGGTTTAAATTGCATATAGTTACTCAATACTCTACTCGTGCATACCGTAACCCTTCTATCACCAAGTCCCAGGCCGAGTATGAAATCGTGCATAGTTTACTGCATTATCAACCGATTCCCTCATTAAAGGGTCGGGTACGTTATATAAACACATGGTAATACAATGACATGATCCACTCACCGAGTCCCTCATTAGAAGGTCGGGTACGTATGTATATATGTGAGGATGTGATGTGCTAAGGTGGAAATAAAGCCGGGCCTATGCTAGTCCTACAATTATGATTCATCGAGCCCTTGAAAGGGCCGGCTACATTATATATGTGAGCATGCATGTTTGCTTATAATTTACAAGTAGAAGTACAGTGCCTTCTAAAGTATCACATTTATTTCCCTGGCTCTCTCTATTTCAGATTTTTTTTTTATTATGCTTTATATATAGTCAATACATATGTCATATTGACCTTCCTATATCTGGAGGGGGGGGGACTGCGTTCATGCCCGCAAGTACTGACTCACACCTTGAGGATCCCCCAGCATAGGTGTCCCGATCAGCAGTTTAAAAGCGCTCCATCATGCCGGGGCCTAGTTTTGGTACTAACCCTCGATGCATGTATTTTTTTATTCACGGGTACGGCGAGGTCCCTGTCCCACCTTATGTTATCATTATACTATTAGAGGTCTGTAGATATATGTGTGGGTTTTATATGGGTTATATAGGTATATGTACAGTCGTATGAATATAGTTTATATTTTGGGAGACGTTTTCCCCTATCGTGATCGCCGTCCACACCGAGAAGGGGGAGGCTACATGCATAGGTTGACTCCATGATGGGACCATTTTTTTAACATTGAGATACTTGTGGATCCACTAGCTACGCCATATTGGCATCATAAACCTATGTATGAAATGTAGTTAGGGACTAAAGGTTTCTACTAGGATTCCCTTAGGTAGTTACTTTTAATACCAGACCAAACCCAACCTTAAAGTCCTCTTGGTTGTTAGTCATTGACCCAACATAAATTCATAAATCATAATCATTAATACACATTAGGATATACAATAAAAGATTTTGATCATCATCATAAAAATATGAGTTGATGAGAATGTCATTTCACCTCTTTAACATGAGTGTGTTAGAATTACCTTTCACACTATAGATACTTCCTTGAAACATCATTCATAAATTTTCATGGGTCATTGAAATTCAACTTGAAATCATGTAATATAATGTGAATTATGCATAATTTGATCAATAATCATAAGATAAATCATAATTAACAAGACCCAATGCAATTTCATAAGAATTAGAGCTTTAGAAGAGAATTTCATAAGAAGATTTGAATAAAACTTTGGGACTCCATGGATGAAATAATCCATGGATGAATTTACACAGAGCTTAGACCTTAGAAGCACTAAATTTCAATGAATTGGAGACTTGACATTGATTTTTGTTGTAATTTTCTTGAGGAAGAAGAAGACCTTTGAGAGAAAGACTTATGGAGATGATTTTGGGATTTTGGTGTTACGGTGAGAATGAGAGATTAAGAAGTATTAGGAATTAGTTATAGGTTAGGAATTAATCCATTAAAATGCCCAAATACATTAATGAGATAATAAGTAAAAGGCCAAAACACTCCTAACTTAAACTGAGTCGTGCACCTTCATGGAAGGGAACTACGGCCAATGAAGCTCACCATGGGTCGTGGTGAAGAAAGTGTGCTTGGCTTGGAAGAGGGTGTCACCACAGCGGGCACCACAGTCCGTACTGGCTCCACGAACGTTTTTCCTTGTCGTGGTCCTTGCAGCACTTCAGAGATCCTGGGGTCAATTCCATGGATAAGACTACAATATGTGGTGCTCACCATAAGATGTTGTGCCTCTCTTAGACTCACCCTTCTCCTAAAACTTATACGGCCCCTCTCCATTGGTGATGAAGGTATGTACAGACCTTAAGGGTCTCGTGTTCCCTATTTGGTGCAGTTTTATGAGATTTTCATTTTAAACTTCACTTTCTGACTTTCCAACTTCTAAGGTCTTATAATGAGCCTTTTGATAATATAACGTTTTTCCCACGTTGTCAAAGCCATCCTATACCTTGGTTGGTATAGGATAATAACTGACTATGGATCCATCTAAAAAGTCCTTTTGGGGGACTATAAGGAGTCTCCCTAATGAATAGTATAATCCTATCTATGCTGGCGATGTAGGTTATAGGGTAGAAGTTATCCAAACTTGTACCCATATCGATGCTCGATACAAGTCCCAAAAATATCTTTACTGTACTCATATCTGATGCCAGTGTACTTACTCGGTTAAATCTTTTAGTCATTTTTGGATTTTCTCAAAACTCAACTTTTCTTAACTCATCTCTTCTCTTTATGATAAGTAAAAATCTCATCACAACAATGCATTTAAAGCATACTTAACTTCTCAACTCAATCTCAAATTAGGTGTTTAAGTGTATTAAAATTCAACTCATTTACACTTAAAATACTTATGCTAAGATATGAATTAAGAGACTTCTTCAACTTGACTCATTCTCAAACTATTTCTAAATTAAATAATGTAACTAATCATTCTTTTCTTAAAATAAAAATGCAACGCTCAACTAGGGTTCATGAGAATGAAAATATTAATCCATAGTCTCAAAAACTCAAACTTATCAAAGTATAATCAAATATAAATCCTAGAATTCAATAAGGAATTACATAGATTCTCAAGAATTAACTTTATTGGAATTGAAAATCCAACTCAAAGCTTTAATTGATTGCATGAGAATAGAGAGTTCATAGTCCTTCAGGTGCTCAATCCAACTACTCTACCTCAAATTAAGATCCCTTGACTCAAAATATACTGAAGGCTCATGTGATTATAGTAGATCTCGCATTGAACTCCGCATATGTAGTGCATCCAAATCTTAAGCATAAAAACTAGCGCTGCCAATTCCAAGTCATGTATGTGGTATTGTACTGATTCAACTTAAGCTGCCTCGATACATAAGCAATAAATCGGCTCTGCTACATCAATAAAGAGCCTAAACAAACATCGGATTCATCACAATAAATGGTGAATCTCTCACCCTCAATTAGAAGAGTCAATATAGGATCAATGGAAAGAAACTCCTTAAGCCTCAGAAAGCTCTTCTCACACTCCTCTGAACACACAAACCAAACCTCATGGTGAGTCAACCAAGTTAGAGGTACTGCTATAATAGAAAATCCCTCAACAAAGTGCTTGTAGTACCCTACCAATATGATGAAGCTATGAATCTTAGTCATAGATATGAGCGTGGACCAATCACAAATAGCCTCAATCATCACCGGATCCACCATAATGCCATCCTTGGACACAATATGACCAATAATACTACCGACTTAGGCCAAAACTTGAAATTTGAGAACTTGGCGTAAACCGCTAATCTCTCAAAGTCTGAAGTACTACCCTCAAATGCTGCTCATGTTGAACCTGGCTTTGCGAGTACACCAATATGTCATCGATGAGGACTATAACAAAATAGTCTAAATATGGCCTGAATACACGATCCATCAAGTCGATGAATGTGGCATTGGCATTAGTCAACCCAAAATACATAACTAAAAACTCATAGTAGCCGTAACGATTACTAAATGCTATCATAGGGATATCTGCTAACCTAATCCTCAACTGGTGGTAGCCATATCTCAAGTCAATCTTAGAAAATACCATGTGTAATACCCTCTAAAAACGTTGTATATGATATTTTAATTCTCGACGAAAATTATACAGCTTTTGTATGTAGGACATAAGTTTTCATAGGGTGGTCCAAATTTATAAATAACCCCAACATCATTACCTACAACTTTTCTAAAGACCATATTTTATGTTTTGGAGGTTAAGTAGGTCAAATATATTATTTTTTGCAAGACATGGTAGTGTGAAAAAATAGAGTATTTGGAGAAGAAATATCATATGTCACTATAGGATACTCCAAATCAGTTGATTCTTCAATTACATGAAAGGACACTTCTAGAGCAATAATTCATATAGAGACACCAAATCCTAATGAGGAAGTTATCTTATTCCAAAGCAGCTCTGAATAATGGTATTATGTTAAAAGAAGGTTTATCTCACCAACCATGGAAAGATCTAGATCAATTTGACATCACCCATGACATCACAATCTTCCATTAAATTTTTAGATTTTTCTTTATAATTATTTTAATTATTTTTAGGTCCCTCTTTCACACCTATAAATACCCACCATATTTAATCATTTTGTTCATCAAGCTTTCTGAAGCAACTCTTCTTTCTATACACTTCTTTACTCATTTTCAAATTAAAGTTTTAGTTCTTAGTAGTGTAAAAATACTATTTCGGTGATTCATATCCTCCGGGTAGTACACAAAATTCTCCGGCGAGGAGAAAAGGCTAGGATTCAAGAGTGTTCATTAAATCCTTTGATTCTGAGTAACGCTTCGGATTAAAAGTATGTAAGGCATCAATGAGAGTATTCATTTCACTCTCATGCCTAAATTATTTTGATTATATGATAAATTATATTTATTTTTTTAAGCTTTACTCTAAGTTATGTGGGTGTTTATCCATGGATTCTTCCACCCATGTAGTTCAAAACTCTTTCAACTAAATCTCTTCATTTCAAGTAAGATTTCCTTATGGGTAAATTCTTATTTCTACTTAATAGCATGAATCATGGTTAAACTAATGATTATTGGTCTATTTTTATGTAAAATGATTTCATATGTATGAATTGATGGTTTGCAAGTATTTTTTCTATTTAGCTCTTTAAAGGTTCTTGAAATTCATGGTGGGTTGTTTAAAGCATTATTTTTAATTGATGGATTTCAAATTATTTATGATAATTTCATTTACATTCATGTTTGAAAGTTGAATTGACTTGAACCCACCTAGTTTTACTATGTTTTCAATAAATTTTGACTTGAAAGCTTTGACTCCAAATGAATGTTTATGAAAGCAATATCTATGATCAAAAGGGAGTCTTATGAAATAAAAGAATGATGAAATGATATAAATGATGGATTTTTTATGCAATAAGGACAAGTCTTGCATATTTGAATTACCAAAGGTTTTAATGAGCTATTTTACCGAATATGATATTTTGAATTCTCAAGGTATATGCTATGACTATTATGAAGTATTAACCTATTCCGTGGATTGATTTAGAACCGAATGGGCCATTAAGGTGGGATTCAGTTAGGGTATCCTATTTTCAACCCTTTACCTCATTAACTATGTACCAGCATAGGAACCCTTCTATGCTTAGGCTAATTGATCCACAAATAGCCTTTAAAATTAAACTTAAAGAAATGATTGAAGTTGACGGAGTTCTACCAGGAAAGTAGTCTCCCCGGTCAATGTAGGGGTTATGTTGTATTCAATGTAATAGCTCGCATAGTTTTAAATATCGGTTATGGTCATCTTCCAACAAAATAAATATTTTAAAAGATATTTATATGATTAATTATACATGCATTGCATTATGTTTCATATTACATAAATGTTTTAATGTTTCCTCAATGTTCATGCATGCTAACATACTTAGTATATTCAAAGTACTAACATATGATCTTTTGCCTACATGGTATCACCATGTAGGGACCGGTGCTCTTCCTCGTTCTCCTCCACGTGGCCAGTTGAGATTTTATTTGAGGAGTAATTTTGGTGAGTTCCCATGCTCCGCTAACAATACTCCTTTATCTTTTTAGCTTTTCACATGTTGAGATCTTTAGACACTTACTATGACATTTCTTTCTATTATGATTGAGAATGAGCTAGGAACTTGTCTTAGCCCCGTTAAATCTAAAAGATAGAGGTATTATTGAACATATGTAAGTTGAAGATTTACTATTATGATGTCTTCTAGTTTATTTATTGACATTACCTATGAAAAGCTAAAAGAATGTTAAGTGGCTTGTTTGAGGTACTTTCGGGCTTCTTATTCGAATGTAACGTCTAGGCCCTAGACTTGGGATGTGACACCATGTCACCCTAAAGCTGGTTAAGTAGATCATCAGTCCTAGGCATGGGGTAATGGGTTTTCACCATAACCTTGTTCAAGTAACTATAATTAATACACATCTGCATTGTAATATGCTTCTTCTTAACGAATAGCACTTGGGTACCCCAAGTCGACATGCTAGGCCGAATGAATCCCTTACCCAAGAGATCTTGAAGCTGAACACTAAGTTCCTTGAGATCTTCAGTGGTCATTCAATATGGTGAGATGGAAATATGATAAGTACCCAACTCTAAATCAAAGGAAAGTCAATATCATGATATAGTGGAAGACCAGCCAGGTTGGGCGGAAACATATCCGCAAACTCTCAGACTATAGTCATTGAATAAACATAAGACCCTCCGTAATATCATCCCTAACATAAGCCAAATATGCCAAACATCTTCCGACAACTAATATCTACGCTCGGATAAAAGAGATTATCCCAACCGGTATGTGATTGCCGGAGCCTTGCCACACCACCGGCGGAATACCGGGCATGGCCAAGGTAATGTTCTTGACATAGCAATCCAAGATCGCACGGTGAGGGATTACTAGTCCATACAAGAATCAAGTAAAAATCCACAAAATTAAGTAAAATTAATTCGGTCCTACTGTCTCACCCCTGAATAGTTACCACACAAGATATGAAAACTTGATCCACTACTAAAGAATCATCTACTAAGGTAGAAACACGTAATGACTAAGGTAAGGGCTCTGGACTCAAACTCAATCAAGGGGAAAAATATACAAAAATATAAAAATAAGTGGAGCCTAGATAAAATAAAGTGGATCATGCTGATCACCTAATAGGACCATACTTGTAATCATATCATTTGAGGCCTCAGCCTCTGCTTTACCTAGAGCTATATAAAAGTGGACCTGGGCTCCTTTTAACTCGTGCATCAACTCGGCCCCATGTCCTATCTCCTTGGGGACCTCCTTGTGAATCCTGATGACACCCCTATTATCCCAAACCTGGCTTCCATATCTAAATAGAGGTGCTAGTACTGGCACAAGTCTAGGTACCTATGTAGCTAGTCTGGCTAACCTACTATGAGAAAACTCACAAGACCAATAATCTAGCTCCCCACAGTCATAGCACCCTTGTGACTGTCGGTTCTCAATGGGAGGTGGGTCTCCTCGACAAGTAGAACCCATCAGAATACCACCTTGGCCTTGCCTTGGACTGGCACTAAAGCCACCCAGATGGTGCTTACCAACCTTTGAAATATGAAGTGCCTCGAACAAGTGACTGGACTAGCCCTACTAGAATCTCTGGTGGGATGTGTCATATGACTACCTGGGCTAAAAATGGGGACCTACCCTAGCTATCCTCCTACCTAGTTGTCTTACCGCTGCCCCCTATTGGGCCTCACAAAGGAATTGCTCAAGGGTACGGGCATAGTCCACCACATCTAAAAATGAGTGGGCTGGTGAGACTAAAGACCGAGTCTCAATCAATAAGTGGAGTCTCAAACCTCTAACAAAGCACCAAACTATCTCATTGTCAATAGGTAAGATCATGGTAGCTTGTCGGGAGAGCCTATCAAATTAGGCCTCATACTTTGATACTATCATGGAGCCCTACTCCAACTGAGAGAACTAATCTCGAAGTTGATGTCTAACATTCTCGGGGAAAAAACGGGTGAAGAAGATATCTGAAAACTCAATCCATGACACTAGTGGAGACCTAACTAGCTTGGTCTTTAGATATGAAGTCCATCACTACCAGAAAGGACCATATTACTGATAAGCGGTGAAATCAACCCTTTTTGATTCCACTAAACCTAAAATCTATAGTCACTCATGAAAAGTAAGTAGAAACTGGTGAGCATCCTCACCCACAGCCCCAGAAAACCTCGATGGTGATAGTCTAAGGAATACCCTAAGCATCTTTATCTCCTGAAGTGGTATGATGACTTATAAATCATCAAATTGAGTGGCACATGCCTATAGCAACTGAACTACAGGTACAGCTAGTGTAGGTTGATCCTATAGTACTATAGCAACTATAGATGGGGCCGGTTGCATACCTTAGTGGAAGCTAATATCTAGGCGAACATAGCATAAAGGTCCGAAGCCGCAACTGGCTCAGACTATGTCTGGGATGGTCCCGACCCCACCGGCTAATGATGTACTGGAGCAACGGGTGGCTCCACCTCTAGTTCCAAAGTTTTCTCCCTATCCTAGGATGGAGCTACAGTCCTAAAAGGACCTCAGGGTTGGCCTCTCCTCTAAATAAGGCCCTATCACAAGTGCAACCCATCTTATAAAAGAGTGGACAAAGCGAGATTTCCAAAAACTAAAAAGACACACAATGCATGATAGAGATACAAAAAAGATAAGTTCTTAAATACATCATATAGCTTCCTGAAGATAAGTTAGGGACGTGTCTGCACCTATTTGAAGGACTCTAATAGTGAGACCAATGAACATAGAGCTCTGATACAAACTTGTGATGATTGGATTTCTTAGTTCATGATGGCGCCTACTATGACCCTCCAGTAGACAAGCCAACCCATATGCTGGAACTTTGAGTAATGGGATGTCTAGGTAGAAGACCAATAATTTAAACTAAAAGTAGTAATAAAATAACACGAACACAAATGAATGGCAGAAGCAAATCAAAATATATACAAAACAAAAGATCCCTCCTAGAACCTGGATATCACATGTATAGAGCTACTACACAATGAGTACAAGTCCCAAAAGAGGACCACAAAAAAAAGACTATCTCAAAGAGAGAAAAAAATGACAATATATATATATATATATATATACAGAGGGAAACTAGTAAATTTAGAATGTTGTGAGCTCAACCCCATCTCCGATCATGACTATAATTGGCTCAATATCAATGCTGATTGTTAGTAATTGGACCTGTATCATGAAAATAGATGTAGAGTATAGCATGAATACAAATACAACAAGTACCTAGTAGGCATCATAGGCCGACTGAGCAAGATATGTAAAAGTAAACTTAAATGAAAAAACTAACCACAACAAAATATTGAAATGAGAACTCAATGTAAGTATGTACACGAGCATACTCAATACATAAGGAGAAGGAAAGAAACTAGCTAAATCCTCTGAGCTCCTATAAACCCAATAGGTACGCTTGTGCATAAGTCTAAAAGTAACAACCTGAATGGACTCTCATAATCCCAATAGGACCAAAGATAGTTGAAGTAAAATGAGAGAATCCAATGAAGTACCAACAATGTCACAAATCCCATGGACTTGAACTGGGACATTCATAGGACCTAAAGCTTGAACCCAAAACATGAAAGAGTTAAGGACTTGAACCGAAGAAATATAATAGGTTCAGGGACTTGAACAAAGACTTTAAAGTAACCAAGGACTTGAACTCAGGATTCATAATTGTGTACTTGAACCAAGTGCAAAAGAGACCGAGGACTTGAACTAAGGTAATAGTTGTTATGAACTTTAACCAAGGCTATTAAGTAGAAATGGACTTTAACTAAGGTATGGACAATTGGGAACTTAAACCACGTGCAAAAGATACCAAAGACTTGAACCGAGGAAATAATAGCTATGGACTTGAACTAAGGCCAGTAAGTAGCTATGGAATTGAACCAAGGTATGGACAATCATGGACTTGAACCATGTGTGAAAGAGACAAAGGATTTTAATCGAGGTAATAGTAGCTATGGACTTGAACAAAGGATAGTATCGGCGGTGGAATCGAACCACAGCTAAGTAAGGCTAGGGACATGAACCAAGGAAATAATACCTAGGAAAGGACTTGATCCCTGCACGGTGGAGTAAATTGGGGACTTGAACCATGAATAGAGGTGAATTGGTCAGATTTAGGATCAGCGGCCAGCCGAGCATCACAGGGAGTACCCCTAATTCGAGCGCCATTAATAAATCACTCCAGCGCTAACCATATCCAACCAGAATTGACAAATGGAGTTACAGAACTAAGAACCAAGTGATATGGAACCAATAAAATTGTAGAATATTATGAAGATAAGGTTCCAAAGTTGTGTTACTACCTAGTTAAGGCCCAGACTACCATACTTAAGTCTATTATATAAGTCTATAGGGAGCTAAGCCATCCAAAGAGACTTCGGAGAATTTCAAAGGCCTAACAGCAAAAAGACCCTGCAAGTCTATCTAAGCCTAGACTAAGGCCATACATGCTTCCAAATACATACACTAATGGGACAGCACACACCACAAGTTATGGATGACCAATAATAACATGAAACATGCTTTAATAGTTTAAATTTTCCACAAAAATAAAGCTTAGTACATGAATTGTAGGAATTTAGCTTGCTCGACACCCAAAACACCCCTAAACACATACAAATCAGTATACAAATGCTAAAAATGCTTTGTCTAAAAATGAGAAATCCGTAGCCTACTTGTAGGCTGACCACTTGCGCTCCAACTCAAAGAATCGAAGCTTTTCCCTTTCGAACGGCATCAAAATATGGCCACGCTATCAACAATAGAATCACAACATCAATATAGTTGTTTTAACAAAAAAATTACTAAATTCAAAGAGGGGCCAAATTTTAGAGTCAAAAATAAGAATATGGGACCTGCGTTTGAAATTCCGAAATTGACATTAAAAATTGGTCCTAAGTAGTACCCCAAGTTCATGTAACCATTTAAAACACAAGACGGGGTCAGAAAACATCAAGAAATGATCATAAAATAAGAATTCCAAATTTTAAGCTAAACATATTAAGGGAAAAGCAGATTGGAACATCAAATTTCCAGAACAAAAACTCGATAGATGAAACTAATCATACCGCAATGTTCCTTATGGAAAACCCCACAATATGGGCTCCTGTATCCCAAAAAATGGACCTAAATTTGAGAAGAAACAATTTCCCAAAATTAACTGAGAGTCTACTCCAAAAATGAGACAACACAGCAGCTAAATCAGGAAACGTACTGCTGATAATGCTTCAAATGTGAATTCCAACTATGCTAACACATTCACCCTATAAAACCACACAGATTAGCCTCTTGAACCACATTTTGACCTAAAATGAATAAGAAATCATCCTCCAAAATTCCCCCAAAAAAGAGATCGAAAATATGCTATGGCAGTAGCTAAATCATGATTCTTACCTCAAATGATTAGTCTTCAACCAATTCTAACTACACCATGATGATCTCCGAAAAAACATTATGCAAGATAAACCTTTGAATCATTAAATTTGGGTATAAATTGCTTAAGAAATACAACTTAGATTCTCCGATAGGGTGCTCAAAATTCAGTCGCAACCCCATGCGAGCAAACAAACTATGCTATCCCACTAAATTTGACATTTCAAACTCAACAGTGCACTCAAAATTTCCATCCGAAGACATCTTTACAAAAAATGGATCCCATACCTAAGTGCCATTTTGAGTCAAATTCCACAATGGCCTCGAGATTTCACTAAAGCCTTGGAAATCGCAAGAAAGGTCATTATAAACCAAACTTTATATTCGAAAGTTAGTTTTTCTGACAGAACTTTAATCCTAGTGCATTTTCCAAGATTATTGACCTAAGTCAATCATAGGCCAAATTTTAAGGGCTAAAGCGCCAAATGGCCCCAAACTCATATCGATTACCTTGATACTCATGCCAACCATACTACTAGCCTAATTTGTCCATTCCGGAGTTGATAGAACTATTACAATTTTATTCTGGGGTTGTTTACCTAAAGTAATGACAGAAATTACCTTTTTAAGTTATACAAGTTCCAAAACAAAAAAACAGGACTAAAACAGCCAAACGAATGACCATATGACTGAACAATCAGTGTCAAGAAGTAATAAATGAATGTTGTATATCAAAAATGACCCAGAGGGCCATTACAATGATGTCACAATATCCTTATCTCTTTCCTTTCATGCCTAGTTGAAGTATTTATTTCCTTCATGATCCACTCAGCCCAAACTATGTGTTTCAGTCATTCTCATGTATTTATATATATTTATGTTCATGAAATTAGTATTAAAGTCATGATTTACCTTGAGATTGAAGATTTCATGTTTTGTGCATTTTTAAGATGTTTTATATTTATGTTGGGCTGTTATTTTCCATAAATATTCTATTCATGCTAGCTTGAGTCCCATTCGAGGATGATTTATCCCATGGAGGAGATATTGTAAGACTCTGGAAGTTTGAAAGTCAAAAAAAGACGTTCAAATGAAGTTTCCAAGAAAAATCTTAGTTGTTGGCCTCAGGTGGTCCATCATGGAGCCCTTCACAGTCTATGGTACTCACAATGAGCCATGGAGAGTGATTGTGAAGGCCACCATTCAAAGAGATAATTGTGGGAAGGGACCACAATGGCTTCATGGTCCATGGTGATAACCACGATCCATGGTGTGGTTTGTGAACCCAACTCCTTTAGACCCCTATCCAAGGTATCCACCAAGAAAGGCACCACGAGTCATAGTAAGCACCACGTTCCATGGAGGTCACCCCTTAGAACCATAATTTTCAGAGTTCAAGAAAGTCACCATAACCACCACAACGGGCCATGGTAAGGTTCACGGACCACGGTCCCCATCCAGATGATTTTTAGTTTTAAGTTGGGGGTATTTTTTTCATTCCTTATGTTTTATACAATTAAAGTGGACAGTTTTGGGATTTCATTATAACCAATTAACAACCCTAAGACCTCCTAACCCTCTCATTCTCACCTTAACTCTCTAAATCAAAATCTTTTCTCTAAAAGTGTCCTCTCCAAGTCTCCTTCTTCCTCAAGTGTATTCTAAGGATTTTTTCAAGGTCAAGCTTCCATTCTCTACACTTTAGGGTTTCTAAAGGTCAAGGTATGTAGGGATTCATCCTTGTTCCCTTTCACTCATAGAATCCAAAGTTTTCTCTCAAATTGTCTTATGATTTATTCTTCTAAAAGCCCTAATTTCATAATTTGCATTGGGTCTTGGTAATTATGATATATTTCAATGATACTAGCCTAATTAACTACATTGCATGATTTTAAGATGAATTTTAAAGATATATACTATATGCTAGTTTCAAGTATGATTTATGAATTATGATCATGATTTACAAGTTATTTCAATGAAAGCTTTAGTAACGATGTGCAAAGATGCTTTTAAGAAAGAAGTTATAAAAGATGATTCATTGATTCTATAAGCAAAGAAGTTATGGTACAATAATCACCATACTTGCACGGTCATGTTAGAGAAGTAAAAGGTTGTGACGGAAATTTCCTCATACATTATTGATGAGGTTAATAGATGATCTATTTTATGTTATATTTGTAAAAATGGATTGCTATTTATTATTATCTTTCCAAAAGATGTTGATACATATGTTTTCATCAAATTTATATTGGAATAATAATTTAGCACCAAGAGGACTTTAAGGTGGAGTTCGTTCCGATAACTAGGGATAATGGCTTAGCACCGAGAGGACTTTAAGATGGGGTTTCGGTCTAGTAGCCATTGTAGAAACGCAAGGGAATCCTAGTAGTAACCTTTAGTCCCAAACTACGTTGTCCGCATAGGTTTAAAGATGCCAATATTACAAAGCTAGTAGATCCACATATAATTCAGCTAAAGAGAGTACCATGATGGAGTATATCCTTAGAAGGTAACTACCCCGTTCTCAATTTAGGGATTGTCTAGTTTCATGTAATAGCTCATATGGTCTTAAGTGTTGTTTAAGTTCCTATCCCACACCAGTTAAAGGAAAGTTATAAAGCTCTCATGATGATGATGTTCTGATGCATTGACCAATGATTATAATGTTTTAATATTTTTATGGCTATATTCATGTTTAAAGATATTGATCTTGCATCTTACGATTCATATTGATTATGTCCTATGTATATATTCCATGCATACTTCTCATATACTTGGTGCATTCTATGTATTAACGAATACGTTTTGCTTATGTTGTATCATAATGTAGGGACGGACGATCATAGCGCACCTCCTATTCATGAGTTGAGTAAAGATTGTATACTTACATTGTTGGTTTGTCTGCATGCTTGGAGGAAAATAAACTTTATTTCATTATATTATTTGACTTTTTAATTATTTTATGTTGTCATGGGTTAGATAGGAGCTTGTCTTAGGCCCCAATCTAGTTAGTAGAGGCATGTTAGATGTTCATGGAGTCTATTTTGTCTTTTATTCTATATTTTTTAAGACTTTTGGGCTATATTAATACTATGGTTCCATGTGTATGATTTAACTTTATTGATTTAAATACCTTATATATGCTTATGAATAATATGCTAAGAGGCTTCGTTAGGGTCTTCCAAGATTCTAATTATATTTTAACACCTAGGGTGTAACTTGTGTCGTGAAAAATATTGTATCAGAGCACAAGGTTCAAGTGTCCTAGGGAGTCCAACTTTCTGCGTCGAATAGAGTCTTGTTCATTGGTTTGAAGTACATGACATCTATAAATAGGAGGCTATGAGCCGTTTTAGGAAAAACATCACTTTTTTCATGATCTCATTATTCTATAGAGTTGAACATTAAGGATTCCTCCTATAATGGTTTCACTTTGCGATTACAAAATCATGCCTCATAAAGATACCCATCTGAAGAAATGTTGAAGAGGAGAAACAAGCTCTAAATGACCCCTTTAATGAATAAGTGTCTCATGTGGAATTCTGAGCCACTTTTCTAGTTCTTGCTTAAGCCATGGAAGCTCAAGTAAACTATGAGGTGGTAGCTCCCATGAACCCAAATATGGGTATGATGGTTAGCCGATTTTGATATGTCACCCGAATGAACCTTCTCGAGTTTCATGGTCCTAAGATGGATGAGGATCAACAAGACTTCATGGAGGGTATTGGTAAGATTGTTTGTATTATGGGTGTCAGGCCGGTGGAAAGAGTGGACATGGCAACGTATCAACTAAAGGGGGTTTCCCAAGTATGGTATGAGCATTGGATGGGTGAGATATGTGTAGAGGATGGTTCCGTTGATTAGGAGGAGTTCATGGATGTTTTTCTTAACCGATTCTTTCCGTTGGAGTTGAGGGAGGCAAAGGTGCAAGAGTTCATCGATTTTCTCAAAGATATCTATCAGTTTTTCGTGTGTGTCCGATTTAGTGGTCAAAGAATGTAGAACTACCATGCTCATCAAGATGATAGATATCTCCAGGCTTATGATACATGCCGAATAAATTAAGAAGGAAAATTTGTAGGAAAGGTCTAAGGAGAAGTCCAAGAGGGCTCGAACCCATGGTGGTAAGTTCTCTCATGATAAGTACAGAAATGGTGGTTGTCCTCAATTTCATCAAAGGTATTCCAACCAAGCTTCATCTAACACTCTAGCTCCAAAATCTGATAAGGAAAAGGTGCCTAATACTAAGGCACAAGGATGAGTTTCGAGTAGTCAAGTTGTTCCTTCGTGCAAGAAGTGTGGGAAAAATCATAGCGGAGAGTGCTTAGCGGGATTGGATATGTGCTACAAGTATGAAAAGTTGGGTCATTATATACAGGTAATTTTTGACCAAATCCAAAATTTTACACCATTTTTAATTCATAAATATTTCTTTCACACCTAAATTAGATATTTTGATTTTTATCTTATTTTAGTAAATTTATTTTATAGATTTTAAAACTACAAAAAAATAGAATCATATTTTAGGAAAAGTTGATACATATATATATATAATATTAATAAACGCACTCGAATTCAATTTTGGTTCCCTAGTCGTTCATTTGGATTTTATGCCCATTTTCCAATCTTGGAGCTCTTGGAGTTTAAATTATTGAATTAGGTCAAAACTCCAGGAAAACACCCACGCAATGAAATTCTGATGGTTCCATCAGCTGCAAAATGGCCAAATCAAGCTAGTAGTATGGTCGGCATGAGTATCCAGGCATTGGGTGCAAGTTTGGGACCATTTGGTGATTTAGCCTTTTAAATTCAACCTAAGGTTGACTTTGGTGAATAATCTTGGTAAACACACTCGAATTCAATTTCCATCAGCGCAATTAGTTCTAGAATATCGAGTTAGTCTAGAATAACCTGTAGTGAGGTTCTCGAGGCTTTCGTTCTCTTTCTAAGCCTCTTTGTGGATTTTGGCTTAAAATGGTGCTTACTTGTGGGACTTATTTTTTGTTGAGATGACCTCGGATAAAAATTCCGAGTGTGCCATTAAGTCTAGAATATTCTTCTCAAGTGGCTTGCACTTTTGCTATGCATCATTTTGACTCTGAATGATTTTTAAATAATAATTCAAAGTTTGGGAAAATGTAGTCTTTTTCTAGTTTCTGGTGCCATGGCTTTAGCGACCAAATGTTGGCTTTTGCACCCAAAAGTAGGCTTCTTTGAATGGCATCAATAGGAAGGGTGTCGCAAAAGAGATTGGATCGTCCCTTTAGCGATGCTACTTTACCGACCCTACTTTCGCTTTACCGAAAAGCACCTCCTATGCGGATGTCACTTTTACTACCAAGTGTAGGCTAAAGCAATGGTTGCTTTAGCGACAATTTGTTTGCTTTTGTGACCATCACTGAGAATTAAATCATAGTCATTCCTCCAAACTGTAAAACACAATTTCTAGTGCTAGGAGAGTCCAAATTGAGTGGTTTTTCTGTGGAAACGCATTGGTTTGATCAAAAATTTCAAGGGTAACCTTCATTTGAGGTATTTTCCAAGTTTTAGCTATTGCCCTTCTCTTGATTTTTCTCTACAATGGTGGTTTTAATTTCTTGAGATATAGACATTTATTTTTGGTGATTTCAATTGCGTTTTGTATGAAATTATCGTGGGTACACTGTGGAGTGGTGAAGATAATCGAGGAATGCATTTTTGAGGTAATTTTGCATCCCAAAAGGGACTTGCCTCTCTCTTAGTGAAGATTTAATGTTGAAAATTAAACATGGTCTGATTTCCATATTTTTTGAGCATCAAATTTTGTTGAATGTTGGAACAAAAGTTTGTTGAGCTCAAATGCACCTTTTGACAGAGTCAAATATAGGATTTCTGATGTGCATCCCACAATCCTGTGTTAGACTCGATTTTGGTCTGTCTCTTAAAAATGTGATATTGGTGTTAAATTATTCGTATTGACATTATGATGAATACTATATTAGTATACAGGCAATTGGATGTGATTAAGAGGTCAAGAACTTCATTTTGGTGGATTTAAACACATGTGATCACTTTGAGGTAGGCTACAGTCTCCTCCTTTTGGATGTCCTTTATTAGACATTGTTTAGTATATTTTACCTATAACTTAGGTGATAGTTTTTCGAGATTAGAGTTCTCCTCCTATTATTCTAGTTTCTTGATTTCTAGTAGGATCATAGACTAGAATGGACCCACGAACCCTTAGTTTAGGTTATGGGCCTCATTACGGTATGGACATTGAGTTATTATCCTTTTTAGTATTGATAATAATGGCCTTAGTCTAGGTTTGGGCCTCAGGTGCTTTAGGAGGTGTTCATCACCCTTGTATTTAGGCATAGCTTTTTCTACTTAAGGCATTCGAGGTCTGGGATATGCTTAGTTTACTTTGATATCAGTTTTGGCATCACCCTTTTTACATCGGCTTGGATACTCACTCTCCAGTACCACTACGGGGATACTATATGTCTATGTAAGACATTATTTAGGCCCACACAGTGTATACGAACTTCTCATGTCTCCTATGAGCCTCTATGACTAGTGCACCACTAAGTTAGATAAGGGAGTCACATGGATCCCACTTGGTAGGTAGGGGGATGGGGTAGGTCTATCGATTTATTAATGATTCCTAAGAGCAACCAATGATGTTAATGGTTTTTAATACAAACTTGTGTTCATCATCATTGCCTATCACCAGTATACTTGTATGGTATGGTCCCCCAATTTTATGTCAATGTTTATACCTTTCAGGGGTATGGGCATCCAGCTGGTTATTGTTTGATTATATTTCCACTTGTCTCTTATCATATTGATAGTTAGTTTACTGTATGTCTTAGTCTGGATTGTTGTTGGTATTTCCTTTTAGTTTTAGTTGCTTTAGTCTTTAGGTGGCTTTGTGATTAGTAGTGGCAGACATCCATCCTTGGTTAGTTGACATATTTAGTGCCTCATTTTTGTAAATAGATTGTTAGATTGCATTTTAGATGCGTCATTTCACTCTGCTCCTTTATCTATGCCTTATATCGCTTTGTCTTATTTCATACCAATAGTGTGATAATTCCTGATTAGTTACTTGTGCAGTATTTACCTGATTATATATTATTTATACTTTGTTTATCTGTGGAGCTCTATCGGCCTATACGTACCGAGTACCATTTGATTGTTACTCATACTATATTTTTCCCCTACAGATCATAGTTTGGGTTATCGCAATTGATTTAGATTGGTACAAAGCAGCTTTTACTCAGAGATTTAGTGAGCTCCTAGTGTTTGGAGCTATCGATTTCATCTTCTTCTTTATTGTTCACCCTCCGCTCGATAGCCCATTGCCTCTTGTTCTGGGCTAAGGGTTAGGCTGACAGGCTATTGGGTGTTAGCAGAAGCCATCACAACTTGAGTAATCGGGTCATGACAAGTTTGTATCAAAGCTCTAGGTTGTTTGACATTGTTGGTATGAAGGCAATTCCTAATACACTCCTGCAGATCGATGTGAAGACATCTGTATCTTATCTTTGGGAGGGCATAGTGCATATTTAGGAAAATTTATTCTTGACTCCTTATTATGTGTCCTTGCTTTGAATAATCTCTAAAATTATTTTTTTGAATCCACTCCATTTTAGATAAATCACAAGCTTCTCGGTGGACCGGTCGGAGTGTTAGTAGGTTCTACTAGAGTTTCGATAGATTGTTCTTAATCTAGAGATATGTTAACAATTCCCCAACAGGGTTCATCCTCAGTATCAAAGTATGTCATGTTGTTTCTTGAGTGGTCCTGGCATAATCCCACATCATCCCCTATGGATCAGGATATGATTAAGGAATTCTTAAGGGGATTGTCTTTGCGACTCTGTTTAGTGTCATAGAATTTAATAGATGATGATTCTACCTTTTCTCATATTGTTGGTCATACGAGAGTTGTAGAGCAAGCATGTCTTGATGCTTATAGAGATAGTAGAAACAAGTCTCTCTATCAGCACAGTGGTGATCGCATCCTACTTCAGGGCGAGTATTAGAATTGGTTAGCATCATCTTTCTTCTTGACCTATTAGGCCCACATTAGTAGCACCTCAACTCCCAGGAGGTTTTGATGTAGGATATAGGGTTTATAATAGACAGGGTTTAGGTTAGATATCTTAGGATAAGTACACTAGGCTTTCAGTTGTTAGAGCTCGTACTATTCTAATTTGTTCCTTTCAAAGGATTGTAGATGGCTCATAATTTATTAGGGGTCATTAGAGGAGTTCTCTATGTTCTTCACGTAAGGATTCAATCTTTAGAGGTTTCTATGAATATGGAGGTTTTGATCTCTAGTCTAGGGATTATGCTAGGTGAGGGTTGTTCCTTCAGATGATTATGATTTCTTGTACTCCCTAGACTAGAATTGTTAGACCTAGCCGCATCTATGGAGAGCTCGGCCATCCATCTAGAGATTGTCCTCGCATGCGATACTTGCACAGTTTTTTTAGTACGGTTACTATCAGGGTTTTATGCTGCCTCTAGTTAGAGGTAGAGCTCAGAGTGTTGCTGGTGATACTTTAGATGCTCATATTGAGGTCGGTCATGATCCTATTCCCTATTTCTATGAGTCAACCTTAGGCTGAAGATGCAGGAATCAAAGGTATTTTATTGATTTCCTTATTCTGCCCTATATTTCCCATTTTATGTGCTTTTGGGGTTTTTATACCCATACATGTCTAATTGGTTTATTAGTTACCCCCTGAATATTGGGACTGCCTTATCTGGGCTTATGTGTGTGTGTTTTGGCTCCGTGGTTGATTTCTTTTAGTAGTGGATCGACTAGGTAAAGTTTTTGTTTAAGTAGTAGTGGTTAAGCAACTTCACATTCCTTTACCCTAGTAGTTTGATGTTAGACTATGCCCGGGCTAGTTAGCTCTCTTTTGTCTCCCTTACTATCATTTTTGTTGCGGTGTCGATCCTTGTTAGATAGATGTCTAGACAAGCTTTGTTAGTTTTGGGAGTTTTGGTGTTGGAGGATCTAGTTGGCTTTCAGAGTCAGCTTAGTTGTGTGATTTCCCGCTTGGTTAGTGGTTGAATGGCTCTTCTTACCTTTGTGCATAAATAGTATTGCCTTGACTTGTACTTCTCTTCGGCCATTCTAATTTCTTCGGTTTAGACAGCTATCTTCATTGCTTGGCATTGTTTTCTTCAGTTCTAGGGATGTGAAGTTGAGGTTAACTTTATTAGACTACCTTCTTGTTTAGTTTGAGCAGTCTTGTTGTTTTGTCTAAATCCTAATTAGGAGATTTATGGTGGATGGAGTTGTGAGTGGGGTAGTGTAGCCTCTGATAGTGTAGAAGTCCTAGTTGGCCGTCTGATGTCCTAGTTGGCCGTCTCTTTCCCTTGACTTAGTCCTATCCTCTGCTGCTTCATTGTGGTATATTCGTTCAGTCTTATGGAAGTTTTCTCTTTTAAGGGTTTTGGTGTAATCTAGGGCTTGTTTAGAATTTGAGAAGTGTGATCTCCCATTGTGCCTCGTTACTAATGTTATTAGTTCTTTGTGGATGTGTTAGTAGCTTATGAGGGTTGGGTTGTTTGTTAGATTTAGAGCAGTAGTGTCCGTGGTTGGGTTTAGATGCGGCCTAAGCTAGAGGATTATAAGTTGGTTAGAAATTCATCTACAAGATGGGGTCAAAGTAATTCGTGTAATGTGGTATTTTGAATTTGTTCAGGATGAAGGCTTGCATATGGCATATTTGATAGATTGTGGTGCTTATGAGTGGGAGTAGATTCCCATGGATAATTACCAATTGGTTGTTCATGTTTGTACACTACCTACCGGATTAAATCCCCTTAGACTAGGATGATTGGCTCACACTTAAGGTGGCAGAGTGATTTGTGGGCACATGATGCTAGTTTTTCATAAGTTCCTATGGTAGAGGTAGGTCACTGGGTTGAACTCAGTGCGGTCTTATCGTTCATGGGACAATCTTTATATGGGGTTGAATGTTTTATTGCAAGAGGCGAGTTTCAGCTTGGATTGGCAATTTTGAAGTTGAGATTGGAGTTTTGGGCTTCACTCCAGATCTTGTTTCCTTTTTTTATTTTTGTCATCCCTTGAATTTCAATTCTAATAGGTGACACTTTGCAGGTGTGTGTGATGTGCTTCGGTGACCAAGGTTCAAATGGCATTGAAGGTTTCAGGATTGCTAAGGACTAATAAAATACCCTTGGTGACAAGAAGAAAAGAGATTTGGAAGCATAAGAAGGGTATTTGGAATTTTGAGTTGAAATGTATCTTCCATGGTCCTGTATCGCTCATTTTTATGATTTCGTGTAGTTTGGTGTTCCTCAAATGAACCTGGGGATTTTGGTTAAGCTCGTTCTATGCGAGCAAGAGTTGGAGCCCAAAAAGGGATTTGGAAGAAATTTTTTGTAGTTGGAAGTGAATTTGAGGATTTTCCTATCATCTTGATTACTATAATGGTGGTGTTCTACCCTAGAGGGTGTTCGAGGGTCGACGGAGCATGAGGACTCGGTACCCTCATCTTTTGTTTCCTTCAGGCTGTAACTATCCTTCTACTTTCGCAGACGAAAGTTCTTTTAGTATGGATGTTGTAATGACCCTCCAGACTATTTCATCTATATTCCAATCTTTTCAGTATTTAGAGCTTTCCTGTAGACATCCCAAGTCATTTATGACTTACTCACACTGACAGTTTGGTTGCCTGGTCGTTCGTTTAAGTATTATACTCGTTTTCCTTTTTGATTTGCATCATTTGTACTTCGAAAGATTTTTGAAGGCTTATTCAAACTTTTGGGACACTTCGCCGTTTTTTGCTTTCTGGGGCCATGGATTTAGCGACAAAATGTTGTTTTTGCGGTAGTTTCTTTTGGTACCAAAAGTTGGCTTTTGCAAAGGGCATCAATAGGAAGGATTTAATGAAAGCGACCGGATCATTACTTTAGCAGCCCTACTATTGCTTTAGCAACATGCACTTCCGAGGCACGTGTCACTTTTGCGACCAAGATCTTTGCTAAAATGGTCGCTTTAGAGACAATTTGTTGGATTTTGCGACCATTGTTGAGAATTTAATTATAGTCATTCCTCCAAACTTTAAAATATAATTTCTAGAGCTAGGAGAGTCCAAATTGAGTGATTCAAAGCTCTAAATTATAAAAACTATTTGTGGCAACGTAGTGGTGTGATCAAAAACTTCTGGGGAACCTTCGTTGAGGTATTTTCCTAGTTTTACCTGCTGCCATTCTCTTTACTTTTATCTATAATAGTTGTTTTATTTTCTTGAGCTATAGACCTAAATTTTGGGTGATTTTAGTTGTGTTTTGTAATAAATTTGCATGAGTACTCTATGGAGTGGTTGAATATCATTGGGGATTGCATTTTTGAGGTAATTATTCAACTCAAAAGGGATTGTCCTCTATATTATTGAAGCTTTAATGGTGAAAATTATGCATGCGCTGATTTCCATATTTTTTAGCATCAAATTGTGTTGAAAGCTGGAACATAAGTTTTTTTAGCTCAAATACACCCTTTCATTGAGAAATATTTGATATTTCATACGCGGGTTACATAATTCTATTTTGGACTCTATTTTGGGTCCGTCTCCGAAAAATGAGATACTGGTGTTAAAATGTTTGTACTGACATCATGATCGATATTTTATTAGTGTGACAGAAATTGGAGGTGACTCGGCTGTTAAGAGCTTTATTTTGGTTGATTCGAAGCATGCATGATCAGCTTCGAGGTAGGCTACGGTCTCCTCCTTTTGACTGGACTTTATTAGATATCATTTAGTATATTTTACATGTGACTTAGGTAAGTATTTTCCAATATTAGAGTTCTCCTCTTGTTATTCCAGTTTCTAGATTTCGGTTGGAACTTAGACTAGAATGGTCCCGTGAACCCTTAGTTTAGGTTGTGGGCCTCACTGCGTTATGGACTTAGAGTTATTATCCTCTTTAGGATTGATATTGATGTCCTTACGCTAGGTTTGAGCCTTAGATGTTTTAGCAAGTGTTCATTTCCCTTGTAGATAGGCGTAGCTTCTTGTACGGGCAATAATGATTATTGTGCCTTTATTCTAGTGCCTGGGACTTCTTAGCTCATCGTAGTCGTAGGTTTTTCTTACCTGTACTCTTTGAAATCTGAGATGGCATACGTTGGGGTAAGAAGTCGATCTTAAAGATAGTCCCTCCCCTACCTAATATAGAGCTGTTTCCATATTTCTCCATTTTTGTTTAGTGATAAGCTTTTGATGTCTTCATATCAAATATTATTGATGGGCCCGAGGTTATGCCCGAGGATCGATTGGATTCTAGGTTAGTTCCCTTTCCTGGATAGTTTTGTTTAACTCGATGTTACTCTTTGGATTATGTGTGTCTTGTTTGGATTTTAGTAATGGCATGCTTGCATTGTTTGAGCATTTTCACATGTTTTGTGGTACGATCCCAATACTTTCACTAGATTTTCTCTATTGTTTTTGAGAAAGCTTTCTCACACTTTTACCTTTTTCAAAATTGATTTTTAATGGGAGTCGTACCACTTAATTTACTAGGTCACTGGTTTTGAAACTTATGAGGAGTTGAGGACGTACTCCTTTTTCTACTTGAGGCATTAGAAGCATTTGGGATTTACTCAGTTTAATTGGCTATTTGGTGCAGCGTCACACTTTCTACATCAGCTTGGCCACTCACTCTCTGGTACCACTACGGGTATACTATATGCCTATGTAAGACCTAGTGTGGGCCCAGGCAGTGTCTGCATCCCCTATGGGCCCCTCTAGCCAGTGTTCCACTGAACTAGAGGAGGGAGATGCAAGGGTCCCACCTGGCAAGCCAGGGGTTGGGTTTAGACTATAGACTTGTTGATGATTCCTGAGATCCATCGATGATGTTACTAGTTTTTACTACAAACTTGCATTCATTAGAATCGCCTATCACTCGTTTACTTGTATGATGTGGTCCCTTAGTTTTATGGGGGCCGATGGTATGTTTGTCCTTTCATGTACCTTCGGGTGGTATGGGCATCCGATCGGTTATTGTTTTATTATATTTGTAGTTGTCTCTATAATATTGATAGTTGGTTTATCATGTGTCTTGTTTGTGTTGTTGTTGATATTGCCTTTTAGTTTCAGCTAGTTTTGTCCTTCGATGGCTTTGTGATTGGCAGTGGAAGACATCCGTCCTTTGTTAGTTGAGTTCTTTTAGTGCCTCATTTTTGTAAATAGATTATTAGGTTGTGTTTCAGGTGCATCCTTTGACTCTGCTCCTTTATTTATTCCTCCTATCTCTTTTTCTTATTTCCTGTCCATAGTGTGATAATTCCTGATTAGTTACTTCTGTAATATTTATCTGATTAAATGTTATTTTTATTTGCTTTATCTGTGGAGCTCAGTAGGCCTATGCCTATTGAGTACCATTTATTTGGTACTCATACTACACTTCTACTCCCTGTAGATCATAGTTTGGGCTATCGCCGTTGATTTGGATTGGTGTTGAGCATCTTTGACTCAGAGAATTGGTGAGGTCCTAGCCTCTAGAGTTGCCAATTTCCATCTATTTTAGATTAGGGCTAGTCTTTACTTGCTTTTGAAGTCTGTTCGTACCTATATTTGTATATGTTAAAGCCTTGTATTCACATTTTTCTTTAGATGCTCGATTATTAACTGATGTCAGGTCTTACAATAGTATATTGTGTTTTACTTTTGATTGTGTTTTTTCTTCTCATTATTATTTATCTTCCGCTTTATTGTTCATCTTCCACTTGATAGCCCGTTGCCTCTCGTTCTAGGCTAAGGGTTAAGGGTAAGTCTTACCAATTTATGGGTGTTAGCAGGTACCATCACGACCTTAGAAATCGAGTCATGACACTTTAGTAAGTTATTATAATAAAAACTAATTTAGAGCCTTATGACTTTTATAAGAAGACTTGTATAATTCCAAATAAAATTTGATAGTTAAATTTCTAGAAATAGAATAGTTAGGAGCATATTTTAGGACAATACTAATAATACCTAAACTTTATAACTCGAAGAACTTTAAGCATGTTTTAGGCGCGATATACAAATAAATCAATAATTTAAGGTAAGGCTAGAAAGCGTTGTTGCTAGTACCCCCACACACTAATAAAATGATATAGTTTTTATAGCAATTCATAATAAATCAAAGAATGTGGGTAAGTGACATTTTTATGCTTAGGTTAACAAGTATAATGTATTGAAAATTAGGTCAAGGCATATATAAGTCAATAAACTGTCGACAAAATAGAAACTCAATTTTTCTTTTGATTAGGGATTTAATAAGGTGACTTGGAACACTAAAACTCAATTTCAAGTGGAGACTATGAATAATAAATAAAATGATCCCTTTTCAAAATAGTCACTTAAATTAAAAAACCCATCGAAAAAGGGGTGTGACATCTGTGGCGACTTCGCTGAGGAATAACCAGAAGTCAAGCTTTTAAATATTTACTTGTATGTGGCTTCTTATTTATTTTTTAATGTATTAGTTATTTCTTATTTTTTAAAATATTGCACTTTTATTCATTTATGTATTATTTATTTTTTATATATCGCACTTGTTGACGTAATGTGCTATTTGCCTGCTTATTTACTGCTTTGATATTATTTGAATTGTAATATAAATTGTCTCCTCTAGCGCACACATATGACTTTTCTAAAAAATACATTATATTCGGTGACACGATATATGCTCCCGAATCTTTCTTTGAGATAACAACATTGCGATTATGCTCCTAAAAGGGATTTTGTAGTAACACACTTTTTAGGATGAGAAGGACTAAAAGTGAGGATGAAAAGCCCTGCCACCGGTAAGTTGTCCCTTCCCGACTTGAGTGTCTGCTTGGGTAGGACAGTCTAGACACTCATCTCATTTAGGTTTAAACCTTTTAGAAATGAAACACAGGCATGGTTATCTCTAGTAGACTCCGCTTGTTTGCGTTATTTATATTTGACTTAGTGAACTCGACACTGAAGATGGGTCCATCTAAGATAGAGACCCCTATCTTAGTTTACCACTTGGATGATTATATGTGCTATCTGAAATTTCATTTATTTGGAAGATCATTGTATATATATTGACCAATTTTAGGGTGATTATTGGAATGATAAAAAAGAGTTATCCTTCAATTTTATACTAAAAGTGATGAAGAAAACACAAAAAATAGTTCTTGTTCTAGTTCTTATGCATTTCATTAAAATGAATAGTGATTTGTTTAATAAAAAAACACAAAAATGTTTGGTTTTTAGTTTCTGTTGTATAGTTTGTAAAAATAAAACTCAAAAGATATTTCTTTCATAATACTTTGAACAATTGCATTTTTCAAGTCAAGTTTCAAAATCTAAAACGTTTGCTTAACTATCCAGAATGGACAAACTACTTCTCACCTCAATGAAATACATAGGAAACCCTCCTTGGGTTCGGTGATCCATACATTTTTTGAAGTTAAAAACATTAATACTTGTAAACCCTAATCAAAAAAAATATTGAATTTCTTTTATTCATCCTTCTTCAAAAAAATAGAAATGATATTTTCTTACTATAATGACCCTTAAGGTCATTTTTTAAATTTTTATAAAATAACCACTTTACCCCTCCTTTTAGATCGAGTCATTTCTGATTGGTACCAGGTGTTGATTTTTCGAAAATCCTATGAAAAGTTAAGTGTTTGGAAATTTTGAGTTTTCATAAATTTTAAGTATTAAAAAGTGGTATTTGGGGTCAATCATAGCTACATGTCTCGGAATGGAATTTCATTAATTTCAGCAGCTCCGAAATATCTAAATTGGCTTAGGAGACTTTACGGAATCAGTTTTGTAGTTGTAACAAAGTTTTGAGGCCTTGAGTTGAGAAATTGAGGAATTTTAAGCCAAGGTTTGACTTTGGTCAACTTTTGGAGTTCTAATGCTCTAAATGGAATTCCGAAGACTTGGTTGGATTCAGGAGATGGTTAATGGCCTAGAAGAACTGTTGGTTGAATTTTTAGAGGTCCTGAGTCTGTTTTGGTATTTTGAAGGCCTAAGTTGGTTTAGTTGCGACTTTTCGAGTTTTGGATCAACGAGATCTCTAATTCACATTATGGTGGTTCCATCAGCTCCGAAATGACCAAATTAGGCTAGTAGAACTTTTGGAATAACTATCGACGCAATCAAAACGAGTTTGGGGCCATTTGACGCTTTTGACTTTGGAAGTTAGCCTATGGTTGACTTTGATCAACATTTTTGGAAAACGCGCTCAAATGAAAATTTTGACAGAATGGTTAGTTCCAAAATATCGATTTTGGTCTAGCAAGACCCTTCGTTTGCTTTCTGGGGTAGGGTTTCCATACTAATATCGAGGCACGTTGTGGAATGTGGCTTAAAATGTCTGTAAGGTGTGGGACCCACTTTCTATTAAAATGATCTCGTATGGGAATTCTTAATGCACCATTGAGTGTAGAACATCAAATTTATTGGGGTAGCATATCTGGTTTATTTTTATCGAATTACGAACGAATCTCGAGCATCCATCGGAGATTTTGGATCTTCCAAAAACTGATTTTGGCAACAGCTGGTGCAGCCTATTTTTGGGTTTTTCTCCAACTTTAAAACCCTTTATCTTGAGTTATATATCTCCAAATTGAGTGATTCAAAAGTCAAACTTGTGAGATTTTCCATGGAGAACGCATTGGAGATATTGAAAACTCATTGGGAGCATTTGAATCAGGTAAAAATTATGATTTTATTTGCAGCAGTGTCCATTTTCGTATTGCATTTTGAAGAACTTTGAGAAATTATTTCTTGACTTATATAAACCCAGATTTGGTGATTTAAGGGTCTAAATTCAAGAAAATTTCATGATGGATCTCGTGTTGAGCTCAAATACGCGAGGGGAAGCTTCATTTGAGGTAAAAATACTACTTTAGTTATTGATTTAGTCTTTTTTCGAATGAAATTTTATTAAATTTTGGAAGAGTGTATCTTGGTCAATATAACTCCGTTTTGAGTGATTCTTGAGGCTAGTTTGTGGGGGTTTTAGCTGATTTTGTTGCATGCTCATCCTGTATAATTTTCCACCCCAAATATTGTTATAAATCTGATTTGTGAGCTCAGAATAACGTTTGGAACCATTTTTGGGGGGGTCAAATCCGGAATTCTATATGTGGGTCCCACAATTCCCATTTAGACCCCAAAATTAGTCCATCTCCAAACATTATGAAATTAGTATATAAATGACCGTATTGATGTCATGGTTCTATTTTTGACAGTTCGAAAGAGAAAAGCTCTGGCATAGTGAATTGTAGCCTGCGTGTTTAGCCTATAGGTAGGCTACGGTTTACCTTTCTTTAGATTGAGCTGGAATGTGTGAAAGCATATTGAAATAGTTGGAATTTGGGTTAGGTAGTTTGATTGTATATGTTAGTTGTTAGAAATTATGTTTTAGGCTTGTTATCAGGTTTTCCAGATATTTAAAAGTGTGTGTATCTTATCGTTATTTTTTAGTATTATAAGGAGAGTTGAATGAGTATGTTGTTGATACTGTGAGTATGTTTGCCTTAGTATGGAATGTAAACTTGCTTTATATGCCCCAGCGTCGCTCCGGTGGACTTAGATCTTTGTAGAATGATAAAGTAGTCTAGTGCCTTATAGTTTGGCCTTACTTAGGCAGTACCCTTGATCTTAAAAATATCATCATCCATAAATTGATATAATCGTGACTTTTGTGATGCATCGGTAATACTAGATTTTGTGATTATTCACTTTGGCTCCGGTTCCAGTATTTATGGCATATTGGTTGACTTATTTAGGAAAAGATTTTTGGTACTGTAGTATTCTAGTTGGGAAGTAGAATGTTTGGCATCATGGGAAAAATTATCTGTGAGCATCCGGGAAGTAGAATGTTTGGCCTTAGTATGGGATGTATACTTACTTTATATGCCCCGACGTTGCTCTGGTGGACTTAGATCCTTGTAGAATGATAAAGTAGTCTAGTGCCTTGTAGTTTGGCCTTACTTAGGCATTACCCTTGCTCTTAAAATATCATCATCCATAAATTGATATAATCGTGACTTTTGTGATGCATCGGTAATACTAGATTTCATGATTATTGACTTTGGCTTCAGTTCCAGTTTTGGTGGCATATCGGTTGACTTATTTGGGAAAAGATTTTTTGTACTATTGTATTCTAATTGGGAAGTAGAATGTTTGGAATCATAGGATAAATTATCTATAAGTATTTGGGTACCAAGTCCTATCTTCTGTTCTGAATTATCGGAGAGCATCTGAGTACTCAGCCCCGGGTACCCAGTCTCGGCCGCAAATCATATCGATGTATTACAGACAGAATCCGGGTACCCACTCCTGGCCTCGACTGTACAATTGTATTATGGAAAACAGTCGGGTACTCAGTCCTGGCCTTGGCCATTTTAAACATTCGGGTGAGCATCGAGGTCCCAGTCCTAGCCTAGACCCCTAAGTCACCCCTAGATCGATTGACTGTTGGAGATTCTGGGTTTGGAAATGATACAGTACTTCGGGTCCTGACATCGTAGATTCTTAGTTCCTAGCCTTGGTAGTTGTAGCTATTTTGTGTACTCGGTGAGCTTATGGGGGTTTGTCTGGGTTTTTATTTAACTTGAGCATGAGTGTCCCGGCTGGGCTTATCGGAGCCCAGTTGGGTATGGTTAGCTGTACTTCTTATAGGTAGTACTCTTTTTATTTTTTGATTCTTATGTTGACTCATACTTAGGCTATTCCTCTTTTTCATATTGTTTTTACCTTTTCTGCTCATTCGGCCTATGATGCCTACTAAGTACCTATTATGTTGTTACTCATACTATACTCTGCATCTACTTTCGTGATGCAGGACTGAGCAACAACTACCACCATAGATAGATCCCGCCTGTTGTAGTCAGCTTCGAAGATTAGGGTGAGCACTTGGTGTTTTTGGATCATTCTTGTGTCCTTTAGTATGGATGGGCCATCTTTTGCCTTTTTAGATTAGCCAGTTGTTGTATAAATTTTTGGTCCATTTTCAGGACTTGTACTTGTCCTTTATTTTATAGCAGCTCTGTAGTTGTGACTTCCAGGTTTTGGGAGGGATCTTTCGTTGATTATATCATGTTTTGGTTTACTTCCGCTTATTCTTTCTGCCTATCTTTAAATTTTGCCACTCTTGTTTAGTTTCTGCCCTCAAACCTATTACTTGAAGTTCCGAGTCGACGGGCTGGCTTACGTACTTATGGGTTATGGTAGGTGTCATCATGACCTAAGGAATTGGGTCGTGACAATTTTGTATTAGAGCCCCAGGTTCATTGGTATAGTAAAGTATTGCGGATGGGTGCGGAAACGTTTGTAACTTATCTTTGGAAGGCTATAAGATGTCATTACGAGCATTCTCTATGTTGTATCATTTCATGTAGTGTTGTGTCTTATTAATTTCGTGAAATCTCATTTGTCCCACTCTTTTATCGGGATGGTTCATACGCACGGTACCACTAGTCGTGATGATGCACAAAAGGCCTGGCATGTCTAGAGGTCGTCCCATATGACAGTTTGGGGAGCAGCACCAACTTCCGACCCGGAGATAGACTAGAGTTGGTAGAGGAGCATCTGGAAGTTCTTATTCCTAATTGGCCAAAGGTACCACCTCCACCAGCACAGCTCCCAACAGCACCAGTTATGACCCTAGCACTACAGGCAATGATTGTGCAGCTCCTCACGGCTATTAGGGTTGTACCACAGGCCCCGACCCCAGTAGAGGGCATACCAGCACCGCAAGATCCGCTTGTCTAGCCAGCATCTGAGGTTCAACTGCCTCTACCAGTTGTTGTACCCCCGCTAGCAGTTCCAGGGGGTGTGATGTCATTATAGGATCAGAAGATGTTAGGGATATTTCAAAGGTTGTCACACCCGACATTTTTTAGAGCCATTGGCGAGGATGCCATTGAGTTCTTGACTACCTTTCAAGAGAAGCTCCATTTCTTGGGTCTTGTGGAGTCCAGAGGTGTTGACTTCATTGCTCAACAAATAAGAGGGGAAGCCAGGCAGTGGTGGCATTCTTATTTGTAGTCCATGCTAGCTGGGTCACCACCATTGATATGGGCCCAGTTCTTAGAGGCTTACCTGAATCGATACATCCCTAAGAGTGTTAGGGACCAAATCTGAGATCAGTTTACTCAGTTGGAGCAGGGCCACATAATGATTGCATGATATGAGCCAAATATTCCACTATGACTCTACCCATTGAGGAGGAGCGGGTACAATTTTTATGCGCGGATTGAGACCAAACCTAAGGTTGGGGACCGAGCACTTAGTTTCTGTGGGCCGCTATTTTCTGTATGTGGTGAATCATGCCCACAAGATCAAGATTATTCATCATCAGGCCCAAGGGGACAGAGATAAGAGACCCAAGCATCAGGGTAGTTACAATAGGTCATATTCTAGAGGCCATGATAATCATGATAAGCCCCGCCAATGGTTTCAGTAGGATAGGTACCAGAGGGTCAGTCTAGTTGGCCGATTTAGGCTGCCCTACTAGTAGTTGAGGGTGGTCAGCCTTGTTTGCAGGGTTCCAACACAGGGCAGAGCTCGAGGGGATCAAGTTATCTTCCTTCCTACTATAGATGAGTTATCATGAGTCGCTCAGCTTTAAGATACTTCAATTGTGGCTCACTAGAACACTCGGCTAGGGAGTGTCCCGGCTGGGCTAGACAATTGGTAGTAAAACCACCTTTACCAGGAGATATAGATCATGGTCACAGCCATGGTGATGGTCAGCAGATTGTTCGGAGAGGTTCCTGGGGAGGAAATTCAGGTGGTAGGGTGAATTTTCATGTGGAAGGCCGACAGTGCCACTTCTATATTGCTCCAGCGAGGGCAGAGGGTGAGGCATCAGATGATGTTATCACACGTACTATCCTTATGTGTCAGCAGATTAGTTCACTTTTATTTGATCAGATTCCACGTATTCCTATGTGTCTAAATATTTTGCTCTATGTATAGGTATTACTTATGAGTCACTTGTGGTCTTGTTGCATGTTTCGACCCTGGTACGGGACTTTTTAGTAGTGGGTAAGGTTTGTAGATCCTTCATGGTTACTATTCAGGGGCATGAGACTCGGGCAGATCTTATTTTACTTGATATGCTGGACTTAGATGTTATTTTGGGCATGGATTAGCTATTCCCTCATCATGCAGTTTTGGACTGTTATGCCAAGACTGTTACATTAGCCATGCCTGATATTCCCACAATTTTATGGCAGGGTGTTTATAGTCTCTCACCGATTGGGATTATATCCTTTATGCGGGCTCGATAACTAGTTCTGTCTGGGTGATTGGCGTACATAGCAAATGTCCATGATGTGACCACAATGGCCCCTACTATTGATTCAGTCCCTGTGGTTAGGGAGTATACTGATGTCTTCCCTACTAACCTACGTGGTCTACCACTAGAGAGAGCTATTGAATTTTCCATAGATTTGGAGCTGGGAACTAAGAATCTATACTAGCTTACCGTATGGCCCCCGCAGTGCTATACCGCATACTTCTTTGCTTTAGAATATCTTTTTAAGCTTTTTGAAAGTTGTCCCTTGACCCAGATTATCTATAACATGATTCAATAACTCTAAGGAAGGGAGGACGTGACGCCTCTTAAGAGTGAAGTTTGGAAATAAGTCTATAAGGATTTGAAATGAGTTGGAGGCCAAGTAATGAGTCATAGGACTCAACTTACTTGCGTAAGCTATCAACTTGGATGTTTTACGTACTTAAGCTATTGGAGTACGTGTTGAGCTTATGTAGCAAGGAATACATAGGATCTTAAAGTAAGACGAGATTACGAACCCACAAAAATGAAGCAAGCAGGTGACATACCTACTTGGGCTAAGAAGGATGCCATATGTCAACCCTGGGGGCTGCCACGTGTCCTCTTTTAAGGACACATATGTATACATGTGTATTGCTGATCAACATCATTTTCAGCATCTTAGCCTTATAAAAAGTTGAGAGAAAAGCTAGAGAGCAAGAATAAGGGAGCTACGGCTAGGGTTCTTCCAAGTTAAGTTTCCCAATTTCTTTCCGTGAATAATTTATTTAAGGTATCCTACGGTAATAGGATGGTTTTTAACAACATAAAATTTATTGTTAGGGAAAAGAGGAGGTTTTTGTTCTTGTTAACAGACTCATTTTTAAATGATACTATTGTTAGTAAAACGAGTATAAATCCTTGTGTAAGGCTTCGTTTAAAGTGATTGAAGATGCTTTGGAAAGCTATTTCATAGGTCTATAACTTTATTTAGCCTATAAAACCCATTTGTGATTGTATTTTCTTGAAAAAGGGTGATGAAGTATGGGGGAGGTGCTGCCCAGATTTTGTTTTAGAAATCCTACACGGATTGCTGTTCATATTTTGGGCATATCGTTTTGTAAAAAATTGCGGTAGGGGTGATTTGAAATTGTATGCGAACTTAAGACACATTTCTATAACTTTCCTTGAGGCCACAAATCCTGTTTCCCTCAATTACCCCTTTGAAACTATGCGACAATATAAGACAGTAGGCTGTCCAGAATTCATGTTTTGATAGTTTTGGCGAGTTTGATGAGTTTAACGTAAGGTAAGGTCTTTTGTTTTAATTTGTAGTTTATGATACTTTTATTAAGTGTATTACACATCGTGTAGGTGGCTGTAAATATGAAAATTCCATAAATATGCTTGACGTTAGGAACAATTTAAATTGGAGTCGTTATAGTTAAATTGAAGTCGGGTAAGGTGTTGCGCTTGTGGTGCTGCGGCTATAGGTAGTGTGGTGATGTAATTCAGGGCCTAAAAGTGTTCTAAAATACATGTAGGTGATGCTGGTTGCAGCCACATGACCCTCCACTTCGTACGGTTAAAGGTTTTATGAAATAGAGACTAGAAACCCTATTTTGGATATCGTAATTTTGAATGAGTCGTTTGGAGTTTGTATTGTGTACTGTTGATGTAAATTGCTTGTATATATGCTGCAGGGTGTTGTTTTTGGTTGGCTGTAGTGATTAGGGATGTAATTGGAAATTTGGATAGGGCATTTTATAAAGGAAATGCTGCCCGAATTTCGTTAACTTCTTAAATAACTAATAGACTAGTCGAGACTAGTCGAGGAAGGCGAATAAGGAATTAGTTCCTATGGATAGTTGGTGATAAAATTAAAAGCTGGAAAGTCAAAGATTATTAATACTAGTATTACCTTTGTGTTAAATAGGTTCAGAGGATGACGAGACAAGACGGGTTCAAAGCAATCGATAAGAGGTATGTGAAGCTACCATTTCTTCTCTTTTGGCATGTCTTAGATGTAAGTATTATGTATGTGAAATTGGGAGTTAATCCATTCATAAAGCTCCGAGTACAGTTCATAATTCTTATCCACTTCATGATGGTGGAACTCCTGTAATAGTCAAACTATTTCCTTTTAAAGGTTTTTTTCATACGATAAAAAGTAATGTATGCAAAGTCTATTCTTTCTCTTCTTTTGGCATGTTTTCAAGTTACATAGTGAATGATATGAACTTGAGGGTAAATCTACTTATAAATTCTAAGCATAATTCACGACCCTTATTTACTTCTTAATGAAAGCACTCTTATAGTAATTGAACTAGGACCTGTCAAGCCTTCCATACAGTAGGAAGTGAGGAGTACATAAAGTCTATCCTTCTTTTCTGTTAGCATATCTCAGTCCTAAGTGGATTATGTTTGTAATGTGGGAATAATTCTATTAATAGAACCCTGAGTATGGTTCTTCAATCTTATTCACTTCACGATATTAGAACTCCTGCGATAGTTGAGTTATGGACTTGTAAGTCTTCTACCTGACAAAAAATAGTACACGTGAAACCTATCCCTTCCTTCTTTTGAAACAGTAGGATGTAAGTGAAGCAATATATGGTATGTGTTAGAGGTGATCCCATTTATAGGTTTTGGGTATAAATCATGACTTGTACTCACTTCTTGAGGTTAGGATTCTTAAAGTGGTGAAACTCTTATTCCTCGACCCTTCTATTAGCTGAGTAATGATTGGATGTGTAAACTCTTATACCTAGAGACTCTTTGACACATCTTATGATGATATTCGAGAGATAGTTGTTACGTTACCTAGTTTTGTGTACATGTATATGCATTATTATATGTATAGGGATCGGACCATATGTTCCTCGGCACTAACGTGTTATATGTATAGAGATTGGTCTATATATTCCTTGGTACTAATGTGTTATATGTATAAGGATCGAGTCGTACGTTCCTCGGCACTAATGTATATATATGGATCGGGCCGAATGCTCTACGGTAATAACATATTATATGTGTAGGGATCGGGCCAAATGTTCCTCAGCACTAACCTATCATATCTATATGGATCAGTCTATACGTCCTACAGCGCTAGTAGTATATATATGCCCACGATGATAAACTGATGCATTTTTAATATCGCATCCCCAAGCAGGCCAGATATGGTATGTGATAATGATATACATGACCTTACTTTGTAAGGTGCAGGTACAGTACCCTATTAAATATTATACTTGATTTCCTGCATGCCTATGTCAGTTGTTATCTCAGTACATTATACTTATATACTAAGTATATATGTCGTATTGACCCCCCTTTCTTCTGGGGGCTATGTTTCATACCCGCAGGTACAGACACAAGTTTTGGGAGTACGCCAGCTTAGGATTCCACTCAGCCAGTTTGGAGGAAGCTCCATTGATTCAGAGCCAAGTTGTAATACCAAACCGCCTATGTATATATTTGTTTATTCACGGGTACGGTGGGGGCCCTGTCCCGCCATATGTTACTATTAATATTCTTAGAGGTCTGTGGACATATGTGTGGGTTATATCTAAGTTCTGTTCAGTTCTATCTACATGATGTATTGTAAATATTAAGATACTATGGAAGCCTTGTCGGCTTGCATGCCCTTTCAGGATAAGATACAAATGAAAGAGGGTACAGGCATGAAAATATTATGACCTACTGGGGTTCTTATGTATAGTTCTTATATTGATTGTTACATCCGCTAGATACATATATGGGGGCCCAGGTCAGACCCTAGTCGCGGCCCATGGGGTTAAGTCATGAAAGAAGTGATATCAAAGCAGTTCGTCCTCAGAGTGTCTATAGATCGTGTCTAGTAGAGTCTTGATTATCGATGTGTTGCGCGCCACATCTATAAATAGGAAGCTATAGAACATTTAGGATATTTTTTTCTTTTTCATATCTAAGGTCGTGCGATAAATCCAAGTTATAGGAAATGGAACTCCTTATACTAACCTCTGATTTTAGATGAAAGACGACGTCGATAGAAGGAAATGACTGACGATATGGGAAGTTACAAAACACGCAAGTAAGCCAAGGCACGAATGATGTGTGTCAGGTCAGGTATGCAAAATACGATTGACATGTAAATTCGGAAATTGAAAGGAAAAAGTAGATAAAGTTTAAAAGTGAAAGAAATATGGATGGAAAGTCTAACAGGCACAGTTCGAGTTGGACATGTGAGGTAAGTCCCTCATTTTATACTATTGTTGATATTGGGCACCCTATGAGGCTACAATATGATATGATATGATATGTATATATGTATATTTATGCGTGCTGGCCCTGTAAGGCACTATTGGTATTTTCTGCGTACATGTTTGTGATAGTAAGAAATACAGAAGAAAATCTGCCCAAATTTTCCAAGAAATAGAAAGATAATGAGCTACAGGGCTGTAGTATGTATTAAAAGGTTGTGTCCATAATGATGATGAAATTTAGATAAAATACAAGTATAGCTAACCTCGAGAAATAAGTTAATTGTTGAATTGATGGCAATAGAAACTAGGAGGTCGATATTGATATGGTAAACCAAAGTTGGAAAAGACTTGTGACCCTAAGAAGATGATTTAAGAAAGACTGATAGATATAGATAGAATGATATATTAAGGTACCAATTGAATTCATATTGTGATATATATGTAACAAAAAAAGGAAAGGACAAGAAATCTCCTCTATAGTGAAATAGGAGAAAACTTGAGGGTAAGTAAGAGAAGCGAAAACAAGTGTGACAAACTAGATTGTGAGTGCGTGCCGGTACAGTGAAATGTGTAAAGCAGAATATGTTAAGTGGAAGACAGAAAGGCAAATAGTGAATGAATAAGAAAGACTTACACAGATTTATAGGGAATGTTCAGAATAAAAGGTCAAGTGGTATCCACTGGAATAAAGCTAGTATTATGACGAAGCTTGAAACACGGATCATCAAAGTATATGTGCTCCCGAGTGGAGAATTTGAACCAATTATGAGCACGAGCTAATTACTGATTGGGATGAATGGAATATGGCTTTGAATACACTACTACATTAAGGATATTACTCGAGTCCCAGTATTCAAGACTGGAGTTGGTACTATAAATTAAGGGTTCTAAGCACCTCATGATGGTATTAAGGTTTCGTACATGGGTAACTCAAAGTATAGGGGATGTAAAGGAAGATATGGAAATAATGCAGTATACTAAATAGGTTAGAAAGGACTCCTATGTGTTTGGAAGTTAGAAATAAATAGATAACGACATGGATCCACCCTAAAGGGGGGAAGTGGACAAGAGAAATATAAGCATAAGAGAAAATCAACTGACGCTATCATGTGTAAATGGGAACGCTTAAACTTCAAATGAGACCCCATAAGGGATGTATGCAATCATACTAAAGTGAAGCGTTCTTGGGCACTAGGATGGGTAACCCCTTGGGAAGCCCTATGCGGCTGTGATATTGTCACGACCCAACCCCGTAGGCCGCGACTGGGGTCAGACCTGGATCCCCCATACACATATCTATCAGCTGTGGTCACATTGAACTATAAATAAAACAATATATCATATAACAGAGCCCCACTAGGCGATAACATTTTCATAAACTGTAGCCCTTTTTGTTTGTATCACAACATGACAGGGCACGCAAGCCGACAAGGCTGCCATAACATAATAATATACATCATATATCCTGTAGACCCAGCTGAATCAAACTAACATACACAACCCACATATACATATCTGCAGACCTCTAAACATATAAATGACAACATATGGCGGGACAAGGCCCCCGCCGTACCCCTGAATGGATAAAACAATTTCTATACATTCGTGGACAGTATCAAAAACTAGGCTCCGATACAATGGAGCCTCTTCCAGCTGAGCTGCATGGAATCCTAAGTTGATGGACTCCCAAAATCTGTATCTGTACCTGCGGGCATGAACGCAGCCCCCCGAGAAAGGGGGTCAGTACGATATGTGTACTGAGTATGTAAAACATAATATAATACAACTGGAAGCATATCTGAGATATAGAAACAGGGGATAAGATATCAATTTAGAAACCTGTACCTGTACTTTGTGAATTACAAAAACATGCATGTTCGAGTCATATCATATAGCCGGCCCTTTCGGGGGTCCGGTGAATCATCTCTGTAAAATCATCTCTGTAAAACCATCATGGCCCCAGTGCCATCACCCCCTTATTACCACACATCATCATATATTTATACACGTATCCTGTCCCTCTATTGAGGGACTCAGTGAATAATGCAGTGAACTGTGCACGAGAACATATCCTGGCCCGGGACTCAGGGAAAGAAATGTTACAATATACACGAGTAGAGTAATGAGCAACTATATGCAATTTAAATCATTATCGAAGACTCAACCGTAGAAGAAAATTTAGCTATTGTCTGAGAATCAGGATTGTAATGTAATCACCTTAAATGCCCTTTAAATGCCATTAGGGGCTATACTAGCTAGTGTTTCGGGGTCCTTAGACACGTACTAAAGTAAAGCCAAATCGCTTATGGAACCAGAAACATTTGTTAAAATATAGTCTGTAAGACTTGGAGCTTGTACATTTGTTACTTTTTAACGTATAAAAGTTTCCAGGGAAATAGTTCGATTATTATAAAAGTCCGATATTCAGACGTAAATAAGAGCTGCTAAGAATGTAGTTACCCCGAAACTCATATCATGTTTAACCTACAACTAAGACATGCCAGAAGAAGAAAGAGAATAAACTATATATGGTCTATACTTTCCTTTATGGGATCTGCATACACATATTTCATACCCGGCCCATCATGGGGCTCGGTGAATCATTATGGCATCATAATATCACTTTTGTATCAAATATGTATCAAAGGAAATGAGAGATAGCTTCCCATATGCTAGTGTTTAACACATAGAAGCCTTACTAGGCAATACTCAATTCTTGCAGAAATTCCAATACTAAGTAGTGGATATGGGTTATGAGGCATACTTGGAGTTTTGGGAATGGAATTATCCCCACATTCCACACACACTTCACTTAAGGCTAAAACTTGCCAAAAGGAAAGAAAGATAGCTGTACGAACTTATACCAAAACATGCCAAGAGAAAGCTTTACATACCTCTTGGGAGTTACCCTTTATCCTGCTCGCCTCATCGTCTTCTGAACCTATTCAATATAAAGTAATACGAATATCAACTACTCTTAACTTTTCAGCATCTGAGGTTACGCCTTAATGTTAATGGAATCTATTTTCTTAGTTGTTTCCTCGGCTAGTCCTTTAGTTTGTTAAGGCGTTAACGAAAATTGGGCAGCACCTCCCCTATAATGTGCCCTATCCAAATTTCCAATTAGTTCCCTAAGACCTACAGCCAACCAACAACAACAACCTGCAGCAATTCATACTAACAATATACAACATAAACTCCAAACGACTTATTCAAAAAGATGATATCAAATAGGGTGTCTAGTCTTTATTTTACAACGCCTTTAATTATACGCAACGGGGGGTCATGTGGACTCAAACAGAAGCACCCTAACCCACATTAGAACATATGTAGGCCCTGCAATAAGACACCACACCCCTGCAGCAGCAACTCACAAGAACAACGCCTTACCTTGACGACAATTCGACTATAACGACTACACTTTAGTTTATTCCGAACGCCAAGTATTTCTAAGCCATTTTCATATTTCCAGCCACCAATAGGGAGTGTAACATGCTCCATCAGAACACATAAATCTCAAATTTAAAGAAGAAACCTTACCTTACATTAAACTTGTCAAACTCGCCAAAACTATCCAAAATGTGAAATCTGGACAGCTTACTATTTTACCTTGTCGCTTCGTTTCGAAAGGGTAATGGAGGGAAACAGGATTTACGTCCTTCATGAAAGTTATATACATGTGTCTTAGGGTCGCAAAAAATTTCGAATCATCCCTACATCAATTTTGTACAAAACGATATGACCAAAATACTCACAGCTGTCCGTGTAGGATTTCCAAAACCAAATCTGGGCAGTACCTCCTTTACACTTCATCACCCTTTTTCGAGCTGCTACAAGTAAAAATGGATTTTAGAGTCTGAACGAAAGTTATCGGCCTCTGAAATACCTTTCCAAAACATATTAAATCATTCGAAACGAAACTGTACACAAGAAGTTATACCCATATTACTAACAATAGTCCCTTCAAAAAAATGGGTTGGTTAATTATTTCTTAACGTTTTCTCCTTCAACTTTCTCTTATTTCTTTCAAAGTGTAAACTGCAACCATGGTTCCTTAGGCATCCTAAGACACATGTATACACCCCCACATGGTTGAAAAACATTGTAGATAATTAATTCACGGAGGAAAATTGAAGAACTCACCTTTAATTCTTCAAAAACGTTGCTGCCTTGTTCCTTTTGGTTCTTCACGTTTTTCCTCTCACGTTTCTGTCCAATTTTTCCCAAGTGTACAGCTGAAGAAATGACTTCTTAGTCATCATAATATACATATATATGCATATATACATCTCCACGTGCTTAAGGAACACCGTAGCTAATTAATTCACGGAAGAAAATTAAGCAACTTACCTTAAACTTTCTCCAACCATGGCTGCCTCTTCTCACGTTTTTTTTTACTATGTTAGCTGATGTTTCTGGATAATGAACAGCTTAAGAAGCATATATACATATATATATATGAGGTGACACGTGTCATCCCCCTAAGGGTGACACGTGTCAGCCCCTTATTGGGCCACCTCAACATGCGGCCAATGGGGTGCTTCCACGTGGCAGTGGGGTCCACCTCCCCCAAGCAGGTGGGTCACCTACTTGACCCCAAGCAGGTGGGTCACCTGCCTGCTCAGGTGCTGCCACGTGTCACCCTCCCATTGGCTGCCCCGCGAAATTTTTTTTTCTTCCTCGTGGGTTCGTAATTTCATTCGTAATCTCGTCTCACTTTAAGAGACTATGAAACCCTTGCTACGTAATCTTGGTATGTAATCAACTAACTCACGTATGTAAGATTTCTAAATTAGCAGCTTACGTAGATAAGTCGAGTCCTACGACTCGTTACTTGGCCTCCTATTCCTTCCGGACTCTTATGATTCCCCTTCCAACCTTCTCTACCACGGGGTATCACATCCTCCCTTCGTTGGAGTCATTTGATAGTGTCGTAGCATATCCGGTTCATATGTTAATGTCCAAGGAACTTATGAGACATTCTGAGTTTAAAAGGTGTGGGGTGTAACAGATATGAGATAACATGGATGTATGTATACATTGGCCTTGCATGGAATTATTGGTATAAAGAAGTATTGTGTATATGTGACCTTTGGAGCCATTTTGAGTTTTGGCTATTATTAGCTGGCATAGCTTTAAAGGAATTTGACATATAAGCTCTCTTATCCTTTATTCACTTTGTGTTCTTCTCATTTTCTACCATAGGAGGCTTTCTATTCCTTTGTCCTTGGTTATACATTTATCGCAACATCATTTGCGACCAACTCTATAACCAACATTTTGGCTTTTGGTCTAGCATGTTATCATTATCCTTCGTAGTGTCTCTTGAATTATTCGATATCCTTTCATTGATACATTCTTCTATTTTTATACACAGCCACCTTCTAGTGTTATGTTGTTCAGGGTCTCGTCACAAACTTCTTAACGCTGCCTTATGTAGCATTCTGGCTTCCGTTCAATTACTGGTGGCTTCCAGACCTTTCTAACTTGGTTCAGCAGGATATCTTATTGAAGTTTAGACGTCTATCTCACATTTATTGCTATATCAATTGCCTCCTCCTACCTTTGCTGTTTTCTCATTAACTTCCCCCCTTTAGGGGGTACCCGCACTTTCCTCTGTTTGTACTTTGTAGTCGTTCAATTTCAATTAGGCAGCACTAGTATTCCGATAATAACTATTCCAAGTTTTCTTGAAGCAGTGGCTTTGTCCCAACTTATATCCTTTGTTTCTTGGGACGAATAAAAGTTGCATCATTTGTTCCTTAAGTTTTCCATCCTCGTCCCTTAAGGGTTCCACTATTTTTGGGGAGACGTTGTGTACACGCGTCATTTTTTTTATATCTTAAGCCCCATGCTCTTACTGCGTTCTCAATGCAGGTCTTTAACTTAGGCAACGCGTACTATGTGCGTCTTACTAGTGGTTCCACTTTATCCCTGCATACTCGTATCACACCGTTCAGTTCATACTTATATATCCCCCTTTTAACTCATATATATATTTGGTTCCTGACATCTCTTTGAGGTGCTTCTATTCAAAGATCTTTCCCCAATTAGTCGGTGGAAAACTATAAACTGTTATTGTAAACCCTTTTCCAATAATTGTTGGAAGAGACTCGAATCCCTTAATCATCTACCTGGTTTCCTTTTGAGTTTATCTCGAGTTAGGAACAACTTATCTAATTTACAATTAGAAGTTGAGGGCTTGGTATTTTTTTCCAAAAGAGTGAAACTCATTCGCGGGACATCCTATCCTTCATTCTGAGCCCTCTGTTTATATTCCTACTATACAAATACAGTTGGAGATACTGTAACCTAAACTTTACTACTTAATTAAGCTTTTGTTCCTCCGAAATAAAATTCTTCAAGTAAAAAGGGTGCCCCTTGTCAGCGACCTGAAGGATACCTCTTACAGCGTTAGTTAAACACAGTAGGGGTACTTGGTATCAATTCCTCAGACATCTCAAAAAATCTATGTTTCATTCCCTGTTCCTTGTTTTGGGAAAATTTCGGCAGAGTTTCCTCTATATTTCTTACTTATCCCAAAACCTGCACGCAGAAAATACCAACAATGCCTCATAGGGACAACATATATATATATATATACATATCACATCACAGACGCACAGGGCTTTCAATATCATCTCATATCGCAGCCACACAGGGCTTTCAACGTCAACAATAATATAAAAATACCAGACTTACCTCATATGTCTAACTTCAAACTGCATCTGTTGCACTTTCTGTCTGCTTTCCTTTCAGGTTTCAACTTTATATTTCAATATCTTACCTGACGAATATCTTTCGTGGCTTTACTTTACTTACCTGCATGCTTTGTAACTTTCCATGTCATCAATTACTTTTTTCTGTTGGTGTCGTCCTTCTGTTAAGATCCAAGGTTAGTATAAGGAATGTTTCCTATGACTCGGATCTAAAGCACGATCTCAGATGTAGAAGAAATGAAACATCCTAAATGTCCTATAGCTTCTTGTTTATAGAAGTGGCGCGCAACACATCGATAACCAAGACTCTATTAGACACGGTCTGCAGACACTCCGAGGACGAACTGCTCTGATACCACTTCTGTCACGACCCAACCCCGTAGGCTGCGACTGGGGTCAGACCTGGATCCCCCGTACACATATCTATCAGCTGTGGTCACATTGAACTATAAATAAAACAATATATCATATAACAGAGCCCCACTAGGCGATAACATTTTCATAAACTGTAGCCCTTTTTGTTTGTATCACAACATGACAGGGCACGCAAGCCGACAAGGCTGCCATAACATAATAATATACATCATATATCCAGTAGACCCAGCTGAATCAAACTGACATACACAACCCACATATACATATCTGCAGACCTCTAAACATATAAATGACAACATATGGCGGGACAGGGCCCCCGCCGTACCCCTGAATGGATAAAACAATTTCTATACATTCGTGGACAGTATCAAAAACTAGGCTCCGATACAATGGAGCCTCTTCCAGCTGAGCTGCATGGAATCCTAAGTTGATGGACTCCCAAAATCTGTATCTGTACCTGCGGGCATGAACGCAGCCCCCCGAGAAAGGGGGTCAGTACGATATGTGTACTGAGTATGTAAAACATAATATAATACAACTGGAAGCATATCTGAGATACAGAAACAGGGGATAAGATATCAATTTAGAAACCTGTACCTGTACTTTGTGAATTACAAAAACATGCATGTTCGAGTCATATCATATAGTCGGCCCTTTCGGGGGTCCGGTGAATCATCTCTGTAAAATCATCTCTGTAAAACCATCATGGCCCCAGTGCCATCACCCCCTTATTACCACACATCATCATATATTTATACACGTATCCTGGCCCTCTATTGAGGGACTCAGTCAATAATGCAGTGAACTGTGCACGAGAACATATCCTGGCCCGGGACTCAGGGAAAGAAATGTTACAATATACACGAGTAGAGTAATGAGCAACTATATGCAATTTAAATCATTATCGAAGACTCAACCGTAGAAGAAAATTTAGCTATTGTCTGAGAATCAGGATTGTAATGTAATCACCTTAAATGCCCTTTAAATGCCATTAGGGGCTATACTAGCTAGTGTTTCGGGGTCCTTAGACACGTACTAAAGTAAATCCAAATCGCTTATGGAACCAGAAACATTTGTTAAAATATAGTCTGTAAGACTTGGAGCTTGTACATTTGTTACTTTTTAACGTATAAAAGTTTCCAGGGAAATAGTTCGATTATTATAAAAGTCCGATATTCAGACGTAAATAAGAGCTGCTAAGAATGTAGTTACCCCGAAACTCATATCATGTTTAACCTACAACTAAGACATGCCAGAAGAAGAAAGAGAATAAACTATATATGGTCTATACTTTCCTTTATGGTATCTGCATACACATATTTCATACCCGGCCCATCATGGGGCTCGGTGAATCATTATGGCATCATAATATCACTTTTGTATCAAATATGTATCAAAGGAAATGAGAGATAGCTTCCCATATGCTAGTGTTTAACACATAGAAGCCTTACTAGGCAATACTCAATTCTTGCAGAAATTCCAATACTAAGTAGTGGATATGGGTTATGAGGCATACTTGGAGTTTTGGGAATGGAATTATCCCCACATTCCACACACACTTCACTTAAGGCTAAAACTTGCCAAAAGGAAAGAAAGATAGCTGTACGAACTTATACCAAAACATGCCAAGAGAAAGCTTTACATACCTCTTGGGAGTTACCCTTTATCCTGCTCGCCTCATCGTCTTCTGAACCTATTCAATATAAAGTAATACGAATATCAACTACTCTTAACTTTTCAGCATCTGAGGTTACGCCTTAATGTTAATGGAATCTATTTTCTTAGTTGTTTCCTCGGCTAGTCCTTTAGTTTGTTAAGGCGTTAACGAAAATTGGGCAGCACCTCCCCTATAATGTGCCCTATCCAAATTTCCAATTAGTTCCCTAAGACCTACAGCCAACCAACAACAACAACCTGCAGCAATTCATACTAACAATATACAACATAAACTCCAAACGACTTATTCAAAAAGATGATATCAAATAGGGTGTCTAGTCTTTATTTTACAACGCCTTTAATTATACGCAACGGGGGGTCATGTGGACTCAAACAGAAGCACCCTAACCCACATTAGAACATATGTAGGCCCTGCAATAAGACACCACACCCCTGCAGCAGCAACTCACAAGAACAACGCCTTACCTTGACGACAATTCGACTATAACGACTACACTTTAGTTTATTCCGAACGCCAAGTATTTCTAAGCCATTTTCATATTTCCAGCCACCAATAGGGAGTGTAACATGCTCCATCAGAACACATAAATCTCAAATTTAAAGAAGAAACCTTACCTTACATTAAACTTGTCAAACTCGCCAAAACTATCCAAAATGTGAAATCTGGACAGCTTACTATTTTACCTTGTCGCTTCGTTTCGAAAGGGTAATGGAGGGAAACAGGATTTACGTCCTTCATGAAAGTTATATACATGTGTCTTAGGGTCGCAAAAAATTTCGAATCATCCCTACATCAATTTTGTACAAAACGATATGACCAAAATACTCACAGCTGTCCGTGTAGGATTTCCAAAACCAAATCTGGGCAGTACCTCCTTTACACTTCATCACCCTTTTTCGAGCTGCTACAAGTAAAAATGGATTTTAGAGTCTGAACGAAAGTTATCGGCCTCTGAAATACCTTTCCAAAACATATTAAATCATTCGAAACGAAACTGTACACAAGAAGTTATACCCATATTACTAACAATAGTCCCTTCAAAAAAATGGGTTGGTTAATTATTTCTTAACGTTTTCTCCTTCAACTTTCTCTTATTTCTTTCAAAGTGTAAACTGCAACCATGGTTCCTTAGGCATCCTAAGACACATGTATACACCCCCACATGGTTGAAAAACATTGTAGATAATTAATTCACGGAGGAAAATTGAAGAACTCACCTTTAATTCTTCAAAAACGTTGCTGCCTTGTTCCTTTTGGTTCTTCACGTTTTTCCTCTCACGTTTCTGTCCAATTTTTCCCAAGTGTACAGCTGAAGAAATGACTTCTTAGTCATCATAATATACATATATATGCATATATACATCTCCACGTGCTTAAGGAACACCGTAGCTAATTAATTCACGGAAGAAAATTAAGCAACTTACCTTAAACTTTCTCCAACCATGGCTGCCTCTTCTCACGTTTTTTTTTACTATGTTAGCTGATGTTTCTGGATAATGAACAGCTTAAGAAGCATATATACATATATATATATGAGGTGACACGTGTCATCCCCCTAAGGGTGACACGTGTCAGCCCCTTATTGGGCCACCTCAACATGCGGCCAATGGGGTGCTTCCACGTGGCAGTGGGGTCCACCTCCCCCAAGCAGGTGGGTCACCTACTTGACCCCAAGCAGGTGGGTCACCTGCCTGCTCAGGTGCTGCCACGTGTCACCCTCCCATTGGCTGCCCCGCGAAATTTTTTTTTCTTCCTCGTGGGTTCGTAATTTCATTCGTAATCTCGTCTCACTTTAAGAGACTATGAAACCCTTGCTACGTAATCTTGGTATGTAATCAACTAACTCACGTATGTAAGATTTCTAAATTAGCAGCTTACATAGATAAGTCGAGTCCTACGACTCGTTACTTGGCCTCCTATTCCTTCCGGACTCTTATGATTCCCCTTCCAACCTTCTCTACCACGGGGTATCACATCCTCCCTTCGTTGGAGTCATTTGATAGTGTCGTAGCATATCCGGTTCATATGTTAATGTCCAAGGAACTTATGAGACATTCTGAGTTTAAAAGGTGTGGGGTGTAACAGATATGAGATAACATGGATGTATGTATACATTGGCCTTGCATGGAATTATTGGTATAAAGAAGTATTGTGTATATGTGACTCCACCGTGAAAGATGACAAGACCCTTTGAGATAGGGGATGTATCTTTTCAAAACAACTAATGCAACTTACGAATGGCTGTATGCCAAGAGTAAAACCAGGTGATTACTTGATAAATGAAGTTGGTAGTAGCCATGTAACTGCTATATTTGAATATATTAAGGGAAGCTATAAGATGCTTTGAAGCAAAACCTTTAAGGTACAATCAGTACTAAGGACAAAAGCTATAGTGGAGCCCTAACATCAGATGAAAAAAGTAAGAAATGATATAGGTTTACGTACAGACTAGTATGGCAATGCTAAGGCATCTTCCGAGCCACTTTAAGCACCTACATATGTTCGTATAAAGGGTACAATATGATGTGTGGTAAGAGAACTGGAAAGAAGAATGGGAAAAGAAATATCACCTGTTCTCAATGCCTACGGGTAATCTACCCTCCTAAATTGACTATATGGGTTATAAGAGGCCTTTGGATGACAACCAATATAGAGAAATCTTGAAGCACTCATAAGACCTTATGAGGCTAGTTAACATTCGAGGACGAATGTTCTAAAGGGGGGAAGGATGTTATACACCGTACCTTTGTGCTTCAGAACATCTTTTTAAGCTTCTTGAAAGTTGTCCCGTGACCCAAATTATCTATAACATGATTAAATAACTCTAATGAAGGGAGGACGTGACGCTCCTTAACAGTGAAGGTTGGAAATAGGTCTATAAGGATTTGAAATAAGTTGGAGGCCAATTAATGAGTCGTAGGACTCGACTTACTTGCGTAAGCTATTAACTTGGATGCTTTACGTACTTAAGCTATTGGAGTACGTGTTGAGCTTACGTAGCAAGGAACGCATAGGCTCTTAAATTAAGACGAGATTACGAACCCACAAAAATGAAGAAAGAAGGTGACAAGTAGGTGAAACACCTACTTGGGCTAAGTAGGTAATCCACCTACTTAGGGTGGACCCCACGCTGCCACGTGGCAGCGTATGATTGGTTGCATGGAATGAAGTGGCACCCTAGGGGGATGCCATGTGTATTCCCTGGGGGCATGTGTCCTGTTTTAAGGACACATATATATATACATGTGTATTGCTGATCTACATCAATTTCAGCATCTTAGCCTTAGACAAAGTTGAGAGAAAAGCTAGAGAGATAGAATAAGAGAGCTATGGCTAGGGTTCTTCCAAGTAAAGTTTCCCGATTGCTTTCCGTGAATTAATTATTTAAGGTATCCTATGGTTATATGAAGGTATTTAACAACATAAAATTTATTGTTAGGGAAAAGAGGAGGTTTTTGTTCTTGTTAACAGACCCATTTTTGAATGATACTACTGTTAGTAAAATGAGTATAACTCCTTGTGTAAGGCTTTATTTTAAGTGATTCAACATGTTTTAGAAAGCTATTTCATTGGTCTATAACTTTATTTAGCCTCTAAAACCCATTCTTGAATGTATCTTCTCGAAAAAGGGTGATGAAGTATGGGGGAGGTGCTACCCAGATTTTGTTTTGGAAATCCTACACGGATTATTGTTTGTATTTTGGGCATATCATTTTGTACAAAATTGTGGTAGGGGTGATTTGAAATTGTATGCGACCTTAATACATATTTCTATAACTTTCCTTAAGGACACAAATCCTGTTTCCCTCAATTACCCCTTTGAAATGAAGCGACAATATAAGACAGTAGGTTGTCTAGAATTCACGTTTTGATAGTTTTGGCGATTTTGATGAGTTTAATGTAAGGTAAGGTCTTTTGTTTTAATTTGGAGTTTATTTTAATGTGATGTAAATATGAAAATTCCATAAGTATACTTGACATTAGGAACAATTTAAATTGGAGTCGTTATAGTTAAATTGAAGTCGGATAAGGTGTTGCGATTGTGGTGTTGTAGTTGTAGTTTGTGTGGTGATGTATTGCAGGGCCTAAAAATGTTCTAAAATACATGTAGGTGCTGCTTGTTGCTGCCACACGACCCTCCGCTTCGTACGGTTAAAGGTTTTATGAAATAGAGATTAGAAACCCTATTTTGGATATCGTAATTTTGAATGAGTCATTTGGAGTTTGTATTGTGTACTATTGATGTGAATTTCTTGTATATATGCTGCAGTGTGTTGTTGTTGGTTGGCTGTAGTAATTAGGGACATAATTGGAAATTCGGATAGGGCATGTTATAGAGGAGATGTTGCCCAAATTTCGTTAACTTCTTAAATAACTAATAGACTAGTCGAGACTAGTCGATGAAGGCGAATAAGGAATTGGTTCCAATGGATAGTTGGTGACAGAATTTAAAGATGGAAATTCAAAGATTATTAATACTACTATTACCTTTGTGTTAAATAGGTTCAGAGGACAATGAGACAAGCCAGGTTCAAAGCAATCGATAAGAGGTATGTGAAGATACCCTTTCTTCTCTTTTTGCATGTCTTAGATGTAAGTATTATGTATGTGAAATTGGGATTTATTCCATTCATAAAGCTCCGAGTACAGTTCATAATTCTTATCCACTTCATGATGGTGGAACTCCTGTAATAGTCAAACTATTTCTTTTTAAAGGGTTTTTTCATATGATAAAAGGTAATGTATGCAAAGCCTATTCTTTCTCTTCTTTAGGCATATTTTCAAGTTAAGTAGTGAATGATATGAACTTGAGGGTAAATCAACTCATAAATGCCAAGCGTAATTCACGACCCTTATTTACTTCTTAATAAAAGCACTCTTATAGCAATTGAACTAGGACCTCTCAAGCCTTCCATACGTTAGGAAGTAAGCAGTACATAAAGACTATCCGTGTTTTCTGTTAGCAAAGCTCAGTCCTAAGTGGATTGTGTATGTAATGTGGGAATAATTCCATTAATAGAAGCCTGAGTATGGTTCGTCAATCTTATTCACTTCACGATATTAGAACTCCTGCGATAGTTGAGTTATGGACTTGTAAGTCTTCTACTTGACAAAAAATAGTACACGTGAAACCTATCCCTTCCTTATTTTGAAACATTATGATGTAAGTGAAGCGATATATGGTATGAGTTAGAGGTGATCCCATTTATAGGTTTTGGGTATAAATCATGACTTGTACTCACTTCTTGAGGTTAGGATTCTTAAAGTGGTGAAACTCCTATTCCTCGACCCTTTTATTAGCTAAGTAATGATTGGATGTGTAAACTCTTATACCTAGAGACTCTTTGACACATCTTATGATGATATTTGGGAGATGATTGTTATGTTACCAGGTTTTCTGTGCATATATATGCATTATTATATGTATAGGGTTGGGCCGTACGTTCCTCAGTACTAATGTATTATATGTATAGGGATCGGGCCGTATGTTCCTCGGTACTAACGTGTTATATGTATAAGGATCAGGCCGTACGTTCCTCGGCACTAATGTATTATATATATGGATTGGGCCAAATGCTCCTCGGCACTAACATATTATGTGTGTAGGGATCGGGATGGATGTTCCTCGACCCTAACCTATCATATCTTATGGATCGGGCTATACTTCCCACAGCCCTAATATTATGCATATGCCCACGATGATAAACTAATGCATTTGTAATGTTGGGTCCCCAAGCGGGCCGGATATGGTACATGATAATGATATACATGACCTTACTTTGTAAGGTGTGGGTACAGTACCCTATTTAATGCTATACTTGCTTTCCTGCATGCCTATATGAGTTGTTATCTCAGTTACGTTATGCTTATATACTCAGTACATATGTCGTACTGATCTTCTTTCTTTGGGGGACTGCCTTTCATGCCCGCAAGTATAGATACAGGTTTTAGGAGTCCTCCAGCTTATGATTATCCTCAGCCAGTTTGGAGGAAGCTCCATTAATTCAGAGCCGAGTTGTAGTACCAAACCTCTTATGTATATATTTGTTTATTTGTTCCGCCATATGATACTATTAATGTTCTTAGAGGTTTGTGGACATATGTGTGGGTTATATGTGTAAGTTCTGTTCAGTTATGTCTACATGATGTATTGTAAATATTAAGATACTATGGAAGCCTTGTCAGCTTGCACTCTCTTTCATGATAAGATACAAATAAAAGAGGCTACAAGCATGAAAATGCTATAACCCACTGGGTTCTTATGTATAGTTCTTATATTGATCATTATATCTGCTAGATACGTATATATGGGCCCAGGTCGGACCCTAGTCATGGCCCACGGAGTTTGGTCGTGACATGCAGAGCTGAAGGATTTCAGTGTGCACCTTAAGTATCTTCTAGGTAAGGGATTTATTCACCCTAGTGTGTCGCCGTGGGGTGCACACATCCTGTTTGTTAAGAAGAAAGATGGGACTATGTCGATGTTTGTTGATTACAGGCAGCTGAACAAGGTGATGGTGAAAAAATGTTACCCCATGCCTCGTATTGATGATCTATTCAATCAGCTTCAGGGTGCGACTGTGTTTTTTAAGATTGAATTAAGGTCTAGCTACCACCAGCTACGGATTAGAGTAACTAACATTCCTAAGACTACTTTCTAGACACGCTATGGCCACTATGAGTTCCTTATGATGTCTTTTAGGCTTACTAAAGCCCCCGCAGCTTTTATAGACCTTATAACATGAGTATTCAGGCCTTATCTTGATTTTTTCATGATTATATTCATCGATGACATACTTGTATACTTGCGGAGTAGGGAGAAGCACGTGCAGCACTTGAGGGTTATCCCCTAGACTTTGAGAGATCAGTAGTCTTATGCTAAATTCTCAAAGTATGAGTTTTGGTTGAAGTCTATGGCATTTCTGGGACACGTGGTGTCCAAAGAGGGTATCAGGGTAGATTTGTCAAAGATTGAGGCTATTCGTGGTTAGGCTAGGCCCATATCTGTTACAGAGATTTAGAGTTTCATTAGATTGGCCGGGTATTACAGACGATTCATTGAGGGTTTCTCTACTATTTCAGCCTTATTGACCCATTTGACCCACCAGGATGCTGCCTTTGTGTGGTCTGAGGACTGTTAGTTGAGCTTTCGAAAGCTTAAAGAGTTGCTTAGCATTACTTCTATTTTGACTCTTCCAGTTGAGGGAGAGATCTTTTTGGTATAATGTGATGCTTCTAGTGTAGGTCTTGGGTGTATACTGATGCAGTGAGGCTAAGTTATTGCTTATGCTTCTAGACAATTGAGAGTGCACGAGCGCAACTACCCCACGCATGACCTAGAACTGGCGGTGGTAGTTTTCCCACTCAAGATATGGAGGTACTACTTATATGGAGTTCATTAGGAGATATATACAGATCACCACAACTTACAGTACTTTATGAGTCAAAAAGATCTTAATTTTAGATAGCGGCGCTGGATTGAGCTACTGGCCGATTATGACATCTCTATCCTCTACCACCCTGGCAAGGTAAATATAGTAGAAGATGCCTTGAGCCGGAAGACAAGGAGTATGGGTAGTTTAGCTTACTTTTCTGCTGCGGAGCGACCCCTAGCCTTGGACATCCAGTATTTGGCTAATTAGATGGTCAGGTTTGAAATCTCATATTCTGGACTGATTTTGGCTTTTGTGGGATCTCAATCATCTCTATAGACCAGATTCATGGCCGGTAGTTTGATGATGGAGCATTGGTAGAGCTTCGAGACTTAGTATTATGAGGCGAGGGTGGCCAATCTTCTATAGATTTGGATGGAATACTATGGTTTATGGTCACCTTTGTGTTCCTAGAGTTGGAGACTTCATTTAATTGATCCTTTATAAGGCCTACGATTCTAGATATTCTATCCATCCAGGCACCACGAAGATGTATCAGGATTTGAGACAACATTACTGGTGGTGTGGTATGAAAAGAGATATAGCTGAGTATGTAACCCATTATTTAAGTTGCCAGCAGGTTAAGGCCGATCATCAGTGGCCTGGTAGAGTCTTTTAGAGATTACCCATTCCCGAGTGGACATAGGAACAGATTACCATAGACTTCGTAATGGGATTTCCTCGAACATCCAGAGGTAATGATGGTATTTGGGTCATCATTGATCGATTGACCAAGTCAGTACATTTCATGCCAGTACAATCTACTTTTACTGCAGATAGTCTATCTCGAATCTATATTCAAGAGGTGGTTCGTCTGTACGGGGTACCGATATCCATTATTTAAGATAGGGAATCTCAATTTACTTCATGTTTCTGGAGGGCCTTTCAGAGAGAGCTAGGCTCCCAGGTTGATCTTAGTACGACATTTCATCCACAGACTGACGGTCAGTCAGAGCCTACTATTCAGGTTTTGGAGGATATATTGTGAGCTTGTGTATTAGAGTTCAAGGGTCATTGGGAGCAGTACTTAGCTTTGGTAGAGTTTGCGTAGAACAACAGCTACTACTCTAGTATTAATATGGCTCCGTTTGAGGCCTTATATGGTAGGTGTTGTCACACTCCGGTTGGTTGGTTTGAGTCTTCATAGCCTAGGCCGCACATTACCAATTTACTTTAGGATGCCATAGCTAGAGTTCGGGTTATTCACGATAGGTTGAGGATAGCTTAGAGTAGGCAACAGAGTTAAGATGATTGCAGGCATTGGCCCTTGCACTTCGAGGTAGGAGATCAGTTATTCTTACAAGTGTATCCCTTGAAGGGCGTGATGAGATTAGTTAGGATGGGTAAGCTTAGCCCCAAGTATATCGGGCCCTTTGAGATTCTAAGGAGAGTTGGAGAGGTTGCTTATGAGTTAGATTTTCCACCAGCATTTTTAGCTATACACCCTGTTTTTCATATTTCTATGTTGCGCCAGTACATTCCAGATAAATATCACGTGCTGCAGTATGACTCTGTTGAGTTGGATGATCGCTTGACATTTATTGAGGAGCCAGTTGCTATTCTAGCCATAGATGTTCGCCAGCTTCGTTCTAAGTCCATCCCTGTGATTAAGGTCCAGTGGCGCCATTGTCCGATCGAGGAGGCTATATGGGAGACTGAGGTGTAGATGTGCGAGAAATACCCTAGCTTATTTGGCCATCGTGGCATACTCTTTTCCCTACTTTCATGGATGAAAGTTCTTTTAGTAGTGGATATTGTAATGACCCTCGAGGTTATTTTTGAAATTTTTATAAAATGACCATTTTACCCCTCCCTTTAGATGCCCCGAGTCATTTTTGATTGGTATCGGGTGTTGATTTTAAGAAAATCCTATGAAAAACTAAGTCTTTGAAAATTTTGAGTTTTCATAAGTTTTAAGTATTAAAAAGTGGTATTTGGGGTTAATCAGAGTTACAAGTCTCGGAACAAAATTCCGTCAATTCCAGCAGCTCCGAAATGTCGAAATTGGCTTGGAAGACATTACAAAATCAGTTTTGGAGTTGTAACGAAGTTTTGAGGCCTTGAGTTGAGAAATTGAAGAATTTTAAGCCAAGGTTTGTCTTTGGTCAACTTTTGGAGTTCCGATGCTCAAAATAGAATTCTAAAGACACCATTGGATTCGGGAGATAGTTTTTGGTCTAGGAGAAGTATTGGTTGAATGTTTAGAGGTCCCAAGTCTGTTTTTTTATTTTAAAGGCCTAAGTTGGTTTAGTTGTGACTTTTTGAGTTTTGGGTCAACTAGATCTCGAATTCCAATTATGATGGTTCCATCAGCTCCAAAATATCAAAATTAGGCTAGTAGAACTGTTGGAATGACTATCGAGCAATAGATACGAGTTTGGGGAAATTTGGCGCTTTTGACTTTGAAAGTTAGCCTATGGCTGACTTTGGTCAACATTCATGGAAAACACGCTCGAATGAAAATTCTGACAACGCGGTTAGTTGTGAATGTCGATTTTGGTCTAGAGAAACCCTTTGTTTGCTTTCCGGGGCTTTCAAACTAATATCAAGGCCCATTGTGGAATGTGACTTAAAATGGCTCTTGGGTGTGGGACCCACTTTCTATTAAAATAATCTTATATAGAAATTCTGAATGCGCTATTGAGTCCGAAACATCGAATTTAGTGGGGTAGCATATCTGGCTTACTTTTATCGGATTTCGAACTAATCCCGAGCACCCCCTCAGAGATTTTGGATTTTCCAAAATCTGATTTTGGCAGCAGCTGGTGCAGCCCGTTTTTAGATTTTCCTCCAACTTTAAAGTACTTTATCTTGGGTTATATAACTCCAAATTTAGTAATTCAAAAGGCAAACTTGTGATGTTTTTCGTGGAGAACGCATTGGAGAGATTCAAAACTGATTTGGAGCATTCGATTCAGGTAAAATTCATGATTTTATTTGCAATAATGTCCATTTTCGGATTTAGTTTTTAAAGAACTTTGAGAAATTATTTCAAGATAATTTTGTGAGGAACCTAGTGGTGAGCTCAGATATGCGAGGGGAAGCTTTGTTTGAGGTTAAAATGCGTGTTTAGTTACTGATTTAGTCTTTTTCAGAATGAAATTTTGTTGAATTTGGGAAGAGTGTATCTTGGTCAATATAACTCCGTTTCGAGTGATTCTTGAGGCTAGATTGTAGGATTTTTTACAAGGACCATCGTAGTATAATTTTTTAGGGTTGAAAGGGTCTCGTTTCTTTGGAATTAGCTGATCTTGCTGTTGCCATTTTTAGGTCTTTTAGTTAGAATTTATGAGTTTTGGTTGCATGCTCGTCCATGTAATTTTCCACCCCAAATTGTGTTATAAATATGATTTGTGAGCTCGGAGTGACATTTGGAACCTGTTTTGGAGGGTCAAATCCAAAATTCTATATGCGAGTCCACAATTTCTGTTTTACACCTTAAAATTGGTCCATCTCCAAAAATTATGAAATTAGTATCTAAATGACCGTACTAATGTTGTGGTTCTATTTTTGACAGCGTGGCAGCATATTCCGAGATAGTTCAGAAGGGAAAAGCTTCGCTATAGTTATTTACAGCCTGCGTGTTTAGCCTATAGGTAGGCTACGGTTTACCTTTCTTTAGATTGAGATAGAATATGTGAAAGCATGTTGAAATAGTTGTAATTTGAGTTAGGTAGTTTGATTGTATATTTTAGCTATTAGAAATCATGTTTTAGGCTTGTTATCAGGTTTTTCGGATATTTAAAAGTGTGTGTATCTTATCATTATTTTTTAGTATTATAAGGAGAGTTGAATGAGTATGTTGTTGATACTGTGAGTATGTTTGCCTTAGTATGGAATGTAAACTTGCTTTATATGCCCCAGCGTCGCTCCGGTGGACTTAGATCTTTGTAGAATGATAAAGTAGTCTAGTGCCTTATAGTTTGGCCTTACTTAGGCAGTACCCTTGATCTTAAAAATATCATCATCCATAAATTGATATAATCGTGACTTTTGTGATGCATCGGTAATACTAGATTTTGTGATTATTCACTTTGGCTCCGGTTCCAGTTTTTATGGCATATTGGTTGACTTATTTAGGAAAAGATTTTTGGTACTGTAGTATTCTAGTTGGGAAGTAGAATGTTTGGCATCATGGGAAAAATTATCTGTGAGCATCCGGGTACCAAGTCCTGGTCTCCATTCTAAATTATCGAGGAGCATTCGGGTACTCAACCTTGGCCTCTGACGGCTTGCTAGTATGATGATTATTCAGGTACCGAGTCTCGGCCTTGATCATATCGATGTATTACAGAGAGTATCCGGGTACCCATTTCTAGCCTCGACTGTAGCAATGTATTATGGAAAGCATCCGGGTACTCAGTCCCGGCCTTGGCCACTTTAAACATTCGAGTGAGCATGTGGGTCTCAGTCCTGGCCTCGACCCCTAAGTTACCCCTAAATCGATTGACTGTTGGAGATTATGGGTTTGGAAATGATACAGTACTTCAGCTCCTGACATCGCAGATTCTTGGTTCTTAGCCTTGGTAGTTGTAGCTATTATATGTACTTGGCGGGCTTATGGGGGTTCGTCTGAGTTTTTATTTAACTTAAGCACGAGTGTCCTGGCTGAGCTTATGGGGGACCAGTTAGGTATGGTTAACTGTAGTTCTCATAATTGGTACTCTTTCCCCTTTTTGATGCTTGTGTTTACTTCTATTTAGGCTATTCCTCTTTTTCATATTGTTTTTACCTTTTCTTCTAATTTGTCCTATGATGCCTACTGGGTACCTGTTGTCTTGGTACTCATACTACATTCTGCATCTAATTTCGTGATGCAGGACCATGCACCATCTACCGCTATGGATAGATCGAGCTTGTTGCAGTTAGCTTTGGAGACTAGGCTGAGCACTTGGCATTTTTGGATCATTCATGTCTCCTTCGGTATGGATGGGCCATCTTTTGCCTTTTTAGATTAGCCAGTTGTATATATTTTCGGTCTAATTTTGAGACTTGTACTCATCTTTTATTTTGTAGCAGCTCTGTCCTTGTGACTTCCAGGTTTTGGGAGAGATCTTTCGTTGTTTATATCATTATTTGCTTTACTTTTGCTTATTCTTTCCACTATTCTTTATATTTCTCCATTCTTGTTTAGTTTTTGCCTTCAAACCGATTAATTAAATTTCTGAGTTGATGGGTTGGCTTACCTACTGGTGGGTTATAGTAGGTGCCATCATGACCTAAGGAATTGGGTCGTGACAAGTTGGTATTAGAGCCCCAGGTTCATTGGTCTAGTAGAGTATCGCGGATGGGTACGAAGACGTCTATAACTTATCTTCCGGAGGATACAGGATGTCATTACGAACATTCTCTATGTTGTATCATTTCATACAGTGTTGTGTCTTATTGATTTCATGATATCTCATTTGTCCCACTCTTTTGTAGGGATGGTTTGTATGCGCGGTACTACCGATCGTGATAACGCACCAAGGCCTAGCATGCTTAGAGGTCGTCTCCGTGGGATAGGTAAGGGAGCAACACTAGCTCCCGACCCGGAGATAGAGCTGGAATTAGTAGTGGAGTATCAGGACGCTCCTATTCCTACTCAGCTAAAGGAACCACCACCACCAGTATAGCCCCCAGCTGTACCAGTTATGAACCCAGCACTATAGGCAGTGATTGTGCAGCTCTTCAGTGTATTGGGGTTTTACCATAGGCCCGACCCCAGTAGCGGGCATACCAGCACTGCGAGATCTGCCTGTCCAGCCAGCACCTAAGTTTTAGCTTCCTCCACCAGTTGTTGCACCCCTGCCAGTAGATATGGAGGGTGTGATGTCGTTACTGGATCAAAAAATATTAGGGGTATTTCAGAGGCTGTCACCCACGATATTGTTTTGATCCATTGGCGAGGATGCCATGGAATTCTTGACTACCTTTTAGGCGAAGCTCCATTTCTTGGATCTTGTGGAGTCCATAGGCGCCGACTTTATTTCTCACTAGTTCAGAGGGGCAGCCAGACAATAGTGGCCTTCTTATTTGCAGTCCAAGCCAGCTGGGTCACCACCATTGATAAGGGCTAAGTTCTTAGAGGCTTACCTGACTCGATATATCCCTAGGAGTGTTAAGGACCGACTATGGGATCATTTTACTCAGTTGGAGTAGGGTGACATAACGATTGCAAAGTACAAGGCCAGATTTCATCAGCTTTCCCGACATGCCACTATGATTCTACTTATTAAGGAGGAGCGGGTATGATATTTTGTGCATGGATTGAGACCTTACCTGAGGTTGGTGACCAAGCACTTGGTTTCTGTGGGCCGTTATTTTCTGTATATGGTGGATCATGCCCTCAATATCAAGATTATTCATTACCAGGCCCAAGGGGCAGCAATAAGAGACCCAGGCATTAGGGTAGCAATAATAGGTCCCATTCTAGAGGTCATGATAGTCATGATAGGCCTCACCAGTGGTTCCAGCAAGATAGGTACTAGAGGGTCAGTCCAGCCAGTCGATTTAGGCCGCCCTTCCAGAGGTTGAGGGTAGTCAGCCCCATTCGGGAGGTTCCACTGCACGACAGAGTTCGAGGGGATCAGGTCTGCTTACTTTCTACCATGGATGAGTTATCACTAGTCGCACAACTTTAGTATACTTCGATTATGGCTCACTGGAGCACTGGGCTAGGAAGTGTCCTGACCGGGCTAGACCGTTGGTAGTAGAACCACCTCTACCGGGAGGTATATATCAGAGTCACAGCAGCGGTGATGGTTAGAAGGTTGTTCGGAGAGGTTATCGGGGATGAAGGTCAGGTGGTTGGGTGAATAATTATGGTGGAGGCCGATAGAGCCACTTCTATGTAGCTTCAGCAAGGGTAGAGGCTAAGGCATCAGAGGATGTTATCACACGTACTATCCTTATTTGTTAGCAGATTGCTTCAGCTTTATTTGATCCAAGTTCCACGTATTCCTATGTGTCTATATATTTTGCTCCAAGTCTGGGTATTGCTTATGAGTCACTTGAGGTCTCATTGCATTTGTTGACCCTGGTAGGGGATTCTTTAGTAGTGGGTAAGGTTTGTAGATCCTGTACGGTGACTATTTAGGGGCATGAGATTTGGGCAGATCTTATTTTACTTGATATGCTGGACTTAGATGTTAATCTGGGCATGGATTGGCTATCCCCTCATCATGCGGTTTTGGACTGTTATGCCAAGACCGTTACATTAGCCATGCCTAGTATTCCCCCGGTCTTATGGCAGGGTATTTATAGTCGCTCACCGATTGGGATCTGCAGGCCCGACCCTTACTATCAATTCAGTCCCTGTGGTTAGGGAGTATACTGATGTCTTTCCTACTGACCTACCTGGTCTACTCCTAGAGAGAGATATTGACTTTGCCATAGATTTGGAGCTGGGAACTAAGATTATTTCTATACCACCTTACTGTATGTCCCCCGCATAGCTCAAGGAGTTCAGTGTACAGCTTGAGAATTTTCTAGGTAAGGGATTTATTCGCTCGATTATGTCATTATGGGGTGAACCCATCCTGTTTTGTTAAGAAAAAAGATGGGACTATATAGATGTGTGTTGATTATAGGCAGCTGAACAAGGTGATGGTGAAAAATAATTACCCCATGCCTCATATCGATGATCTATTAGATCAGCTTCAGGGTGCGGTGCAACCGTGTTTTCTAAGATTAAATTGAGGTCTGGCTACCACTAGTTGCAGATTAGAGCAGCCAATATTCCTAATATTTCTTTCCAGACTCGCTATTGCCACTATGAGTTCCTTGTGATGTATTTTGGGCTTACCAATGCCTCCGCAACTTTTATGGACCTTATGACTCGAGTATTCAGGCCTTATCTTAACTCATTTGTGATTGTATTCATTGATGACATACTATTATACTCGCGGAGTAGGGAGAAGCACGCGCAGCACTTGAGGGTTCTGCTCTAGACTTTGAGAGATTAGTAGCTTTATGCTAAATTCTCAAAGTGCGAGTTTTTGTTGGAGTCTATGGCATTTCTGGGACACGTGGTGTCTAGAGAGGGTATCACGGTGGATCTAGTGAAGATTGAGGCTATTCGTGGTTGGGCTTGGCCCACATCTGTTATGGAGATTCGGAGTTTTATTAGATTGGCTGGGTATTATAAACAATTCATTGAGGGTTTCTCTACCTGTAACATCCCCTAAAAGCGTTGTATACGATGTTTTAATTCTCGCCTAAAAATGATATAGTCTCTGTATTTTGGGCATAAACTTTTATAAGATTGTCCAAATTGAGCGATTCAAATTTCTAAGTAACCACACGATTATTACGTACAACTTTTGTGAAGACCAGTACTTAAGTTTCGGAGGTTAAGTAGGTCAAATAAATTAATTATTGTAAGACAGTGTGCTGTGACGAAATGGAGGGTTTGTAGAAGAAAATTTATATCTCACTGTAGGATACTCTAAATTAGTTGATTCTTGAACGACATGAAACTAGGCTTCTGTATATACAATTCTTATGAAGACACCAAATCCTAATAAGGAAATTATCTTGTTTAAAAGTAGCTCCGAAAAGGAGTATTTTATCAAAGATAACTCATTTCACCTACCATGGAAAGATCTAGATACATTTGACATCACTCATGACATAAATTGTCCTCCAATTAACATCATCCATGAAATCATAATTTTCCATTAAATTTTCAGATTTTTGTTTATAATTATTTTATTTATTGTTAGTTCCCTCTTTCCCACCTATAAATACCCACCTTATTTCCTCATTTTATTCATCAAGTTTTCTCAAGCAAGTCTTCTCTCTATACACTTCTTTACACATTCTCAAATATAGTTTTAGTTTTTAGTAGTGAAGAAATACTATTCCGGTGATATATATACTCCGAATAGTACACAACGTTCCGGCGAGGAGAAAAGCTAGGACTCAAGAGTGTTCATTAAGTCTTTCGGTTCCAACTAAAGCTTCAGATTCCAAGTATGTAAGGCTTCAATGAAAGTATTTCTTCCACTCTCATGTCGAAATTATTTTGATTATATAATAAATTATATTCATTTTCTTTAATCTCTACTCTAAGTTATGTGGGTGTTTATCCATTAGTTCTTTCACCCATGTAGTCCAAAAACTCTTTCAATTAAGTCTCTTGATTTCAAGTAATATTTTCTTATGGTAATTTTTATTTTTACTTAATAGTATGAATCATGATTAAGCTATTGATTATTGGTCTATTTTGATGCGACTTAATTTTATATGTATGAATTGATGGTTTGCAAGTAATTCCTCTATTTATCTATTTAAAGGTTCTTGAAATTTATGATGGGTTGTTTAAAGCATGATTTTTAATTAATGGATTTCAAAGTATTTATGTATATTTATTTACATACATCTTTGCAAGTTGAAGTGATTTGAACCCACCTAATTTTACTATGTTTTTAATAAAGTTTGAGTTGAAAGGCTTGACTCCAAATGAATGTTTGTGAAAGCAATATCTATGATCAAAAGGGAATCTTATGAAAATAAAGAATGATGAAATAATATGAATGATGGATTCTTTATGCAATAAGGACAATTCTTGCATATTTGAATTTTCAAATATTTTAATGAGCTATTCTACCGAATATGATGTTTGAATTCTCAAGTTATATGCTATGAATATTTTAAAGTATTAAACTATTCTGTGGAATTGACTTAGCACCGAATGAGGCATTGAGGTGGGATTCGGTAAGGGAATCCTAGTAGCAACCTATTGTCGTATTAACTATGTGTCAACATAGGAGCCTTTGTAGGCTTAGGCTAATGGATCCATAAATAGCTCTTAAAGTTAAAGTTAAAGAAATGAATGAAGTTGACGGAGTTCTACCTGGCAAGTAGTCTCCTCGGCCAACGTATGGGGTTATGTTGGATTCCATGTAATAGTTCGCATGGTCTTAAATGTCGGTTATGGTTATTTTCCCACAAAATGAATGTTTTAAAGGATATCTATATGATTTATTATGCATGCATTACATTATGTTCCATATTACATAAATGTTATAATGTTTCCTCAATGTTCATGCATCCTTACATACTTAGTACATTCAAAGTACTAACACATACTCTTTGCCTACATGATATCACCATGTAAGGACCAGTGCTCCTCCTCGTTCTCCTCCATGTGGCTAGTTGAGATATCGTTGAAGACTACTTTTGGTGAATTCTCATGTTCCGGGAACAATACTCCTTTATCTTTCTAGCTTATGATATGTTAAGATATTTTACTATGGCATTTCTTCTATTATGATTGAGGATAATCTAGTGACTTATCTTAGCCCCGTTAAATCTAATAGTTAGAGGTATTGTTGGACATATGTAAGTTGAAGATTTACTATTATGATTTCTGCTTGTTTATTTATCATCATTACCTATGAAAGGCTAAAAGAATGCTAAGAGGCTTGTTTGAGATACTTTCGGGTTCCTCATTCTCCATGTCACGTTGAGGCCCTAGGCTTGGGTCATGACAAACTTGGTATCAGAGCCCGAGGTTTGGAATAGTCCTTGGAGTCAAACATACTACGTCGAATAGGGTCTTGTTCATGGTTGTGAAGCGCACCACAATTATGAAAAGGAGACTATGAGGCATTTAGGAAATTTTTCACTTTTTTCAAATTCATGTCATGCCTTAGAGTGTCCTAAGCTTTCCTTTAACTAACGACCTATTTTGTTTTCTCTAGATAATGACTCGAGAAAGAGCACCTCGAAGAGCAAGGGTTGAAGATGATGACCAAACTCCTCCGATTCCTAATGCCCAACATCATGAGAATGGGGTAACCCATACCAAGTTTCATAGTATTATTACTTTGTTAACTCAAGTCGTGGCTAACCAAGGGAATCTAGGTGTTCCTCCTCCCCAAATGAAAAATACAGCCTCTAGGATTCAGGATTTCCAAAGGATGAATCTGCCTGAGTTCGATGGTTCTAAACTAGATGAGGACCCTATGGAGTTCATTAATGAGGTGTATCGGATTGTGGCTATCATGGGTGTGCCACCAAATGGGAAGGTCGAGCTAGTGGCCTATCAACTCAAAGGTATGGCTCGAGTGTGGTATGAATAATGGGTTGTTGAGAAGGATGAAGAAATAGGGTCAATAGGATGGGAAGAGTTCAAAGGTGCCTTCCTAGACCGCTTCGTCCCATTGGAGCTAAGGGAGGCCAAAATCCAAGAGTTCATCAACCTCCGTCAAGGGAGTATGAGCGTGAGGGAGTATGCTCTCAAATTTACTAAGTTGTCCAAGTATGTTCCCTTCATGGTCTCCAACCCAAGAGCTAGGATAAGCAAGTTTATTTACGGTGTCTCAAGCTTGGTGTCCAAGGAGTGCAAAATGGCCATGTTGGTCAAGGAGATGGATATCTCTCAGTTAATGACTTACGCAGAACAAATTGAAGAAGAGAAGCTTAGAGAGAGATCAAAGGGGTTCAAAAAGTCTAGAGTGGATGGTGGAGGGTTTAACCCTCAAATGTCCGATTATGGTAAAAATGGCAAAGGCCAAGGTGGGCAACGATTTGTGGGACAAGGTTCCACCAATACTCCTCCTCCAAGGTTCAACAAGGAAAAGAGTGGTAAACCAATGATTCTAAGAGAGAATGTTGCTACTCAAGCTCTCCCCACTTGCAAGAAGTGTGGAAGGACTTACAAAGGGGAATGCTTAGCTGGCTCCAATGCATGCTTTAAATGTGGCAAGCTGGGCCACCATGCTAAGGATTGTAGAGATGGTGGTGGTAGGGCTCAAGGCCAAATTGCTCTTGGTCAACAAGTCTAAGGAGGTGTCCAATGCACCAACCGCTTTTACGTCTTGCATGGGAGAAAAGAGGTTAAGGGTGCACCCAATGTCATTATCGGTATGTTAAAGGTCTTTTATTTTGATGTGTATGCACTATTAGATCCGGGTGCAAATTTATCTTTTGTGACTTCATTCCTTGCTAATAGATTTGATGTTTTACCTAAAATGTTATTAGAGCTCCATTTGGTGTTTACCCCCATTGGTGAGTCAGTTATTGCTAGAAAGGTCTATAGGGGTTGCCTTGTGTCTATCTTGCACAAAGTTATTCTTTGTGATCTCGTTGAACTTGACATGATAGATTTCGATGTCATTCATGGAATGAATTGGTTACATGCATCTTATGCTTCCATATATTGTAGGACTCATCGAGTCAAGTTACAATTTCCAAATGAGCCTATTATTGAATGGGAGGGTCGTGATTCGGTGGTGAAGGGTAAGTTTATTTCTTATCTTAAGGCCCGTAAAATGATTTCTAAGGGTTGTATTTACCACATTGTGAGGGTTAGGGATGTTAACTCCAAAAGTCCCCCTCTTGAGTCGATTCCTATAGTCAATGAATTCCCCAATGTCTTTCCCGATGACCTTTCCGGTGTCCCTCCCGAAAGGGGAGTTAATTTTGGTATCGATCTCCTCCTTGATACCTAATCTATCTCTATTTTTCCTTACCGTATGGCCCCAGCAGAATTGAAAGAGTTGAAGGAACAATTAAAGGACTTGTTAGAGAAGGGGTTCATAAGACCAAGTATTTCGCCATGGGGTGCTCCCATGTTATTTGTGAGAAAGAAGGATGGGTCGCTTCGAATGTGCATAGACTACCGGTAATTAAATAAGATGACCATTAAGAACAAGTACCTACTCCCTAGAATAGATGACTTATTTGATCAACTACAAGGGGTAAGTCACTACTCCAAGATCGACCTTCGGTCCGGCTATCACCAACTACTGGTGAGGGAGTGTGACATTCCAAAAATGGCCTTCCAAATAAGGTATGGTCACTTTGAGTTTGTGGTGATGAGTTTTGGGTTGATGAATGCACCGGCGGTGTTCATGGACTTGATGAATAGGGTGTTCAAACCTTACCTTGATACCTTTGTGGTGGTCTTCACTAATAATATTTTGATTTACTCTCGGGGTGAGGAAGAACATAAAAATCACTTGAGAGTTGTGCTTCAAACGTTGAGGGATAGGCAATTATTTACAAAATTTAGTAAGTGTGAATTTTGGTTAAAGGAGGTGGCATTTCTTGGTCACGTAGTGTTCGGTGATGGGATCAAGGTTTATCCTAAGAAAATAGAGGCAGTAAAAAATTGGCCTAGACCATTATCTCCTTCAGATATTAGGAGCTTCTTAGGTCTAGCCGGGTACTATAGAAGGTTCGTCAAAGGTTTTTCTTCCATCTCATCTCCTATGATAAAATTGACCTAAAAGAAATCCAAATTCATATGGACAGATGAGTGTGAGGAGAGTTTCCAGACCTTAAAAGATCGACTTACGTCTGCTCCTATTTTGACTCTCCCAGAAGAATTAGAAGGGTTTGTAGTTTATTTTGATTCTTTAAAGATTGGTTTAGGTTGTGTCTTAATGCAAAACGGCAAGGTCATAGCCCATGCTTCTAGGCAATTAAAGGTGTATGAGCGTAACTACCCTACCTATGACCTTGAATTGGCGGCCGTTGTTTTTGCTCTAAAGATTTAGAGGTATTACCTCTATGGGGTGCATGTGGATGTGTATACTGATCATAAAAGTCTTCAATATGTGTTCACCCAAAAGGACCTTAATCTAAGGCAAAGAAGGTGGCTACAACTCCTTAAGGATTATGACATGAGTGTGCACTATCATCCGGGTAAAGCCAATGTGGTTGCTGATGTACTTAGTAGAGTGTCTATAGGGAGTGTAGCCCATGTGGATGAAAGAAAGAGGGAATTGGTGAAAGATGTTCACTGGTTGGCTAGATTAGGGGTTAAGTTGTGTGGAACTAATGATGGTGATATGGTTGTTCAAAATAGGTCTGAATCCTCTTTGGTGGTGGATGTTAAATCAAAGTAAGATCTTGACCCAAAGTTTATCGAGTTAAAGAAGTTGGTAAAGGAAAAGAAGATAGAGGTCTTTTCCCAAGGGGGAGATGGGGTGCTATACTACTAAGGTCGGATATATGTTCCAGATGTTGATGGCCTAAGGAGTTTGATCTTGATGGAGGCTCATAATTCTCCATACTCTATTCATCCCGATTTAACAAAAATATATCGAGACTTAAAGGAATTGTATTGGTGGGGTGGCATGAAGAAGGACATAGCAAGGTTTGTGTTCGAATGTATGAATTGCCAACAAGTGAAGGCCGAACATCAAAGGCCGAGTGGCCTAGCCCAAGACATTAAAATCCCAACTTGGAAGTGAGAAGATGTGAATATAGATTTTGTAGTGGGTTTGCCTCATACTCAGAAGCGTCATGACTCGATTTGGGTAATTATTGATAGAATGACTAAGTTAGCTCACTTCCTACCGGTTAAAACTTCCTATAGTGCCGAAGACTATGCCAAGTTGTATATTCGAGAGTTGGTAAGGTTGCATGCTGTGCCGTTATCCATTATTTCGGATCATGGTACCCAATTCACTTCTCACTTCTGGAGATCATTTCAAAAAGTCCTCGGTACTAAGGTAAATTTGAGCACAACATTCCATCCTCAAACAGATGGGCAAGCTAAAAGGACGATTCAAACATTAGAGGATATGTTAAGGGCTTGTGTATTGGAGTTTAAAGGAAAATGGGATGATCATCTACCGCTCATTGAGTTTGCCTATAATAATAGTTACCACTCAAGTATTGAGATGGCACCATTTGAGGCTTTGTATAGGAGATGATGTAGGTCACCGGTTAGTTGGTTCGAAGTAGGCGAGATGACCTTGTTAGACCCCGATTTGGTACTTGATGCTTTAGAGAAGGTGAAGATCATTAGAGAAAGGTTGAAGACGGCTGAAAGTCATCAAAAGTCCTATTCTGACACTAGAAGAAGGGATCTTGAGTTTAATGTGGATGATTGGGTGTATCTGAAGGTTTCACCCATGAAAGGTATGGTTCGATTTGGTAAGAAAGGGAAATTGAGCCCTAGGTATGTAGGGCCTTATAGAATCGTGAGATGTGTTGGTAAGGTTGCATATGAGTTGGAATTACCATTGGAAATGACCATGGTTCATCCGGTGTTTCACATGTCTATGTTGAAAAAATGTTTGGGTGATCCTAATTCCATTGTACCTATGGGAATAGTGAATAGTGAATATTGAAGAAAACTTGACCTATGAAGAAGTTCCTGTGGAAATTTTGGATGGGCAAGTGAAGAGATTGAGGAACAAAGAAGTTGCATCTGTTAAAGTCCTTTGGAGGAATCAACAAATAGAAAGTGCAATATGGGAAGCGGAAGCGGATATGGTTAAGAGATACCCTCATCTTTTCCCCTCTACCCAAATCTAAGGTATTAAGTTGTCCTTGCTCAATTACTTGAAATCTTTGAGTCTCAACTTTTCTTGTCATATGCTTGCAAAATTATAAAATATGTTTTAAACGATGTTTTAAATTACACTATTGCATTAATGATGGGTTGTTGGTTTACACTCTACTCTACTCAAGCTAAGTCTTTCCTCATTTGAGGACGAATGTTCCCAAGGGAGAGATAATGTAACATCCCCTAAAAATATTGTATACGATGTTTCAATTCTCGCCTAAAAATGATATACTCTCTGTAGTTTGGGAATACCTTTTTATAGGTTTGTCTAAATTGGGTGATTCAAATTTTTGATTAACCAAAAGATCATTACCTACAACTTTTGTGAAGATCATTATTTAATTTTCGGAGGTTAAGTAGGTCAAATAAATTAATTATTGTAAGACAGTGTGCTGTGATGAAATGGAGGGTTTGTAGAAGAAAATTTATATCTAACTATAGAATGCGCCAAATTGGTTGATTCTTGAACGACATAAAACTAGACTTCTATATCTACAATTCTTATGCAAACACCAAATCCTAATAAGGAATTTATCTTATTTAAAAGCACCTACGAAAAGGAGTATTCTATCAAAGATAACTCATTTCACCTACCATGGAAAGATCTAGATACATTTGACATCACTCATTACATAAATTGTCCTCCAATTAACATCATCCATGAAATCATAATTTTCCATTAATATTTTCAGATTTTTCTTTATAATTATTTTATTTATTGTTAGTTCCCTCTTTCCCACATATAAATACCCACCTTATTTCCTCATTTTATTCATCAAGTTTTCTCAAGCAAGTCTTCTCTCTATACACTTCTTTACACATTCTCAAATATAGTTTTAGTTTTTAGTAGTGAAGAAATACTATTCCGGAGATTCATATACTCCGGGTAGTACACAAAATATTTCGGCGAGGAGAAAAGCTAGGACTCAAGAGTGTTCATTAAGTCTTTCGGTTCCAACTAAAGCTTCGGATTCCAATTATGTAAGGCTTCAATGAGAGTATTCCTTTCACTCTCATGTCGAAATTATTTTGATTATATAATAAATTATATTAATTTTCTTTAAGCTCTACTCTAAGTTATGTGGGTGTTTATCCATTAGTTCTTTCACCCATGTAGTCCAAAAACTCTTTCAATTAAGTCTCTTGATTTCAAGTAATATTTTCTTATGGTAATTTTTATTTTTACTTAATAGTATGAATCATGATTAAACTAATGATAATTGGTCTATTTTGATGCGACATAATTTTATATGTATGAATTGATGGTTTGCAAGTAATTCCTCTATTTATCTATTTAAAGGTTCTTGAAATTCATGATGGGTTGTTTAAAGCATGATTTTTAATTAATGGATTTCAAAGTATTTATGTATATTTGTTTACATACATATTTGCAAGTTGAAGTGATTTGAACCCACCTAATTTTACTATGTTTTTAATAAAGTTTGAGTTGAAAGCCTTGACTCCAAATGAATGTTTGTGAAAGCAATATCTATGATTAAAAGGGAGTCTTATGAAAATAAAGAATGATCAAATGATATGAATGATGGATTCTTTATGCAATAAGGACAATTCTTGCAAATTTAAATTTTCAAATATTTTAATGAGCTATTCTACCAAATATGATGTTTGAATTCTCAAGTTATATGCTATGAGTATTTTAAAGTATTAAACTATTCTGTGGGATTGACTTAGCACCAAATGAGGCATTGAGGTGGAATTCAGTAAGGGAATTCTAGTACCAACCTCTTGTCATATTAACTATGTGCCAACATAGGAGCCCTTGTAGGCTTAGGCTAATGGATCCATAAATAGCTCTTAAAGTTAAAGTTAAAGAAATGAATGAATTTGATGGAGTTCTACCTGGCAAGTAGTCTCCCAGGCCAATGTAGGGGGTTATGTTGGACTCCATGTAATAACTCGCATGGTCTTAAATGTCGGTTATGGTTATTTTCCCACAAAATGAATGCTTTAAAGGATATCTATATGATTTATTATGCATGCATTACATTATGTTCCATATTACATAAATGTTATAATGTTTCCTCAATGTTCATGCATCCTTACATACTTAGTACATTCAAAGTACTAACGCATACTCTTTGCCTACATGATATCACCATGTAGGGACCAGTGCTCCTCCTCGTTCTCCTCCATGTGGCTAGTTGAGATTTCATTGAAGACTACTTTTGGTGAATTCCCATGTTCCGGGAACAATACTCCTTTATCTTTCTAGCTTATGATATGTTAAGATATTTTACTATGGCATTTCTTCTATTATAATTGAGGGTAATCTAGTGACTTGTCTTAGCCCCATTAAATCTAATAGTTAGAAGTATTGTTGGACATATGTAAGTTGAAGATTTACTATTATGATTTCCGCTTGTTTATTTATCATCATTACCTATGAAAGGCTAAAAGAATGCTAAGAGGCTTGTTTGAGGTACTTTCAGGTTCCTCGTTCTTCATGTCACGTCTAGGCCCTAGGCTTGGGTCATGACACTACCATTTTAGCCTCATTGACCCATTTGATCAGTCAGGATATTCCCTTTGTGTGGTCCGAGAAGTGTTAGTCGAGCTTTTGAAAGCTTAAAGAGTTTCTTACCACCGCTCATGTTCTGACTCTGCCAGTTGAAGAAGAGATCTTTTTGGTATATCGTGATGCTTCTTGTGTAGGTCTTGGGTGTGTACTGATGCAGTGAGGCTGAGTTATTGCTTATGCTTCTAGACCATTGAGAGTGCACGAGTGCAACTACCCCACACATGACCAAGAACTGGCGGTGGTAGTTTTCCCACTCCAGATGTGGAGGCACTACTTATATGGAGTTCATTGGGAGATATATACAGATCACCGCAACTTACAGTACTTTATGAGTCAAAAAGATCTTAATTTTAGATAGCGGCGCTGGATTGAGCTACTGGACGATTATGACATCTCTATCCTCTACCACCCTGGCAAGGCAAATGTAGTAGAAGATTCCTTAAGCCGGAAGATGGGGAGTATGGGTAGTTTAGCTTACTTTTCTGCTGTAGAGTGACCCCTAGCCTTGTACATCCAGTATTTGGCTAATCGGATGGTTAGGTTTGAAATCTCAGATTTCGGACAAATTTTGGCTTTTGTGGGAGCTCGATTATTACTACTAGACCAGATTTGTGGCCGGTAGTTAGATAAGGGAGCATTGGTAGAGCTTCGAGAGTTAGTATTGTGAGGCGAGGGTGGCAAAGCTTCTATAGATTTGGATGGCATACTACAGTTAGATAGTCGCCTTTATATTCCCAGAGTTGGAGACTTTATTTAATTGATCCTTTATGAGGCCTATGATTCCATATATTCTATCCATCCGGGCACTACAAATATGTATCAGAATTTGAGACAACATTACTGGTGGTGTGGCATGAAGAGAGATATACATGGGTATGTACCCCATTGTTTAAGTTACCAGTAGGTTAAGCCCGATCATCAGTGGTCTGGTGGAGTCTTTCAGAGATTACCCATTCCCGAGTGGATATAGGAACCGATTACCATGGATATCGTGATGGGATTTCCTTGAACATCCAGCGGTAATGATGGTATTTGGGTCATCATTGATCGATTGACCAAGTCAGTGCATTTCATGCCAGTACAGTCCACTTTTACTGCAGATAGTCTAGATTGAATCTATATTCAGGAGGTGGTCCATCTGCACGGGGTACCGATATCTATTATATCATATAGGGGATCTCAATTTACTTCCAGTTTCTGGAGAGACTTTCAGAGAGAGTTAGGCACCCGGGTTGATCTTAGTACGATATTTCATCCATAGACCGATGGTCAGTCAAAGTGTACTATTTATGTTTAGGAGGATATGTTCGAGCTTGTGTATTAGAGTTCAAGGGTCATTGGGAGTAGTAATTAGCTTTGGCATAGTTTGCGTACAACAACAGCTACCACTTTAGTATTAAGATGGCCCCATTTGAGGCATTATATGGTAGGTGCTATCGCACTCCTGTTGGTAGGTTTGAGTCTTCAGAGACTAGGACGCACAGTACTGATTTACTTTAGGATGCCATAGCCAGAGTTTGGGTTATTCAGGATAGGTTCAAGACAGTTCAGAGTACGCACCAGAGTTATACTGATCGCAAGCATCGGCCCTTATGCTGATCGCAAGCATCTTGCGGGTGTCTCCCTTGAAGGGTGTGATGAGATTCGTTAGGTAGGGTAAGCTTAGCCCTAGGTAAATTGGCCCCTTTGAGATTCGAGGAGAGTTGGAGAGGTCTCTTATGAGTTGGCTTTGCCACCAGCATTTTCAGCTATACACCCTATTTTTTCATATTTCTATATTGCGCTGGTATATTCGAGATGAGTCTCACGTGTTTTAGTATGACTCTATTGAGTTGGATGATCGCCTGAAGTTTGTTGAGGAGCCAGTTGCTATTCTAGCTAGAGATGTTCGCCAGCTTCGTTCTAAGTTTAATCCTGTGATTAAGGTCTAGTGGTGGCATCGTCTGATCGAGGAGGCTACATGGAGACCGAAGAGTAAATATGCAAGTAGTTCCCTAGCTTATTCTTCCATCCAGGTATACTCTTGTCCCTACTTTCATGGATGAAAGTCTTTTAGTATTGGATGTTGTAATGACCCTCAAGGTCATTTTTGATATTTTTGTAAAATGACCATTTTACCCCTCCCTTTAGATGCGATGAGTCATTTCTAATTGGAACAGAGTGTTTATTTTTAGAAAATCTTATAAAAAGTTACGTCTTTGGAAATTTTGAGTTTTCATAAGTTTTAAGTATTAAAAAGTGGTATTATGGGTCAATTAGAGCTACAGGTCTCAGAACGGAATTCCATCAATTCCAGTAGCTCTGAAATGTCAAAATTCGCTTAGAAGACTTTACATAATCAATTTTGGACTTGTAATGAAGTTTTGAGGCCTTGAGTTGAGAAATTGAGAATTTTCACCCAAGGTTTGACTTTGGTCAATTTTTGGATTTACGATGCTCGAAATAGAATTCTAAAGACACCGTTGGATTCGGGAGATGGTTTTTGGTCTAGAAGAAGTGTTGGTTGAATTTTTAGAGGTCCTGAGTTCATTTTGGTATTTTGAAGAACTAAGTTGGTTTAGTTGTGACTTTTTGAGTTTTGGGTCAACGAGATCTCGAATTCAAATTATGATTGTTCCATCAGCTCCAAAATTTCAAAATTAGGCTAGTAGCACTGTTGGAATGACTATCGAGGCAATCGATACGCATTTGGGGCTATTTGGCGATTTTGCCTTTGAAATTTCGCCTATGGTTGACTTTGGCCAATATTCTTCGAAAACACGCTTGAATGAAAATTCTTACAGTGCGGTTAGTTTCAAAATGTCTATTTTGGTCTAGAACGACCCTTCATTCGCTTTTCGGGGCTTCCGGACTAATATTGAGGCCCATTGTGGAATATGGCTTAAAATGGCTCTTGGATGTGGGACCCACTTTCTATTAAAATGATATCGTATGGAAATTCTAAATATGCCATTGAGTTTGGAACGTCGAATTTACTGGCGTAGCATAGTTGGTTTACTTTTATCGGATTCCAAACGAATCCCGAGCACCCCATCAGAGGAAAATATGATTTTGGCAGCAGCTATGCAGCCCATTTTTGGATTTTTCTCCAACTTTAAAACACTTTATCTTGAGTTATATAGATCCAAATTAGGTGATTCAAAAGGCAAACTTGTGAGCTATTTTGTGGAGAACGCATTGTACCAATTGAAAACTGATTTGGAGCATTCGATTCAGGTAGAAAGCATGCTTTTATTTGCAGCAGTGTCTATTTTTGGATTGAGTTTTTGAAGAACTTTGAGAAATTATTTCTTGAACTATATAAATCCGATTTTGGTGATTTAAGGGTCTAAATTCAAGATAATTTTGTGAGGAATCTAATGGTGAGATCATATACGCGAGAGGGAAGCTTCATTTAATGTAAAAATGTGTGTTTAGTTACTGATTTAGTCTTTTTCAAAATGAAATTTTGTTGAATTTGGGAAAAGTGTATCTTGGTCAATATAACTACGTTTTGAGTGATTATTGAGGCTAGATTATAGGATTTTTCTCAAGGATCATTATAGTATAATTTTTTTGGGTTGAAAGGGTCTTGTTTCATCGAAATGAGCTGATCTTGATGTTGCCATTTTTAGGTCTTTTAGTTAGAATTTATGAGTTTTGGTTGCTTGCTCGTCCCTTATAATTTCTCACCCTAAATTGTGCTATAAATATGATTTGTGAGCTCGGGGTGACATTTGGAACCTATTTTGGAGGGTAAAATCCAGAATTCCATATGCGGGTCCCATAATTCCTGTTTTACACCCCAAAATTGGTCCATCTCCAAATATTATGAAATTAGTGTCTGAACGACCGTATTGATGTCGTGGTTCTAGTTTTGATAGTGTGGCAGCATTCCGAGGCAGTTCGGAAGGGAAAAACTCTAGCATAGTAATTTGGAGCCAGCGCGGTTAGCCTACAAGTAGGCTACGGTTTACCTTTCTTTAGATTGAGATGGAATGTGTGAAAGCATATTGAAATAGTTAGAATTTGGGTTGGGTTTTTTGATTGTATATTTTAGCTGTTGCTTGTAATCAGGTTTTTTGGATATTTAGAAGTATGTGTATCTTATCATTATTTGTTAGTATTATATGGAGTTTTGAATCAGGTTGTTATTGGTACTGTGGAGTATATTGACCTTGGTATGGGATGTAAACTTGGCTACCTGGGAGACCGAACATAAGATGCGGGCACAGATCCCTGGCTTATTTGAGCCTTCGGGTACTTCTTGACTCTTACTTACGCAATTGAAAGTTCTTTTATTAGTGGATGTTTTAGTGGCCTTTCAGGTCATTTTTGAATTAAATCATTCATTCTATCATTTAGAGCATTCATGTAGCGATACTAAGTCATTGATGACTTGCTGGCACTGACTTTTCGATGATCATTAGAATGAGAAAAAAGACTTATCCTTCAATTTTATAAAAAAATTGACGAAGAAAACACAAAAAATATTTCTTGTTCTAGTTCTTATGCATTTCTTTAAAATAAATAGTGTTTTTCTTTTAAATAAAAAAAACACAAAATTGTTTAGTTTTTAGTTTATATTTTGTAAACATAAAACTCAAAAGATTTTTGTTTAATAATACTATAAAAAATTGAATTTGTCAAGTGAAGTTTCAATATCTCAAAGTTTTGCTTAACTATACAATATGGACAAACTACTTCTCACCTCAATGAGATATGTAGGTAACCCTCCTCGGATTCGGTGATCCTTACTTTTTTAGAAGTTAAAAATACTAATATTTTTTAGACCTTATTCAAAAATTCAAAAAAAATGATGAATTTCTTTTATTCATCCTTGTTCAAAATAATAAAAAATCGAAATGATGATTCTCAAATCAATAAGATATGTAGGCAGCCCGTAATGACCCTCGAGATCATTTTTTAAAGAAATCATCCATTCCATTATTCAGAGAGTAGCTGTAGCGATCCTAAGTTATTGATGACTTACTGGAACTAACTTTTCGGTCCTATTTTGAAGCTTTTATAACTTGACAAGATGACTTCGATCATAATTTCAGGAAAACAACCTCATAATGGAATTCTGACAATTTCATCAACTCTAGAATGACCAAATTAGGTTAGTAGCATGGTCGGCCTGAGTATCGAGGCACTCAATATGAGTTTGGGGCCATTTGATGTTTTTGCCTATGAAATTTGGCCCATTGTTGACTTTGGTTAACATATTTGGAAAACTCGCTCGAATGAAAATTTTTCACTAGTGTGGTTAGCTCCGAAATATTAAGTTTGTTTAGATTGACCCTTTGTTCCTTCCCAAGGCTTCCGATCTAATCTCGAGGGTTGTTGTGGAATTTGGCTTAAAATGACACTTGGGTGTGGGACCTACTCTCAATCGTACGACCTAGTATGGAAATTTCTACTCTGCCATTGAGTCAAAAATGTTGAATTTAGTAGGGTAGCGTATCTTCCTTGCATGCACGGGATTCCGAATGAATTATGATCACCCCATCGGAACACTTATACTTAGTGAAAAGCAGCATTTCAGCTGATATTTAGTGCAGGCAAAGTTGTTCTCCCGGAAATATCCCTCTATGATCTCGGGGTCTGAGCTGCATTTACAGAGGTTTGTCTCTATTGCCTCCTCTTTCGCGGGCCTCTTGTAGCGTTCGCGAAGGCCAACCGTCCTGACCTCCCCAATTATGGGCCACTTAGGCCGAGTTCGCGAAGGTCAAAACCTTGGTCTTTTAATAAAATACCAAGGACGAACTCAATCACATTGACAACTTTCAAACTTCTATTTCTCCAATTCTCAACCAAAATTTGTGATCCAAAGGTCTAAATTTAAGGAAATTGCGTGGGGAATCCATTGGTCAGCCCAAAAACTTGTTTAGGAGCTTCGTGTTAAGTAAATTCGCTAACTTAGCTGCTGTCATTATCATTTTCAGATTAAGATTTTAATGAATTTCGGAAGACTGTATCTTGGCCGTTTTAGCTCAATTTTTAGTGATTCTTGAGGCTAAATTATGATATTTTCTGCAAGTAACATTGTATTATGCTTGGTTTGGGTTATGGGGGTTTTGTTTTTTATAAATAACTACTTATAGTTGCTGGCATAGTTTTTTCCTTTAGCTTGAAATGTTGGACTTTTGATGCATGTGTGGCTGTACCTAATTCTAGTGCATGAATGTTCTTTCTTTTTTGGAACACTAGCTTGGGGTAGAGTCTAGGAACTTTATTTGGGGTCAATTATGGAATTCTAAATACGGGTCCCACATTTTTTATTTTGGAATCCAAAATTGGTCTGTCTCCGAAAATTGTGAATTTATCCTCTAAATGACTATAAAGACGTTGTGATTCTATTTTTGATAGCGTGGCAGTATTCTAAGGCCGTTTAGAAAGGAAAATCTAAGACTCAGAATGTTTAGGCATTTGTATATTGAATTTTATGAGTTTGGAGGGGTTTGGGTGTCAAGTATGCTAAATTTCTAAATTTTATGCCCTAAGTGTTATTTTGGGGTATTGTCGGACTGTTAAAGCTTGTCTCCGGTTATTGTTGATCATCCACACCTTATGGTGTGTGTTGTTCCATTGGTTATATATTTGGAAGAATGTTTGGCCTTAGTCTAGGCTTAGACTTGTGTTTCCATAGAGTTATGCAATTTTGGTGCCGTTGGGCCTTAGAACTTCTCCAACGTCGTTTCAGACAGCTTAGCTCCCTATAAACTGATGCAACAGACTTGAGTCTGATAGTATAAGCTTTATCTAGGAAGAAACAAAGCTTTGGGACCTTACCTCCATTAAGCCCTATTCTCCTATCGGTTATGTAACACTTGGTTCTTGATTCTTGAAGTCTTTTTGATGATTCTGGTTGGATATGGTTCAGGCTGGAGTGATTCATTAATGGCGCTCAGTTTGGGGGTACTCCCCCATAATGCTCAATTGGATGTTGATCCTAATTCTTACTGACTCGCCTCTGCTCATGGTTCAAGTCCCCATTTCAGTCCACCAAGTACGGTTCAAGCCCCTACTTTATTATTAAAGGCTTGGTTCAAGTCATTTGCCCCTCATTTAGTCGTGGTTCCATACAACCGCTTTTATTATTTCCTCAGTTCAAGTTTGTCACTCTTCACTTAGCCATGGTTTGAGCCTGCTAAGTGATTCAGCCTTTATTCCAATCTGTCGCTCTTTACTCACTTAGTTCGACTCCTTAGCTATTATTATCCGGTTCAATCCATGGTCTAGCGTATACGTGGTTCAAATCCATGATTATCTTCACCCGATTTAAGTTTGTGGTTGCTTTCAAAGCTTGATTTGGGTCCCTGATCCTTTGACGAATCATTGGTTCAAGTCCTCATCTAGTCTAAGCTTTGGGTTAAGTTTTCAGGATTTTGAGATTGTTCCGGTCTGGGATATTAGTGGTATTGTTGGAACTTGATTGGATCCACTCTTTTTACTTCAACTATCTTTGGTCTTATCAAGCTTATGAGGGTCCGTTCAGGTTGTTACCTTCAGACTTATGCATGATCATACTCGTTGGGTTTATCGAGGCCGGTGGATTTATCTAGTTCTTTCTGTTTATGTGTTGAGTACTCTCATATACATACCTACAATTACTTCTTGCCCTATCTTTGGTTGTGATTACTTTTTTTTCATTTATGTTTACATTTTCTCATCTTGCTCAGTCGGCCTATGATGCCTACTGGGTATCTCTTATTTTGGTACTCATACTATACTCTGCATTTTTTTCGTGATGCAGGTCTTAGTACTAGCTACCAGCGCTGTTTTGAGCCAGCTGTTGTCTTGATCGTAGGCGAGGCTGAGCACATAGCATTCTGGAGTTACCCGTCTCTCTTTGTACATACATTTTTCTAGTCTTTTGAGTTTTGAGACAACCTTGTTTTGCGATCCACTTTTGGGATTTGTTCTCTTTTTGTTAGTAGTTTTGTACATGTGACTTTCAGGTTTTGGGAGAGATTATTTTATTTGTATATATTTTCTTTAGGTTCTGCCGTTCATTTATGTTCTTGTTATTTCATTATGGTTTTTAGTTATATTTGTTATACCCCATACTTTTGTACCTTGGAACGCTTCTTAAGTTTCTTAAAAGGTTCTTAAATTTTGTGGAAGGTCGATAAGCCTCTTAGAAGTTACCATGCAAGCCGGATAATATATAATGCTACCAAAGAACTCTAAGAAGGGAGAATGTGACACCCCATAGTAAGGAAGATTGGAAATAGGGGTATAAGAATCCAGAAGAAGTTGGAGGCCAAGTAATGAGTCTACTTACGTAAGCTACCAACTTGAAAATCTTACATTCTTAATCTACTCGAGTTCATACCAAGCGTACGTAGAAAGGATTGCATAAGTTCGTAAAGTAAGATGAGATTACGAACCCATGAGGAGGAAAAAAAGGTAACACATGGAAGAAAGAGAGAGTGAAATGTGGTAGCATCAGGAAGTTCCATGTGGCAGCAACTGAAGCATGGGGGTGGGCCCCACCTACCACATGGCAGCCCATGGTTGGAGATGTGGTGCATTGGCCCTATGAGGGTTTTACACGTGTCACCACTTAGGGGATGACACGTGTCACCCCCTAAGGTGGACTATATATATATGATTTATGGTCATCTTTATCCAAAAGAATTCATTCTTATCCAAGGAAATTTCTAGAAAAAAAAAAGAAGAGAAGAGAAACCTTGAGATAGAGAGAGAGAGCGCCACGGATTTGGAGAAAAAAAGGTAAGTTTTCCAATTTTATTCCATGAGTTAATTATCTAGGTTATACCATGATGGTATGAAGCTGTTAGTAATGTAAATTCATGGTTTGGAGCAGCACAAAAAGGTTAACAAACAGCCACGAAGTTTTAGCCGCGCGAGGAGAACTTTTGAGGCAAGTTTTGACGCGTTTCAGGCATGGTAAGGTTTTCCCTTTCAAAGAGGAGTTTATGATGTTTTTATGCAGTATATTACATGTCTTAAATGAGGCTGGAAGTGGAAAAATTGTATAAGGATGCTTGACGTTAGAAACAAACAAAATTGAAGTTGTTATAGTCAAATCGAAGTCGAGTAGTGTGTTGTGATTGTGGTGCTCCGGTTTCAACTGGTTGGATTGTGTGTTGCATGGATGGAAAGTGTTCTAAAAGTGGTGTGGGTAATGCTGGTTGTATCCACACGACCCTCCATTTCGTATTATTAAAGGTTTTACAAAATAAAGGTTAAAAAACTCTATTTCGGTATCATAGTTTTGAGCTAGTTGTTTGGAGTTGTATTGAGTAAAGTTGAAGTGATTTGATTGTATATATAGTTGCTGGTTGTTGTTTGTAATATGGCTGCTAATATTAGCAGTTGGATAGGGCAAGTTACAGAGGAGATGCAGTCCGATTTCTGGTAACTTCGAAACTAGTAATAAACTAGTCGAGGGAAATGGATAAGGAAAACGATTCCTATGGATACTTGGTTGTAGAGTTGGAAATTGGAAAGTGGAGGGTTATTAAAATTAGTATTTCTTTCATGTTAAATAGGTTCAAAAGAAGATGAGGCGAATGTGGTTAAGAGTAATCCGTAAGAGGTATGTAAGGTTGTTCCTTCTTTCTTTTGGCATGTCCTAGATGTAAGTGATGAATAATATGAGTGTTGGGGTAATTCCATTCACTATTCCTGATAATGATGCATGATCCTTACTCACCTTTAAATGTTATGAAATGTGAAAGATGCTTTGAGGATAATTCTATTTATGAGCTCCGAGTATAGCGCGTGACCATTATTCACTTCTGAATGTTGTAGTTCTCAAAGTAGTTAAACTATGACCCTCGAGTCTCCTATTTGATGAAAAGTAATTGAATGCATAAGATCCTATTCTTAAGGTCTCTACGATGACAAACATCTTTAATTCCATAAGTTTTTTAGCTTTGTCTCAATACACATCTACTATTCATGAGACTCCAGTTGATATGATCCCTAACGATGTTTAGAAGGTACTCAAGACGATTACTACTCTGGTATTCAAGTGACGGTTCACTTGATTGTTTCATATAGTCTTGGATGATGATTTAAGTTGCATATGGTTTCTCACTACTCTCCTCGTGCACGTTGTAACCCATCTTCCTCCGAGTCCCATAGAAGAGCCGTGAACGTTATCGTGCACAACTTTACTACTCTTTCACCGAGTCTCGGGCTAGATATATATATATATGTATGAAGTATACGATGATGAAATACCATATATGATGAAGTGAAGCATACAATGACATCGTATGTGATGATGTTATTCACCGAGTCCTGAGCTGGATATATATATACGATGATATGATGAAAATATGGATCGGGCCATACATTCCTCGGTATATTTTACTATGTAATAATGGCACCAAGTCCCATAATGGGTCGGGTATGGTACGATATGTACACTACTCTTTCACCGAGTCCCTCACTAAAGGGCCGGATATGATAGATAGGCATGCATGTGAAAACATAATAATGTATTGGTAACATATGAGATAATGTCGTATACGATGGCATGATGCCGTATATGATGATATGATAACACCGAGCCCCACAGTGGGCCTAGTACGGTATATGAGGACGATGTACATGCCCTTATTTCATAAGGTGTAGGCATAGTAATTGTTAACTGTTATACTTATTTTCTTGCATCCCTATTTCAGTTGTTGTCTTATTTATGATGTTTTATGCTTTATATACTCACTACATGTATCGTACTGACCCCTTTTCTTAGAGGGGCTGCATTTCATGGCCGCAGGTACAGGTACGCATTTTGGAGATTTATCACCTTAGGAGTTCCACTCAGCTATGTTGGGAGTGTCCACTGTGCTGGAGCCTAGCTTTTTTGTACCGGTCCTCCTATGTATACATTTATTTGTTCAGGGGTACGGCGGAGGCTCTATCCCACCTTATGTTACTATTCTTTCTCTTAGAGGTCGGTGGACATGTATGTGGGTTGTATATGTATATGTGTATAGTTGTCCCTATATGTTGTGATGGCCTCATTGGCTTATATGTTATAATACCTGTTGATACATTAGACTCAAATAGAGGATAGGTTTACTTATAGTTAGTAGGGGTATACGCGAGTGTCCAGTTCTAGCACACATCACGGCCTACAGGGTTGGGTCATGATAGAAGTGGTATCAGAGCGGTCCTTCCTTAGAATGTCCACAGACTGTGTCTAGTAGAGTCTTGTTTATCGGTGTGTTATGCACCATATCTATAAACAGGAGGCTACAGGATATTTAGGATGTTACCTTTCTTTTTTGTCTTAGATCGTGCGATAGAGTTGTACTAAGATAATCCCTCCCAAGCAGACTACTATTTGTGCGGCCATACCTATAAAGAAAGCTTGTTTTTGACCTCCTTTCTTGCAGGTGGGTATATGCTGAGGTGGAAAATGAAGAGACCAGCTCTAGACAGTAGAGGGGGTGCAGATAAGGCCCCCAGGGTACACATAGGACCTCAGGCTCTAAGACCAAGCAGGTGGAGCCCCAGTTATTTGATTAAAACTGATCCCTCCAAAGACCCTAATTATGTTATGGAGAACGATCCCTCAGAAGGTCCAATAATAGATTCCCCAGAGCATTTGATGACCAGAGAAGTGGTTTCGGAAGCCACGCCAGCAGTTTTTATGACCGAGCACTATGTCAGGTCGGCTCTTACAGTGAGTGTTACGGCATATTCGAGCCCTCTATCTTGGTCGTCGGTGAACTAGGAATTACCTGGGTAGCTAGGTCTTCTGGATTCAAGCAAGGAAGATGATAAGGGACAGATAAGCAAATAGCAACCAGATAGAGACGGGGAGCACACTTCACCTCCTAAGTCACCGGGTTGAACTGGGGACTGATCGGTCACAGGTATAGAGGCGTGATAAATATAGTTTTTGCTGGCTATATGGGGCAAGTTATCATTTTTGTTTCGTCCTAATGAAGGAAGCCCTATGCGGCTGGGATATGAGATGCTATAAACATATGTATATATTGGCCCTGTGAGGTATGGTAGATGTGATATGATATGATATGGATGTATATATACGTCGGCCTTGCATGGCATTATTTGTATTTCCTCAGTGCAGGTTTGGGATAGTAAAGAATATAGAGAAAACTCTATCGAAACTTTCTAGAAAAAAGAAGGAGAAGGAACTATAAGTTTATCATATGGCTTGGAAGATGATACAGAGTACCCCTATTACGATGAGCTAAAGTTGTGAGGGTACCCTCCGGGTTGTTGGTAAGGGGGCCCCATGTTTACTTAGAAAGTTTTATGTCAGAGGAAAACTCCTATTGGAGGACAAGGTGTCCAGTAATTGGGTTCCATTTTGGTGGGAAAGTGCAGAACCCTCAACCATTAGTGGGGAATGAGATAAGTTGTTCACGACTCAAGAATGAACCTAGAGGGAAACCATATGGGTTAGGCCCTAAACGGTATTGTAGTGCTTATTGGATCTTAATTTCCTTCTGGTAGTGGTTAGAGGATGCTTTATGGTAACCTTTTATTGGTTATTAAGAGACTAAAATAACTTGTGGATGGAATACATGAACTTATGGGCTGTCCAGAATCATATTCTTTATATATTGGATAACATGCTAGAAGGATTCATAAGGGTCGATGATAGCAAGGAATGATTTTCCCAAGGGATATGGGGGGTAACATGAAATGCCTCGGGCACAAAAATGGCCATGGACTGAATGAATAGAAAGACTACTGCAGGGAGCACTCAAGATAGATGTGATCAATAAGTATGAGTATCGAACGAAAAAAGGAATAGATAGCTACCACCTGAAGGTGTAGTATGAAAAGGCGAGAAGATAAGACCATTATTAGAGTAAAATTGACATGAGACTAAGAAGAATTAAAAGTTAACCTCGAGTACCTGACAAGGATAAAAGCTTAGGAGATATGAAGAAGTATTGTGGATATGTGATTCCACCGTGGAAAATATAAAGACCCCTCAAGGATGAGGGAGGTAGCCCTGCAAAACCATTGATGCATTGCGAGTCCATTAAGAGGAATAAGTGGTATCCACTGGGATGAAGATAGTGTTATATAAGAGCTAGAAATATGGGTCATTGGAGTATAAGTACTTCTGAATGGAGAAGTCAAAACGATTAGGGGCGCTAGCTAATCGCTGGTAGGGAAGAAAGGAATGTGGCTCTGGATAAACTACTATATTAATTGTATGACTCGAGTACTAGTACTTGGACTAGATTGGGTACTAGTTATCAAGAATTCTAAGGACCCCATGGTTGTATTAAGGTTTCTTACAGGGGCAACCTAAAGTATGGATGATCTAACAGAAGGTGTAGATATGGTGCAGTATGTCAAATGTGTTGGAAAAGAATCATATGTGTATGAACAGTTGAAAATAAACAGAGGATGACATGGGTACACCCTAAAGGGGGGAAGTGGACAAGAGAAATACAAGTGTGAGATGAAGTCAACTGACACTATCACATATTAACGGGGACACTTAAACTTTAAGTGAGATCCCATGTGGGCATGAGTTAGCAAGGGCTGAAGGCCAGCAATAAATGGATAGAAGCCTTGATATTTGAGACTGTGTGGAGAATCATTAGCAGTGACCCTAATGGATATGTGCACACAAAAGGGGTGAATACAATAAGAGAGTAAGACCGAGCGATCTAAGGACCGTGAAAAGGGTAGCAAGGCCATGGTTGAGTAAAAATTAAGATGTCACAATAGAGTTGGTGGCCGCTGAGATGTGAAATACAAGTAGCAAGGAGAAAGAATAGAAAATCTCCTATAGTAGGAAATAAGAAGACCAAGAAGTACTTAAATAAAGGAAAAAAGGTAGGACAAAATAGCGCCATCGCAAACAAGTTCCAGTGTGAAGGCAATATGTGAAGCAAGATAGACCAGGAAATAAAAGGACTGCATCTACCTCATACCAGTGGTATAAAAGTAGTTATGCAACCAATGAATATATATATATATATATATATATATATATATATAGCATAAGACCACACGGAGGAGTGCATGATGAAAAGGAGTTATGATATTTTGCGTCTGTTATAGAGAAATAAAAAAGGGAAGTTAAATCAAATGACCAAAAAAGACATGGTCATGGTTGAACTAAAGATCTACCCCGATACCGGTTGTAAGATAAAAGAGGAAAGGGCAAGGTAGAACCTAAAGAGTAGCAAAATGATGCTAAGGTAAATCTTGGGCCAAGTTGAGTGCCTTGGCACATTATTGCAGAGATGGCAACGTAATGTAACGTGCAACATGAAAATTGGAGCCAAATCTGAGCAAAGGAACATGGAAGAATCTAAACTAACGAGAAGCAACCTATCGCCATCCTGGATCGGCAGAGTAGGAAGTTGTGAATTAAGGATGTAGTTTCCATCAAGGCGTTGAGGCAAAATAAGAATCGCAAAGAAATGACCTGGGAAGCTGAAGAGGAAATGAAGCACACGTATCCATACCTATTCCCTACGTCTACAAGTAATCCCAACTTCTAAAACCCTTAAAGTGATGAAAGTACGTGGTATTGCAATAGAAAGGAATTTTCCCTATAGTCTGTGTAAGATTTCTAAGAAGGCTTATATAACATTCGAGGATGAATGTTCTAAAGGGGGAAGGATGTTATACCCCATACTTTTGGACCTTGGAACGCTTCTTAAGTTTCTTGAAAGGTTCTTAAGTTTTATGGAAGGTCCATAATCCTCTTAGAAGTTACCATGCGAGCCGGATAATCTATAATGCTACCAAACAACTCTAAGAAGGGAGAATGTGACACCTCATAGTAAGGAAGATTGGAAATAGGGGTATAAGAATCCGGAAGAAGTTGGAGGCCAAGTAATGAGTCGTAGGACTCAACCTACTTATGTAAGCTACCAACTTGGAAATCTTACATTCTTAAGCTACTCGAGTTCATACCAAGCTTACGTAGCAAGGATTGCATAGGTTCGTAAAGTAAGATGATATTACGAACCCATAAGGAGGAAAAGAATGTAACACATGGAAGAAAGAGAGAGTGAAATATGGCAGCATCTCGAAGTTCCATGTGGCAGCAACTGAAGAATGAGGGTGGGCCCCACCTACCACATGGCAGCCCATGGTTGGAGGTGTGGTGCATTGGCCCTATGAGGGTTTGACACGTGTCACCACTTAGAGGATGACATGTGTTACCCCCTAAGGTGGACTATATATATATGATTTATGGTCATATTTATCCAAAAGAAGTCATTCTTATCCAAGGAAAATTCTAGAAAAAAAGAGAAGAGAAGAGAAACCTTGAGCTAGAGAGAGAGAGCGCCATGGATTTGGAGCAAAAAAAGATAAGTTTTCCAAAAGGTTAACAAACAGACATGAAGTTTATGAAGCTGTCAGTAATACAAATTCATGGTTTGGAGCATCACCAAAAGGTTAACAAACAGCCACGAAGTTTTAGCCGCGCGAGGAGAACTTCTGAGGCAAGTTTTGGCGAGTTTCGGGCATGGTAAGGTTTTCCCTTTCAAAGAGGAGTTTATGATGTTTTTATGCAGTATATTACATGTCTTAAATGAGGATGGAAGTGGAAAAATGTTACAAGAATGCTTGACGTTAGAAACAAACAAAATTGAAGTTGTTATAGTCAAATCGAAGTCGAGTAGTATGTTTTGATTGTGGTGTTGTGGTTTCAACTGGTTGGATTGCGTGTTGTAGGGCTGAAAAGTGTTCTAAAAGTGGTGTGGGTAATGCTGGTTGTATCCACACGACCCTCCATTTCGTATTATTAAAGGTTTTACAAAATAAAGGTTAAAAAACTCTATTTCGGTATCATAGTTTTGAGCTAGTTGTTTGGAGTTGTATTGAGTAAAGTTGAAGTGATTTGATTGTATATATAGTTGCTGGTTGTTGTTTGTAATATGGCTGCTAATATTAGCAGTTGGATAGGGCAAGTTACAGAGGAGATGCAGTCCGATTTCTGGTAACTTCGAAACTAGTAATAAACTAGTCGAGGGAAATGGATAAGGAAAACGATTCCTATGGATACTTGGTGGTAGAGTTGGAAATTGGAAAGTGGAGGGTTATTAAACTTAGTATTTCTTTCATGTTAAATAGGTTCAAAAGACGATGAGGCGAATGTGGGTAAGAGTAATCCGTAAGAGGTATATAAAACTGTCCCTTCTTTCTTTTGGCATGTTTTAGATGTAAGTGATGAATAATATGAGCATTGGGGTAATTCCATTCACTAGTCCTGAACATGATGCATGATCTTTACTCACCTTTAAATGTTATGAAATGTGGAATATGCTTTGAGGATAATTCTATTTATGAGCTCCTAGTATAACTCGTGACCATTATTCACTTTTGAATGTTGAAGTTCTCAAAGTAGTTGAACTATGACCCTCGAGTCTCCTATTTGATAAAGAGTAATTGAATGCATAAGCTCCTATTCCTAAGGTCTCTATGATGACAAATGTCTCTAATTCCATAAGTTGTTTAGCTTTGTCTCGACACACGTCTACGATTTCTGAGGCTCTAGTTGACATGATCCCTAACGATGTTTAGAAGGTACTCAGGACAATTACTACTCAGGTCTTCAATTCACGGTTCACTTGACTGTTTTATTGAGTCTTGGATGATGATTTACGTTGCATATGATTTCTCACTACTCTACTCGTGCACACTATAACCCATCTTCCTCTAAGTCCCATAGAGGGGCTGGGAATGTTATCGTGCACAACTTTACTATTTTTTCATCGAGTCCCAGGCCAGATATATATATATATATATATATATATATATATATATATATATATGAAGTATACGATGATGAAATGTCGTATATGATGAAGTGAGTCATATGATGACACCATACGTGATGAGGTTATTCACCGAGTCCCGGGCTGGATATATATATATGATGATATGATGAAAATATGGATCAGGCCGTATGTTCCTCGGCATTATTTTAAATTATGGATTGAGCCAAATATTCCTCAGTATATTTTACTAAGTGATAATGGCACCGAGTCCCATAATGGGCCGGATGCGGTACGATATGTACACTACTCTTTCACCAAGTCCCTCACTAAAGGGCCGGATATGATAGATAGGCATGCATGTGAAAACATAATAATGTATTGGTAACATATGACATGATGTCGTATACGATGGCATGATGCCATATATGATTATGTGATAACACCGAGCCCCACAGTGGGTCGAGTACAGTATATGAGGAGGATGTACATGCCCTCATTTCATAAGGTGTAGCCAAAGTAACTGTTATACTTGTTTTCCTGCATCCCTATTTCATTTGTTGTCTCAGTTATGATGTTTTATGCTTTATATACTCAGTACTATATCGTACTGACCCCCTTTCTTTAGGGGTCTGTGTTTCATGCCCGTAGGTACAGGTATGCATTTTGGAGATCCGTCAGCTTAGGATTTCCCCTCAGCTATGTTGGGAGTGCTCCACTGTTCTGGAGCCTAGGTTGTTGGTATCGGTCCTCCTATGTATACATTTATTTTTTCAGGGATACGGCGAAGGCCCTATCCCACCTTATGTTACTGTTCTTTCTCTTATAGGTCGGTGGACATGTATGTGGGTTGTATATATTTGTGTGTACAGGTATCCCTATATGTTGCGATGGCCTCATCAGCTTATATGTTATCGTGCCTCTTGATACTGTATGACTCAAACAGGGGACAAGTTTACTTATAGTGAGTATGGGTATACGCGAGTGTCCAGTTCTGGCACCTGTCACGGCCTACGGGGTTGGGTCGTGACAGTATTATTGGTCTTCTACCCAGACATTCCATAACTTAGAGTTTCGGGATATGGGTTGGCTTATCTACTGTAGTGTCATAGTAGGTGGCATCATGACCTAAGAAGTCGAGTCGTGACACAGTCGTCCTCAAGTTCGGTGATTCTTATTCAAGAAATTCAAAAAAAAAAGAGAAACAATGTATTATGCCTTGTTATTAAAAACAAATTCTTATTAAAAAAAATAGAATATTTTTTTGAACCATCTTTCCCCAGACCCCACATTGTGGGATTTCACTGGGTTGTTGTTGTTGTTGTTGTTGTTTCAGTGCAACATGTTCATTAAAAAAAATATTCCTTATTTATAAAAACAAAAAAAAATTATTTCTTATAACAAAAAAAATATGAAGTTTGCTTATGATCCTTGAGAACTACGCGCACCTGAATCTCACATCATTAAGATATGCAGGCACCTCTCCATGGTTCGGTGATATAAGTTTTAAAATTCAAGAAAAAAGATTTTTAATCCTCATTCAAAATTTTAAAAAATGAACGAAAAAGTTTGTTTCTTGTTAAAAAAACTTTTAATCCTTCTTCAAAAAAAATTTAAAAAAAGGTTTTCTTACTTTATATGCCAAGATTTGTGAACTACACACACTTGATTCTCATCACCTTGATAAAATACATGGTTAATCTACTATGCATACGGTATTCCTTAATACAAAGGATATTCATTTCTTATTAAAAAGGTATTTCTTGACTTAATTAATACCAACATATTTTAGGAGTGTGCATGAGAAAAAGAAAAAGTGTTAAGATTATTTGGCATGATTGAGGGAACCTACTTTGTTGTGACCAGTAGATTCTTTTGGTACCACTTAATTATACTTACGTGACAATTGAGAAATGCTCTTGCTCTAAATCAGGGTTAAAATCAATTTGACCTCATTATTTCATGTGTTTTGTGTGGTGAAATTTAGATCTAAAATTCAATGACATTGCTTTATTGATCTAGAACTTGGCCTGAATGTTTTTTGAAGCAAAATTTTGAACAACACTGGACTTGAAAGGATAATAGGCTTTCTTTGACTCGATTGTGCCTTTGAAGCCTACCAAATGTCATGTGATCCATACAACTCCGCATTTTAGCCTAGTTTTTTTATTTGAATAACCATATCTTAACCTATATCATTATTATTTTATAAATGTACTACCCCTTAATTTCACCTCTCTGACCGCACTATAAAAGATTTGAGTTGGATGACAAAGTGGAAAGATGAAAAACTTGAAAAAAGTCAAAAAGAAAAAAAAATTAGAAAAACAAAACTCCAACAAAAGGGGATAAACTTCAAAAAAGAGAGGAAAAAGTCAAAAAAAAGAAGCAACCAAGTAAACAAAGATCAAGTGCAGAAATGAAAAAAACAAATTGAGAGAATAATGCAATATTAAAGGAGAAACTAGTCACTTTATCCAAAATTATTATGTTATCCATACCAAGACTGCATTGTAAGCTGATAACAAATCTTACTTGATCCCATTTTCAATGCTCCCACATTAGTAGATACTTACATGAGGGTCAATCATATAGTATTTCAATCTCATGCATTGAACATCTTTCTGAGTGTGACTGACTTTCAAAATGTCCTACTATCTAAATTCTTCTATTTTGTATGAATTAGGATTTTATTTCAGTAAGGGCACTTGAAATATGAGGATATGAATAATTTTAACCCCTTATTTGATGCAAGATGAACATATCTTGCCAAAACTTATGTATGTTTGAGGTACAATTTTAAACTATGAGGATTACTTCAATGTCGACCTCAAATTTTTCTAAAATAGTTGAAGATGATTCATATACATAATACTAATTGTTAATACCAAGTAGAGTCAAGACATTGTTAACCATGAATTGATTTATTTATTTTTATCTTTATTATTTATTTTTATAAGATGTCTTTGTAAAAACAAAAAGCACTAGAAAAAGAAAAAATAATCTTTGATCCATATGAACTACATTGGATCGGATTCTTGTTATGTCAAGAAGCGTTGGTAGTCCTACAATGGAGTTCGGTCCCACCAAATGAAAATTTTTGAATCCTTAAAGATCAAAATTTGGGTTATTCTTAGATAGTTTACCAAAGAAAAGAAGATAAATTCAAAAAGTTCCTCAGTCTCAAAAATTTGGGCATATTATTTTATATATACCAAAAAAATCACTCTCATGTATTCACAGAGAACAAATACGCTAGTTGCATTTTGACATTTTAGGGAACAAATACGTTTTTATTTTTTATTTCAAGGGAACAAACACCCTAGTTATATTCTGACATTAGCGAACAAATACTGTAGTGGAATTTTAGGGAACAAACACCGTATCGTATTTTATTTCATGGGAACAAACACCCTATATGCATATTTGTCATGCATTTTACTTTTGGTACAAGTATTTCTCATTCATACTAATAACTAATAAAAAAATTGGTGGAAACTGGGGAATTTTTTTTTCTTGGTGTTGTTTTTCTTTATGATTTAGTATAGAAGAACTGTTCTGAACAATGTGATTTAGCATAGTGGGATCCTCCTGGACAATATGATTTAGCGTAGCAGGACCCTCCTGGGCAATGCGATTTAGCATAGCAGAAACCTCTTGCACAATGGAATTTAGCGTAGCTGGACCCTCCGTGGTAATGGGATTTAGCATATCATGACCCGTCTAGAAAATGTGATTTAGAAAAGTAGGACCCTCCTGGACAATGAAATTTAGCATAGTAGGACCCTCCTGGACAATGGAATTTAGTGTAGCAGGATCCTCCTACACAATGAGATTTAATGTAGTAGGAGCTTTCAGAAAAATAGGATTTAGCGTAGCAAGAACCTCCTGGACAATGGTATTTAACATAGCAGAATGCTCCCAGATAATAAAATTTAGCATAGCAGGACTCTCCTTGATAATGGAATTTAGCATATATAGCTGGACCCTCCTGGGAAATAAGGCGTAGACTAGCATGATTTAATTTAACTAGATCGTCATGATGAATGAAGTTTACTTAAACATTTAGAAGCAATCTGAGGAATGCATTGCAACAAAGCTCAAGTCATTCAGAGTCCCGATTCAGTGCTAAGTACTATTTTTTATTCACACTCACAATTATTATTTTTATTGTAAACTGGGGTAAAAAAATTTGTGCTATTGGTTTTGTTTGTTTTGATTTTAGGTATTCTCTTGTAGAATAAAATCAATCCACCTTTCAAACTCAAGATCTATCTGAAAAACATTATCAAATTTCAAGCACATTTTAATCCAAGTAGCAAAAGCTCGTCTTAAGGACAAGGTAAATTTTCAAGATATAGTAACAGAAGCCTACTTGAAGAAAAGTTAACCTTCAAGATCGTTTGAGTTGAAATTGGATATATCACCTCTTGAAAAGGCAAGTCAAGATTCAAGAGAAGCTAAATAGATAGAATCTTGTACTTGTAATTTCTTTAGGCTTTTTGTCTTTCATTTTCATGTAAAACAGGAGCCGCAAACTAGAGCCTCGATGGGACCTCACCTGACTTCAAACTCACTATATCATCTTCTTGACTTACACGTGACCTAATTCCCTTATAACTTGGGATATATAGGCTGTCAAAAATGAAGACTCGATCTTATATTTCTCCTTTTTTATAAGAGTTCGGTCAAAACTTGTCATTTTGTTTACTTCTTTGTTTGCAAAATCTTCGTATTTTCAGTCAAAGAGGGGCAAACTGTAGACATGTAATTTTTAACCCAATCCAAAATTTTACACCATTTTTTTTTTTTAAATATTTCTCTCATATTCTAAATTAGACATTTTGATTTTTATCTTATTTTTGTAAGTTTATTTTATAGATTTGATAACTACAAAAAAATAAAGTCATATTTTAAGGTAAGTTTTGTTTTTAGTTTATTCAAAAAGTATGAAAATTTACAGTATATAGATGTTTTCTTTTAATTTAGGTTTAATAAATAAGCTCTTTATTTTTATACTTCTGTTAGTTATATTTTTATTCTATACTAGTCATTTAACTTTTCTATATTTTGTTTAGTTATTGTATTTATTTATTTCATTGTTTAAAAAAGAAAAAAAATAATAAACAAACGACCTAAACTACCCAAAACCACCTAACCACTTAACCTAACACTACTCTTTTTTTCATATTTCCCTCCCCCAAGCCCAATCGATACACAGGAAAAAACATTCCTCACGTCTCTCCCTCTCCTTAAAACTCTCAACCAAAATACCCCACTCCTCACGTTTCTTTTCTTTTGGAAGGAACACATATGCACGACTATGCACTTCTATATATAAAACACACAACACATAAGAAAAAAGGAGAAAAAATTTATAAGACAGAAAAGGCAAAAAGAAAATGCAAAACAAACAAAAAGAAATAGAATGGCATGAGGAAGAGGAAAAAAAAAAGAAAAAGAAGAATAGGCCGAGAAGAAGAGAGAAATAAGTTGAGTTGGTATTTCGTTGGTGATTTTAAGTTCTTGTTCGTTCGCTCCGGTTTTGGATCTCGTAGAAGAGTTTAGCATTTGCTAGCTCTTGGAAATCAGTGGATTCGTAGCGGCTTTTGTTGTTTTGATGACAAGGTAACCTTGAAATCCTTCATTTAGTTGAAGATGATGTTGAATGAATAATATGATTTTAGTTTACTCTTCTGTTTTGGCTTTGTTTTTTTTTTTTTTGGCAAGTTACGTGATAGTCTCTGTTGCTGCGTTACGTGGTTGTCTCTTTTATGTGGCTTGCATTTTCATTTTTAATTTTATATTAGATTTGATAAAAACTATTGTCTTCTTTAAATATAGTTACTTTCTAGATAAGTTATTTTTGTTTTGTTATACTCCTCCAAATGAATCTTTGGGACCTGTTTTTGTAGTTTTTTTTACTACAAACAGTACGTAAAAATGGTTGAAAAAATGTGCATCATAATTAAAGAAGAAATATCAAATCTTTTTCATGCAACTATGCTGCAAATGTTACTTTTTCAATATAAAAGATCACCACTTGATAAATTTATGGAGTTTGTTAAATTTAAATAGAAGCTTGATTTTCTGTATTTTATTTTTCTCTTATTTCTTCCCTTTTTGCTATGTATCCATTTTTAATTTTTTTTTAATATTATTATTTTTAATATGTACATTCAAGTTTTATTTATTAACTAAATTTAAAAAATAAATGGGCAGAAGATTTTGCACTAGTATATGCATTTGTGTGTGTCTTTTAGCTTGTTTTGTGAGGCTTTCTTAAAGTTATAGTTATCATTTTAGATAAATCCGTATCTGTGATGCTTTCTTACTGATGAGAGCGCTCATGCATTCTTATAAGCCGATAGAGGCATTTAAGGGATAAGTTTTGTTCAAAATATTTGGTTGTTTAAATTATGCCTTTAGTGTGTCATTTTTATAAAAAATAATTTCGAGCCTTTCGACATTTATTGAAGATCTGTATAATTTCAAATAAAATTTGATAGGTAAATTTCTTTAAATGATATCGTTAAGAGCATATTTTAGGAAAATAATAATAATAGCCAAACTTTATGACTAGAAGAGCTTTAAGTAAGTATTAGGCGCGATATACAAATAAATCAATAATTTGTAGTAAGGATGAAAAGCACTGCTTCTAGTACTCCATACACTAACAAAATTAGATAGTATTTTTTAGTAATTCATAATAAATCAAAGAAGGTGGGTAAGTACCATTTTTATCCTTAGGTTAATAATCATAATGTATTTAAAAGTAATCCAAGCCATATATAAGTCAATAAAGCAATCATGCTAAAACCACAGAACTCAAGGAGTGCCTCACACCTTCTCCTCGGTTAACATAATTCCTTATCCAAATTCCTTGTTCGTAGACCACAAAATAAAGAGTCAATTTTCCTTTTCATTAGGGATTTAATAAGATGATTTGGAACACCAAAACTCATTACCAAGTAGCGACTCTAAATAATAAATAAAATGACTCCTTTTCAAAATAGTCACTTAAATTGAAAAAACATGTTGAAAAAGGGGTGTGGCAGCCATCATTCGAGGGATTATAGGAGTGGTGCCAGACCCTACACTCAAACTTTGGCTATCGTTCATCTGGATCAGCGTGCTACTACTTCGGATGGCGATCAACTCCAGAATAGATTTTTTGTTCTTTAGACACTTATATATATATATATATATAATAGGATTTAGAGGATTCCCCTGATGTTATGACTGGTATGTTAAAAGTCTTCGACTTTGATGTTATTCATTCTTAGCTTCGAGTTCTTTCTAAAGACTTTTATGGTCTATACTTCTACTAGTGGTTCAGTTGTTTCTAAAAGAGTCTATAGAAATTGCCCAGTTTCAGTTTTTCATAAAATCACCTCAATTGATCTTCTAGATCTTGATATGATCAATTTTGATGTTATTGGCTTCATGTGTGTTATGTTTCTATATGTTGTAAAACCCGTGTGGTTAAGTTTCAGTTTAGAAATGAGACATTCCTAGAATCGAAAGGTAATTATTCTGTGTTTAAGGGTTAATTCATCTGATGCCTTAAAGCTCAAAAAATTATTTCCAAAGATTGCATTTGCCTCCTAGTTAGGGTTAGAGATACTAATTCTGAAGCTCCTACTCTTGAGTTAGTTTTAGTTGTAAATGAGTTTCCAGAAGTTTTCTCTGATGAACTCCTAGGTGTTCCTCCCGGAAGGGAAATAGACTTTGTTATCGACCTTCTCTCTGATGCCTAGCCTATCTCTATTCTTCCTTATCGAATGGCCCAAGCAGAATTGAATGAGTTAAAATACCAGTTGATCGATTTGTCTGATAAGGGTTTTATTAGACCGAGTATCTCTCTATGGGGTGCTCCGGTTCTCTTTGTTAGGAAGAAGGATGGTTCTCTGTGTATGTGTATTGATTACACAAAATTGTAAAAGGTCACAATTAAGAATAAGTACCCCATTCAAAGGATTGATGACTTGTTCGATCAACTTCAAGGAGCAAGCTACTTTTCAAATATTGATCTTCAATCGGGTCATCATCAACTCCGAGTGAGGGAATGTGATATTCGAAAGAAGGCCTTTAGAAATTGATATGGTCCCTTTGACTTCTTTGTTATGTCTTTTGGACTAGTGAATGCCCCTATAACTTTTATGGATATGATGAATTGGGTGTTTAAGCAATACTTGGATATGTTCGTTATTGTGTTCATTAATGATATTTTGATCTACTCTAGAAGTGAGGATGATCATATCGATCATTTGAGGATTGTCTTGTAAATTCTCAAGGACCGATAGTTTTTTATAAAATTTAGTAAGTGTGAATTTCGGTTGAGGTCAGTTGCTTTCGTTAGCCATATTGTTTCCAGTGAAGGTATCATGGTTGATCTTAAGAAGATCGAAGTGATTAAGAATTGACCTTGACCATTGTACCCTTCCGATATTCAGAGTTTTTTGGGCTTAGCCGGTTATTATAGACGGTTTGTAGAATATTTATCTTCCAATGGCCCGAGGCATATGAGAAGAGTTTTCTAGAGTTGAAGGATAACTTACTTCCGTGCCCATGTTTATCTTGCCGAAAGGTTCTAATGGGTTTGTTTTCTATTGTGATATTTCACGAGTTTGTCTTAGTTGTGTGCTAATGAAAAATGACAAAGTGATAGCGTATGTTTCTAGAAAACTCAAGGTACATGAAAAGAGCTACCCTAATTGCCTTTGGTGGAAGATGTTAAGGCAAAACAAGACATTGATACTACTTTGGTGGAGTTGAAGAAGGTGGTTGCCGAAAGACATTGAGGCTTTCTCCCAAGGGGGAGATGGTGTTTCGATATAACAAGACCGATTGTTTATTCCCAAAGTTGATCATTTGATGAAAATGATATTGTCCAAGACTCATAGTTTGCGATATTCTATTCATTCGAGTTCCACAAAGATTTATCTTGATTTGAGGGAAGTGTCTTGGAGGAATGGAATGAAAAGAGATTTTGCGGAATTTTTAGCTAAATCTCCAAATTGTTAACAAGTGAAAGTTGAGCATTAAAAATTGGGAGATTTGACTCAAGATATTAAGATTCCTACATGGAAGTGGGCATCCATGAATATGGACCTCGTTACAGGTTTACCTCGTACTCATATGCAACATGATTTGATTTAGGTGGTTGTTGACCAAATGACTAAGTCGGCTTATTTTCTTCTTATTAAGACCTCATATTTAGCCGAGGACAATGTGAAGTTGTATATTCGAGAGTTGGTTAATCTTCATGGTATTCCATTGTCTATCATCTTTGATCGAGGTACTCAATTTACATATCAGTTTTGGAGATCTTTCCAAAATGGTCTTGGCATTCAAGTGAGGCGCAGCATAACTTTTCACCCCTAGATAGATGGGTAGGCCAAGCGTACTATTTAGACTCTAGAGGACATGTTGAGGGCCTGCATTTTAGATTTCAAGGGTAATTAGGACAATCATTTAGCATTGGTAGACTTTGCCAATAATAGCAATTATCATTACAGCATTCAGATGTCTCCAATTGAGGCCTTATATGGTAGGAGGTGTAGGTCTCCTATATTTGGTTCGAGGTAGGTGAATTTGCCTTGATAGTACTCGATTTGGTGGATGATGCTATAGAGAAGGTGAGGTTGATTAGGGAAACATTGAAGAAAACCTAAAGTAGACAAAAGTCTTATGTCGATGTAAGGACAAAAGAGGTTGAATTTGAAGCTAATGATTGGGTTTACTTCAAGATTTTACCCATGAAAGGTGTGATACATTTTGGTAAGAAAGGGAAGCTAAATATCACAAGACAATTTCTCAGGTCATGATGACACCTATCCTAACTCCCGGTAGGTAATCCAAACCCGTAACCCCAAACTACGAGTAATGGGTATAAGGGGGAAATACAAAACATAAGTAAGAGAAACTAGATAAATATATATATGAAATACCAAAATAAGGAGAAACTAGATAAATAAATAAGAAATACACAATACTGAATCCCTCCAAGAATCTGGAAGTCACTAGTATAGATCTGCTACCAAAATAAAATGAGTACAAGTCCCAAAAGTGGACCAGAATATATACAACATTGGCTAGTCTCAAAGTACAAAAAGACGGGTCATCCAAGTTGAAGGAGATATAATGATATCAAAACGGCATGTGCTCACCCTGGTCTCTAGAACTGACTGCAACAAGCTCGATCTATCAATGGCGGTAGCTGTTGCTTGGACATTCATTACAAAAGTAGTTGTATGAATGTTGTATGAGTACCATATATAGGGTAACTAGTAGGCATCATAGGAATACTGAGCAGGAGAGTTAAAACCACTATGAAAAAAGAGAAGTAAGCCTAAATAGGATTCATAATAAGCGTCTAAGGTAAGGAAGGTAAACATCCAAACAAACAAGGAAATACTATTTAGGAAGACTACAACTAACTACACCAAAAATGGCCCCTATAAGCCCAGCAGGGACACTAATGCGCAAGTTTAAATAAAACCTGAACAAACACCCATACGATAGTCGGGTTCACAAAATAACTACGACTATAAAGGGTAGGAACAAAAAATCTACGATACTAAGAACTGAAGAACCATATCATACCCGAACCAAGAATCTCCAAGAATTAATTAAACATGAATGATTTAGGGGCCTAGGCTTTCACTGGCACCCAGATGCTCGCCTGAATTCTAAATGTGGTCAAGTACAGGATGTAACCTGAATGCTTTCCATAATCCATCGATACAGTCGAAGATGGTACAAGTATCGGGATACTCGCCATACCATAAGCCAGTAGAGGCCGGGACTAGGACCTGGAAGCTCCCCGATGAATTCCAGAATGGAAGCCAAAACTTGAATATGGATACGCGCAGATGATTTATTCAATGGTGCCAAACATTCCTTTTACCAACCTGACGCTAATAATTATAGAGGATTTCTCCACAATAAATCAACTAACATAGTGGTTGGGTTTCAAACAGAACCAAAACAAGACGAACACGAAGTCTAGTATAACCGACGTATCTCGAAAGTCACAATCATAGGGAGTTATGGATAAGGTTGTTCATAAGAGCAAAGTTACCGCCTAGTTAAGGCCCAACTACCAGACACTAACCTTCTACGCTATTCTATAAGGATCTAAGCCACTAGACCGATGTTAAGGAATCTAAAGCAAGTTCCACAACCTTTACTAAGGGCCACATGCTCCATAGTACCAAATATATTAATTCGACGCCAATTACAATACTAACATATAGAGGAAGAGATCATATGCTTTCAAATACTCGAAATACCTGATAAAAAGCCTAAAATATGAATTCTAACACCTAGGATATATAGATAAGCGACCTAACTATCACGACCCGACCTAGTGTCTAGTCGTACCACGATGATTAAAACCACGAAGGGGTCAATCTAAGCCTCTTTTACATATCATAAGCATTCATAAGATAAAATAGAAGCGAAAACATCATAATAGAGTCTAAATCATGAATAGAAATTTAAGAATGACACATGACAACATAAACTCGAAACATTTGTCCAACTAGATGCTTCTACTCATTAATATAGGCGGGGCCTAAGACATGTCCCTAGCTCACCCTAAATATGAAATATAGAAAAAGTCTTTGAAAAAAATAACTAACTCGATAACTATTCCCCAATAAATGAGGACTCACCACAACCGCTGGATAGGAAAGCTTAACTAGCTACGTAGATGAGTGTGATATTCAACCTCAACCCCTACATTATGAGACAATTTAGACAAAAAGTATACATTAGTACGTTGGAATGTACTAAGTATGTGGGTGTGGCATGCAACGTAAATCATGAAATCCAATGGTCAAGCAAATCACATAGTAAGATGAGGTAAGTAAAGACATGAGAAAATCATATTAACCAAAGCATTTAAAAAGAAAAATTTAAAACCATAGCATACTTAAGAGATCATACATATGTGAGATAGGAACCATAACCGGCAATAAGACCATGCGAGCTATAACATGGAATCCCGTTGTCTCCCTACACAATGAAGAAAAGGGGAATCTACTTGCCAAGGTAGACTCTACCCCGCTAAGTGGGTCATGCATATTCTATATATGGATCCAATAGCTAGGCCATGAAGGCAATCCTACGGTGGAAGGTAGTTATGAGACAAGAGACTTTATATAAAGACCTCGTATTTCGAGCCCCCACCTCAAGTCAACTTTCGATACTAAGTTAAATCCCACGGAATACATACATAACATAGAAATCATAATTTTATATATCATAGTTTTGAAATCAAGGAGTACCATATTTTCATATCGTACTTGTAATATGAGAATTGTCCTTTCATCATTACAATAATATTTGTTTAATTCATATCGTTTGGCCTTAGACCACCACATAGGGCTTAAGTCATATTACTTCATAACTTGCAAAAAAATCATCCTTCGAAACATACTTATAGTCCATGATCATAATTGAAATACAAAATTATAATTCATACTTGGAAATTCATGATCATAGCTTATACTTGAAATTTAGGTAAGACATGAATGCATGATTAATTAATTTGAAAATCATGTAATTTACTTTAAAACATGCATGATCATAAACTTTATATCATCCCATACATAATTGATATAGATAATATCATTAGGAAGTATAATTAAAATTACTCATAATTTTTATCATTAACCCTAGAGATAAAAATAGGAGAATTCATGGAAAAGCTCTTCAATTTAATGCAATAATCATCAATTTATATCAAGATGGACTCATGATCATACCTTGAATCATAATTCATGAAATAGGAGTAGAGATCATAAGACCCATAAAATACCATACTTTAATTTGACATACAGAGATCATAAGACCCATAAAATACCATACTGTAATTTGACATAAAACCTTGAGAAATTTATTGGGCGTCATGGATGAAAGAATTCATTAATCAATACCCACATACCTTAAGTGAGAACACCAAATAATTTGGATGAACTTGATAGTTTTGATGGAGAGCTTGAGTAAATTTACTTGTAGTCTTCAATGGAGTCCTTGATAGTCTTTTGTAGAGAAAGAAATATTTGAGTAGGAGAATTGTAGAAGAATGAATAGAATTAGAAGTTTAGATTAATTTATAGAATTGAATTAAGTCCTAAAAAAGTCTAGGTTTATTAGCTAAAGATTCAGGGAAAAGTCTAAAGTGCCCTTACTACAAACTAAATTCGGCCAAAAACACATTGCTGGGTCCACAACGCGGAGGCAAGAAAGTCCGCAATGCGTACTCGTCGTAGACCTTACTATTTTGCGCTATTTCTTGAGAAATCTACCTTTCGATCTACGGATCCTAAAAATCCACTGAGACTATACTCCTACAGGTTTTGACCCCCCGATCGATATTCCTAACTTGGATTTTCCAAAAAGATTAAGGATAATGCATTACTTTGGCGGCCTATTCCCAAGGCATTCTTAAGGCATTTATGAGAATTTTGAGGGACGTTACAATATCTCCCCCTAGGAAATATTCGTCCTCGAATGAGCTTCAAATAATATGGGGAGGACATGGAAAAATGACTAACAACCCAACATGATTGTGAGGACACTTTGAAAAATGCATAGAACATGTAAACTTCATACTTAACATAAAACATAGTATTTGAGAATATCATTTTCATTAATTATGCATGCATATGAATGACATATGGAATTGAAATGCATGAGTTTAATCAATTTGATCATGAACAACTTAGTACCTTTAGGCTCAAGTGAAAGGAAAGAGATATGTATAATGCTTCATCATGTCTGATTCCACTTCCCACGTAGCATTCTCTACTTGTTAATTCCTCCATAACACTTTGACGGATGCAATGTTTTTATTTCTTAACTCTTCACTTGACGTTCTATAATCTCAATGAAGACATCCTCATAAGTCAAATTCTCTTCGACACTTACATTTTCCATTGGTATAATAGAATTTGGATCACCCACAAACTTCCTCAATATTGACATATGAAATACCGGATGAACCAAAGCCAACTCAAGTGGCAAGTCTAACTCATATGCTACTTTGCCAATGCACTTCAATATCCAATAGGGTCCTATATATCTAGGGCTCAACTTTCCTTTTTTACTAAACCGCATTACCCCTTTCATAGGTGAGATCTTCAAATACACCATATCATCCATATCAAATTAAAGCTCTCTCTTCCTAGTGTCCGAATAGGACTTTTGACAACTTTGAGCCATTTTCAATCCTTCTCTTATGAGCCTTATTTTCTCTATTGCATCAATTATCAAATTTGGACCAATCACTTCCATCTCACCTACTTCAATCCACCCCACTGGAGACCTACATCTTCTCCCGTACAATGCTTCAAAAGGAGCCATTTGGATGCTAGAGTGATCACTATTATTGTAGGCAAACTCTATCAATGGAAAATGGTCATCCCAACTTCCTATAAGATCAATCACACAATCCCTTAACATATCCTCCAAGGTTTGAAATGTTCTTTTGGCTTGTACATTGGTTTGAGGTTTGAAAGCAGTACTTAGCTTGACATTAGTACCAAGACCTTTCTGAAATGACTTCCAAAAATATAAACTAAATTGAGTACCTCTATCTGATATAATCGACAAAGGAATACTATGAAGTTTCACAAGTTCACGAATGTACAACTTAGCATAGTCTTCGGTACCATAAGAAGTCTTGACCGGTAGAAAATGTGCCAATTTGGTCATTCAGTCCACAATGACCCATATAGAATCATGTTGTCTTCTAGTATGAGGAAAACCCATGAAAAAGTCTATATTCACATTTTTCCACTCCCATGTAGGAATTTCGATTTCTTAAGCTAGACCTCCGGCCTTTGATGCTCAACTTTCACTTATTGATAATTTGGACACTTAGACACAAACTCCGCTATGTCCTTATTCATTACATTCCACCAATACATTTCCCTCAAGTCACGATACATCTTGGTGGATCCCAGAGGAATTGAATACCAAGAACTATGGAGCCCATTCAATATCAACTCTCTTAATCCATCAATATTTGGAACACACAAATGACCTTGGTAATGTAGTACCCCATATTCTCCTAGGAAGAAAGCCTCAACGGATTTTTCGGCAACCGACTTCTTCAATTCAATCAAAATTAAATCATTGTCTTGTTTGGCCTTAACGTCTACCATAATAGACGATTTTGAACCATTATATATAAGAACGTCTGCATCATTGGAATTAACCAAACGCACACCTAAACGTTCCAATATGTGGACCTCTTTAACCAATTCTCTTTTATCTTCCTACATGTACAACACTACCCATAGACAACCGACTAACGCCATCGGCTATAACATTTACCTTACTCGGATGGTATAATACATTCATGTCATAGCATTTTAGAATTTCAAGCCACCTTCTTTGCCTAAGGTTCAAATCACTTTGAATAAACATATATTGCAAGCTTATATGCTCGGTAAAGATATCAACGTGCACCCCATGAAGATAATGGCACCAAATTTTCAGGCGAACACAACCGCCGCAAGTTCAAGTTCATGGGTTGGATAGTTCCTTTCATGCACTTTAAGTTGTATAGAGGCATAGTCTATAACCTTACCATGTTGCATCAAGACAAAACCCAAAAAAACACATGAAGCATCACAATAAACAACAAACCCATCCTAACCTTCAGGCAATGTCAAAATAGGAGCCGATGTGAGATGATCCTTCAATATTTGGAAACTTTTCTCATATTCTTCCAACTATTGGAATTTTTCCTTCTTTTGTGTCAACTTAGTTAAAGGCGAAGCAATAGATGAGAACCCTTCAACAAATCTTCTGTAATATCCGGGTAAGCCCAAAAAGCTTCTAATATCCGAAGGAGATAATGGTCTAGGCCAATTGTTAACCGCCTCCGTTTTCTTTAGATCTACTTTAATCCCATCACTGGACACCACATGGCCAAGAAATGCAACCTCCCTTAGCCAAAATTCGCACTTACTAAATTTAGTGAATAATTGCTTTTCTCTTAATGTTTGCAACACAATCCTCAAGTGACCCATATGATCTTCCTAATTCCGAGAATAAATCAAGATATCATCAATGAACACCACTAAAAATATGTCCAACTATGGATTGAAAATATGATTCATCAAATATATGAATATAAAGGGAGTATTAGTCAAACCAAATGGCATTACTACAAATTCATAATGACCATACCTTGTACGAAAAACCAATTGATGATAAACGGAACGGAGGTCAATCTTAAAAAAGTAGCTTGTTCTTTGTAATTGATCAAACAAGTCATCTATCCTTGAAATTGGATATTTGTACTTTATGGTGACTTTATTCAATTGTCAGTAGTCTATACACATTCGGAGTGACCTATCCTTCTTTCTAACAAATAACATAGGACCACCTTATGGTGAAATACTTGGTCTTATAAAACCCTTATCCAACAAATCCTTCAATTGTTCCTTCAACTCCTTAAGTTCTGTTGGTGCCATACCATAAGACGGAATAGAAATAGGTTGGGTATCAGAAAAGATATCTATGCCAAAGTCAATTTCCTTTTCGGGAGAAATATTGGGAAAATCATCGGCAAACACATCGAAGAACTCATTAACTATTGGGACCGACTCAAGAGTAGGAATTTTGGAATTGATGTCCCAAACTCACATAATATGATAAGTGCACCCTTTGAAAATCATTTTACGGTCCTTAATGCATGAGATGAATCAACCCTTAACCACTGAATTATTGCCCTTCCATTCAATAATAGGCTCATTAGGAAGGTAAAACTTAACCACACGAGTTCTATAACATATGGAGGCTTAAGCGGCATGTAACTAATCCATAAGAAGAATGCTGTCCAAATCATTCATATTAAGTTCAAGGTCACATGGAATAAATTTGTGCAAGACCCATACATGACAATTTCTATAATCTCTCTTGGCTAATACTGAATCACTAATGGGAGTATAAACTGAAAAGGGTTCTATTAACACCTCGGGGCACACATCAAATCTTATAGCAATGTAAGAATTAACAAAAGATAAGTTAGCATGCGGATCAAGCAATACATAAACATCAAAGTTAAAGAATCCTAACATACCCATGACTATATCAGGAGCCTTATCAACCTCTTGTCTAGCATGAAGAGCATATAATCGGCTGTTGCGTTGGCCACCCTTAGGTTAAGCTTAGGCGCCTTGTTGAACTTGGCCTACTAAAAGACAAACTTCTCCACCCTTGTTGGCAACAAGAGGGCACTCCGATAACTTATGACCCATATTGTCACATCTATAGCAAGCACTCATTCCCATCAAGCACTATCCTCCGTGATGCTTTCCACACTTTGCACACTAAGGAAAAGAAGGGTTACTAGCATTTACACTCCTTTTCCTTGAGCTTTAGGGTATGGTACCCTATCCTTAGCAAACTTCTTCCCCGAGCTTTATTCTTGATGAGAGCGTCTACTACTACCAATGGTCTTAGCATTGGAGAACCCACCTTCATACCGGGCCCTCTTAGAATCCCTCATCCTCATTTCCTTAAGCTTTTGTCCTTCAATTTATTTGGAAAAAGTCATGAGCTGAGATATGTCAATCTCCATAATAATAATAGCGGTGCGACATTTCTTAGCAACCAAGTTGAACACCCCCAATATGAATTTACTCATTCGGGTACGTGGATCGGCAACTATTGAAGAAGAATACTTGGATAGCTTAATAAACTTGAGGGCATAGTCCCTCATTCCCATATTGCCTTGTCGAAGATTTATGAACCCCAACACTTTAGCCTCCCTTAATTGAGGAGGGAAAAAGTTATCAAGGAAAGGAAGTTAAAACGCTTCCCATTCAAGAGGAACTTCATCCACCCTCTCTAACTTCCATTGAGTGTACCATATTTGAGAAACACCCTTAAGTTGGTAAGCCTCCAACTCTGTTTTTCCTTCCGAAGTCATCCCCATAATACTCACTATTTTGTAGACCTCATCAATGAACTCTTGAGGATCCTCATCAACCTTTGAGCCATGAAACTCCAAAGTATTCATTTGTGCAACATCCCTTACTCTTGAGGCCGAAGTAGGAATAATAGGAGGAGTCACAACACCTTGGTTGGCCACCACTAGGGCTAGCATAGTAATGGCAGTTCAAAACTACGCATTAGTCACTTGGTCTGGTAGAGGACCATTGTCTTGAGGAATCGATGAAGCTTGGGCTTAATTAAAATTATCTCCCCTTGGAAATGGTGGTCTTCTTGGAGCCATCTTTCTAAAAATAGCAAAGAAAGACTGTTAGGGAAAAGAAGTCATACGGTAAACTCTATAGCACGACATAGATTATGAAAGAACTGAAAATTCCTAAAATGCCTCATAGCCTCATACTCATATGTGTGGAGTGCTTCACATCCATGAATAAGACTCTACTTGACGTAGCATGTTGGACACCCAAGGATACTAGAAAAAGAACCTTGTGCTCTAATACCAAGTTTGTCATGACCCGACCTAGGGCTTAGTCATAACACAGCCATTGAAACCCTGAAGGGCTCCAACCAAGCCTCTTGTACATATCATAAGCATTCATAAGGTAAAGAAGAAAGTGAAACATCATAAGAGAGTCTAAATCAGGAATAGAAATTTAAGAACGACACATGACAACATAAACTTGAAATATTTATCCAACTAGATGCTTCTACTCTCGTTTTCGTTATCTACTTATTTACTCTAATATTCTTGTCTAACCTTGTTTTATACTTTTATTGAGCCGAGGGTCTTTCGGAAACAGCCGTCCTACATTGGTAGGAGTCAGGTCTGCGTACACTCTACCCTCCCCAGACCCCACGATGTGGGATTTCACTGGGTTGTTGTTGTTGTTGTAGATGCTTCTACTCATTAATATAGGCGGGGGCTAACACATGTCCCTAGCTCACCCTAAATATGAAACATAGAAAATGTATTTGAAAAAAATAACTAACTCGATAACTAGTCCCCGATAAATGAGGACTCACCACAACCGCTGAAAAAAAAAAGCTTAACTAGCTACGTAGATGAGTGTGATATTCAACCTCAACCCCTACATTATGAGATAATTTAGACAAAAAGTATACATTAGTACATTGGAATGTACTAAGTGTGTGGGTGTGACATGCAACGAAAATCATGGAATTCAATGGTCAAGAAAATCACATGGTAAGATAAGGTAAGTAAAGACATGAGAAAATCATATTAACCAAAGTATTTAAAAAAAAATTAAATCATAGCATACCTAAGAGATCATACATATCTGGAATAGGAACCATAACCTATAATAGGACCATGCGAGCTATAACATGGAATCTCATTGTCTTCCCATACAACAAAGAAAAGAGAAATCTACTTGCCAAGGTAGACTCTACCCCGCTAAACGGGTCATGCATATACTATATGTGGATCCAATAGCTAGGCAATGAAGGCAATCTTACGGTGGCACGTAGTTATGAGACAAGAGACTTTATATAAGGACCTCATATTTTGAGCCCCCACCCCAAGTCAACATTCAATACTAAGTTAAATCCCACGGACTACATACATAGCATAAAAATCATAATTTCATATATCATAGTCATTATCATAGGTTTGAAATGATGGAGTAGCTCATTTTCGTATCATACCTGTAATGTGAAAATTGTCCTTTCATCATTATAATCATAATTGCATAATTCAATATCATTTGGCCTTAGATCACCACATAGGGCCCTAAGTCACCTTACTTCATAACTTGCATGAAAATTATCCTTCGAAACATACTTATAGGCCATGATCATAATTGAAATACAAAATCATAAATCATACTTGGAAATTCATGATCATAGCTTATAATTGAAATTTAGGTAAGACATGAATGCATGATCAACTAATTTAAAAATCATGTAATTTACTTGAAAACATGCACGATCATAAACTTTATATCAGCCCATACATAATTCATATAGATAATATGTTATACCCCACACTTTTGTATGTTGGAGCATATTTTTTTTCTTTCTCTAAAAGATTGCCGCGGGATCCATGTTATCTATGAAGTTCCACCCAAGTACGAAAGATTGGAAATAGGGTCAGGAGAAGTCGAAAGGAGTTGGAGGCCAAGTAATGAGTCGTAGGACTCGATTTACCTACGTAAGCTACCAACTTAGACATCTTACATACTTGAGTTGCTTAAGGACATACCAAGCTTACGTAGAATGGATTACATAGGCTCCTAAAATAAGACGAGATTACGAACCCATGAGGAAGGGGAAAAGACGACACGTGGAAGCCAATGGAGGAGTGACACGTGGCAGCACCTCAAGAAAGCAGATGACCCACCTACTTAGGGTCAAGTAGGTGACCCACCTACTTGGGATGTGGGGCCCACAAAGATACGTGGCATCCTAGGAGACAAGGCAAGGATCCGTGGCCCAATAGGAGACGGATACGTGTCACCCTTAGGGGCTGACATGTGTCACTTCTTGAGGAAATATATATATGTGTGCTCATGACTATCAAGTCATTTTTCAGCCAAGACAAGTCCAAAAATAGAGAGAAAATTGTGAGAGAAAGAGAGCTCACAACAGCAGCCACAAATTGGAGGAAGTTAAGGTAAGTTCTTCACTTTTCTTCCGTGAATTAATTATCTATGGTGTTCCTCAATTATGTGGATGTGTATATAAGTATATTACGATGACTACGGAACCATATTTTTAGTTCTTCACTTGGAAAACTAAGAGAAACTTAAAGGGAAAACGCTAGGGAACAGACCCGTTTTTGGAGGGGACAGTTGTTAGTAATATTGGTATAACTTCTTGTGTATAGATTAGTTTCGGGTGATTCAATATGTTTTGGAAAGGTATTTCATAGTTATATAACTTTTATTTAGACGTTTAAATCCAGTTTTGCATTTATCTTCGTGAAAAAGGGTGATGAAGTGTAGAGGAGGTACTGCCCAGAATTTGTTTTGGAAATCCTACACGGACAGTTGTGAGTATTTTGGGCATATAATTTTGTACAAAATTATTGTAGGGGTAATTAAAAATTTTTTGCGACCTTGATATATTTATTTCTATAACTTTCATTGAGGCCACAAATCTGGTTTCCCTCAATTACCCCTCCGAAACTAAGCGACAATATAAGGACAGTGGGCTGTCCAGATTTCACGTTTTGGATTGTTTTGGCGAGTTTGACAAGTTTAACGTAAGGTAAGGCCTTTCCTTTTAAATTGGAGTTTATGGTGTTGTTATAGAGGGTATTATACGTTGTGTAAGTGGCTGGAAATGTGAAAATATGATAAATATGTTTGACGCCCGAAATAAACTAAATTGGAATCGCTATAGTTAAATTATCGTCGAAGGATAGTGTTGTTCGTGTGAGGTGCTTCTGCAGGGATGTGATGTGTTGTTTCAGGGCCTAAATATGTTCTAATGTGGTTTAGGTTTCTGCTGGTTGAATCCACACGACCGCTCGTTACGTATAATGAAAGGCGTTACAAAATAAAGGCTAGACGCCCTATTGTGCTACCATATTTTTGAATAAGTCAGTTGGAGTTTATGTTGTGTATTATTGGTGTGAATTGCCGCAGGTTATTGTTGTTGGTTGGCTGTAGGTATTAGGGACCTAATTGTAAATTTTGATAGGGCACATTATAGGGGAGGTGCTGCCCAATTTTCGACGACGCCTTAGCGAATAACAGAACTAGTCGGGGAAACGACTAAGGAAATGGATTCCATTAATACTAAGATGTAACCTAGGGTGCTGGAAAGTAAAAGGGGTTGATATTCATACTACTTTCATGTTGAATAGGTTCAAAGGATGGTGAGGCAAGCAGGATTAGGAATAATTCAGACAAGGTATGTGAAGCTTTCTTTTGGCATATTTTTGGAATAAGTATGTAGAGCCTACTCTTTCTCTTATTTTGGCATGTATTCAAGTTAAGTAATGAATGGTGTGAGCTTGAGGGTAAATCTACTCATAGATGCCAAGCGTAATTCATGAACCTTATTTACTTCTTGATGAAAGCACTCCTACAGTAATTGAACTAAGGCTTCTCAAGCTTCCTTACGTTAGGAAGTTATGGATAGGTAAAGCAATCCTTTCTTTCTCTGGAGACGTGTTTGGCATGGGAAAGAGGTTATGATGCCATGGTTGTTCACTGAGGTCCATGATGGGCCGAGTACGAAATGTGACTATGGTATATTTATGCATATGATGACATAAAGATAAATTTGTAACACCAAGTCCCATAACGGGCCAGGTGTGGAATATCATACTGAGTTACATGACCTCATGTCAGAAGGTTCAGGTAATGTGATTTATTAATTTTTGTACTTGTTCTTTGCATCCCCGTGTCAACTATACGTTACTTGTGGTATTTTCTGCTTTACATACTCAGTACACATATCGTACTAACCCTCTCTTCTTGGGGGGCTACGTTCATGCCCGCAGGTGCAGACGCGCGCTTTGAGGATCCGCCAGCCTAGGGTTCCACCTAGCTAGTTTGTGAAAAGATCCATTGTGTCGGAGCCTAGCTTTTGGGTACTAAACCTCTGATGTATGTTTTTGTTTATTCAGGGGTACGGCAGGGGCCCTGTCCTGCCATATGTTGTCACTAATACTCTTAGATGTCTGTAGATACGTGTGTGGGTTATGTATATATGTGTGTTCAATTGTGCCTGTATGACTTATATTTTAGGTCGACCTTTGTCGAAGCACCCTTGTCGGCTCGCATGTGTGTTTATAATGGGACGACCCCACATGCTATGATAGCCTCACCGGCTTATAAGTTATGCTACCTATTGAGACGTTGTGACTCAAACATGCGACAGGTTTACTTGAGGTTACCAGGAGTATACATGGGTGTCCAGCTCAGACACCCAGTCGTGGCCCATAGGGTTGGGTCGTGAAAAAAAGTGGTATCAGAGCAGTTCGTCCTTGGAGTGTCTATAGACCGTGTCTAGTAGAGTCTTGGTTATCGATGTGTTATGCACCACATCTATAAACAGGAGGCTACAGGAGATTTAGGATGTTGTATTTCGTTCTTATCTTATCTCGTGCGGTAGAGCTGTAATACTAAGATAATTCCTCCCTAACGGTTTATTATGTTTACAGCAATGTTTCCAAGGAAAGTGACCACTGTCCAGAAAGGCAAGTCAGTAGCGGGGGAAACTAGTTAGACCCCAAGAGTTACTAGGGCTCGTGCCCATTCTATCCCAGGGATTGTGCCACAATCAACAAGTTCTACTACGCCGCCACTATCAGAGAAACTTAGAGCAGTGGCAGCTGCAGATTCTGAGACTCCAGTACCTGAGCCCACAGCTCCACGTCCAGGGCCCAAAGATAGGGCTATGAGAGATTCTGTGCGATTGCTGACTGAGATAGTGGCAGGGCACGCTCGAAGATATAAATAGACAAGATAATTTAAGGGTCCGTGACTTCCTGGCCTGTAACCCTCCAGAGTTCCGTGGGTCGAGACTTATGAAGGACCCACAGGATTTCATTCGTCAGTTGCAACGTACCTTGTGAATAATCAGGGCCTAGGAGACTGAGTCGGTTGAATTGACTTCGTATCATCTGTGCGACGTAGCCGCTAATTGGTATGAGTCCTGGGAAATAGCAAGGGGTGAGGGTACTCCTCTAGCAGAGTGGGATGAGTTTACGAAAGCCTTCCTTGGACACTTCCTTCCTCCGGAAGTGAAACGAGCTAGAGTGGATAATTTTTTACAATTAAGGCAGAATGGCCGGAGCATTAGAGACTACAGCCTCGAGTTTGACTCGTTGGCAAGGCATGCGCCTAGTGTGGTAGCTAAAATGGTAGATAGGGTGTATCGTTATGTAATGGGGTTAGATCTCCATTTAGTTGATAGTTGTATGGTTATGGCTTCTCATCCAGGCATGGATATTGCTCAGGTGCAGGCGTATGCTCAAGGGGTGGAGGATCGGCATGAAGGACGACAGCCCGATAGAAGTTATGATAGGAGCCAGTATAAGAGGGCTAGGTTGGGTCATTAATCAGTGGAGTTTCGAGGCGAGCAGCCTCAGCAGTATAGTAGGTATCTACCCCAGCCAGCTCGAAGTATACCCCCATAGGTTATGGGTAAGGGGTTCAATAGCACAAGGTATTCAGAGGCTAGTCAGAGCTACAGGGTCTCAGACTCACAGATGGACAGGGGCTAGCGTCAGTTGAGGCCACCCTTGCCTCAGTGTCCTCATTGTGATAGGGCTCATTTTGGGAAATGTCGTTTTGGGACAGGTGCCTGTTTTACTTGTGACCGTCAAGTCCATGTTATGAGGGAGTGTCCATTCGGGAGAAGCCCAAGAGGTGTAGTTCAGCCCACTGGGACAGTTGCTGGTTCATCTTTTTCTGTGGCTATGCGCCCTATGGGACAGGGCATTCAGACACCAGCAGACCGTGGTAGAGGCCATGGTGGAACTTCTAGTTCTAGCAGTCCTTCGAATCGCATCTACACCTTAGCTAGCAGACAGGATCAGGAAGCGTCACCAGATGTGGTTACAGGTATATTATCAATTTTATTCCGGAATATATATATACATTAATATTGGGAGCCCTGTGTGGTTGTAATATGATATGGTACATATATATACAAAAATGTCGGCCCTGTGAGGCACTGTTGGTATTTTCTGCGTACAGGTTTTTTGTGATGGTGAGAAATATAGAGGAAATTCTGCCAAAATTTTTCTAAAAATGAAAAGAGAATTGTGATGCATAGGAAGTATGAATAAGACAGCTGGTGAAATATTAAGGATGAGACTAACTAAGAAGGGTAAGTAACCCATAGTAAGAATTGTGAACGAGGTTAAGAAGTGTCATATTATGAGATTGAATGTGAACAGGATATCACGTGAATGTAACGAGGATCGTTATGAGAATAAGTAAATCCTAGTAAGAAAATAACTAAAGGATATGACATGGTTTGTGGAAAAATAAAAAGGCAAACAGTGAATGTTCTAAATAGTGATGGCTTACACAGATTTATAGGGAAGGTTTTGGTTAACATTCGAGGACGAATGTTCTAAAGGGGGAAGGATGTTATACCCCGCACTTTTGTATGTTGGAGCATATTTTTTTTCTTTCTCTAAAAGATTGCCGCGGGATCCATGTTATCTATGAAGTTCCACCCAAGTAGGAAAGATTGGAAATAGGGTCAGGAGAAGTCGAAAGGAGTTGGAGGCCAAGTAATGAGTCGTAGGACTTGATTTACCTATGTAAGCTACCAACTTAGACATCTTACATACTTGAGTTGCTTAAGGACATAACAAGCTTACGTAGCATGGATTACATAGGCTCCTAAAATAAGACGAGATTACGAACCCACGAGGAAGGGGAAAAGACGACACGTGGAAGCCAATGGAGGAGTGACACATGGAAGCACCTCAAGAAAGCAGGTGACCCACCTACTTAGGGTCAAGTAGGTGACCCACCTACTTGGGAGGTTGGGCCCACAAAGACACGTGGCAGCCTATGAGACAAGGCAAGGATCCGTGGCCCAATAGGAGACGGACATGTGTCACCCTTAGGGGCTGACATGTGTCACTTCTTGAGGAAATATATATATGTGTGTTGATGACTATCAATTCATTTTTCAGCCAAGACAAGTCCAAAAATAGAGAGAAAAACGTGAGAGAAAGAGAGCTCACAACTGCAGCCACAAATTGGAGAAAGTTAAGGTAAGTTCTTCACTTTTCTTCCGTGAATTAATTATCTACGGTGTTCCTCAATTATGTGGATGTGTATATAAGTATATTACGATGCCTACGGAACCATATTTTCAGTTCTTCACTTGGAAAACTAAGAGAAACTTAAAGAGAAAACGCTAGGGAACAGACCCGTTTTTGGAGGAGACAGTTTTTAGTAATATTGGTATAACTTCTTGTTTATAGATTATTTTCGGGTGATTCAATATGTTTTGGAGAGGTATTTCATAGTTTTATAACTTTTATTTAGACTTTTAAATCCAGTTTTGCCTTTATCTTTGCAAAAAAGGGTGATGAAGTGTAGAGGAGGTACTGCCCAGAATTTGTTTTGGAAATCCTACACGGACAGCTGTGAGTATTTTGGGCATATAGTTTCGTACAAAATTTCTGTAGGGGTAATCCAAAATTTTTTGCGACCTTGATATACATGTATATAACTTTCATTGAGGCCACGAATCCGGTTTCCCTCAATTACCCCTCCGAAACTAAGCGACAATATAAGGACAGTGGGCTGTCCAGATTTCACGTTTTGGATAGTTTTGGCCAGTTTGACAAGTTTAACGTAAGGTAAGGCCTTTCCTTTTAAATTGGAGTTTATGGTGTTGTTATAGAGGGTATTATACGTTGTGTAAGTGGCTAGAAATGTGAAAATATGATAAATATGTTTGACGCCCGAAATAAACTAAATTGGAATCGCTATAGTTAAATTGTCGTCGAAGGATAGTGTTGTTCGTGTGAGGTGCTGCTGCAGGGGTGTGATGTGTTGTTGCAGGGACTAAATATGTTCTAATGTGGTTTAGGTTTCTACTGGTTGAATCCACACGACCCCTCGTTGTGTATAATGAAAGGCGTTACAAAATAAAGGCTAGACGCCCTATTGTGCTACCGTATTGTTGAATAAGTCGGTTGGAGGTTATGTTGTGTATTGTTGGTGTGAATTGCTGCAGGTTATTGTTATTGGTTGGCTGCAGGTATTAGGGACCTAATTGGAAATTTGGATAGGGCACATTATAGGGGAGGTGCTTCCCAATTTTCGACGACGACTTAGCGAATAACAGAACTAGTCGGGAAAACGACTAAGGAAATAGATTCCATTTATACTAAGATGTAACCTAGGGTGATGGAAAGTAAAAGGGGTTGATATTCATACTACTTTCATGTTGAATAGGTTCAAAGGACGGCGAGGCAAGCAGGATAAGGAATAGTTCATACAAGGTATGTGAAGCTTTCTTTTGGCATATTTTTGGAATAAGTATGTAGAGCCTACTCTTTCTCTTCTTGTGGCATGTATTCAAGTTAAGTAATGAATGGTGTGAGATTGAGGGTAAATCTACTTATAGATGCCAAGCGTAATTCATGACCCTTATTTACTTCTTGATGAAAGCACTCCTACAGTAATTGAACTAAGGCTTGTCAAGCTTCCTTACGTTAGGAAGTGATGGGTAGCTAAAGCTATCCTTCCTTTCTCTGGAGACGTGTTTGGCATGGGAAAGAGGTTATGATGCCATGGTTGTTTACCGAGGTCCATGATGGGCCGAGTACGAAATGTGACTATGATGACCACATAAAGGAAAGTACAGGTTGTGTAGAGTTCATTCTCTTTCTTCTTTTGGCATACCTTAGCTATAAGTTAAACATGATACGATCTCTGAGGTAATGATCTAGCTTGCATATAGTTACTTACTACTCTGCTTGTGCATATGGTTTACATATCTTTACTGAGTCCCATAGAGGGCCGGGTATGACCAAAGTCCCAAAAAGAGGCCGAGTACGATATAAGATGATATAAATATTCACCGAGTCCCAAAAGGGCTGGGTATAACCGAGCCCTACCAAAGGCCGGGTATGCTATGTAAATGCAATGATAAGACGACATGATTGAAGACCAAGTCTCATTAAAGGGCCAGTTATGGTATATTTATGCATCTGAAGACATAAAGATAAATTTGTAAAACCGAGTCCCATAACGGGCCAGGTGTGGAATATCATACTTAGTTACATGACCTCATTTCAGAAGGTGCAGGTAATGTGATTTATTAATTGTTGTACTTGTTCTTTGCATCCCCGTGTCAACTCAACTATACGTTACTTGTGGTATTTTATGCTTTACATACTTAGTACACATATCATACTGACCCCCTCTTCTTGGGGGGCTGCGTTCATGCCCGCAGGTGCAGACACGCGCTTTGAGGATCCGCCAGCCTAGGGTTCCACCTAGAAAGTTCGGGAAAAGCTCCACTGTGTCGGAGCCTAGCTTTTGGGTACTAAACCTCTGCTCTATGTTTTCGTTTATTCAGGGGTACGGCGGGGGCCCTGTCCTGCCATATGTTGTCACTAATACTCTTAAAGGTCTGTAGATACGTGTGTGGGTTATGTATATATGTGTGTTCAATTGTGCCTGTATGACTTATATTTTGGGGCGACCTTTGTCGAAGCAACCTTGTTGGCTCGCATGTGTGTTTATAATGGTACGACCTCACAAGCTATGATAGCCTCGCCGGCTTATAAGTTGTGTCACCTATTGAGACGTTGTGACTCAAACATGCGACAGGTTTACTTGCGATTACCAGGAGTATACATGGGTGTACAGCTCGGACACCCAGTCGCGGTCCACGGGGTTGGGTTGTGACATAATATCATTAGAAAGTATAATTAAAATTACTCATAATTTTCATCATGAACTCTAGAGATCAAAATAGGAGAATTCATGGAAAAGATCTTCAATTTAATGCAATAACCATCAATTTATATCAAGATGGACTCATGATCATACTTTGAATCATAATTCATGCAATCAGAGTACAGATCATAAGATTCATAAAATACCATACTTTAATTTGACAGAAAACCTTGAGAAATTTATTGGGCTTCATGGATGAAAGAATCCATGAATCAATACCCACACACCTTAAGTAAGAACACCAAATAATTTGGAAGAACTTGAGAGTTTTGATGGAGATCTTGAGTAAATTTACTTGAAGTCTTCAATGGAGTCCTTGAGAGTCTTTTGTAGAGAAAAAAATATTTGCGTAGGTGAATTGCAGAATAATGAATAGAATTAGAGGTTTAGGTTAATCTAGGCTCATTAGCTAAAGATTCAGGGAAAAGTCTAAAGTGCCCTTACTAAAAACTAAATTCAGCCAAAAACAAATTGCCAGGTTCGCGATGCAGAGGCAATCAAGTCCGCGGCGTGGACCTTACTGGTTTGCGCAATTTCTTGAGAAATCTATATTTCGATCGACGAGTCATAAAAATCCATTGAGACTATTTTCTTACAAGTTTTGACCCCTGATCGATATTCTAAACTCGGATTTTCCAGAAAGGTTAAGGATAATGCATTACTTGAGTGGCCTATTCCCAAGGCATTCTTACGACACTTGTGAACATTTAGAGGGATGTTACACCAACCCAAATTTCATCTATCTCAACATGATTTCACACCTTCTAACTCAATCTAAAAAAGGAAAGTTGTAGCCCACTTGTAGGCCAAACACACTTGGTCCTAATAACTTTGCTGGAGCTTTTTCTTTACGCACAACCTCAAAATGTTGCCATGCTGTCAAAACAGAATCACAACATCATCACGATCGTTTAGATACTAAAATTGCAATTTTTCGGAAATAGACCAATTTTGAGGTCTAAAATGAGAAAATATGGTACCCGCATGCGTAATTCCAGAATTGACTTCAAAAACTGGTCTAAAGTAGCCCCCCAAGCTCAAATAACAATTTGAAACAAATCCTGGGGTTGGGAAATAACACGCAATAAACATGCATCCAAAATCCTAAGTTTAAGCTAAAAACAAAAAGGGAAAGCATCTAGGAACATCAATTTACAAAAAAAACTCCCACGATCAAAACAAAGTGAATCACGATGTTCCTTGCAGAAAATCTCACAACTTAGCCTCAATAATCACTGAAAATGGAGCAAAATGAGCAAGAAATAGAACACCAAAATTCATTACCAACTCAACTCAAAAATTCCAAAAGATAGATACTAAATATGTAAATTTACCTCACACAGAGCTACTAATCAAGATTTTGAGCTCACCAAAAAATTCCCCACGAAGTTTCCTTGAATTTAGGCCTTAGAATCGCCAAAATCGCCCCAATATAGAGATAAAAAATAAGTCCCAAAGATTTAACACTTAAATAAATTTTGAACAATAAAATAACCTTTAGGTGTTGTTTAAGCGGACACCCGATGGTCTCTTAAGCGACCACCTCAAAGAGGTTGGCCTCTCTTAATCGAGGACCCTGTCGCTTTAGCGACACCCACCCAAGAGGTCCTGGTCTCTATAGAAAACCCCTAACCACTTTAGCAGCAGTCGCTTTAGCAATGGCACCAGACTCCACTAGTGCAAAATGGACTTTGGCATGTCCAAGTCTCTGACGGGGTGCTCGAGGATTCGTTCGGAACCCCGTGCACGCAAATGGAGATATGGTACCCAACTAAATTCAATATTTCGGACTCAATGAAGTATTCAAAATTCCCATACGAGGTTATTGTAATGAAAATTGGTTCCCACACCCAAGTACAATTTCCACAACGGGCCTCAAGATTAGACTAGAATGCTCGAGAAGCAAATAAAGGGTCATTCTAGACTAGAATCGATATTTTGAAACTAACCGCACTATCATAATTTTCATTCAAGCATGTTTTCCAAGCATGTTAGCCAAAGTCAACCATATGCTAAATTTCAAAAGCAAAAGCGTCAAATTGCCCCCAACTCGTACTGATTGTCTTGATTATCATGCCAACGATCCACTACCCTAATTTGGCCATTTAGGAGCTGATGGAAACATCAGAATTCTATGTTGACATCGTTTACCTTGAGTTATGACCAAAGTAAACTTTCAAAGTTATAAAAGCTCCAAAATAGGAAAATGGGCCTAAAACCCAAATAAACGACCAGGTAACCCAGCTACCGGTGTCGGTTGGTCATAAATGACTTGAGGTCTCTATAGGAAAGTTTTAAATGATGAAACAAAAGCAGAAACATAAAAATAGCCTAGAGGGTTATTACAACATCCACTACTCAATGAACTTTCATCCGTAAAAGTAAATATAAGGATCCACCTGGAGGCTCAAATAAGATGGGGAACTGCTCCTGCATATCTTGTTCGGTCTCCCAAGTAGCTTCCTCGATCAAAAGATGTCGCCACTGGACCCTAACCACAAGAATGGACCTAGAAGAAAGCTGGAAAATGTCTTTTGCCAATATAGCAACCGTCTCCTTAACAAATGTTAGACGATCATCTAACTTAACAGAATCATACCAAAGCATGTGTGACTAATCTAGGATGTATCAGCGCAGGATAGAGACATGGAAAACTAATATATAGATGAAAATATTAGAGATAGAGCCAACTAATAAGCAACCCTCCAACTCTCCTCCAAATCTCAAAAGGCAGAATATATGTGGGGCTAAGCTTACCCCGCCTTCCAAATCTCATCTCACCCTTCAAAGTCGACACCCATAAGAACACCTTATCTTTAACCTCAAAGCACAAAGGTCGGAGCCTTCTATCTACATAACTTTGGCGTCTACTCTAAAATGCCTTAGTCTATCCTAAATAGTTCAGACCCTAGCTAAGGAATCTTATTGTAAATCAGTACCCTATGGCCCAAGCTCTGAATACTCGAACCAACCAAGTAGAGAGAGACAACGCCTACCATATAAGGCCTCGAACGAGGCTATATGAATACTAGAATGGTGGATATTATTGTACGCAAACTCTTCTAGAGGAAAGTACTTCTCTCAATGACCCTCAAACTCTAATACACATGCTCCCAGCATATCATCCAAAACCTAAATAGTATACTTTGACTGGACATCAATCTGTAGATAAAAGGCCATACTAAGATCAACCCGAATGCCTAACTCTCTATGAAAAGATCTCTAGAAAATGGAAGTAAATTTAGACCCACTATCTGATATAATAGACAATGGCATGCTGTGAAAACGAACCACTTCCTCAATATAGACCCGAGCTAGATGCTCTGCACTGAAAGTAGATTGTACCAACAAGAAGTGTGATAACTTGGTCAATCGATCAATGATGACCCAAATACCATTAATACCTGTGGGTGTTTGAGGTTATCCCATAACTCAATGATAATACACTTCCATTTCCACTCGGAAATGGGTAATCACAGAAATACCCCACCAAGACACTAATGCTAGGCCTTAACTTGTTGGCAACTCAAAAAATAGGACATATACTAAATTATATGTCTCCTCATATCTTGAAAACTGTCTCAAATATTGATACATCTTTATAGGGCCCGAATGAATAGAGTATCTAAAATCATGGGCCTTGTGATGGATCAGCTGAATAAAGTCTCCAAATTTGGGAATGTAGAGGTGAACGTTAAACTGTAGCACCCCATCTGAATCCATAATAGCCTAGCCAACCTGGCTTTGCAATACCAACTCTTGAAGATCTACCAATGCTTTATCCTCAAGCTGTCAGCCATGAATCTGATCAAATAGAGATGAACGAGCTCTCACAAAAGCCAAAATTTGTCTAGAATCTTAGATGTCCAACCTGACCATCCTATTAGCCAAAGACTGAATATCCAAGGCTAGGGGTCACTCTACAGTAGTCAAGTAAGCTAGACTACTCATACTTCCTTCCTTCAAGCTCAAGGCATCTGCTACTATGTTCTTATTTCTCAGATGGTAAAGAACGGAGATATCATAACTGGTAAAAGATCAATCTAGCAACACTGTATAAAATAAAGGTCCCTTTGACTCATAATGTATTGTAGGCTATGTTGTTATGTTATATCTCATAATAGACCCCATAGAAGTAGAACCTCAATATCTTCGATGCAAAAACTACCGCCACCAACTCTAAATCTTGAGTGGGGTAGTTCTTCTTATACACTCTCAACTGCCTAGAAGTATAAGTAATAACCCAGACCTACTGCATCAAAACATACATAATACCTACACTAGAAGCATTATATTATATTGAAAATCGCTCTCTCTTGATCGAAAGAGCCTGAACAAGAGCGGTGGTAAGCAACTTGTTCATTCTTTAAAACCTTGACTTGCACTTCTCAGACCATACAAAGGGGGAATCTTGATGGGTCAACAGAGCTGCAATGGTGGAGAAACCCTCGATGAAGCATCTGTAATAACCAACTAATCCGATGAAGCTCTGAATCTCTGTAATAGATTTGGGCCTAGACCAACTACTGATAGACTCAATCTTTGCCGGATCTACCATGATACCCTCTTTGGAAACCACATCCCTAGAAATGATACAGACTCTAACCAAAACTCGTACTTTGAGAATCTAGCATATAGTTGCTGATATGTTAAAGCTAGAGCAATAACCTCAAATTTTACGCATGATCCTCTCTACTCTGTGAGTATACTAGTATATCATCGATGAATACGTTCAAGAAAGAGTCAAGATAAGGCCTAAATACTTGAGTCATTAGATCTATATAGGCTATAGGGGCATTAGTAAGCCCAAAAGACATCATAAGGAACTCGTAGTGGCCATATCGAGTTCGGAAAGCAGTTTTAGGAATATCGGCAAGTCTAATCCTCAACTGGTGGTAGACAGACTTCAGATCAATATTAGAAAATATGGCAGCACCTGGAAGCTGGTAGAACAGATCATTAATGAGAGGCATAGGGTAATGATTCTTCACCGTCACTTTGTTCAGATGTCTATAATCAACACTCATCTGTATAATACCATCCATCTTATTAACAAATAAGGCAAGAGCACACCATGGAGACATACTCGAAAAAATAAATCCCTTAGGTAGGAAATCCTCAAGCTGAACACTCAGTTCCCAGAGCTCTACAGGAGTCATACGATAAGTTGGAATAGAAATGGGCATAGTGCCCGACTCCAAGTACATAACAAAGTTAATATCTTTCTCTAGGGTAGGCTAGGTTGTTCTATAGAAAAGACATTGGTAAACTCTTAAACCACAAGAATTGAATCAATCGAAGGGATCTCACTAGATAGATTGTGAACATATGCTAAATAGGATAAACACATAGAAGCAACTAGCCACCGAGCTCGCATAAAGGATATAATCCTCATCGGTGAGCGGCTATAAGAACCCTGCCTCATGACCGGGAGAATTCCAGGCATGGCTAAGGTAATAGTTTTGGCATAATAGTCCAAAACCATATGGTGAGGGTAAAACCAATCCATTCCCAATATAACATAAAAAGTCCAATATATCTAATAAAATAAAGTCATCTTGAGTCTCATGCACCTAAATACTCAATGCACAAGATCTACATACATTATCCACTACTAAATAATCCCTTACAATGGACAAAACATGTAACGACACCTTAAATTACTCATAAACAATAACCAGATGAGGAGACAAATATATAGACGCATAAGAATATGTGGAACCTAGATTAAATACAACTGAAGCAGTCTATTGACATATGAGGATAGTACCTATGATGACATCATCTGATGCCTCGACCTTTGCCCTAGCTGGAGCAATATAAAAATAGACCTGTCGGCCTCCCCACCCCCATCTGACCTACTAACCAATTTCCTCCTTTGGGACCTCACCACACCTTACTGGTCATTGCCATAACCCAATGATTGATCTTTATAACCATAGCCCTAACCCCTATCGCTACCTCTAAGTGGAGGTGGTACTACTGCTAGTGGTCTAGCTCAGCAATGGCTCTCTCAGCCCTAGTGCCCTAGTATACCTCAATCATAATAACCTAATGTTAAGCGCCCTATAGTAACCACCCTATGATAGGAAGGGAGCAGACTTGATCTCCTCTGTTATACCTGTACTTTTGTACCTGGAAACGCCTCTTAAGCTTCTTAAGTTCTTGAAAGGTTCTTAAGATTTTGGAAGGATTCTTACGTTTCTTAAAGCTTCTTAAGATTCTTAAAAGTTACCATGTGAGATGGATAATCTATAACGCTACCAAATAACCCTAAGGAAGGGAGAATGTGACACCCCACAGTAGGGAAGATTAGAAATATGGTTATAAGAATCTAAAAGAAGTTGGAGGCCAAGTAATGAGTCGTAGGACTCGACTTACATACGTAAGCTACCAACTTGAAAATGTTATATTCTTAAGCTACTTGAGTTCATACCAAGCTTACGTAGCAAGGATTACATAAATTCGTAAAGTAAGATGAGATTATGAACCCACGAGGAGGAAAAGAAAGTGACACATGGCAACAAGAGGGAGTTCCACATGGCAGAAGCTATAAGTGCCATGTGGCAGCAGCTGAAGCAAGGGGTTGGGCCCCACATTCCAGGTGAGAGTCCCTAAGTAGAGGAGGTGATGCGTTGGCCCACGAAGGGCTTGACACATGTCATCACTTAGGGGATGACACGTGTCACCCCCCTAAGGTGGAATATATATATATATATATTTTATGAATTTTCAAGTCATCCTTATCCCATAAGTCATTCTTATCCCAAGAAAAATTCTGGAAAAAAGGAGAAGAGAAACTCTAGCTAGAGAGGGAGACAACCACTGTTTTGGGAGGAGAAAAAGTTAAGTTCTCTGATTTTGTTCTATGAATTAATTATATAGGGTATACCACGAGGGTATGAAGGTGTTATTAATATAAATATATTGTCTCAATCATCCCCAAAAGGATAGCAAACAGCCACAAAGTTTCAGCCGCGCTGGAAGAGCTTCCGAGGTGAGTTTTGGCGAGTTTCAGACAAGGTAAGGCTTTCCCATTTAAATTGGAGTTTTTGATGTTTTTATGAGGTATATTACATTTCTTAAATGATTCTGGAAGTTGAAAAATTGCATAAGGATTCTTGACGTTAAAAATAAGCTAAATTGAAGTCGTTATAGTTAAATCGAAGTCGAGTAGTGTGTTGCAATTGTGGTGCTACGGTTACAGCTTGTTTGGTTGAATGTTACAGGGCTGGAAGGTGTTTTAAAAAGAGTGTGGGTGCTTCTGGTTGAAGCCACATGAACCTCCATTTATATTGTTAAGGATATTATGAAATAAAGATTAAAAACTCTATTTCGGTATTGTAGTTTTAAGTGAGTTATTTGGACTTTTTATTGTGTAAAGTTGAAGTGATTTACTTTTAATTGTGCTCCTGGTTGTTGTTTTTGGTATGGTTGTTGATATTTTGGCCGAGTTGAAATCTCGGGAATATTGAAATTATAGGAGAGATGCTGCCCAATTTTCGGTAACTTCGGAACTAGTAATAAGCTAGTCAAGGGAAATGGATAAGGAAATGATTCCTATGGATACGTGGTTATAGAGTTAGAAACTGGAAAGTGAAAGGTTATTAATCTTTGTATTACTCTCATGTTAAATAGGTTCGAAAGATGACGAGGTGAACGTGGTTAAGAATAATTCATAAGAGGTATGTAAAGCTACCTCTTCTTTCTCTTGGCATGTTTAGCAAAAGTATGTAAAGCCTATCATTTCTCTTCTTCATGCTTGTCCTAGATATAAGTAAAAGATGATACAATCTCTAAGGTGATTCCAATTGTAAGTGTTTCTTATTTACCCTTTAATGTTGGAACTCTTACAACAATTGTCATGACTTTTATGAAGCAAATATATGACTTTTATATGATTCCCAGGGAGTTCCTATTCTCAGAGCCACTTGGATGGCCAATTTCGTGATTTCCAAAAGATATTTTATTATGCCTTGATATGAGTATATGATTTCAGAAGTTCTATTTTGATATAATCCATAGTGACATTCAAAAGGTACTTGATATGACTCCTGTCTTGATTTTTGAATGATAGCTCATTTTGATCATTCCATCGAGTCTCAAATATGATTTAAATTGCATTTAGTTTCTCACTAATCCACTCGTGGATGCCTCAATGCTTCCTTCTCTAGGCCCGGTCCAGGATATACATGATTGTGCATACTTCTCTACCTTGTTCGCCATGCCCCGATATGAGGGGGCAGGTACGCCCTGTACATGGGTTTGGTCAAGAGTACGACGGGGCCATTATGTTATCATTCTGTAGAGGTCTGTAGATATGTTTTTGTGGGTTCTGTATATATTCTGTTGGTCCTGTATATGTGTTTTGGACTTTTATGTTCCATGACGGCCTTAATGTCCTTCGTGTGCTATATCTGCTTTCATGTGCTCCCTAGCGACTTCTTTTGATTTCTACACTTGTTTCTTCAGCTAACATGCTAAGTGGGGCTAATGGTATGTATGGGTGCCCAACTCAGGCACTAGTCATGGTCTACGGGATTGGTTCATGACAAAAGTGGTATCAGAGCGGTCCTTTCTTGGAGTGTCTACAGACCGTGTCTAGTAGAGTCTTGTTTATCAGTGTGTTGCATGCCACATCTATAAATAAGAGGCTACGGGACATTTAAGATGTTACCTTTCTTTTATATCTAAGATTGTACGATAGATCTGAGTCATAGAAAAACCCCTTATATTAACCTTAGATGTTAACACAAGGATGACAGCAATGGAAGGAAGTGACATATGATATTGGAAGTCACAAGGCACACAGGTAACCAAAGGCATGAAAGATATCTGTTGGATAAGGTATTGAAGTAGAGCTGAAATGTAAAGTTGTAAATTGAAAGGAAGAGTATACAGGAAAGTATAACAGGGGAAGTTCTGGTGGACGTACAAGGTAAGTCCTTTTTCATATTATTGATTGTGGGCGCCCTATGTGGCTGCGATATGATACATATATATGTATCTTTATACATGTTTGCTCTGTAAGGCACTGTTGGTATTTTCTGCATGCAGGTTTGAGATAGTAAGAAATACAAAGGAAACTCTGCCCAAATTTTCCTAGAAATATAAAAAGAATAAGATACAGGGATGTAGTATGTCTTGAAGGGTCGTGCTAACAATAATGATGAGATTTGGCTAAACCACGAGTATGGTTGACCTCGAGAAATAAGTTAATTGCTGAATTAATGGCAATAGAAACTAGGAGGTCGATATTGATATAGTAAACCGAAGTTGGAAAAGACTTATGACCCTAGGGAGATGATTTAGAGAAGACTGGTAGTTCGGGATAGAATAATATATTAAGGCACCAACGGAATTGCTACACAGGGATAAACGATGATGAACTATAATTAAAAAGAGTAACAGTATGATTAAGACAAGAGTGCAAGGGAAACAGAATTATGATGGATATGAAGTATTAATAGGACAGCTTTGGAGATATTAAGGATAAGACTAATTAAGAAGGGTAAGTAACCCATAGTAAGAATCGTGAAAAAGGTTAAGAAGTGTTATACTATGGGGTGGAATACGAACAGGATATGATGTGAATATAACAAGGATCTATATGAAGATAAGTAAAGCCTAGTGAGAAAGTGGCTAGTGATAGGACATGGTCTATGTAATAAGAATATAAGGATAAGTGTGAAATGAAAAAGTGGGCTAGGGAACAAATAAGAAAGACTTATCAAGAATAAACCGAGATGACAGTGTAATAATAGGTCATGACATGTGTAGCCGAAGATACGAATGCTAAAAGTGATGGAACTATGACAGACCAAGCTGTAGAAGGATGAGCAACGAGATAGAATAGGTGTTAGGGAATTATTAGTATGGTATGAATAAAGATAGATGGACAGAATTCGTTTTGGAAATGAGAAAAAGGATTATGTGGAAGTAATGCGTTCTGAATAATACAGAGGTAGTATAAGATCCCTCTTGTGTGGAATAAAAGATAGACATAGATAGGATAAATGATAAGAGAAATCTACAAAAACACCTAAGATAGATATGATTAAATGAATACAGAAAATGAATGAAAGGGGAACGTACAATGTGAACTTAAAAGTGCAATACGACTACATGGTTATAAGGTAAGGACATGATTTAGGCGAACTTGGTATGTTGTTGAGAAAATTAAAAGCCGGTATTGGGTACACAGTAAGGGCAAGGGGTATAAGGTATAAAGGGGTGTGTGTGCACACAACATCGCCCCGACAATAGTGGAATCCTTAAGATACAAAGACGGTAAACTTAAGGAATAAATAGTGCAATATACATTCTTCCCAAGAAACAAAGGATATAGTTTGGGATAAAGCTACTCCTGCAAGAGAACCTTGGATAATTATCATCGGAATACAAGTATTGCCTAATTAAAATTGGAACAAATAAAAGTGCTATTAACTTTTGATAAAGATAAGTGGAGTGTAGCCTTGGATGAGTTGTTCCATGGGTCACATTATACAAGTAAAATTTAATAGATGTGATATCGCACTATGTATGGAAAGGTTCTCATCACTTCGTGACTTAGTCAAGGTTTTGTACATACGGAATCAAGTTATAAAGGATGAAGAAAGAGAGGGACATGATACGGTACCAAGCGAATTGGGAAAAGAGATTGGATGAATTTTGAGATTGGACAAAGGTATAAGAACCCCCCCCCCTCTTAAGGAGGGAAGTGGGTGAGAAGAATGCAAGGGAAAGATGGAAATAATGGATACTACAATATAGCGGACATGGATGTTTAAACTTCAAGAATATCCTGTGCTGAAGTAAGTTAGAAGGGCTGAAAGCAAACAATAATAGGATAGAAGTCAGAATGGTATTTAAGGTGGTGTCAAGAAGTTTTTGGCAAAACCCTGCATAACATAACGTTAGAAGATGGATGTGTATAAAAAAGAAAGGGTACAACCAGGGAAGGGTATAGAATAACTCAAGAGATCGTGTGAAGGATAATAATACCATGCGGGGTTCAAATCCAAGATATTGGCTATAGCGTTGGTCGTAAATAATACTGTGATAGATAAATAACCACGGAAAAGGGATAGCAAGCCTCCTATGATTGGAAGTGAGAAGTGTAAGGAGTGAATAAAAGAAAAGAAAGAAGTATGATAAGATGGGACAAGCTAGTTTTAATGTGAATGAGATAGGTAAAGCAGAATGAACCAGGAGACGAAAACACTACGTCTACCTCATACAAGTTATACTAGCAGGGTTATGCAACTTATGAATATGTATGTGTTACGTATAGGGCCAAGTGAGTAAGTACGTGGTAAAAGGAATAAGGGTTCAATAAGGATAATACAGTTATAATATTTTGGATACATTACAGAGAGGTAGAGAAGAGATATCCGTACTTGTTCCATATATCCAAAGGAAGTCTAACCTCCTAAACGGATTGGAAGACAACAGTTATAGAAAAGTCCCAAAAATACTCGTAAAACCCTATAAGATGAGTTAACATTCGAGGATGAATGTTATAAAGGGTGGAAGAATGTTATACCCCATACTTTTGTATCTGGAAATGCCTCTTAAGCTTCTTAAGTTCTTGAAAGGTTCTTAAGTTTTTGGAAGGATTCTTAAGTTTCTTAAACTTTCTTAAAGCTTCTTAAGATTCTTAAAAGTTACCATGTGAGATGGATAATCTATAACGCTACCAAATAACCCTAAGGAAGGGAGAATGTGACACCCCACAGTAGGGAAGATTAGAAATATGGTTATAAGAATTCAAAAGAAGTTGGAGGCCAAGTAATGAGTCGTAGGACTCGACTTACATACGTAAGCTACCAACTTGAAAATGTTATATTCTTAAGCTACTTGAGTTCATACCAAGCTTACGTAGCAAGGATTACATAAATTCGTAAAGTAAGATGAGATTACGAACCCACGAGGAGGAAAAGAAAGTGACACATGGCAACAAGAGGGAGTTCCACATGGCAGAAGCTATAAGTGCCATGTGGCAGCAGCTGAAGCAAGGGGTTGGGCCCCACATTCCAGGGGAGAGCCCCTAAGTAGAGGAGGTGATGCGTTGGCCCACGAAGGGCTTGACACATGTCATCACTTAGGGGATGACACGTGTCACCCCCCTAAGGTGGAATATATATATATTTTATGAATTTTCAAGTCATCCTTATCCCATAAGTCATTCTTATCCCAAGAAAAAATCTGGAAAAAAAGAGAAGAGAAACTCTAGCTAGAGAGGGAGACAACCACTGTTTTGGGAGGAGAAAAAGTTAAGTTCTCTGATTTTGTTCTATGAATTAATTATATAGGGTATACCACGAGGGTATGAAGGTGTTATTAATATAAATATATGGTCTCAATCATCCCCAAAAGGATAGCAAACAGCCACAAAGTTTCAGCCGCGCTGGAAGAGCTTCCGAGGTGAGTTTTGGCGAGTTTCGTACAAGGTAAGGCTTTCCCATTTAAATTGGAGTTTTTGATGTTTTTATGAGGTATATTACATGTCTTAAATGATTCTGGAAGTTGAAAAATTGCATAAGGATTCTTGACGTTAAAAATAAGCTAAATTGAAGTCGTTATAGTTAAATCGAAGTCGAGTAGTGTGTTGCAATTGTGGTGCTACGGTTGCAGCTTGTTTGGTTGAATGTTACAGGGCTGGAAGGTGTTTTAAAAAGAGTGTGGGTGCTTCTGGTTGAAGCCACATGAACCTCCATTTATATTGTTAAGGATATTATGAAATAAAGATTAAAAACTCTATTTCGGTATTGTAGTTTTAAGTGAGTTATTTGGACTTTTTATTGTGTAAAGTTGAAGTGATTTACTTTTAATTGTGCTCCTGGTTGTTGTTTTTGGTATGGTTGTTGATATTTTGGCCGAGTTGAAATCTCGGGAATATTGAAATTATAGGAGAGATGCTGCCCAATTTTCGGTAACTTCGGAACTAGTAATAAGCTAGTCAAGGGAAATGGATAAGGAAATGATTCCTATGGATACGTGGTTATAGAGTTAGAAACTGGAAAGTGAAAGGTTATTAATCTTTGTATTACTCTCATGTTAAATAGGTTCGAAAGATGACTAGGTGAACGTGGTTAAGAATAATTCATAAGAGGTATGTAAAGCTACCTCTTCTTTCTCTTGGCATGTTTAGCAAAAGTATGTAAAGCCTATCATTTCTCTTCTTCATGCTTGTCCTAGATATAAGTAAAAGATGATACAATCTCTAAGGTGATTCCAATCGTAAGTGTTTCTTATTTACCCTTTAATGTTGGAACTCTTACAACAATTGGCATGACTTTTATGAAGCAAATATATGACTTTTATATGATTCCCAGGGAGTTCCTATTCTCAGAGCCACTTGGATGGCCAATTTTGTGATTTCCAAAAGATATTTTATTATGCCTTGATATGAGTATATGATTTCAGAAGTTCTATTTTGATATAATCCATAGTGATATTCAAAAGGTACTTGATATGACTCCTGTCTTGATTTTTGAATGATAGCTCATTTTGATCATTCCATCGAGTCTCAAATATGATTTAAATTGCATTTAGTTTCTCACTAATCCACTCGTGGATGCCTCAATGCTTCCTTCTCTAGGCCCGGTCCAGGATATACATGATCGTGCATACTTCTCTACCTTGTTCGCCATGCCCCGACGTGAGGGGGAAGGTACGCCCTGTACATGGGTTTGTGGAGTTATGTTGTACCATGTACACATATGCTAATGTCTGATGTTATGATATGATATGATATGGCCATCTGATATGATATGATTTGGTACGGAGATATTCCCTACTCTAGAGTTATGATGTGCTGTGGTGCTGGTGATGGGATGGCGACCATATTTTGTTCGCCGCATCCCGTAACGGGGCCAGATATGACATATGTTTCACATGCATTATCAAGGATTGTGCTAAGCATTTTGATAGTTCTGGAAATTTTGCTCATTTGTTTTGCACATTCTGTTCTAGTGATGACTTTATTTATTACAGCCCATGTTTTACATACTCGGTACATTTTCTGTACTGACCCCCTTTATTTGGAGGACTGCGTTACATGCCCGCAGGTACAAATGCTTGATTTGCCGATCCACTCGCTTAGGACATCCACTCTGTTGTTTGACGGTGCTCCTTTATTCGGAGCCCTATTTTGGTACTAACTTTCCTATTGCATATTTGTACATATTGGTCAAGGGTACGACGGGTCCCTATCCTATCATATTATTATACTATCATTCTGTAGAGGTCTTTAATATGTATTTGTGGGTTCTTTATATGTTCTATAGGTCCTTTATTTGTGTTCTAGACTTTTATGTTCCGTGACGGCCTTCGTGTGCTACATCTGCTTTCTTGTTCTCACTAGCGACCTCTTTTGATTTTTATACTTGTTTTTTCGGCTAACATGCTAAGTGGGGCAAAGTTTACGTATGGGTGCCCAACTCGGGCACTAGTCATGGCCTATGGGATTGGGTTATGACATCCTCAAGCTGTGACCTATGGTGGAACTCCCGAATGAAGATAACTACCCTTAGTTGCTGGCGGGGCCGCCTAAATCAGCCGGTTGTATTGAAGTTTTTAGTACCTATCATGCTTGAACCACTAGCAGGGTCTGTCATAACTATCCTTTCCCCAAGACTAGGACCACTGAAGTCGCCCTAATGCTTGGCCCTCTTATCACTGCCCCTTTGGGCCTGTATATGAATAATATCTATAGTGCAGGCATGGTCCACCACATCAAGGAAGAAGCGGCCCATAGAAACCAAGTGCTCCATCCCCATTTTCAAGTGGTTCCTCAACCCACGCATAAAAAACCATATTCGCTCCCGTTCGGTGGGTAGAATCATTGTGGCATGTCGGGATAGTTGGTGGAATTTGGTCTCACACTCAATGACTATCATCTTACCATTATCCAACTATGTAAACTGATCCTTGAGTCGGTCCCTAATTCTCCTGTAGATGTATCTAGCAAAGAAGTCCTTTAAATACTTATTCCATGTCAAAGATAGTGACCCAGCTGGCCTGGTCTATGAGTAGGACCACCACCATTGTCTGGCTGACCCACACAACTGGTATACGGTGAAGGCACCCCTAAACTCCACCAGACCCAAGGAGTGAAGCTTCTCTTAGAAAGTGGTCAGAAATACCATGGCATCCTCCTTAGTGGGCCCATAAAACATTAGGGGTGACAACCTTTGAAATACCCCTAACATCTTCTACTCATGTAAGGACATAACACCCACTAGGACTGCTGGTGGGGTGCAACATCTGGTGGGAGCGGCTAAACCTTAGGCTCTAGTGGCACAAGCTGGTTCTGCATTGCTGACATATAATCTGTTGGGGCTAGGGTATTTGGTAGACATTTGATAGCGATGAGGAGATAAACAATACTGCCTATAATGTTGAGGTCATGACTAGTGCTATTAGAGGTTGTGCTGGCCCATTCGGCTGAGGGGGAATAGGGGCATCCTGATTCTCTTCTACATGATCGGGAGCTATAACGTGATCGAGAACTAGTGCTCCTCTCCTGCTTATGCCATGGGGTTGGCCTCTAGGCCTACCTGGTCCTGGTGGGTCATCACCACTGATAGTACCGCGTGTATGAGCCATCCTTTGTGAAAGATTAAAACAATTGAGATTTCTAGAAACCGATAATACATACACTACATGACAATGATATAAAAGAGATAAGTTCCTGAAGACATCCTGTAGCCTCCCGAAGATAAGTCACAGACATCTCCGCATTGAGTTTGCAGGACTCTACTAGACGTTAGCTATGTAAAATTGAGACCGGTGAACCTAGGCTATGATACCAACTTATCACGACTCGATTTTTAGGTCATGATGGTACCTACCATAACCCCCTGGCAGATAATCCAAACCCATAACTCGGGACCGCAAGTAATGGGTATAAGGGGCAAATACTAAATAAAACTAAGAGAAACCAAGTAAATACCGAAATAAGGAGAAACCTGATAAATATATACAAAATACACAATATTGAATCCCTTCCAGAACCTAGAAGTCACTAGTATAGAGATGCTACCAAAATAAAATGAGTACAAGTACCAAAAGTCAACCAAAAGTATATATAATATCTGCTACTCTCAAAATACAAAAAGACGTGTCATCCAAGATGAAGGATCTGCAGCATGAAAATAGATGTAGAGTGTTGTATGAGTACCAAATATAGGGTACTAGTAGGTATCATAGGCTGACTGAACGGGAGGGGTAAAAGCAATATGAAAAAGAGGAATAAACCTAAACATGAGTCATACTAAGCATCTAAGGTAAGGAAGGTAAATATCATAATGAACAGGAAATACTAGATACGAAGACTACGACTAATTACACTAAACTGAGGCCCCATCAGCCCAACCGAGACACTCATGCGCAAGTTTAAATAAAACCCGAATGAACCCACATAAGCCCACTGGGTACACAGAATAATTACGACTATAAAGGCTAGGAACTAATAATCTTCAATACCAATAACTGAAGAACCATATCATCCCCGAACTAAAAATCTCAGAGAATTAACTAACCATAAATACTCTAGGGGTCATGGCCGAGACTGGCTCCCGGATTCTCCCCCGAATTCTCAATGTGGTTAAGTATGGGACTTGATATCGGATGGTCACTATAATCAATGGTATGATCGAGGGTAGTACTGGGACCTAGATGATCGCCTTACCAACAAGCCGATAGAGGCAGAAAGAAGTCGAACATCAAGTCTAGTATCACCGACGCATCTCGAAAGTTGCAATCATAGGGAGTTATGGATGAGGTTGTTCATAAGATAAAATTTACAGCCTAGCTAAGGCACAACTACTAGACACTAGCCTGCTATACTATTTTACTAGGATCTAAGCCACTGTAGCAACGTCGGGGCATCTAAAGCATGTTCCAAAACCTATACGAAGGCCCACATGCTCCATAGTACCAAATATATGAATTCGACACTAGTTACAATAGTAACATATACTGGAAGAGATCACATGCTTTCAATTGCCTGAAATACCTGATAAAAAGCTGAAATCATGATTTCTAACACCTACTATATATAGATATCTATCACCTCTAAACGGTTTTTTTTACAGATTCTCTCAAACCCTAGTAATCATTATCTCAAGGAAGGGCATTTTAGTCACAAAAACGTAATGGGGTGGGACCCACCTCCGGACCTCGAACAATTTCGTTCGAAAGATGGAATCTTAGATTCCGTCGATACGAACACAACGAAAGTTACCTCACTCTCAGATTCCATCTACAGCTCCTCAAATTTGCAAAAGACTGAAGTGATCACTGTTCATTGTTCGAGTGAGGAGCTGCTGCAAGCTGAAAAAATCATATCCTTGAGAAATCCTGGATTGCTAAAGGTTATAAACAATATTGGAGATGATTCTTCATCCCATATGCCAACCACAGTACAAAATTCACAAAAAAATTTAGTCCCAATTGAGAAAAATGCAGAGGCGCATCAGCTCAGCATCGCCGCCAATGCGCCACCACTGCGCCTTCAATTTCCAGCCACCTCTGGCGATATTCTAGCCCTCGCACCACCTGGGCTTTGTTCGCAAGGACAAGGCGCCCCGCTAGGAACAAAAATCTCTGGCGAAATCAACTCTGGCGAACAAATTGTTGTCGGCGCCGGAGCTCCGGCAAGCCAAAACGCACAAGATGAATGCCAAAATGTTCCTCAAGCTGTTTTCAATCTCCTCAGCCATGTGCGCCATCTCGAATCACTGCCATACTCTTCGAATTTATCCTTGAGCTGTGACAACAATGGAGTCGCCGGAGCTTCGGCGAGCCAATCCATCCAAGACCAATACCAAAAGGTGTGTAACAGTGTTGATAAGGTTGCTAACTATAACACATGTCTCGAATCTCTACAAACAAGTTCAAATTCAAAAAGTCGTCAAGACGACTTTGGTGTTGCCGGAGCTCCGGTGAACCAATTGGCAAGAGACCAATTCCAAAAGACTCATCAAGGTGTTATGAAGCTTCCAAGCTATATAGAGTGCCTCGAATCACCATCAACAAGCTCAAATTCAAAAAGTCGTCAAGACTTGCATCTCCCTGAAGAACACTGTCACAGTGTTGTTCGAGCTGAAGCTGTGGCTGTTGTATTGGATCATGTTCAAAATGACCAACAAGGAAATAGAATGCTAATATTGGAAGGCATTGAAGAAAATGGTCATGCCCCAAAAGAAATTTCGAAGGGGAACTTCACTGATAAGCAATGGAACAGTGCTCCTACTGTGGCTCATCCAGCTCTGACCAAGAATAATGAGGAAATTCAAAATTCTACTCACAATGGTGATGCTGATCTTGTTGCTAAGCACAAGGAGCAGGGGAACATAATACTTGGTAATGTTGAAAAAAAACAAACAACCTGACCAGTTGAACAGGGGGCTCAATGTGAAATCTCAACCTGTCCATAGACCTTATGTTCCTAATAGCAATCCTATGAAAGTGTCAAATAATTTTGATGCTATTAAATCTACTAACAAACCTGCTGCTCTGAATACTGGAAGCAACCTAGGTTCCAGAAACTCAAACCAACTTAGAGCTCCAAGTTTTAATACTCCAACTCCTAATAATCATGTGGTGCTTCCCAATACTAATTTACCTGCCAAACAAACCAAGCACCCCAATACTAATACTCCAACCCCTCCTAATCCTGTCATCCACCAAACTCTGGCTACTAAGTTGAGAGCCCAAGAAGCTATGAAAATAGACACTATTGATATTACACCTCCCAAAATTACCACAAAGCAATGCTATCCAGCTGTAGTATTTACAGAAGAGATTTCCTGGTGAAATTGGCTAGTGATTGTAAGTATACTCTAATAGGAAAATTCACAAATACTATGCCTAAGATGGAAACCATTAGAAAGGAATTCATCCTGCAAACAGAGCTCAGAGGAGGAGTGAAACTTACCCATTTTAACTCTAGGCATCTGTACATAGACTTGGACAATGAGTATGATCACTCTACTGTTTGGTCTAAAGGAAGAATGTACATAAATGGCCAACTTATGAGACTCCAGCTGTGGACCCCCACCTTCAAGCCTGAAGAAGAAACATCTCTAGTTCCTATATGGGCTATATTACCTGAATTACCTTGGCACTGTTATCGTCTTGCAGTGGTAACTCCATTACTATCCCCAATTGGAAAGGTGTTGTTCTTGGATTTGGCAACCTACAAGAAAACAAGGGGTAGTGTTGCAAAAGTCAAAGTACAAATTGACCTTACAAAACAAAGACCACAACATGTATGGATGGGGTATGGTGAGGATGAAAATGGAGCAGGAAGGTGGCAGTCTATCCAATATGAGGGGGTGCCAGATTACTGTCAACACTGCAAATATCAAGGTCACACCATTCATGTTTGTACTGTGAAAAGAAGGGATGAAGATAATAAGAAAAAGCAAGTTCAAGAAGAAGAAGCAAGAAACAAAGATAAGTCCAGCAATGAAAAGAATAAGGAACAACAGAACAAGGAGCTAAAACACCAAGAAGACAAACAAAATAAGGAACAACAAAACACTAGCAAAGCTGAAGCTGAAAAAAGAGACCAAGAACATGCAGGTTGGCAAATTCAAAGGAGGAAAGGCAAAAAAGATGGACAACACAACCAACAACCACCACAACAACATAAAACACAAGTATCCATGACAAAGGGGGAAAGTTCAGTACCACCCCAGCATATTATCAGCAGCAGCAAAGAAGGAAAATCTCAACAGCAGGCAGGTATGCTTAATAACTCTAACTTTAATACTTGTAATATCCAAGCTTGTAATATAGACTCTGGAGTCCAGAGCCTACTCCCCACTCCCCATACAATATTGGATCCCAGCCCCCATAATCCCATACAGCAGGTATTACATGTTAATGAAGAGAGCAGACCTGCAGACAAACAAAAAGAGCAAAATTTTACTGCCAGGTGTGCACCAAATACTGGTTTGAATAATGTGGAAAGCAACAAAGCCAATGGAAAAATCCCAGGTATTGACTTAATGCTCCCACACCCCCATGGCTCCCCCAATTACTTTAATATCTTAAATAGTATTAATGTTGTGGCTGAAGAAGTCTGTGGAGGTCAGGTTGGAGGAATACAGGAGCAAATCACTAATCTGCAGGAAGGGGAAACCAAGGGGAGGGAAAGTCTATTGGTTGACCATAGGAAAGACCCTAGAGCCCCTGCCACCACTATTCCAGCAAAGATAAGGTCCAACATGCCATTGCAACAAGATGATGTTCAACAGCTTTCAGAGGACAGTGATAAGGGAGGTGTTGAATCTCCAAAAATTAGTGAACAAAATACAGGTGCAGTGATTCAGCTACTGAACAATAAATATACTCTTTCTTTGAGTAAAAAGAAGAGGGAGGCACTGAAGAAAAAGATAGGAAAAAAAAGTAAAAAATCTCTGTCTGAAAAGACACAACACAGAGTGAACTATGTGTTAGTTGATGAACAAGCAGGGATTCATGCTTCACCTCTTCAAATTCAATCCAGCTCTACTGAATTGTGTGTGCTTAATAAGAGAGCCATATCAGATGACTTGGAGGATGAATATAGACCTATTCAATCTGAAGATGAAGAGGACCTAGATCAAAGGGAACAAACTCATGATGAGGATGAGGAAACTAGTGCCTCTCCCATTAGAGCACTGGATGATATCACAGATTCTACAACTCAGGATGAAGTGTTGCAAGTCACTAAGAAGCAGGGTTTATCACCCAGGGGTCAGCAAGCAAAGAAAAAGAAGAAAAAACAGAAACAAGACATCTCCACCAGTTCAGATAATGCTACTTGTAAGAGGGGCATCAACACAAGGTCCAAATCCCTGAAACTTTGATGATGAATACAATATGCTGGAATGCAAGGAGTATTGATACTCAAGGTGCCTTGGATAGACTCCAAAAACTCAAGGATTATCACAAATTAACTATGTTGGCAATCCTGGAACCATTTGCTAATCAATCACATCTCAACCACTACAGAATTCAGCTGAGAATGGACAGTGCCATTCATAATCCCAATAACAAGATTTGGTTGTTTTGGACTAAGGATGTGGACTGCTCTATTGTAGACCAAGATGAACAACAGTGTACTTGTGAAATCAAACATGTGGCTAATCCTAATTCTCATATTATTACATTTGTTTATGCCAAGTGTAAGGATTACCTGAGAAGAACTCTTTGGGATAAAATGATGTAGTATGCTGACACAGACAAGCCATGGTGCATTATTGGAGACTTTAATGTGATCACTGATATTGATGAAAAACTAGGAGGACAACCATACAACATGAACAAAAGCTTAGAGTTCATAAGTGTAATTGAGGCATGTGGTCTCACTGATCTGGGATTCCATGGGCAGAAATTTACATGGTGCAACAATAGGGACATGGAAGTTAGAATTTGGAAGAGACTGGACAGGGCCATGGTGAATGATAGGTGGTTAGAGATGATGCCCATGACTACTGTGGCTCATCTTGCTTCAACAGGTTCAGATCACTCCCCCCTATTACTTGAATGTAAGGAGACTCACAGTAATCCTATCAAATACTTCAAGTTCCTCAACTGTTGGGTGGATAATGAGACTTTCCAGTACACTGTTAGAGTCTGTTGGGAAAGACCAGTAGAGGGTAATCCAATGAGAATATTCCACTTGAAACTTAAGAGGGTGTCTAACATCCTTAGTAGCTGGTCAAGGCAACAGTATGGGGACATATATGAAGCTGTCAAAGAGTTTGAAGAGAAGGTAAAGCAAGCTGAAGTTGATCTCATCCAAGACAAGTCTGAGGATAACAAGATCAAGCTGAATCTTGTGAATGCTCAGTATATTAAATACTTGAAGACTGAACAATCCATCCTTAAACAAAAAACTAAGCTTCAGTGGTTTAAGGAGGGAGATGCCAATTCCAAGTACTTTCATGCTATTATTAGAGGAAGGAGAAGAAGATTATTCATCCATCAGATTACTGATGAACAGGATAATACTATTCAAGGTGATCAGAATATAGCTACTGCTGCATGTGACTACTTTGAGAAGATATTTACTGGTAAGGATGATGCTATCAATGAAGATATCCTCAGATGTATCCCCAAATCCATCACAGATAATCAAAACCAGGCTCTTAATGCTATGCCAACTAAAGAAGAGCTGAAAGAAGCTGTATTTTCCCTCAGTGATGTATCTGCTGCAGGTCCAGATGGTTTTAATGGCAAGTTCTTCCAAACTTGCTGGGATATCATCAGTGAAGACTTATTCAATTTGGTGAAATACTTTTTTTGTGGGCATTCTATTCCCAAGTTCATCTCACATGCTTGTTTGGTCCTACTCCCAAAAGTAGATCATCCTAATAACTTATCAGATTTCACGCCTATATCACTAAGTAACTTCACCAATAAAGTTATTTCAAAGATCCTATGTCTCAGACTTGCTTCTATTCTTCCTCAACTGATCTCTGAAAATCAGTCAGGTTTTGTTAAGGGAAGAAGTATATCTGTAAACATTATGTTGGCACAGGAAATCACTCATAGCATTAAAAAACCAAAGCTGGGAGATAATGTTGTGATCAAATTAGACATGGCCAAAGCCTATGACAGGGTGTCCTGGGCATTTATATGTCTAGTCATGAGAAGGTTTTGATTTGGAGAAGGATTTATTGACATGGTTTGGAGACTTATGGCTAATAACTGGTATTCAGTTATTGTGAATGGAGGTAGGCATGGTTTCTTCCACTCTACAAGAGGCCTCAAACAGGGAGATCCACTATCCCCAGCCCTATTTATTTTAGGTGCTGAGGTACTATCAAGAATGCTCAATAATCTTCATCAACACCATTTGTACAAAGGTTTCCACATGGAGAAGAAAGGTCCATTGATTAATCATTTGAGCTTTGCTGATGATATAATCATTTTCACTTCAACATGTAGTTACTCTCTCAAGCTGATCATGAAGACACTGGAAGTGTATGAACAGACTTCAGGCCAGCTTATTAACACACAAAAGAGTCAGTGCATGATCCCTCTGAATGCTGATCCTGAGATCACTGAAAGGGTCACTTCTACCACTGGTTTCAAAACAACTCATGGCCCTATTACTTACTTGGGTTGCCCCTTATATATTGGAGGTCAAAGGATCATATACTTTACTAGTATGGTGTCCAAAGTAACATCCAGAATTAGAGGATGGCAAACCAAAATTCTCAGTTATGGGGGGAGAGCTGCTCTTGTGAAGTATGTGTTACATTCCCTCCCAATTCATCTCTTATCTGCTGTGATTCCAACTTCCACTACACTCAAACAAATAAAGTCCCTAATAGCAGACTTCTTTTGGGGATGGGACAAAGAAAAAAGAAAATACCATTGGGCATCATGGGAGACCCTCAGCTACCCAACAGATGAAGGAGGTGTTGGCATGAAAAATCTGAAAGATGTCTGCCTAGCAATGCAATATAAACAATGGTGGATTTTCAGGTCTAAGAAGACTCTATGGGGGAGCTTTCTGAGGGCCAAGTATTGCCAAAGGGCAAATCCAGTAATCAAGAAATGGGACACTGGTCAATCAATTATGTGGAAACACATGATGACAAACAAAGCTGAGATTGAGCCTCATATACAGTGGCACCTTAACTCAGGCTCTTGCAGTTTTTGGTGGGATGATTGGCTAGGAATTGGCCCCCTAGCTTATCACAAAGACTGTCTACCTAGACTTAACAATACCACTGTCTCCAAGTTCCTGAAGAATGGAGAATGGGATGAAGAGAAGGTGAGGCAACATGCACCACAGCATCTGATACAGAAGATTCTTAGTTTTTCCTTCAAGTATCAACCTAACATCCCAGATACAGCCTACTGGAAGCTGACCTCAGATGGAAACTTCACTTGTGCTTCAGCTTGGAACAAGATCAGGCCAAAAAGGGACAAAACAATGACTGACACTTATGTATGGCATAAGAATATACCTTTTAAGATATCCTTTCTAGTTTGGAGAACTCTCAGAAGCAAGTTGCCCACTAATGAAAGTATTGAGAAATTTGGTCATGCACCTGTTCAGTGCTCTTGTTGCTACAGGTCAGGTTGGGATAATATAGATCATATATTCATCTCAGGATACATGGCTAGACATATATGGAATTATTTCTCTGATTGTTGGGGTATACATCACAGCAGCAGCCCCATGAGGAACACTCTGATGAAATGGTGGTTGGTTAAACCAAATAATGAAGTCCATAAACTATTAATGCAAGCTACCCCCATATTCATCTGTTGGAATCTATGGAAGAACAGATGTGCTAGCAAATATGGAGGAAAAAAGTCAAGCAGTACTAGAGTGAAGTTCTCAGTTATCAAAGAACTTTACATGCTGATCTTCACAGCTTTCCCTTACCTTAGCTGGCCAAGTGACTGGAAGGAGCTAATAATTATGGTGGAAAGCTGCAGTCAGGAGCTGAAAATCACCCAAGTTAGTTGGCACAAACCAACTTACAATGTGGTTAAATTTAACACTGATGGAAGTGCTTTGAATAATCCTGGGAAAATTGGAGCTGGGGGCATCCTAAGAGACCATAAAGGAAACCTCCTTTATGCATTTGCTGCACCACTTGGAGTTGGTTCTAACAACCAAGCTGAGGTACAGGCTGCACTTCTGGGCATCACTTGGTGCATTCAACATGGCTACAGCAGGGTCCTACTGGAGGTTGACTCTGAATTACTTGTGAAATGGCTAAAACAAGAGATTACACCACCCTGGAATATTAGGAATTACATCACAGACCTGCAAGAGCTGATCATAATGCTGGATTTCTTTCAATGCAAGCACATCTATAGGGAAGCTAATTTTGTTGTAGATACACTTTCCAAGCATAGCCACAGTGTAGACAGTATGGTTCAATTCTACAATCCTCAACAGCTTCCTAAGGAAACAAGAGGATACTACATCCTAGACAAAATGGGGATGCCAAATTTTAGGAGGACAAAACTGAAGAGGATCAAACAACCTCCTTGAATTGTATACCATTAATAGTAGTACAGAACTCCATATGTATAAATTCATAGTTAGGAGTTTTGTAAAGGGGAGAGTCTCCCTTGTTTATTGCCTTCCTAGAGCAATCAACATACCCCTAGAGGTAAGGATTAGAGTAGATATTTTCTTTTTTCTTTTCATGCTTGATTGTGTAGGTACCAGCAGATTTGGAAAAAGGGAACAAACAAATGCAAGCCAGGTGAGGTTTGCTTCTTGGCACAGCAGCTACAAAATGAACCAATGGATAACTTGGAGATGGCCTTGGAGCTGCAAGAATGTTGTAGAGATGCACCACAGGAATCAGCAAAGGGAAGTTTCCTTTTGTTTGTTTATCTGTTGCAGGTATCATGAAGCTTTGAGCCTGGTATTGGAGTTTCAGCAGCTGAGATTGGAATTCTTGGACCAACAACCTACCATAGACCTGCAGCATCTCAGCAACATCACTTGCATATGCTACACTACAGCAGCAACAGGATCCTGCATAAGGAATCCTTTGTACTGGAAATTCAGATTGCCTCTTACCTTCCTCAACAACAACACCCTCCAGCAACAGATCCACCAACTTGCAACACTAAGGGAACACCAACAAGTCATTAGTAGTAGTTACTATAACTTGCAGAATTGTTTGTATGTGTGTTTTTCTGTCTCTGTTGGTGGGTGCAGGTACCTTAAGGAGCTGATCCTGATCACAACTAAGGGTCCCCCCTTGGAAGTAACTTGCAACAACATGCATCTTAACCTCCTTTACTATGGAAGTAATTTGGAGCTACAAAAGAACCTGCAGCAGCCTGTGCATCTATCTTCCTTGTTTGTCTTCTTGTCACTTGTCTCTACAGGTTCAAGTTACCTCAACAAAAGAGAAGCAACAACCTGGCATGCTAGGACTTCACCAAATAGTCAGCCTCTCATTCAGGCCAACACCCTCCCTGCAACATCTGTACCTAAGCTTCAGCAGGGTAAGATGTGCAGGGTGAGTTGCAACATGTGGACCTGCACCATGGCCTTAAAACTTTGCAGGATGGCAGCACATACTATTTTCACAAGGACCAAGAAGTTTCAGCCCAAACGGATAATTCGAGACGTTAGGCGAGCGACCTTGAAAAAATCAGCTGCCTTAAGCCTAAAGAGAGGGCCTTTAGTAATTTGGATCCTCCAACTTGGGAAACAAGCCTTCAAACTTTGCATGGCTAAAGGAGAGGATATATATGCTAACTTCATAAAGTTTCAGCTCAAATGGATAATTGGAGACGTTAGTCGAGCGACTTGGAAAATGATAACACCCTCCAAAGCTCTTACTGAGGTCCCTTCTTTATTGCTAGTCTGTGTATATTATGTTTTGTTTGGGTTTGCTTGCTGTATTATTGCAGGTGTCTGGAGTGATATATCAGCATTCTTCAACAACAAATACATAGAGAAGAGCACAAGTACAACTTCCAAACACCCTGCAACCTCTAAGCTTCAGCAGGGCAGCAGGTGCAGGGTGAGGAGTCACTTGTGGACCTGTCCAAAGGCCCCCAAACTTTGCAGGATTGCAGCATATATTATTTTGACAAGGCCCAAGAAATGTCAACCCAAACGGATAATTGGAGACGTTAGGCGAGCGAGCTTGAAACAATCAGCTGTCTTAAGCTTAAAAAGGAATAATTTTGCTAAATGGAAGCTCCAACTTGGGAAACAAGCCTTCAAACTTTGCATGGCTAAAGGAAAGGATATATATGCAAACTTCAGAAAGTTTCAGCTCAAACGGATAAGTGGAGACGTTAGTCGAGCGACATGGAAAATGCTCACAGGCTCCAAAATTCTCTTTGAGACCCATTCTTTTCCTTTTAGTTGCTTGTGCAGGTATACTAAAGAACTCCTACACATGGAAGTTGCTGAACTGACACACTGCAACAACCAACAACATCAAAAAACATATGGGAGTCTCTCAATATTGCAAATACAGAATTTGAGGAAGCCAGCTGCAACAGAGGAATGGCACCACATTCAGAACTGTTGGTACTGCTCTTGGAATTGTGTGTTTGCTTGTTTGTTTGCTTGTTTGTTTGTGCAGGTTGTTGGAGATACAGGCAACAGTGGAACTCCAACAACCTCATAGACAACATCCAAGAACCAACAACAATATCATGAGTAGCTGTAACATGTTACATCTCCATCAACTTCATATACATACTGTGGGAACAAAACACCAAACAACAACTAATCCACAGAGCTGAAGCTGAAAGTGCAGACTTGAAAGATGAAGTTCAACAGCATCAGCAACAACAGATGCCAAAAGCAACACACTCCCATGTACACCATGTTTGTTTGCTGCCTTGGCTACTTGTAGGTGCAGGTCTGCAGCAATCATACATTTGGACCCCCATGCAGGTGTTCGAATGCAGCTACACTTTTCTCCACAACAACTCCAAGGCTGTTGGCTACTATAGCTCCATATACTGCCTCTCCTTTCAGCCTCCTTAGCTGGTAATCATGATACTGATACAAAGGCACACTTCACCTGGATTTACTTGGTACGACAAGACTAAAAAGAGCAAAGATGAAAAGAATTTTCCATCCCATGCGAGATAGAAGTTTCGTATACTTGTTCTTCTTCAATGTAGCTATGTCTGGTATGTAGCATAGTTGGAATAGGACTAGTGTAGGTTACTTTCCTTTTTCTCATGGAAGGGGAGAGTCTCTCTCATTTATGCTTTCATAGTTGAATTGTACCGGGAGGAGTCCTCTCACAGGTTTACTGCTTTCTAGTTATAGTTAGTCTCTTTTTTTTTTTGTATCGGGGATGAGTTAGCCGACCTTAATAGGTTAGCCGACTTATGAACCACCATAGGATCGGAGGTAAGGTTTATGTCCCCCTCCTTGTATTTTATTTTGATTATTTATGTTAAGGCTTGGGGGTGTTGCTTAACCCCTGACTGTGCACGAGAGGTGGGAGCCTCGTGTAGGGTCTGTTCCCATAAAAAAAAACTATATATAGATAAGTTACCCAAGAAAACTTCTATCTACTTCAACATAATTTCACATATTCTATCTCAATCTAAAGAAGGGAAAGTCATTGTCACGGCCTAACTCTGTAGGCCACGACTAGTGCCTGAGTTGGACACTCGTATACAAATCTGTTAGACATCGCCAAACTGAAACCAAACACAATATAGAGGCTTTGTGAAAACAGGACATAATCTCAAGCATTACATATATGTATTAGGGTAACCTGTCTCTTATGGAATCATAATCAAATTAAAACATTATAATATACGAGCCAACAAAGCTGTCACTACATACAATATCCCAAAATATGTACGTACGCAAGCCGACAAGGCTGTCACTATGAATGGGAATGTCCCAGCATACAAGTCATATAGTCACAACTTAACACATATACACACAACCATACATATATCTACAGACCTCTAAGACTATCAACAGTAGCATCTGATGGGACAAGATCCCTCTGTACCACTAGTAACTAAATATATATATATCAAAAGGATCTGTACCAAAAGTCTAGGCTCCGGGATAATGGAGCACTCCAAAATAGCTGAATGGAAATCCTAAGATGGTGGATCTCCAAAATGAGTATCTATACCAGCGGGCATGAAATGCAGTCCCCCCCCCACCGAAGGAAAGGGGTCAGTATGAGATGTGTACTGAGTATGTAAAGCATAAAATATAATAGCTTAACCTTTTATTTCATTTATCTATGTAGAGGAAGTCTTATTTTCTTTAATAACTTCAACCATAATTGGTTGACGTTCTTTTTACTTTCCACAAGCTTGTCTTCCCTAACACAAGATTTTATTTCATTTAATTGCACCAATGGTTTTATTCTTAGTAATCCAATGTTGTTAACCCCCCATTTCTCCATTTTTTCTCTTTGAAAGCACTTGGCTTCTTACATCAAAATTATGGTCTAATAAAAAAATGGGAATAGGCTTCAAACTAGGCTACTAAATAATCAAGTCAAAGGCTCAAAAGGGCTAACTATGTATTTACATTAAAGTGGGTACAACAAGTGGTTTTAAAATGAGGTTACCAAAGAATTGCCTAGATACTTTCCTAAATTCTAAACTTCCTTTATTTTCACTAGTCATACACACAGGTCAAGTTCTAGCAATCAAAAGCAATCAGGATTATACAATTTACCTTACTCAAACTGCACATGTTTAATTTCAAAACAACAGTTCTTCAGATATTTCAACCACAATCAAATGTATTCAACATTATTCAAAATCTAACACCGAGTCTTAGGTGTCTTAGGTTAGTCAATTTTTCATATTTTTTAATCATTTCATCTTCTTCCTATGCAATCTTATAGTTTGGAAAAACACTTTATATACATTACAAATATCTAAAAAGAAAGAAAAAAATTCTTTTATATACAGTTCAAGGGGACTATCCATGGCCAAAGAACCGAAAACAAATGCCATGAAACCCAATGTCAAATTTAAACGACGTCAAATAATTAAGATAAACAAAAACCAATATTTAAGATAAACCTAAAATAAACAAGTATCAATCCAAATAAAACACAACATAACTCTACAATTAACAATTCAGATAAAACAAAATACCAAACTTAATAAAACCAAATAGATATAGTTTAATTAAACAGACTCCACCCCACACTTAGTTCGACACTATCCTTAGTGGCATAACTTAGTAGACTTCCCAGTTCACTCATCCATTTGTCCACCAGCATCCGGATCTTCCACCGCCATGGGGGTCAAACTCTGTGGCCTCCAAATCTGACTCCACGTCTAAGTCGGTCCTCCTTCTATCCTCATCCATGGGGATGTCATTTTTAGTGGGCTCATAAAATTCAGGTCCTAGTCCGAGGACAGCCATAGCATGCTCTTTCAGCGGGTATTGTCTCTCGACCTTACAGAGTTTCTGTTCAATTGAAGATCGCCCTTCAGTACGGTGTCAAAGCATTTCCAAGACAAACATGTGGGCTATGAGTGTAGTCTGGCCCCTTGATATTTGTGACATCATATGAATCTGAGGGAAGGGGGCCATATAATCATGTTGGTCCTCGAGAACCCCAGCCCTTTGACATATATCCGTGATGAGGCCTCCAAATGAAAACCCCCTGCCTTGATGAACCCTGCATTTCTTGATAGTGGATTTTATCACCGCTCCAACATTCACATCTATCCCTTTCATAAGGTCATAGACCTAGCATACTCTATCCCATGTTAATTCTGTGTAGTGGAGGCCTGGAATGAGACTGTGCATGATAATCTTTACCTACACACGTGCTTCTTTGTTAAGATGTGCATATGGGAATGTGATGTAGTAGCCCCGAAGACCATGACGTACCTATTTTGCAGTCGATCTAGGCCCACACAAAGTATGTCGGACATCTCTATATGGCGACTAAATGTTCAAATCTATCAAGGCGGTGGTTGGCTGCTCTAGCATTCCCAATATCTCATTTATTTCCATGAGAGAAAAAGGCATGTCAACCCCTCTGATTGTGATATAATGTGTGCACTGATTAGGTTAATAGTTTGCATAGAATTCCCTTACCACATGCAAATTGCACGGCTTTGGGTCTGCGAACAAGAAATGCATATTTAGTTCTTCTATTCTCTGCATTATTTGAAGGGTAGTCTCTGGCCAATTTTTCCTTGTATATTGGCATATCGGAGAGATAGCGAGACTCAGTATGCTACGTGTACAATTTTTCCCAGTTGGATGCACCAATTTTATGCCAAATTGATGAGATTGGCCTCTAGGAATGGTTGGGGCAAGTGGCATAGAGGGTGCCCCTCTTTCTCTTTTCCCGCTTCCAGGAGTTGCTGGTTCCTTTCTTGGCCTTCTGCTGGATGACATTTTTGCTACAAATAAGCCACCCAAAAACAACATATAAGAATCTAAATGTTCATTCAAACTCCAGGCCCGTACCCCACACTTAAGCATTTCATTAGCACGCAAGTAATATGAAGGTACTCAGACTTCCCCTCATTTTAGTATTATGCACATATATGCTAACAAACCAACCCACACTTCAAATAATCCACATGGTGAGTCCAATACTACATGAATTCAAAATAGCCTCCCTGTAGTTTAGCATATCCCCTAAAAATTCAACATACATGATTTAATACTACAAGCCAATTCACCCTCAACTTCAGAGCACACAGATAAACTCATGATTAACCCAACATAGTATTCAAGTTCAATTATAAATGTGTACACAAGATCCCCACTACTACAAACATGTTTTGAACCCAAGAATTTGAACAATATAACATAACTTCCCAATATTTTCGCAACTCAAACCAACTTCAACACATTACTTTATGCATGTTTACTCAAGAATACAACACATATTATCATAACAATCAAAACATCCAAATTCTTACAATCATCAAAAGTAGGGTTAGGTTACAAGAACTTAACCCATAATAAGTTAATCACAACAAGCAATTTCTAAGCAACTTGATACACTCAATAAGTATTTCAATCTAAGAATCATGAAATCAATGATATTGAGTCAAAACGTAAGGCCCAAGAACTTACTTATGTAGATTTCAACCATTTGTGTCATAAAAATAGTTCAAGAACACATACCTTATTAGTGTGAAGTAGAACCCAAAAGAAATTTTCTTGGAATTATTGAGTGTGTCACGGATTTTTGCCTTAAAAGAAAGGATTTTTGAGAGTTGAAGAGAGCAAGGAAATAGTTTAGAGTTGAAAACTGAAAGTGAATGGGTCTTTTTCGAGGTTTTACACTAATTTCATCGGGTGAACCCATTAAAAATGGGTTAAACCCAAAATTCAAAATTCCAAATTGCATTTTGTACTGAAATTAACCAAGTCCACATTGCGGACCTGGAGCGCACCTTACTTGAAACTAATTTTCAAAAAAATTGATTGAAAACATACTTGGGAAAATTTGCACTGAAATAGAATAGGTCCGCGACAGGTCCCTGTTCAGGCTTCTCCAAATTCTCTTTTTATTTTCTTTTATTTTATAAACTAAATTATACAATGAAACAAAACAAAATTCATTATAACCTCTAATAAAAAAATATTTTATAATACCTCACGGGTTGCCTCCCCACACAGTGCCTTATTTACCATCGTGGCATAACTTATTTCCTTCATATTTCATCCTCAACTCTAAAGCTTCCTCTTCATGGTCCATGGCATTACCAAAGTAGTGCTTGACTCTTTGCCCATTAACTACAAACGTGGACATTTTTGATGCATTCCACAGATCCGCAGCTCCATGAGGTGTCATACATACCACTTTAAATGGGCCACTCCACTAGGATCTTAACTTTCCTAGAAAAAGTTTGAGTCTAGAGTTAAAAAGAAGTATCTTTTGCCTTGGTTTGAATGTGCGAGTGATGATGTGCTTATCATTCCATCGCTTTGTTTTATCCTTGTACAACTTGGCTTTTTCATAGGCCTAGAGCCTAAACTCCTCCAACTCATGCAATTTGTCCAACCGCTTTCTCCCTGCTAACTCTAGGTCGAGATTCAGCTTCTTGATTGCCCAATAGGCTCGGTACTCTAGCTTAACGGTAAGTGTCAGGCTTTACCAAATACCATATGATATGGAGAGGTCCCAATGGGTGTTTTGTATGCCTTTCGGTATGCCCAAAGTGCTTTATCTAACTTCTCTGACCAATCTTTCCTTTATGCATTCTCAGTCTTTTGTAATATCTATTTTACCTCTCTGTTGGATACCTCGGCCTGCCCACTGGTTTGCGGATGATATGCTTTAGCCACTTTATGCCTCACCCTATACTTAGCCAAGAGATGTTTTATTGTTTGATTTATGAAGTGTGATCCTCCATCGCTAATAATTGCTCTAGGTGTACCAAATCGAGTAAAGATGTGCTTCTTAAGAAACTTGGTCACCACCTTTGAATGATTGGTAGGAAGAGTTACGGCCTCAACCCACTTGGAAATGTAATCTTCTGCCACTAAGATATACTAGTTTCGATAATATGATGGAAAAAGACCCATGAAATCCATGCCTCATACATAAAAAATTACGACTTCCAAGATGTATCTCAATGGCATTTCATGTATTCTTGAGATGTTGCTTGTTCGTTGGCATTGGTTGCAGTTCTTCACATACCCTGCTGTACCTTTAAACAATGTAGGCCAAAAAAAACCATATTGAAGTACCTTATGTGCAGTGTGCTCTTCTCCATGATGACCACCATATGGTGATGAGTGGCAACTATCTAACACTTGGCGAACTTCGATTTTTGGCATACACCTTCTTACCATGTGGTCTACTCCCTTCTTGAATAAGTAAGGCTCATCCCATATGTAGAAATGAGCCTCATGCATCAACGTTTTCTTCTTTTATGAGGTTGAATCGGGGGGGAACACCACACTGACCAGGTAATTAATTATGTCGGTGTACCACGATAATTTATTCACTTCAAGAGCTAACAGTTTCTCATTAGGGAATTCTTCTTTGATCTGCATCTGTTCCCTAACATGTGTCGAACTCTCTAACCTAGAAAGACGATCGGCACCTTGATTTTCATAGCTCTTGTGATTTTTTATCTCGATGTCAAATTCTTATATCAAAAGAATCCATCTTATGAGTCGTAGCTTTGCATCTTTCTTATTTAATAGGTACTTAAGAGCTGCATGGTCAGTGTAAAAAATTACTTTAGTACCTACTAGATAGAATTTGAACTTGTCGAATACATAAACCAGCACCAACATTTCCTTCTTTATGAATGTGTAGTTGGACTGCATTGAGTCAAAAGTCTTGCTTGCATAATAAATAGAGTGTAAGATTGTCTCTTTTCTCTATACCAGAACTGCTCCCACTGTTGTGTCACTTGCATCGCACATCAGCACAAAAGGTAGCTCCCAGCTAGGAACTATTAGGCTGGGGGCTTCGATCAACTTCTTTTTTAAGAGTTCAAAGGCCTATAAACATTTATCATCAAAAATGAATTTTTCCTCCTTTTCTAACAAGCTACACATGGGTCTTGTAATCTTTGAAAAATCTTGAATGAATCGCCAATAGAATCCAGCATGACTTAGAAAACCACGGACACCTTTCATTGAAACTTATGGTGGAAGGTTCTCAATCACTTTAATTTTAGCTTTGTCTACCTCCAAAACATCTTTTGAAACTATATGCCCCGAAAAAATACCCTCCTTTACCGATAAATAATATTTTTCCCAATTTAAGACGAAATTTTTTTCCTCACACCTTGTTAGTACTTTCTCTAGATTTTGCAAACAAAGGTCAAAAGACTATCCAAAGACTGAAACGTCATTCATAAAAATCTCTACAAACTCTTCCACTATATCTTGTAATACAGCGATCATGCACCTTTGAAAAGTGGTAAGAGCATTGCAAAGACCAAATGGCATACGCTTAAATGCATATGTCCCATAAGTATATGTGAATGTTGTCTTTTCCTGGTCCTTCGGTGTAATGGAAATTTGGTTGTAGCTCGAATACCCATCCAAGAAACAATAATATTCTTGGCCTTCTAACATGTCAAGCATTTGGTCAATAAATGGTATAGGGTAGTGATGCCTCCTTGTGGAATCATTCAACTTTCTGTAGTCTATGCATATACGCCACCTAGTTACTATTCTTGTAGGGATTAACTCATTCTTCGCATTAGTCACCAAAGTCATTCCCCCTATCTTTGGTACACACTGAACTGGGCTTACCCACTTACTGTCAGAGATTGGGTATATTATGCCTGCATCTATCCACTTAATTATCTCTTTCTTCAACACTTCTTTCATGATGGAGTTCAACCGGTATTGTGGTTGCGCACTAGCTTTATGTCCTTCTTCCATGAAAATTCTATGCATGCACAAATTGGGACTGCTACCATAAAAATCAGCCATTTGTCATCCAATTGCCTTCTTGTGCCTTTTTAATACCTCCACTGCTGTTGTCACTTGCGCCTCAGACAAAGAAGACAAAAGAATTACAGGTAAGGTATTATTCACTCCAAGATAAGCATACCTGAGATATGCTGGCAATTGCTTCACCTCCAAGTTAGTTGCTTCTTCTAAAGATGGCTTGGGTGAAGGACCCAATTCTCTATTCAAAGTTTCCACATTCTTTTTCCTTATGCTGACATTTGGCATATCAAGTACACTAGCTAACTCTTTAACTTTCATGTCCTCTTCAATATCTTGACCTATGACGACTCTTTCCAAAGGATCTTTTGTTAAAATGTATTGAGTTGAGACATCCTTATCGATGACAGTTATAGAAGACAACTCTTCATAGACTGCAGGCAACTTCAGTTCCTGATATACATCGAACACCTCCACTTTGTCATATGCTCTCATAGTCAATCCACCTACATCCATATCAATAAGTGCACCACTTATTGCTAAGAACGGATGCCCCAAGATAAAAGGAACATAAGGGTCAGGCTCAAAATCTAATACAACAAAATCAACAGAAAAGATGAGGGATTCCACTTGAACTAACACATCCTTAATAATACCATCAGGTCTAGCTATAAAACGATCAACTAACTATAATAAAATGGTGGTTGATTTATGTTTTCCCAGACCTATTTTCTTAAGAATAAATCTAGGCATCAAGTTTATACTAGCACCTAGATCACAGAGACCTCTTGCATTAATGTACTTACCAATCGCTACCTTGGTCGTGAAACTACCTGGATGTTTATGTTTAGCTGCAAGCTTAACTTTGTTCAAAATTCTTGAACTACACTCTTCTATGAGTGCCGCTGTTTAAAATTCAGCGAACTTGCTCTTGTTGGCCATAATATATTTGATAACCTTCGCATATTTTGGAATGCCCTAAAACACATTAATTAAAGGTAAGTTAATTTGAACTTGTTTAAGCATATCTATGAATTTTTCAAAACATTCCTCCTCTTTCTTCTTTTTAATTTTTTGTGGAAATTGAGGAGGTGGTTTTATTTTATGCTCTTCCTCCATCTGTGGTCGGCTAGATTTACTAACCTTAATTTCCACAGCTTTACCTTTACCTTCATTACCTTTACTTTATGGCGCTAGCTCGATTAATGTTCGTCCATTTCGAGTGCTCATAGCATTTACCTACTTAGGGTTTGTATCAGTGTTACCTGGTAAAACACCTTACAGGCGCAAATTTCTGTGCACTAGCTAGCTGTCCCACCTGTTTGTCTAAATTTTAGGTAGTTATTTGGTATTGACACACGTCTGCAACTATCTTAGCTTGGTAATTCATGAGTTTTTAAGCATGTATTCCACACTCATATTTCCTACACTACTTAATTGTTGGTTACTCTGGTCTTGCTAGTTATAGTCCTAGCCTCCTCCTTGTGGTCTATATGGACCATGGTCATGATTGTTGTACTGTTGCCCACTCTCTTGTGGTCTGAATTGTGTTTTCCCTTCGTATTGGTTTTGCTGATTTCCACACCATGAGAAATTCGGATAATTTCTCTAATTTGGGTTGTAGTTATTTTCATAATTTTTATTTCCTCCACCCTTAGGTATATTTCCCACAAAATTCACCAAATTAGGATTAGCTCCACAGTATTTTGGCACATGTTCACTACTGCCAAACACCTCGCACCACATGAATTGTTGCTGAACCATATTTACCAAAGCTTGCAGTTGTCTTTTTGCTAAGGTATTGAAATACATTGTTATCATATTTTGCATTGCTGCAATCTGTGCCGTCAAAGTTATCACCGCATAAACCCAATATGCCCGCTTGTTTTTTAACCACACGTCTAGAATTTCCTCTATTCCACTTAGGATTTTTCTGAGATATTCGATTAAGCAATATATATAGCTCATCATAGGTTTTTTCCAATGTATATCCACCTACAATAGAATCAAGAAGAAATTTGATGTTGGGTTCCAAAACATCATTAGCTTGATGATGGTAAGGACAACTAATGAGTAAAGATTTAAATCTATTCCAAGATTGGTACAAATTTTCTCTAGATCTTTTTTTAAAGCTTAAAATTTTAGCCCTCAACTTAGCTATCTTCCCCAAAGAAAAGAACCTGATAATAAACTTGCAAACCAAATCATTCCATGAAGTGATTGAATTTGGTGGTTCCAACTTTAACCACCTCTTAGCTTCCCCTAACAAAGAAAACAGAAATAATGTTAACCTCACATAGTCAGGAGATACCCCATTAGGCATATATGTGTCGCTAATCTCTAAGAAGTTCTGGATGTGAACTTGAGGATCTTCATGAGGAAAACCTGTAAACTTCCCATTAGAGTGCAACAATTGAACCATGTTCTGTTTCAGTTCAAATCTTTCTCCAGCTGGCGGTTTTTGAATGCTGGAGGTGACATTCATTGTAAGTAGGACTGCTACATCACCTACTATCCTCGATTCCATCTCCACAGGGACCTGTACAGGTACTTCGTTATTATTACCCAAATTTACCTATGGTACGGGATATAGAGAAGCTGCTCTCCTTCTATGCTAATGCAAAACTCTTTCAGGCTCACCTAGCAACTCTACAATGTTCCCACTTCTGCCCAGTATGCCTTTTTGAGTTCTCCTGCCAGAAATAACAACTAAGATCAAGTTGTTAACACAAACTCAAATAATAAAGAAACTTCACTAAGAAAACTATTGCCAAATTAAAATAAGCCCCCGACAATGTCACCAAAAACTTATTGCATCCAAATGCATACGCAAGTGTATGCGGTCTCAAAAGTTATATAGTGAACCTCTTTAAGATCCAGATATCAAACCCATAGGGAAATGCAATTAGCGTTATTTAGCTATTCAATGAATCAAATTATTCATGTGTCTTTTTAAATAATTGAGTTCATTTATGTCTATAAAACTAATTATAACAATACTATATGCGAAAATGATTCAAAGATATTAGAGAAATTTTATCAATATAAAGAAGAGTCCCTGGGTTGTAGCACTCATAGATTTCCAGTCTAAAATTCTTTACTTTGGTATCTAATGGGTTTTTCGATTACTGGTTTACAAGGTTGATTATACAATTATGATCTTCCGATCTTTAATTGCCAACCCTTGTTGACAACCTAACTACATCATTGAGCGGGGATAAGCATGAACCACCAAAAATGCATTAATCTTATCATATTGTTTATTAACCAAACATGATGTATATAAATGTGTCATGGTCATTCTATACACAAATTATTCTAGGCAATTCTAGAACAAACATGTTTCTTATATTCTAGTGTTCTATTCCCTTTTTGTCTTCCAAGTTCCAGGTGGACAACAAATTTTTTCTCTAATGGTGATCAAGCATTAAAACAATTAAAACAAAAAATAAGAGTAATCGCATACACAAACCCATTTTTAACCAAAGCAAACAAAATTCAAACCTTCATCTTTTGGCTAAAACCCAAGAACAAGGAGATTTAGCCACTCATGGTGTATAACATATTTACATAAATCATTTATAACATAAAAACTTATATTCAAATGAAAGGAAAAAAGTAAATATCACCAAAAGTAGCTCTTTCTTCATCTTCTTCAACTCTAACCCGACAATCTGTTCTACTTTTTAATAAAATATGTAAAGGTTCATTTATAGCAACAAAAACATGGAATTAAAGTAGACTCACTGAAGTCCGCGGCACGGACTTGGTTTAGTTTAGTGTAATTTTTTATTTCTTGTGTCGGCATGAATTTGTGCTATTCAGAACCAGGTCTGCACTTTTTTTTCGAATAAATTCTAAGTTTTGGAATCAAATCTCAGAAGCCAAGTGCACGATGCAAACATACTTTCTTGTAGTGTATTTTCTTCACATTGTGTTCCCAACTTCTCCTTTTAGTTCTACTTTCTATCCGATCATATTTTGAATGTTCATTCTTTCCTAATCAACCCTTAAAGTGTCTAATCATATTGGTTGGTTACAACAATACAAAAATGCAATAATATGAACTAAATTCTAGGAATTTGCTCTCAATTTGATCAATGAATTATGGGTTGTATTTGTTATTGGGCACATAAATGTACCCAAGATCAGCACACTTCATAGCTACTTTACAAATCTCTCCCAAGCTCCACTAACTGACTCTCTGGGCATCTATTGAAAATTATTGATTCAGTTTATTAGTTTCATCTTCTTTAACAATGTAAAATACTTCACGATGAATGCCTCATGTAATTCAGACCAAGTTGTGAGGGAGTTGTATGAACGCTCGGACAACCAAATTTTAGCTTCTCCAGTAAGGGATAATGGAAAAACAGGCAGTCCGATGACATCCATTGTTAGCCCTGAGTTGCCAACACTGCTCTTGCAAATGTACACCATATTATTGAGATGAGTGTGTGGATCCTTAGATGCCAAGCCAAAAAATAATTCCTCTACTATGAAGCATTTGAATCAATCAGCATATGATGCTAAACATAGTTCCAAGAGGCAGTGGAGGTAACACAATGGCACCAGTAGTTTCGATGGCGTCAAGGTTGAAACCATAGTTATTCCATATGCCGAATTTAGGTCATTGTCTAGGTGGAGGACATTGTCTTGCTACTGGTTAATTGTTAAGAATATTTTGTGATTAATGTTGCAGAGGATGTTGCAGTGCATTATCGTGTTTCCCTCTAAGATGGTCCACGTCATCACCAAGTTTGCATCCATCATTGTTATTATTTTTGTTCGCCATCTTACATAGTTCTCTTTCAATTTCGAGATTAAAGAGACTCAAGGGAATGCCTTGACTTCTCATATTTGGCATGTACTAGGAATAAAAACTTGTTTCAGCCCAAACCAAAAAGAAAAATAACATAAAATAAGGAAATAATGACAAAATTAAATAATAAAAATTAATCTAATCTAAAAGCCAAATTCCCCGACAATGTCGCCAAAATTTTTATATGATCAAATTACCCCTCGCTAAAGAAATATAAAGTGGTCATTGATCAAATATAGAACCTAACAAAGGTTAGGTTCGATCTCACAAAGAATATGGTTTAGACTTAGATTAAGTATTTACTATTTGTTTTATAATCAATTTATTTCCATAAAGAAAGGGAGAATTTTTATAAAAACTAATTATCAAATCAAATAACAAGTATCAATTAACAAAGTAATGTTTTAATATGGCTTAAATCAATATGAAGTGAAACTAGGGTTTATGTGTTCCCCACGAATACTTAACTATGTAGACCTCTTTAATTAGTAATTCTTTTCTAGTGTGTTACATGTAGAATCGGTAAATTAAGTTCACCCAATTCCTTGATCCGGCAAATTAGTGAATTTCACTATGCAACTTACTCTATCTATGAGTGTATGTTTTACTAACCCTTATCAATAATGATTGGCCCCAAATCTCGTTGTTTAATCCCTTTTTTCATCCGTTACCTCCTTGATCCGAAAATAGGGATAAGGCGAGTTTTAACATTGGCCACCATTAAAAAAAATCAAAACAAAGGAAAAAACAATACATGTATGCACACTATTCAAGAATTACTTTTTATTAAGTCTACGTCATTAATTCTTCTTGGTTACCACAGCCCTAGTTGTATAATTAGCTACTCATAATTATGTGACCACAATCAAGAATATTTTGTGTAAGAGAAATCAAGCACTTACAATAATAATTGTGAGAATCGAAAATCTTCAAATAAAATCCAAACGTAAATATCGATAACAAAAACTGAAATTCAAGAATACAAGCCCAAAAATAGTTTATATTCTCAAATACAAAAATGTGCATAATGTAAAAATAAACCTAAGAAGTGTATTTATAGACAAATAATCTCAAGTAAATATGAATTTGGAAAAATCAGGAAACTTTAAGTCGGTTGGGTCCTACGACTCATTTCTACAAATCATCACTAGGTTGACGGGTTGTATAAGCCGTACATCAGGTCTTGGTTCAGCTTCTACAAATCTCCTTTATGTGTTTCTTTTACGAATCGTAGGAATATGAATGAGTCGTATATGTGACTGTCAGTTTCAACTCTTTTTCGCTTCCTCAATATCACTTTGACGACTGCAAACGATGACTCATAGACTTTTGAACGAGTCGTAGGCTAGACTTGTAATCTTTAGCTTTGTATTTATTCCTTACTTCTATGTTGACGACTCCACCCTACGACCCTTAGAACTAACTACGAGTCGTAGTATAGACTCGTAAACACCAAATATCCTAACATCAGTGTAGTGATTCCTAAATTACTTCCTCAATTAATTCTCCTTAGTTTCCTGCAAATTAAACAAAACTAACATCAAATATACTAACAAATACTTAAAAGACATCCAAATTATGAATTTTAAAGTATTAGAAGTACCATAAATCCATGGTACATCGGAACCCATAGTTCAAGAGTCCTAGGGTGTCTATGAAGCCGAGTCTAGCAGAGTTCTTCTTATAGATATGAAGTGCGCCACATCTATAATAGGGAGGCTACAAGACTTTTAAAAATTGGTTTACTTATTTCATACTCCAGTTCATGCTATAGAGTTTAACTCTAGGAAATCTCCATTCAATTTATGTGTTTCACGATTTCAGATTATACGTTCCAAAAAACATTAAGATAAAAGAACATAGCTGAGAACAAGATTCCACAACAGCCTAGACTGAAGACCTAGAATCGAGCCCAAGCAATGAGGAACAATAATGAGAATGGATTTTAAGAAGCTAAACATGATCAAGTCCAGGGTGTAGGATCGGAACATAACACGAGATCATATCAAAATCCAATATATCAAGCAATATAAGGTCAGCTCAGGTGTCCCTCTGCCCCTTAATAGTCACCAAGAAAGATCTAAATACATAATCCACTACTAAAGCCTCACACACCGGGGTCAAAACATGCAACGCTACTGCTAAGGGATCTGGACATATACTTAACCAATGTGCGTAATACACAGATACATATGAAAAATTATAGCCTAGATCAGAAAAAATTGAGTCCGACTGATGGCATAAAAGAATCATACTTATTTTCACATTGTTCGATGCCTCAGCCTCCGCCTCTACTGAATGTCCATGAGCATCTCTACCTCAAGCATCAACCCTACTTCCCTAAGGACTCCGTGTGTACCCTGATTACCACCCCGGTGGTTATAAACCTGACCTCAGCCTCTAACTAGAGGTGCTGCTACTAGAGCTAGTCGAGCTGCTTATGGAGTTGGTGCAGGTGCCCAATGCAATAGGCACTCTTGAGATCAATGATCAAATTCCCCATAATCATAACAACCCTATAAAGGTATGTTCGCAATTAAAGGATGACCACCATGACCTAAAGTACCCAACTGAGAATCCTCTCAGCCTATACTCGAGCCGATATTAAAACCACTCTGATGGTGCTGGTCACCCTCTGAAGTATGCATTTCCGCGTGAACAGGCCTGCTAGACTACCCCTAGTAAAACTTTTGGTGGGGTCTGTTAGACCCTCAACTTGATGATTCGAGTGGCTTAGGCATGGCTAGGGATTTACGTAATGAACCTAGTATAGGCCTAATATAATCAGTCAAGATTAAGTACAATTGACAAAGACCTTGGAAATGTCATGGCTAAGGCATGCAAGGCAGAACGTGGCTAACGCATGACATAGGTTGGGCAAGCTAAGGCATGCAAGGCAAGACGTGGCTAATGCATGACAAATGTTTTGCAAGCTAAGTCAAGGCAAGGCTATAACTATGGAAAGGTCATAGCTAGACAAGTTTGTGGGCTAAGTACTGGACGAAGGGGCAAAGGTTGGGAGACTGGACCACAATGGTAAGATGTGCGAGGTAGGACCTCATCACAGTGCAGGCATATGGGTAGGCGCGCATTTGGAAGGCCAGAGACTAATTTTGGTGCCAGAATTAAAGGTTGCCCGCGTCTGCTATGCATATGAGTGGGAAGTTGGGTGGTTGGATAGTTTTGAGCTATTTTGGCATTGTCAGCATTGTAGATAGACTTATTTATTTGAAATTTGAATTTAGCCTATCAGTTAGGGATGCCAACTGACTTTGTAAGGCATACGACTAGCATATGACTGAGTGTTGTATCCTATTTATTAGCACAGGAAGACCAGTCACAAGCAGAGAGTCATTGGGTCAGATTTTGTAAGGTTGATTTTGTGTTCTTCTTCGTAGCACGAATTTAATACATAGTTGGGACTTGTTCTTGTTTGTTCTGGAGTTTTTCTATAATTATAGGCATTGTCTAAATGTGATATGATATTGAGGGAAAAGAAAAAAAGGTTGAGTCTAAAGTGTTAGGCTGTCGAAGTGGGTTAGATCATCGGGAGTTGACCCCCTTACAACTTTTATCAGAGCAAAGGTTTCGACACTAACAATGGCTGGCAAAATAGTCTCAAAGAGGTATTTGTTGTTGTTTATACAATTACTAGACTTGAATATGATTTTCTATATAAGATCAAAGTTAGTGCTGGTTCAAGGAAGATCTACTAGACTTTAAGTTAATGTATCAAGTGAAGTAGGGTACAATTAGATGGTATTGGTTCAAGGAAGATCTACTCTATTTCAAAGGGGTGAATCTGTTATACCCCGTACTTTTGTACCTTGGAAGGTTCTTAAGCTTCTTATGTTTCTTGATAGGCTCTTAAGTTTCTTGAAAGGTTCTTAAGCTTCTTAGAAGTCACCATGTGATCCGGATAATCTATAACGCTATCAAAAAACTCTAAGGAAGGAAGAATGTGACATCTTATTGTAGGGAAGATTGGAAATATGGTTATAAGAATTCGGAAGAAGTTGGAGGTCAAGTAATGAGTCGTAGGACTCGACTTACGTACGTAAGCTACCAACATGAAAATCTTACATTCTTAAGCTACTTGAGTTCATACCAAGCTTACATAGCAAGGATTACATAAGTTCGTAAAGTAAGACGAGATTACAAACCCACGAGGAGGAAAAGAAGGTGACACGTGGAAGCAAGAGGGAGTACCATATGGCAGTAGCTAGAAGTGCCACGTGGAAGCAGCTAGAAGGACAATGTGGCAGCAGCTGAAGCGAGGAGGTGGTCTCCCCCCCCATATGCCATGTGGCAGCTCCTAAGTGGAGGAGGTGATGCTCTGGCCCACTAAGGGCTTAACACGTGTCACCACTTAGGGGATGATATGTGTCACCCCCTAAGGTGGAATATATATATATATATATATTATGATTTTTCAACACATCCTTTTCCTATAAGTTACATCTTCATCCAAAAATTCAAGGAAAGAAAAGAGAAGAAACTCTAGCTAGAGAGAAAGAGAGAGCCTCGGATTCGGGAAAACAAAAAGGGTGTTTTCTATGATTTTGTTCCGTGAATTAATTATATAGGGTATACCATGAGGGTATGAAGGTTTTATTAATGTAAATTTATGATTTCAAGCAGACCCCAAAGGATATCAAATAGCCGCGAAGTTTCAGCCGCGCTAGAAAAGCTTCTGAGATGAGTTTTGGTGAGTTTTGGACAAGGTAGGGATTTCTCATTTAAATTGGAGTTTATTATGTTGTTATGAGGTATATTACATGTCTTAAATGAGTATGGAAGTGGAAAAATTGCATAAGTATGCTTGACGTTAAAAACAAACTAAATTGAAGTCGTTAGAGTTAAATCGAAGTCGAGTAGTGTGTTGTGATTGTGGTGCTGCGGTTGCAGCTGGTTTGATTGCGTGTTGCGGGGATGGAAAGTTTTATAATAATGGTATGGGTTCTTCTGGTTTCATCCACATAATCCTCCATTTCGTATGGTTAAAGGTTTTATGAAACAAAGGTTAAAAACTCTATTTTGGTATCGTAGTTTTAAGTGAGTTGGTTGGAGTTTATATTGTGTAATGCTGAAGTGATTTTACTTGTATATATACTCCTGGTTGCTGTTGTTGGTTGTATTTGGTAATTAAGGATGTAGTTGGAAGTTTGGATAGGGTAAGTTATAAGGGAGATGCTGCCCAATTTTCGATAACTTCGAAACTAGTAATAAACTAGTCAAGGGAAATAGATAAGGAAATGATTCCTATGGATACTTGGTTGTAGAGTTGGAAATTGGAAAGTGAAAGGTTATTAACCTTATTATTTATTTCATGTTAAATAGGTTCAAAATACAATGAGGCGAACGTAGTTAAGAGTAATCCATAAAAGGTATGTGAAGCTACCTTCTTTCTTTTGGCATGTCTTAGAATTAAGTAAGGATTGATATGAGGTTTGGGGGTAATTCTATTCATAAGTCTCGAGGGTGATTCATGATTTCTGTTCTTAGAGATTCTCCGGTAGTTAATGTCCTTGACTTTTATAAGTTATTTTCTATCATCTTGATTCATGCCTATGATTTTAAAAGCTCTTTTGATATGATCAAATAGTGATATTTGAGGGATGATTGATTTGACTATCATCCTGATTTTCAAATGACAATTCATCTTTATTACTTCATTGAGTCTTTGACAATGTTTTAAATTGCATATGGTTACTCACTACTCTACTCGTATAAACTGTAACCCTTCTTCCACTGAGCCCAGGCCAAGATATGTTATCAAGCGTACTTCTATGCATTGTTTTCCATGCCTCGATGTGAGGGGGTAGATATGACATATACATGGGTTGTGGTATATGTTGTGACATGTACACATATGCATATGTCTGATGATATGATATGATATGATCTGTTACGGAGATATTCTCTACTCTAGAGTATGTTGTACTGTGGCACCGATGATGGAAGGGCGACCACTATTTGTTCATCGAGTCCCTTAATGGGGCTGGATATGACATATGTTTTTCCGCATGCATTATTTGTGTTTGTGATAAGTATTTTGACATTCTGGATATTTTGCTCATTTTCTGCACATTCTGTTCTGTTATGACTTTATTTATTACAATCCATGCTTTATATATTAATTATATTTTCTGTATTGACCCCCTTTTCTCGTGGGCTGCATTACATGTCTGTCGGTACAGATGTTTGAGTTGCTGATCCGCTTGCTTAGGACATCCACTTTGCTGTTTGACAGTGCTTCTTTGTCCGGAGCCTATATTTTGGTACTGACCTTTCTGTAGCCTATATGTATACATTGGTCAGGGGTACGATGGGGCCTTGTCCCGTCATATGATTATGCTATCATTTTGTAGAGGTCTGCATATATGTATTTGTGGGTTCTATATATGTTTTGGGCTTTTGTGTTCCATGACGGCCTTATCGGCTTTCATGAGCTACATCTGTTTTTATGCGCTACCTAGTGACCTAAATTAATTTCTATATTTGTTTATTCTTTTAATTTGGGCAAAGGGTACGTATGGGTGTCCAGCTCGGGCATGAGTCGCGGCCTACGGGATTAGGTCATGACAAAAGTGGTATCAGAGCAGTTTTTCCTTGGAGTATCTACAGATCGTGTCTAGTAGAGTCTTGTTTATCGGTGTATTGCATGTCATATCTATAAACAAGAGGCTACATGACATTTACGATATTACCTTTCTTTCATATCTAAGATCGTGCAATAGATTTGAGTCATAGAAAAACTCCTTATATTAACCTTGGATGTTAACAGAATGATGACAGCAACAGAAGGAAGTAACTGACAATATTGGAAGTCACAAGGCACGTAGGTAAGAAAAGGCATGAAAGATATCTGTTGGGTAAGGTATTGAAGTAGAACTGAAATGTAAAGTTGTAAATTGAAAGGAAGAGTGGACTGGAAAGTGTAACAGGGGAAGTTCCAGTGGACATACGAGGTAAGTCCATTTTCATACTGTTGATTGTGGGCGCCCTGTGTGGCTGCGATATGATGTGATATGATACATATATATGTATCTTTATACATGTTGGCCCTGTGAGGCACTGTTGGTATTTTCTGCGTGCAGGTTTGAGATAGTAAGAAATATAGAGGAAACTCTGCCCAAATTTTCCTAGAAATAAAAAGAGAATAAGATATAGGGTTGTAGTATGTCATGAAAGGTCGTGCCCACAATAATGATGAGATTTGGATAAACCACGAGTATGGATGACCTCGAGAAATAAGTTAATTGTTGAATTAATGGCAATAGAAACTAGGAGGTCGATATTGATATGGTAAACCGAAGTTGGAAAGGACTTGTGACCCTAGGGAGATGATTTAGAGAAGACTGGTAGTTCAGGATAAAACGATATATTAAGGCACCAACGGAATTGATACACTGTGATGAACTATAATTAAAAGGAGTAACAATATGATTAAGATAAGAGTGCAAGGGAAACAGAATTATAACGGATATGAAGTATTAATAGGACAACTTGGGAGATATTAAGGATAAGACTAACTAAGAAGGGTAAGTAACCCATAGCAAGAATCATGAAAAAGGTTAAGAAGTGTTATACTATGGGGTGGAATACGAATAGGATATGATATGAATATAATAAGGATTGTTATGAAAATAAGTAAAGCCTAGTGAGAAAGTGGCTAGTGATAGGATGTGGTCCGTGTAATAAGAATATAAGGGTAAGTGTGAAATGGAAAAGCGGGCTAGGGAACAAGTAAGAAAGACTTATCAAGTTCCATAGGAAAAGTTGCGAATAAAGATTATGCAATAATGGAAATGATAGTGAGCACAAGGAAAGAAAGAGTAACTTGAAGGAGTAAGCAAGAAGAAAGCAAGATGACAGTGTAACAATAGGTCATGACATGTGTAGCCGAAGATACGAATGCTAAAAGTGACGGAACTACGAAAGACCAAGTTGTAGAAGGATAAGCAATGAGATAGAATGGTTGTTAGGGAATGATTGGTAGGATATGAATAAAGATGGATGGACAGAATACATTTTGGAAATGAGAAAAAGGACTATGTGGAAGTAATGCGTTCCAAATAATATAGAGGTAGTATAAGATCCCTCTTGTGCGGAATAAAAGATAGACATAGACAGGATAAATGATAAGAGAAATCTATGGAAGACACTAAGATAGATATGATTAAATGAATGCAGATACAGAACGAAAGGGGAATATACAATATGAACTTAAAAGTGCAATACGACTACATAGTTATAAGGTAAGCCCCTGATTGAGGCGAACTTAGTATATTGTTGAGAAAATTAAAAGTCGGTGTTGGGTTCACAGTAAAGGCAAGGGGTATAAGGTATAAAGGGGTAGTGCGTGCACACAACGTTACCCTGACAATAGTGGAATCCTTAAGGGACAAAGATGGTAAAGTTAAGGAATAAATGGTGCAATATACATTCATCCCAAGAAACAAAGGATATAGGTTGGGATAAAGCTACTCCTACAAGAGAACCTTGGACAATTATCGTCAGAATACAAGTATTGCCTAATTGAAATTGGAACGACTAAATATGCTAATTAACTTTTGATAAAGATAAGTGAAGTGTGGCCTTGGATGAGTTGTTCCATGGGTCACATTACACAAGTATAGATTAATAGATGAGATGTCGTATTATGTATGGAAAGGTTCTCGTTGATTCGTGACTTAGTCAAGGTTCCGTACGTACAAAATCAAGTTATAAAGGATGAAGAAAGAGATGGACATGATACGGTACCAAGTGGATTAGGAAAAGAGATTGGATAAGTTTTGAGATTGGATAAAGGTATAAGTACCCCCCCCCCGCCCTTAAGGGGGGAAGCGGGTGAGAAGAATGCAAAGGCAAGATGGAAACAATGGATACTACAATATAGTGGACATGGATGCTTAAACTTCAAGAAGATCCTATGCTGAAGCAAGTTAGAAGGGCTGAAAACCAACAATAATGGGATGGAAGTCAGAATGGTATTTAAGGCGGTGTCGAGAATTTTTTGGCAAAACCCTACACGACATAACATTAGAAGATGGGTGTGTATAAAAAAAAGGTTATGACTAGGGAAGGGTATTAAATAACTAAAGAGATCGTGTGAAGGATAACGTTACCATGTGGGGTCAAAAGCCAAGATGTTGGCTATAGAGTTGGTCGCAAATAATGCTGCGATAGATAAATAACCAAGGAAAAGGGATAGCAAGTCTCCTATGATTGGAAGTGAGAAGAGCAAGGAGTGAATAAAAGAAAAGAAAAAAATATGATAAGATGGGACAAGCAAGTTTCAATGTGAATAAGATAGGTGAAGCAGAATGAACCCATAGACAAAAAGACTACGTCTACCTTATACAAGTTGTACCGGCAGGGCTATGCAACCTATGAATATGTATGTATTACGTATAGGGTGTTATACCCCATACCTATATGCTTCGGAACGTCTTCTTAAGCTTCTTGAAAGATGTCCCATGACCCAGATTATCTATAACATGATTAAATAACTCTAAGGAAGGGAGGACATGACGCCCCTTAAGAGTGAAGGTTGGAAATAGGTCTATAAGGATTTGAAACGAATTGGAGGCCAAAATAACAAGTCGTAGGACTCGACTTACTTACGTAAGCTACCAACTTGGACAACTTACATAACTAAGCCACTGGAGTACATGTTGAGCTTACGTAGCAAGGATTACATGGGCTCCTAAAGTAAGACGAGATTACGAACCAACGGGAGAGGCGGAAGAAGGCGTAGCACCTACTCGGAAGCAAGCAGGTGATGCACCTACTTTGACTAAGTAGGTGATGCACCTAATTGGACCAAGTAGGTGACACACCTACTTGAGGTAGGTCCCACATCGCCACATGGCAGCCTTGGAGGCTAGGTATGGATTCGTGGCCCAATAAGAGCTTGACACGTGTCACCCTTAGGGGATGACACGTGGCACTCCCTAAGGAACCATATATATGTATTATAATGACTCTTAAGTCATTATTTATCCAAATAAGCCCAAAACATAGAGACAAAAACGTGGACAAGAAGAAGGGAAGGAGGCAGCCATGGTTTAGAAGAATTAAAGGTGAGTTCTTCACTTTTCCTCCGTCAATTAATTATCTAAGGTGTTACTCAACTATGTGGAGGTGTATATATGTATATTACGAGGCCTACGGAACCATATTTTCAGTTCTACCCTTGGAAAACTAAGAGAAGCTTAAAGAGAAAACGCTAGGGAACAGACCCATTTTTGAATTAAACTTTTGTTAGTAAAACGAGTATAACTCCTTGTGTAAGGCTTCGTTTTAAGTGAGTCAAGATGTTGTGGAAATATATTTCATAGGGCTATAACTTTCATTTAGACTCTACAACCCAGTTTTTCTTTTCTCTTCTCGGAAAATGGTGGTGAAGCATGGGGGAGTTGCTGCCCAGATTGTGTTTTGGAAATCCTACACGGACAGCTGTAAGTATTTTGGTCATATATTTTCGTACAAAATTTCTGTAGGGGTAATTCAAAATTGTTTGCGACCTTGATACACATATCTATAACTTTCATTGAGGCCACAAATCCTGTTTCTCTCAATTACCCCTCCAAAACTAAGCGACAATATAAGACAGTGGGCTGTCCAGATTTCTCATTTTGGATAGTTTTGGCGAGTTTGACAAGTTTAACGTAAGGTAAGGCCTTTCCTTTTAAATTAGAGTTTATGGTGTTGTTATATAGGGTATAATACGTCGTGTAAGTGGCTGGAAATGTGAAAATATGATAAATATGTTTGACGCCCGAAATAAACTAAATTGGACTCGCTAGAAGTGAATTATCGTCGAAATAAAGTGTCGTTCTTGTAAGTTGTTGCTGCAGGGGTGTAATGTATTGTTGCAGGGCCTAAATGCGTTCTAAAAGGGGTGTGGATGCTTCTGGTTGCATCCACATGACCCCTCATTCCGTATAATGAAAGGCGTTACAAAATAAAGGGTAGACGCCCTATTGTGCTACCGTATTTTTGAATAAGTCGTTTGGAGTTTATGTTGTATATTGTTGGTGTGAATTGTTGCAGGTTGTTGTTGTGGGTTGTCTGTAGGTCTTAGGGACATAATTGGAAATTTGGATAGGGCACATTATAGGAGAGGTGTTGCCCAATTTTCGTCAACGCCTTAGCGAATAACAGAACTAGTTGGGAAAACGACTAAGGAAATAGATTCCATTAATACTAAGATGTAACCTAGGGTGCTGGAAAGTAAAAGGGGTTGATATTCATACTAATTTCATGTTGAATAGGTTCAAAGGACGGCGAGGCAAGCAGGATAAGGAATAATTCAAACAAGGTATGTAAAGCTTTCTCTTGGCATGTTTTGGTTTAAGTTCGTACAACTATCTTTCTTTCCTTTTGGCAATGTTTAGCCTTAAGTGAATTGTATATGAAGGCGGGGATAATTCCATTCCCAGAATTCCGAGTACGCCTCATAACCCCTATCCACTGTTTAGTATTAGAGTTCATGTGAAGATTAAGTATTGCCTAGTAGGGCTTCTATGTGTCAGAATATAATATGTGGGAAGCTATCTCTCATTCTTAGTGAGATGTGTCTGATACGAAAATGAGATTACAATTCCATAGTGGTTCACCGAGCCCCATGAAGGGCCGAGTACGAAATATGTATATGAAGATCACCTGAAGGAAAGTCCAGAGGTATGTGAAGCTTTATTTTGGCATACCTTAGCTATAAGTTAAACATGATACGATCTCTGAGGTAATGATCTAGCTTGCATATGGTTACTTACTACTCTACTTGTGCATATAGTTTACATATCTTTATCGAGTCCCATAGAGGTTCGAGTACGACCGAAGTCCCAAAAAGGGGCCGGGTATGATATAAGATGATATAAATATTCACCGAGTCCCAAAAAGGGTTGGGTATGACCGAGTCCCAAAAAGGGACGGGTATGACCGAGCCCCACCAAGGGTCGGGTATGCTATGTAAATACAATAATAAGATGACATGATTGCAGACCAAGTCTCATTAAAGGGCCGGTTACAATATATTTATGCATATGATGACATAAAGATAAATTTGTAACACCGAGTCCCATAACGGGCCAGGTGTGGAATATCATACTGAGTTACATGACCTCATTTTAGAAGGTGCAGGTAATGTGATTTATTAATTTTTGTACTTTTTCTCTACATCCCTGTGTCAACTATACTTTCCTTGTGGTATTTTGTGCTTTACATACTCAGTACACATATCGTACTGACCCCCTCTTCTTGGGGGGATGCGTTCATGCCCACAGGTACAGACGCGCGCTTTGAGGATCCGCCAGCCTAGGGTTCCACCTAGCAAGTTTGGGAAAAGCTCCATTGTGTCGGAGCCTAGCTTTTGGGTACTAAACCTCTGCTGTATGTTTTCGTTTATTTAGGGGTACGGCGGGGGCCCTGTCCCGCCATATGATATCATTCTTATTCTTAGAGGTCTATAGACATATGTGTGTGGGTTGTTTAGAAGTTTATTTTGGTTATGCCTATGCGATATGTTCTAAAAGCTATTATGTTATGGCAGCCTTATCGGCTGGCTTTCCCTTTCATGACATGATGCACATGAAAGTGGCCACACATGTATGAATATTTTATCACCCACTGAGTTCGTGTGTTTGGTTCCTATATTAGAAGGCTATATGACCATGAAAAAGTTTTAACCTAGTGAGGTTTTTGTGAGCAGTATCACGTTATACATAGTCCAATTTGACTATAGTCGATAGATAGGTACATAGGGGTCCGAGTCGGACCCCAATCGCAGCCCACGGGGTTGGGTCGTGACATAGGGCCAAGTGAATAAGTATGTGGTAAAAGGAATAAGGGTTCAATATGGACAGTACAGTTATAATATTTTGGATACGTTACAGAGAGGTAGAGAAGAGATATCCGTACTTGTTCCCTATATACAAAGGCAGTCTAAATTCCTAAAAGGATTGGAAGATAACGGTTATAGAGAACTCCCGAAATCCTCGTAAAACCCTATAAGATGGGTTAACATTCGAGGACGAATGTTATAAAGGGGGAAAGAATGTTATACCCCATACTTTTGTACCTTGGAAGGTTCTTAAGTTTCTTGATAGGCTCTTAAGCTTCTTAGAAGTCACTATATGAGCCGGATAATCTATAACTCTACCAAACAACTCTAAGAAAGGGAGAATGTGACACCCCATAGTAGAAAAGATTGGAAATATGGTTATAAGAATTCAAAAAAAGTTGGAGGCCAAGTAATGAGTCGTAGGACTCGACTTACATACGTAAGATACCAATTTGAAAATCTTACATTCTTAAGCTACTTGAGTTCATACCAAGCTTACGTCGGAAGGATTACAAAAGTTCGTAAAGTAAGAGGAGATTATGAACCCATGAGGAGAAAAAGAAGGTGACACGTGGCAGCAAGAAGGAGTGCCACATGGCAGCAGCTGGAAGTGCCACCTGGTAAAAACTAAAGAAAGGGGGTGGTCCCCTTCAACTCATACTTATCCCACAAGTTACATCTTCATCCAAAAATTCAAGGAAAGAAGAGAGAAAAAAACTCTAGCTAGAGAGAAAGAGAGAGCCTCAGATTTGGGAAAACAAAAAGGGTGTGTTCTATGATTTTGTTCCATGAATTAATTATATAAGGTATAAAATGAAGGTATGAATGTGTTATTAATGTAAATTTATGGTTTCAAGCATCCCCAAAAGGATAGAAAACAGCCACGAAGTTTCAGCCGCGCTAGAAGAGCTTCCGAGGTGAGTTTTGGTGAGTTTCGGACAAGGTAAGGATTTCCCATTTAAATTGGAGTTTATGATGTTGTTATGAGGTATATTAAATGTATTAAATGAGTCTGGAAGTGGAAAAATTGCATAAGGATGCTTGACATTAAAAACAAACTAAATTGAAGTGGTTAGAGTTAAATCGAAGTCGAGTAGTATGTTGTAATTGTGATGCTGAGGTTGCAGCTGGTTTGATTACACATTGCAGGGCTGGAAAGTTTTCTAATAAGGGTGTGGGTTCTTCTATTTGCAGCCACATGACCCTCCATTTCGTATGGTTAAAGGTTTACGAAATAAAGGTTAAAAACTCTATTTTGGTATCGTAGTTTTGAGCGAGTTGATTGGAGTTTATATTTTGTAATGTTGAAGTGATTTTACTTTTATATACGCTGCTGGCTGTTATTTTTGGTTGGATTTGGTAATTAAGGATGTAGTTAGAAGTTTTGATAGGGCAAGTTATAGGGGAGATGCTGCTCGATTTTTGATAACTTCGGAACTAGTAATAAACTAGTCGAGGGAAATAGATAAGGAAATGATTCCTATGGATACTTGGTTGTAGAGTTAGAAATTGGAAAGTGAAAGTTTATTAACCTTAGTATTTCTTTCATGTTAAATAGGTTCAAAAGACAATGATGCTAACGTGGTTAAGAATAATCCATAAAAGGTATGTGAAGCTACCTTCTTTCTTTTGGCATATCTTAGAATTAAGTAAGGATTAATATGAGCTTTGGGGGTAATTATATTCATAAATCTCAAGGGTAATTCATGATTTCTATTCTTAGAGATTCTCCGGTAGTTAATGTCCTTGACTTTTATAAGTTATTTTGTATCGTCTTGATTCATGCCTATAATTTTTAAGGCTCTTTTGATTTGATCAATAGTGATATTTGAGGGATGATTGATATGACTATCGTCTTGATTTTCAAATGACAATTCGTCTTTATTACTTCATTGAGCCTTTGACAATATTTTAAATTATATATGGTTACTCACTACTCTACTCATGCATACTATAACCCTTCTTCTACTAAACTCGGGCCAGGATATGTTATCAAGCGTATTTCTCTGCATTATTCACCATGCTATGATGTGAGGGGTAAGGTATGACATGTACATGGGTTGTAGTGTATGTTATGACATGTACACATATGCATATGTCTGATGATATGATATGATATGGCCATTTGATATAATATTATCTATTACGGAGATATTCCCTACTCTGGAGTATGTTGTGCTGTGGCGCCAGTGACGAAAGGGCGACCACGTTTTGTTCATCGACTCCCCTAATGGGGCTGGATATGACATATGTTTTTCCACATGTATTATCTGTGTTTGTGATAAGTATTTTGATATTCTGGATATTTCTTTCATTTTCTGCACATTCTATTCTAGTTTTGACTTTATTTATTACAGTCCATGCTTTACATATTCAGTATATTTTCCGTACTAACCCCCTTTCCTCGGGGGCTGCGTTATATGCCCGCATGTACAGACTTTTGACTTGCCGATCCGCTTGCTTAGGACATCCACTCTGCTGTTTGACAGTGCTCCTTTGTCTAGAGCCCTTATTTTGGTATTGACCTTTCTGTAGCCTATATGTATACATTGGTCAGGGGTACGATGGGGCCCTATCCCATCATATGATTATGCTATCATTTTATAGAGGTCTGTAGATATGTATTTGTGGGTTCTATATATGTTTTGGGCTTTTGTGTTCCATGATGGCCTTATCGGCTTTCGTGAGCTGCATCTGTTTTTGTGCGCTATCTAGTGACCTAAATTAATTTCTATATTTATTTATTCTGCTAATTTGCTAATTTGGGCTAAGGGTATGTATGAGTTTCCAACTCGGGCATGAGTTGCAACCTATGGGATTGGGTCGTGATAGAATCGTTATTCCTTGAGGTGATAAGATGCAAAGAAAACTCCTAAGAAAGACACATGATATTGTTTATGCAGGTCATCCAGGTGTTGAAAGGATTATAGCATTCCTGTCCTAAAATTATTTCTAGTGAAAAATGGAAGATGAAATTGAGGCCTATGTGAAATCATATCTAGTTTGTCAACTGGACAAGATAGAAAGAAGGAAGAAAGTTGGGTTACTTCAGCCGCTACCTATTACGGAGCATCCGTGCGCTTCTATTTCAATGGATTTCATTAGTGGATTTCCAAGAGTGAATGACAAAACATCAATCATGCTTGTGGTTGCTAGGTTCTCAAAATAAGTTATCTTTCTTACCACCCCTACTTTGTGTTCTTCTGAAATATCTGCTGAGTTATTCTATAAAAATGTTGTGAAGAATTTTGGTGTTTCATTGGATATTGTGAGTGATCGTGATGCTAGGTTTACTGGTTGGTTTTGGACTACTTTGTTCAAAATGATGAGTACTTATTTGAAGTTCTCAATGGAAAACCACCCACAAACTGATGGATATACTGAAAAGATCAATCATCTGCTTGAAGAATATCTCAAACACTATGTGACTGCAAGTCAGAGAAATTGGGTTGAGTTTCTATATAGTGCACAGTTCTGCTACAACCTGCATAGGTCATCAGCAACAGAGAAGAGTCCATTTGAGTTGGTGTTGGATAGTCAATCTAACACGCCGCTGGAAGTTGCTAAGTCTAAATCACAAAGAAGTTGCCCTGTTACTTATAAATATGTGCGAGAAAAACAAGAGTTGCTAGATGAGGCACAAGATAGCTTGAGAAAGGCAGCAAAATGAATGAAGAAGTATGCTGACAAACATCGGTGTGATTTGGTATTTTAGGTTGGGGATAAGATGTTGCTAAAACTTACTCCCCAAATCTGGAAGAAAATCAATAGCAAGAAGATTCATCGTGCACTGATTTCAAAATATGATGGGCCTTTGGAAGTCATAGAGAAGGTGGGTGAAGTTGCTTATTGATTGAACTTGCTGGAAAGATTAAAAATTCACCCTATATTTCATGTGAGTTTTCTTAAACCTTTTCATGAAGATACTGAGGATCCAACAAGGTCAGCAACCAGACGTGCTCCTTGTGTTATAAGAAAGCAGTTCGAAGAACAACTTGAGAGGATTCTGGATCATAGGACATTGGGTCAAAGAAAGAAGAACCGACGAATAGAATTTCTGGTTCAATAAAGAGGGAAGCCAGTATATGATGCTACATGGGAGAAGGGTTTATCATTATGGAAGTTTGAGGATGAGATCAAGGGATACTTAGATTCTGCCTCACCATGAACGATGAGCTCATATGGTGGGGAAAGTGTGTTAAACCTTCATCTTGATGGTTCGATGGCTCGACATGGCTAGGAATTTACATGATGAACCTAGTCAAGGCCCAATGTAATCAGTCAAGATTAATTTCAATTGACAAAGACCTTGGCAATGTCGTGGCTAAGGCATGCAAGGCAAGACGTGTATAAGGCATGACAAGGGCTCAACAAGCTAAGGCATGCAAGGCAAGATGTGGATAAGGCATGAAAAAGGCTGGGCAAGCTAAGGAAAGTCTATGATCGTGGCAAGGTTGTTGCTAGACAAGTTCGTGGGCTAAGTGTTGGACGATGGGGCAAAGGCTGAGGAGACTGGACAACAACGGCAAGTTGTGCGAGGCAGGACCTGGGCACAATATAGGCACATGGGCAGGCGCAAGTGTGGGCTGCCAGAGATTGATTTTGGCGCTAGAATTGAAGGTTACCCACATCTGCCTTGCACATGTGTGGGAAGTTGGGTGGTTGGATAGTTTCCAGCCATTTTGGCCTTGTCAGCATTGTAAATAGACTTGTTTATTTGAAATTCGAATTTGGCCTATTAGTTGGGGATGCCAACTGACTTTGTAAGGCATATGACTAGCATGTGACTGGGTGTTGTGTTCTATTTATTGGCACAAGCAGACCAATCACAGGCAGAGAGTCATTGGGTCAGATTTTTGTAAGGTTGATTTTATGTGTTTCTTTGTAGCACGAGTTTAATACAAAGTTGGAATTTGTTTCTGTATGTTCTGTTGTGTTTCTATAGTCGTAGGCATTATCTAAGTGTGAAATGAGATTGAGGGAAAAGAAATAAAGGTTGAGTCTAAAGTGTTAGGCTGCCGAAGTGGGTTAGATCATCATGAGTTGACCCCTTTACAAGGTCTATCATATGAGTCCATACCCCTTGAATTAGGACCCCTATAGGTGCCCTGATATCGGGCCCTTTTGTCACCGCACCCTAGGCCTCATGATGAGTATCCTCCATGGTGTGGTCATGATCAACCACATCTAGGAACAAGTGGCCCGATGAATCTAAAGACTTTATCTCTATCCTCAACTGAAGTTTCAACCCACACACAAAACAACGAACTCTCTCCTTCCTAGTAGGTAGTATCATAGTGGCATTGTGGGAGAGCTCATGGAACCTAGAATCATACTCTGTAACAGTCATAGAGCCCTATTCCAACCTTGAAAACTAATTCAGAAGCCTGTCTCTAACACTCTGTGGGATGTACATGGATAAGAAAGCCTTTGAAAACTCATCTTATGATATCAAAGGTAACCCAACTAGCCTGGTCCCTACATATGAACGCCATAGCTGTCTAGGTGGTTTGTGGAACTAGTGAACGGTCAAGTTGCCTCTACGAATACCAAGGACTTTAGCTAGTCTCGATAAGTGATCAAAAACTCAAGGGAATCCTCTCTCATTTCCTAGTAAATAGAGGAGAAGATAACCTAAAGAAGATCCCAAGCATAATCTTCTCCTCTAGAGGCAAAACCTCGGGCGCAACAACTGGTTGGGTGCCCACGAGTGCTGGTGGTGGCATTACTTGAGGTGTCGCTATGGCAGACTGACCCATCTATGCTGGAGCAGCTGGAGCTGAAGTTGGGGCCTGCTGCATACCCCATATAACTGCCAAAATCTGGGAGAACATCACCTGAAGGTCCGAAGCATGTGCTGGTGCGGGTGGTAGCTGGGCTGGTCCTTGCCACACCGACTGTAGAGGAACCTAAGTTGCCTGAGGCTCCACTTCTGTCTCAAGATTCCTCTCTCTATCTAGGGTTGGTACAACAGCCCTTCCATGACCTTGGGGTCAGCCTCTACCCTTAGATGGGGCACTACCCGCTAGATCGGATGCATCACCCCCTGATCGATCTATCGCACGGTCAAGCCATCTTGCAAAAGAAGGAAACAAGTGAGATTCCATGAAACCAGTACGACATATATTGCACGAAAGCGATAAAAGAGGAAGGCTTCCTAATAACATCTTGTAGACTCTCAAAGATAAGTCACAAACGTCTCTGCACAGATCTTTTAGACTCTACTAGAAGTTAGCATTGTAAAAATGAGACTAGTGAACCTGGGCATTGATACCAACTTATCACGACTCGATTTCTCTAGTCATGATGACACAAATTATAATCCTACCAGTAGGTAAGCCGAATCATATCCCGAAACTGCAAGTAATGGAAGTAAGGGTAGAAACTAAACCAGAAATAAATAGTTCAAAGAAATTACACGAGAAACGCGGAAGCAAGACAAAAAATATATACAAACAAAAAATTCCTCCAGAACCTGGAATTCACATTTATAGAGCTACTACAAAAATAGCTACAAGTCCCAAAAGTGCACCACTGAAATAAAGACTTGTCTTAAAAAGCAAAATACTAGTCACTATATACAGAAGGAGACATGTATAGTCTAGGATGCCATGTGCTCACCCTCATCTCCAAATCAGACTGCTGTAGACTTGATCTCAATGTTGGTAGATGGTGCTCGAAACTACATCATGAAAACAGATGCAGAGTGTAGTATGAGCATCAAAAAAAGATACCCAATAGGCATCATAGGCCGACAGAGCAAGAAAAGTAAAAGTAATATGAAATGCTAGAATTTAAACACAACAAGAATCAAAAGAAGGGAAACTAACAGGGATGCACACGAGTGTACTAAGAACACAAAGAAGGAGATATAGCTAACTAAACCCCACCAGACCCCCATAAGCCTGGAGGGTACACTCGTGTGCAAGTTCTAGTAAAACCCAAGCGAACCCCCATAAGCATGAACGGTACACAGAAGAACTAAGAATCACTAAGAGAATCTAGAGATGCTTTCCATATTACCACGATATTTCATGGATTTGAACCAAATCAATTGAATGTTTGAGACTTAATCCCAGCAAAATAGGGGATAAGGACTTGAACCAAAGAAAAGAAGGAGCTGAGGACTTTGACCGAGGTAGAGGATACGCCAAGGACCCGAACCATGGACAAAGATAGCTAAGACTCTAACCAAGGCTGAAGGAAGCCAAGGACTCTAACCAAGATGATGACTCCAAACAAGGATGAAAGTAGCCAAGGACTCTAACCAAGGCTAATATGCAAGGTATGGACTTTAACTGTAACCTAGAGGAGTGAATCAGGGACTTTAACCATGAATAGAGGTGAATTGACTAGATTTAGGATTAGCATCTAGATGAGTGTCAAGGGGAGAACCCCAAACCGAGTGCCATTAATAAATTATTCCAAGCCTGAACCAAATAAAACCCAAATCACTGAGCAGCTTCTGAAACTAGAAGCAAGTACACTTGAACCGATGAAATGGGGGAATTATGGATATGAGGTCCCAAGAGCTGTGTTACTGCCTAGCTACGCCTCTAACTATCATACTCAAGTCTGGTATATTAGTCTAGAGGGAGCTAAGCAGTCTAAATCGACATCGAAGAGATTTTAAGGCCTAATGACTCCAAAATACGCAAGTCTATGGCAATCACTAGTCTAGGCCTAGACTAAGGCCAAACATGCCCCAATAATAAATACAAGTCATATACAAATCACACCACAAGGTAAGGATGATCAACTAAAGAAACTAACATGTTATCGGTGCCCGAAATACCCAAAATAGGCCTATCACATAGATTTTAAGAATCTAAACATGATCGACTAGCAAGCCACCCCCAAATTCACATAAATCAACATATATTTACATATTCATTCTCAATATAAGGAGAGGGAAGTCGTAGTCTACATTTAGGCGGATCACGCGCACTCCAAATCAAGTATCTAGAGGTTTTTTCTTCTGTATTCTCTCATAATGATGCCACAGTATCATAATTAGAGTCACAACGTTAGTACAACTGCTTAGACACCAAAATCACACAAAATGAGAAGGACCAATTTTAGAATCTAAAATGGAAATATGGGACCTATGCCCGAAATTCTATAATTGTCTTCGTGAAAAGTTCCTAATTAGATCCTCAAACTTGTGTCCCACTAGGAAACACAATTTGGGGCTCGAAACAGCCCAAAATTGAGACGTGCAATTTTTCACCATTAAAGCTAAGATAATTCAACCATGGAAGCAATTAGAAGTATGAAATTACCTCAAACTAAGGTTCCCAACACTTTCCAAACACTCCAACATGTTCCCATGATAATTCCCCATAATCTAGGCTTTAAATCACCCAAAACAAAGCTTAGACAAGAGGACAATCGAGTTTTGAAGTTTCTAACAATGACTAAAATAGGACAGCCTTCAGTCATCTAGTGATTTATCAAAATTACCATATCTTCTATCTAAATATTCATGATTTAATTGAGTATTACTATCAATATCAAAATAAGTATCATTTACATGCAGATATCATCCATGTCAATACGTAATAGTGGTTGTATAGTTTTAAATTTAGAAGAACTACCACCTAGTTTGATTTTTCCGGTTAAAACATTAGCAACACTACCCAAAATTGATTTTTTACCTTTCCTTGAAATATTTTTTTCTCTGGAATCCATATTAAAATTTTACAAATATGCAAATTAAATATAATACAAAAACTAAATACAAACAAATAAATAAATAAACTAGTGAAGACTATATAAGTGAACTATTAAAATTTTACAAATATGAAAATTAAATATATTACGTAAAATAAACACAAATAAATAAATAAGTAAACTAGTAAAGAATAAATAGATGAATATTGTAAATTAAAACTAATGTACCGAACGTCTGTGTAAAAGCAGACGTAAAAGCCAAAAATTGTAAGTTGGAATGAATCTTGAAGCTTGAAGATATTCCAAAATTTTAATCCACCAAAATTCTCTAACTAAAAGAATTTAATAAGTAATAACACTAAAGAGAGTATTTTAGAACTTTGAAAGAGTTGAGACTTGAGACTTGAGAGTTGAGAGAGTAAAAATGAGTGTGTAAAAATTGAGAGGGGGGGAGGGGGGGTTTATAGTTAAAAAATTGGACCTAAATGTTATTTTTATAAATTTTAGGGTTTTAAAAAAAGGGGGGTAGGGGTCATTTGGAGGGCTGGGGGACTGTTCTAGAGTTGGGGTGGGCCCACCCAATGGCTAGTTGAACATCTATTTTATAAATTAAAAAGAAATTAATTTCTGGCGGAAATTATCGGACCGATACCGATACAAACCGAACCGGGATGGATCGATAATCCGATCCTCATCCGTCCTGTTACCCCTACTGGACTCTACCCCTAACCCCTACCAGCACTTACCAAACCTAGATGGAACCGGACCCGGACCGGTATGAGTAAGTGCCAGTTCCGCTGCCACACTTACCATGTAGGAACAAATCTACATGAGCGACCCAGGGCCCTACGAGAGCGATTGCACTAGCAGGTGCTACACCAGGACTTGGATTTAAGACCCCAGGTCTCCTCCAGGGTGCTCGAGATTCGTTTAGAACCCCATGCGTTCAAACAGAATAGCTACCCCGCCAAATTCAACATTCTGAACTTAACAATGCAGTTGAAGTTCCCATCCGAGGTCATCTAGACAAAAAATGGGTCTCACATTCAAGTGCCTTTTTATCTAATTCCACAAAGGGCCTCAAGATTAGACTAGAAGCCTCGAAAAGCGCACAAAAGTTTATTCTTGACCAAATTCGATATTTTGGAGCTAACCACAATGACGTAATTCTCATCCACGCATATTTTTCTAGAATGTTGACTAAGGTCAAACTAAGGCTAAATTTGAAGGCTAAAATGCCTAATGGTTCAAACTCACACCGAAAGACTCATGGCTCGAGCCGACCATGCCACTAGCCTAAAATGACCATTTTGGAGCTGAGAGAACCATTCCAATTCCATTATGAGGCCATTTACCTGATGTTTTGATCGAAGTCAACTATTTAAGTTTCAAAAACTCCAAAATAGAAAAACAGGTATAAAACCCAAACAAACAACCAAGCGACTCAACATTCAGTGGTAGCAAGTCATAAATGGCTCGAGGTTTCTATAGGAATGCTCTAACCAACGAAAATAAGGAATTTATGCAAAAATGACCTAAAAGGTCATTATATTATTATTGAAAATATACCATTTCTTTTTAGCAAAATATTCCACATGAAGTTGGAGATTATAGTATTCTAGGACAACCATTTGATATGGATTTGCCTTTGAGAGTTTCCCATAGGCCTTGGCAGTTATCAATAGTAATAGAGGAAATATCAATATCATGGACTGATATACTTTCATTCACAATCTGATTCTAGAAGTTAATAACATTTGTACATTTGAAAAATATGTGGTTGATGAACTCATACTGAGAACCACAAAAATTACAAGAAGGGTTAATGTTTACAAAAAGTTTATGGAGATAATGACTTATTGGGAGTCTTCTGTGTTCGAGGGACCAAAGAATGGTCTTGATCTTGTTGGTTAGATATTCCAAATCTAATTATAGATTTTAGTTCCATATCCTACGAGTGATGGTAGTATTATGAGTGAGCTTTCAGATACTGCTTGTAGAGAAGAGACCACCGCCTCAAATAAGTTTTTCTCCCTAATACTAGTATTAGAAATAAAGAAGCTAATGATGGTGGAGATCATGTTATTTGGGAGAGATATTGAGATATTGTTAAAGTTTCATTGACCATTGTCATAAAAGCTACAAATCTTTAGATCTTCCTCTCATTCCCTCAAAGGGCCCTGAATAGTGCTTCTAACGAAGGTAAGATGTAGGATCTAGTTGTTCCCTAGAAATCTAAGTATATCACCTTTGTAGAAAGTCCATTTAAGGCCTCCACTATTTTCTCCTCACTCATTGAGAATACTTTTTCTAGTTTTGGACACAATCTTGTTTCTAACATTGGTCCCAGTGAAATTATAATTTTTACCAATTAGGACCCTTGCCCACAAAGTGTGAGGATGGTTAGAGAGTCTCCAGGCTAGGCCTACAAGAAGAGCTCTATTCTTGATATATTTTTTGAATGCCTAGTCCTCCCTCGATCTTTCTCATTGTGATAGTGTCTCATTTAACCAACTACAATATCTTCTTATTAGTAGTAGTACTTCAGACAAAGTTCCTTTGAATTTATTAATTATTTCATTAAATTTGGTGGGCTATTTGATGTATTACTTTACATGACATAAGATACTGCTAAGTGTTGTTTTAGCCAAGACTATTTTACCAGTCATGTGTAGGAACTTCCAACTAGAGTGTCTATTGATCAATAATGGATTGAAAATCTATGTTGATGGGCCTTTTGTGGAAAATGAGGAAGCCTAAATAATTACCAGATGGTATTACTGATTACAATGTTAAGGAGATTGGAGCATGGACTAGTATTCTCAGGCGTACAGTTATTGGAGAAATGACCTTGGATTTGTTGTGGTTAATCCTCTGAATGGATCTTGCCCTAAAATCACTCAGGATGCTTATAATGGTATTACAATTATTGTTATCAGCTCTGAAGAACAAGGTAAGGTCATCACCAAAGAAAAAATGGGAGAGTTTAGGGCCACTAGTGGGATCTTAATAGAGGTCTAACTCTTGGCTTGAACTTCAGAATCAATGCTCCTTGAGAGTCCTTCCATACATAATATGAAGAGATAATGGTACATGAGTTAATGCCCCTGGATGAATGGTCTTTTTACAATTGAATTATAGAGATGGAGTTGGTATTGACATAAGACATGATCAGGTTGGTCAATTAAATGGAAAAATTGAAGAAAACGAGGAAGTCCCTAATATAGGACCATTCAAGTCTATGAAAAAAAATCAAGGTCAATCTAAAAAATCATGTTAAGATTTTCCTTTTCATTTTCATAAAGTGGGACATTTATTCCTTGACAATAATAGCATTGTCTGGAATTCTTCCGTTAGAGAGAAAATTGGTTTGTCTAGGGGCATTTATCATTGGTAAGTGGGGTTTAATCTTGTTGACATTGATTTTGGTGAAAAACTTGTATCTAATATAACAGAGGCCAATAGGTCTATAGTACTTGAGGGCAGAAGCATTGGGGATTTTAGCAATCAAACAAAAAGGATACAGCCGTCCTACCTTGGTAGGAGTAAGGTCTGCGTACATTCTACCCTCCCCAGACCCCATGTTGTGGGATTTCACTGGGTTGTTGTTGTTGTTGTTGTTCTATGATGACATTTCTATATATATATCTATATATATATATATATATATATATATAAAGAGAGAGAGAGAGAGAAATTTTCCTCTACATTACCCCAATATTTTTAGTAAAACATGGGTACAAATCATCAGGCCTAGAGGTTTCGAGAGGTTTGAAGAATTTGAGGAAAATAATGATCTAACCCTCTCTTAGATAGGTATCAAGATCAACAAACGTACTCTAGGTGAGTATGTTAGATCCTCTTGGACTTCTAAAATTTCTATGCTCAAAAAGTAGTTGTTTAGTGGTATAAAGGATAGTGAAGAAAGCGGTGATGTGGGCAGTGATATCCTCTTGATCTTGGATCCAGTCGCCCACCTCATTTTGGGGAAAACTCAATGAAGTCTCCCCCAATGAGCCAACCACCATTATAGATCGGGGATAGGTTACACAAATGTTCCTAAAGCCTTGTTCTAGTATTGAGGTCAGTATGAGCATTGAACATAAATAGTTGAAAAGAGTCAAGGGTGAGAGTTTGAGAGTACCTTAACCAATGGATTCCTTAAGACGTGATAGAGAAGTTATCCAACTTCAAAGAATCTTCCTTATACATGATAACAATGCCTCCAGATAGGCCAACAATAGAAGATTGGATCTGAGAGTCAAAGTTGAACTCCTCAGCAAGCCTTTTGTGCTCAGTCATCCTAGTCTCCAAAAGAACTAGCATAGCACACTTATTCATTTTGTGCATGGTATCACACTAGTGCCGAAAGCTAGTGCTATTTGCTCCCCACACATTCCAAATAATGAAATTTATTAGGTCTGATAGTATTGGGGGGGTGTTCTAGTAAGCCTTCCCCTTTCCCACTTGTGTAGGCTTCCTCAGGTCCTTTACTGGGTTTAGGGCCACTCTGCTGGGATAATCTCTTTCTTGTTCCTCAGATTCAACATGCATATAGCCATTTGCTTCGGGGAGTAGGTTATAATAGTTGTGTTGGTATCCATCTGCTTTGGAAAGTAGGAATAAAATGTTTTCTTCCTTCTCAAAGATATTTTTTTTAAAAAGAATACTCCCTTCGTAAAATAATATTTTTTCACTATTAACTTTGCACAATCTTAAAAAACTATAAATAGAAGGGTAATTTTATAATATCACCATTTGAAAATAATAAATACAATGTCATGAAAAATGTAATAGAGAAATGACTACTAATTAATGATAAGGGTAAATTAGGAACTAAGTGTAAATTATCTCTTGATTTCATAAATTAGACAAGTATTATTAAATATTTATTTTTAGTATAATGGACAAGTAAAGATAGACAAAGGGAGTAGTTATGTGAACCATGTTTTGTTATCAGTTTATCTGGACAAGTTTATTGTGTTAACAAATATTTTGGCATCTTTCCTTTTGAGCAAGTACAAAATATATGTGGTAATATGATCTTTTAGTTTTATGTGTTGTACATATTTGTAACACTAAAACACTGCCTTTATTTTCCAGTAGTTAATCATTTCATAAATTTATTTTTCTCTATTCTGATTAACCCTTATCCGCTTAACTAGAGTTCTAAATTATCATTTGCAAAAAAGTGAAAACGAGAAGAGATTGACACATCTCCATAAAATAAGAGAGATTCTTCAAATACGAGAAAGTTCCATATCGTCGTGAACTAAGGAAGATGACATTTCCCTTGATATCTTAGGTGATGATTTTTCCGAAAGCTTGTTAAACTTCTATAAGTGCTCTTAGATTTGTTTGCTTACAGATTGACGAGTTGCAAGACAAGATAATTGGAAAAGAGAGGAAACTTTCGATAAGATTGGCTAGCTAAAAAGAGGACATAGTGGACCAGCCGCTTGTTGGCAAGATGAAGAAAGGTGAAGATTATCGGTATGACATGCACATGAGGCTTTCTATGGATAGTGTCATTACGTGGCAGGTGTCATTGAAGAGAAAGAAGATTATAACTATTTAAACTAATTCAGGCTGTTGAGTACTTAGCAGCAACTAAGCAGATTAGGTTTTGTGTGCAACAATGGGGCAAGAAGAAGGATTACCAGCAAAGTGACTATAAATGTATGTATGTATTCTACAATCTAAATTTACACCACTGTATCAAGTCTTATTTCTTTCAATTCCTTCTCGGATACTAAAAGATGTCTTGCGTCCTGAACTTACTACAAATGTAGGTACTTGGTCACATTTCCTATCGTATTTTGGCTGTTGGTCTTAATGGTTATATGCCTACTGTGACCAACTTGAAGAACATGGTTTCACACACACATTCACAACTTCTTCATTTGGCCTATGCTTAGCACGTCCTCCATTACATAGATATGTACAGATAAAAGAGTATGACATCACATGTCAAAAAGAAAAAGGGTATGTATGAACTAACTTTTTGCATGTAACTTATTTTGAGAGCAATTTTGATCATTTCTTTTCCATGCTAGACTGTCATGTCAACAATCTAAAGGGCTCACGTGGACAATCAATAGTTTAGAGGTATTTGTGGTGCAAAAAATAGACCATGCTAGACTGTCATGTCAACAATCTCAAGGGCTCATGTGGACAATCGATAGTTTAGAGGTATTTGTGGTGCAAAAAATAGACCATGCTAGACTGTCATGTCAACATCTATAAAGGGCTCATGTGGACAATCGATAGTTTAGAGGTATTTGTGGTGCAAAAAATAGACGGCAAGAGTATTTTTGGTATCAATATAAATGGAGAGTAAGTGTCGGCAATTTCGGATAGATAAAGGTTAATTTTGGTTCTTTCCCATTTTACAAAAGTGTATATATATATATATAGAGAGAGAGAGAGAAAAGGGCATGACAGCACATCTCAAAAGGAAAAGGTTATATAACTAACTTTTGGCAACTCAGTTAGCTCTAACAAACTATTTATCACATATACCAAAATCACACAAAAGGATCAGGTAAAACCAAATAAAGAGAGGGCAAACTTAAACGAAAAAGCTAATCGTAACTTAAACTAGTAAAACGGTTCAGATGGTAGAAACAAAACAGAAAAGCTTAAAATTCTATTACTTTGATTCTATTGGTCGAGAGAGGGGATCTGTTGCCACTCCCCATCAACTGCTTCTTTCCACAATGTAACATTGTTGTCCCCAACAGCCACAGCCAACAAGTTTCCGGTCAGAGACCATGAAACCCTCCAAACAGGAGACTTGAAGTTTTTAAGAACCTTTCCTTCCCACTGATCTCCCTCCTTCGCCACAGTCCATATGACAACTGTACCATCCTCTGAAGCACTAGCAATTGTCGATTTAGGAAGTCCCAAATTTGGTGCCCAGGCTAAATCCCGTATCCAGTAAGTGTGCATCTGCAGTGCAGGGAAGCAATCCATCTTCCAAATGCCATTATATAACTTCCAAATCTTCAGTGTTATCACATCCACCAGATGCCAGCTTCTGAACAGGTTCAACAACACCTGAACCAACTAAAGCACCTGGAGCCATTGACGGCGCCCATGAAACAGCTGTTACCCCAACTGGATGGGCTCGGTCAATTTTTGTAGTGTCCCAAAGACCATCTGACCTAGCAGTGTGAACTGAGATACTACCATCAGAAGAACCACAAGCCAAGCAAAGCCCAAGTTCATGAGGAGCCCATGAAACAGAGTTAACCGATGATTTATGATCACTAAAAACATGAGCGTGTGTCCACTCATTTTGATTTCCTTCCTTCCAGATTACAACTTTACCATCATAGGAGCAGGAAGCAAGAACTGAGCCAAATTTGGGGTGTGCCCAAGCAACTTGCCAAACAGGACCAGTATGACCACTCAGAGTAGCAAGGTGCTGTGAAGCTGAGTTGTTGCTGACTCCAACGATTTTTATGGTCATATCAGATGATGCTGTTGCCACACGTTTCCCATAATAGTCCATGGAAACATCATGAACTATGTCATTGTGACCTGTTTCAATCTTCTGTGCAGGCATCTTCCTTTTTCACTATAGAATGTCTGTAAGCTCCTATATTTATTGGTCAATTATTTTTTGTAAATATGTAAGTTTGATAAAGAAATTTTGAAGACTTAACTTTGAAATTTACTCCCTCTCCCCACCCCCACACGCCAAGGAAAAAAAATTCTTTAACCAGAACCAATTACTATGAAAAATGATCACATGAACAATTAAAGCAACTAAAACAACTAACATGTACATCATAAATAACTTTCAAGGGAACCTGTATTGCAAATCAAATTTTACATAGAACACTATTAACAGCTTTCACAAAGCATAGTTAAAAGCTTGCAGTCTCCAATAACATGACTTCTATAGGACAACAGAGAGAATAAGAAAAGAAAAAACCTTCATGCAAAAAGAGCAGGCAGCACAAAGAAAAATCCCAGTGCTTCAATACTAAACGTGATTTCTAGGTGTTAACAAAAGTCACCAACAGGCAATAACCATTGAACTGATGGCCAAGCATTCAACTAACCACCGTGGTAGAAAATCATTTGGGGGAAGGTACTGCATCTTAAATATTCCCTTTGTCCCCATTTATGTGGTGGTGTTTGATTGCACACATAGTTTAAGAAAGAAAAAAAGACTTTTGAAACTTGTAGTCTAAATAAACCATAAAAGTTTGGGTGGCGATAAATCATCTATATATAAGGAAGTATGACATTCTTTTTGGGACAGTTTTAAGAGAAAAGTATGAGGGAGAAATGAAACCCCAAGTGATAGTCAATTTATTTTACACTTTTAGTGGGTTGTACAAAAGGTTCCAGCACATGAGTCATTTCAACAAACAAAAATGCAAAGCAGTTCAGAACTTGACGTAACATAGTGATTAAATAGCTTAGTTTCCAAATTGAGGTGAATCCCAATCCATGTCTTAGCCAAAAGTTAGAAAGGCTACCTCACCTTGAATTACTTTTATCAGCTAAAAAGGTTCTAGTTGGCTTCTATATTCACATACTTGTACTGTGAATGATCCATGCTCTCTGTTGTAGACTAACGTTGCTCTTGAATTCGAGCAAAGGTATTCAACTGAGATGACGGACTAAATAATATAGCTTAACTTACGCAGTGTAATGGTATCAGATTGATTTGATTAACAATTTTCACTGTGAAATATCCTGCTAAGGTTATCAGGTGACTTCTGAATAAAGAAAAATAAACTTCTTCCCCACAAGTCCATTTGTTGAACTTACTGTTCCACAAAAGATATCACACTTTTAGACAAAACTACATTGGAGTTGACTGCATGATTCTTCCATATTCAGATTTTAGGCTTAAAATTAAATAACAGAGAATCCTAAATAACAAGTACTCAATAAATGATTTTTTTTTCTCTCGTCGTACCATTATTATAATTTATAGACCTACCAATCTTTCAATTAACACGAAGAAACAAGAAATCACGTCAAAATTGAGATGAGTAATCAACCAAATACTGGATCAGGATGGATGAAACCCAAATCAAACACAGAAACATCAGAGATATCAGAACAAATTTACGAACAAATGCCTGATAGATCTAGCATTTCCAACTGGATCCCAAAACGGGTCGACCCAAAAAAAAGTAAAGGGAAAAGGGAAAAGCATGGTAAGTTTATAGCTATGACTTATGAGCATGAACAAATACAGATGTCAAGATAATCTGATCAAATTATGCGGTGAGCGGAATCTTTTACCTGTAACTGTAGTAGAAACTTTCCGAGGCAAGCACGCTATAGAACAAGGAAGCAAGGAATAAGCGGAGCGAAAACTAAAGTGTCTAATCTTAAGCTTGTTTGTGCACCTAATATCCCAAAGACAATAGAAAAATCAGGGAAGACATCATTAAGGGCTCATTTGGTTAGCAACAAGTGATCCGAAATTAACTTATCCAGGATAAGTTATTTTAGAATAAGTTATTCTATTATATATATGAGATAATTTATTTCATCACTAAAGTATAAATGATGGGATAAATAATTTCAAGATTGTCTAATACCTACAACCAAACACAGAATAAATATTTCTACATTTTATCCCTTAAATTATTATATCTTATACATTACACCAAACATCTCCTAAATGTTGAAATTAGAGAAGGCTGCAACTTTGATCAGCCTTGGTCTCACGTAAATTTAGATTAAAGTTAAATGAGGTTTCAAGTGTAAGATTTAAATAAATTAGTACTTCCTGCATCTCATTTTATATGATGTATTTGATTTATACAATGTTTAAGAAAAAATATAGGCTTTTGAAATTTGTGGTTCAAAATAATGTTAGATATTTATATGGCCATAAAGCAATTCATTTAGGATGAAAAGGGAATTTAATGGGCGTTTGGACATGTCATTTCATCTTGTGATTTAAAATCATGAGATGAAAGCATTTGAACATGCGGATTTCATCCCCTGATTTATAGTTAAATTGTTTCTAACTATATTAAGGTGATATTTTTTTTTTGGATCGAATTAAAAAAAAAAGATGTTACATAAAATGAGACGGAGTGAGAATTTTTTTAAAATATAAAAGAACTCCAACAAAACTAATCTTGTTGTAAAACTAGGCTAAAAGGGTAACAATATGAATCAAGAAAGTAGACTAGATGTAACACCTCAGGTATTTACATTTGTCTTTTGTCCCGTATTGAAGGCTTACAAGGCTAAATTTGAGAGTTTTATTGTAACACTTCTCATGCTTGAAAATATCAATTTTTTTGAATTAAAATTTTGATAAAAATATATTGTTATGGACTTCCTAAAATGTCTTAATTTACTAAAAATTCTTTAGTTATGATATATTTGTGTATGTATTTATTTTATAAGATTTTTATAATTTATTGATATTTTAGCGGAGATAATAAATCTTATTATGTTGAGAAATAATTATAATATGAGGTAGATTCTATTTAAAATAATATTCTATTAATTATAGTATATATAAAAATTGATATATATTAAACCACGAATCTATACAATATATAAGTACGTAAGTAACTCGATAATAATATTTTTTCCTTGTGTTTTCCACCTCTACCCCCACGTCGAAGTAAAGTGTACAACATTTTATTTTAGAGCTTAACGTGGCTGCCACTAGCCCATTTATGACTTTACCTATAAATTATTTACTATATTTAGTAGGTGTAATTGTTGATAAACTCTAACCCGAGCAAATTCCATATATAGGTAAGAGGTCGAACTTAATAATACTTAGCTGTAATTTGCTTAATTATGCTTTATAATTATAGTTTCATTTGTTATGTCCTATTTCGTTTGTATATCTCGCTAGAATTTAATAATTTATACAAATTGGTCTTTAAATTTAATTAAAGAAATAGACGCTAATTTCGGTTATTAAAATGAAAAACAATCTCATAAATCACGTTTATTGTATCTTATTAGATTTTTTTACCAAATATGACTTGTATTTATATAGATTAATTACTTGAATTTTTGATTACTGTAGTTACTGAATATGTATCTATTGATTATATAATTTGTTTATGTATCGAAAAATTCTTTTGATTTGTATTTGTATCAATTGACTACTAGAGTTACTGCATATGTATCGATTAATTATATAATTTGTATGTGTACCAAAAAATTCTTTTGCTTTGTATTTATATGAATTGACTACTGAAGTTATGATGATATGTACAATTAATACATAATTTGTGAATTTCTATTGATTGAATACATAATTTGTGGATTTCTATTGATTGAATACATAATTTGTGTATATATTTCAGTATTTGTATATTTGAAGACTAATTATAATTTTTTGGGTTTAAATTATTTTATGTTGTTATTAATTGTATACAACAATGTCTGCCATAATTGATTGACGATAAATTCAATTCCCTAAATAAACATCATTGACATGTATAATTGTATCAGTTATACAATAATAGGAGTTGCTATACAGATTTTTGTATATGTGTACAATTGATTGAAACATACAAAAATTTATACAAATGCTGAAATTATACAAATCAAACTTTATACAATTACATTCATAGCAATATACATGGATACAAACAAATTTATAAAGTCATAGACAATAAAATATTGAATTTATTGATACAAGTACATATCACAAAAAATATACAAAATTAAATTATGCAAATACCTCTTCATTCGATCTAATTTCTAACAATAACTCTATATTTAGCAAGAGATCCTGCAATTTCTTCGAAATCTTGAGTTAGACCCAAAGAAAAAGATGGTGGATCATCAAAAATTTTGGCATGCAATTATATACCTCGAGTAATCCTCTTTGATGGAGTTCATTCAACCATGAATTGTATATATTTATCGATTTTACCTGAAGATTGAAGATGATGGACAAAAATTTATGAAAGAATGAACAAAACTGTAGACATATACAAAAATAAAAATGAAGAAAATAATGATAATCAACAGATGGTAACTGAAATTGAGAAAGTACATTCAGAAGGGACAAGAAAAATCTTTCAAAATTCAAAATTTGATATGGTTGAGTAATTTTAGGAGAGAAATCGGTGAGGTGTAAAAAGAGAGAAAATGTGGAAGAAAGAAAATCTTTCAAAATTCAAAATTTGATACGGTTGAGTGATTTTGGGAGAAAAATTAGTGAGTGAAAAGAGAAGAGAGAAAATATTATTTGTATACAAGGAACAAAATCAGGTGAGAATGGGTTTAAATTTCATATACAAATCACTTTTGCAGGTCCAATTTTAATAGCAAATCTCATTAAATAGTAGTTGCAATTCATAAATATGTAAAACTATAGTTGTGCTAAATAATAACTAGTAATGTTTGCCAAATCGTGTAATTTTTCCTTATATATATATATATATATATATATATATATATGCATATACACCCATATGCTTCAGTACATTAGTTTTTCATTCAGTTTGCTCAATTCATGAATACTTTCTTTCAAGTACGCTATATATATATACCAAGTTAGAGAGAAATGTTGTGAGGAAAATATTTTGAGGTTTATTTAATTTTTGAAAGAAAATCGATTATCTACCTCAAGTTATTTGAACTCGAATTCAATGTATATTAAGGCTTTTTCATTCTCTTTTTGGCATGATTCCTTAAGGTTTATAATTTTCAAACCTAGCATACTATCAAAGAGTCGGTATTTAGATATCTCTAAATTGTTATCATTATCATAATAATAATGATTATTATTATCATTATGATTATTATCATTATTATTATTATTACTATTATTATTATTATTATTATTATTATTATTATTATCATCATCATTATGATTATCATTATTATCATTATCATTATCATTATTATTATTATTATTATTATTATTATCATCATCATCGTCGTCATCATCATCATCATCATCATTATTATTATCATCATTACTATCATCAGCATCATCATTATCATTATCATTATTATCATCATCATTATTATCATTATCATTATTATTATTATTATTATCATTATTATTATTATTATTATTATTATTATTATTATCATCATCATTATTATTAGTATCATTATTATTATTATTATTATCATCATCATCATTATCATCATCATCATCATTATCATTATCATCATCATCGTTATTATTATTATTATTATTATTATTATTATTATTATTATTATTATTATTATTATTATTATTATTATTATTATTATTATTATTATTATTTGGTGATGTCGATTTCATGTCTAGTTAACGAATATAAAGTAGTTGTATATATTGTTGTGATTATGTAATTATAATAATTGTCAAGATGACCGTGGTATTTTGTTGCTTAAATTGTTGGAAATAAATTTGTTAAATTAGTGGAATTATTTTCACATGCACTATGGGTGTAATTCATTTTAACTGAGAAGTTATATATGAGTTACTTGTAGAGTTTTTATTTTTTTATATAATATTTATGTTTTAATAAATATCATGATGGCTTCGACGGCTCAAAGAGGATATACTTGCATGCCAAATGTTTATTGTTTTACATGAACTATTGGGTTAGCTGAGATTGTTGTTCTGGCATGATATTCGTATTGTTGGCGTACGTACATACACATGGTGCATATGCATTACATTTCATTAGCCTTTAAGTCTAGGATCGGGGTGTTCGCCTACCCCACATGCATTGGATCGGGGTATTCGCCTATACCACATGCATTTCATGCCCTTGTAGGCTAGCATCAGGGTGTTTGCCTAAACCATATGCATGGGATTGGGGTGTTCGACTATACCACATATATTGGATCGGGGTGTTCATCTATGTCACGCCTCCAACTAGAAAGGAGAGGACATTGGGGACTTATCCGAGCACCTGCTAATATATGTATTGAACTTATACTAAAGATGTAGACTTGTATACCAAGACACACACTAAATATAGATAACAAAAAGGCCCATTAAGCTACTTACAACTAAAACAAAATTAAGTCTAAAAAGCCTCTAAAGAGTGTATACGAGAATCTGATAGCTGACCAGGACAGGGCCCGACATACCCATTCCAATATATGTACATACATAGAAAAATATAGGCTCTAGATATCTAATAGATCCAAGTAGAGGTGGAGCTTACCAACTGCAAACTGGAAGTCTCTGATCTACTGAAAATGTCTGCTGTCCTGAGTATATGAGCCTACATTGATAGAAATGCAGCACCACAAAAATAGAGACGTCAGTACATATAAAACATGTAATGGTATGTAAAGCAGACTGAATAACAAGTAGACACATAAGAATGCTCAAAAGAATCAAATATCATGATAGGCAAATATGAGCATATGTATGCAAGAGACATAATCCAAAACTGGAATTGTGACTAATCTTAAGGGTTCTCATCTCGCATTACGTGGATTATTCATATATATACACTCATATGCTCAGACATTATTATGTAACATATAATGGTTTTGTTATTAAGTCTTGGATGAAATTTCTGGCTTAATTAATTAATCTTAAGAATTTTTATAAATCTTTTTGTATTATCTAATCTATCTGGTATATTTAGTACCTTTTTCACTATACGTGGTTGTAATTTTATCTTTCCTTCTCCTAATGTTACTCCTAAGAAATTAATAAGTGTTTTACATAATTTTATTTTTTTACTAATTATTATTCCATATCTAACAAATAGTCTAAAAACTGTTTGTACATACCCTAAGTGTTCTTGCATGTCTTTACTGAATACTAAGATATCGTCTACATATACTAAAATAAAGTTTTTATAGTCTCCGAACATATCATCCTTTTTTCTCTAAAATATTGGAGGTGTTGTCTTTAAACCAAACGGCATATCTAACCATTCAAAATGTCCTTCAAGACAAGTGAATGTTGTCCATTCTATGCTATCTGGGTGCATTTTTACCTGCCAATATCCTGATTTACAATTAAATTTACTAAATAATATTTTATCGTGTATTCTATTAATTGGTTCATTTTTATCAGGTAACTTATATGCATAAACATTTTAATAATGAAGACATCAAATTAGTGCAACAAATAAAAGAAAAGGTTAAAAATATCCTTGATTTAAAGATACCATTAGAATCAGATTACTTAATCATCAAAACAGATGGTAGTCTGTTGGGATGGGGAGCAGTCTTAAAGGCTAGAAAGAATAAATATAGTAATAAAAATAAAGAAAAAATCTATGCATATCAAAGTGGAAGATATAAAGAAAAAAGAAATATGAGTAGTGTAGCTATGAAAGTATTAATAGTTCTATATGGATTAAATAGTTTTAATTATATATTTTAAATAAAAATTAATTATTAATAACAACTGAATGTGAAGCCATAGTTAAGTTTCATCAAAAAATAAATGATAAAGCTAATAGTAAAAAACGTTGGCTTAATTTTATGGATACTATATCTATATATAACAATGTTGTATTCAAATATATAAAAGGAATGGATAAAAATTTAGTGGATCAATTAAGTAGATTAAAAATAAAAACTAACTAGTCTTTGTTTCAACATGAGACCTACAGGCATGAGACTACCTGGTCCAACAACAGTAGACAAAGGCAAAGGATAGCCTCATCATCAGACTCATATGCTCTGACATTATTAGGTAACATAAATTTTAGACCACAGACATCAGTAGATATGATTTAAAGGTTTTAATGATTTTAATGAGGCTCTAGATTATGCAAGAGGAGTACTGGGTCCAAATTACTATATTTCTCCAGCCCTCAGATAAAATCCATCCAAGATTCCTCAATACAACATCCAAAAAGACATAGATAAGATAATTTTCTGTGATCATTGTTCTTCAATGACAGAAGCTTTCAAAAAAATTAATGCAAAAAATGAAGCCCTACTCCAAGAAAATACCAAATTAATGGAGCAGGTGAAGATACTCAAGAGCAAAGTCACCCCTCAATAAGTTAATGTTAGTACGCAGACAACAGAACCGAGTTTTTCATCTCAAGATAAAATGGATTAGAAGGGTGTGCATTCCCCAATGAATGCTAAGAAATTCACTGTATCAGATATTGATATAGCCAGTCTGGTTCAAACGTTAACCGATAAAAACTTATCAAATCCGTTTATGAATGTCGGTTTGCCAAAAAGTGAAGATAAAGGTTCTTCATCAAGAAGATGATTACCAATGTCTTTTACTCAGGGAGAAGTTTTAAAATAGAAAATACTCTCCAAGAAGAAAAAATTAAAGAAATAGAATCCATAATTAAAGAGACATTAGAACAGTTTTTCCAAAACAATGAAAAATAAATATATGATTAATAAAGATTGTCCAAATACCAGTTTAGATAGATTGGTACCAGACATGACTGGATTTAATACAAGTAATAATCCAAGTCCTAACAGAACTAGGTCTCCAAGTCTAGAAGATGATGATAATTATGGAGAACATTTATATTATCAAGATGCTCAAGATCCCAATGAAGACTATGATTCCGGTATGAGTTATTGCATTGCACTACTTGGACACTTAGAGCAGACAAGACATATTACTGTAGTAGCATGTGATAACGATATCAGCAATAATGCAAAATGAATGATCGAGAATAAATGTAAGAAGATAAGAAGATAATATAAGGGAGTGGGTCAACTACAACAAATTTATATGTAAATAATGTGTGCCATGTGGGTATAGCCACATTTGTTATGTGTGTGCTTACTTTATCACTACCCTCCAAAAGGGAAAAACTGATAAGCACGCCTCTAACATTCCGTTTCAAAGAAAAGAAATAAATAATGCATCTGACGATGGGGCCCATTGCGCACCGGACATGTATTATTTTGAATCTTATCTTTAAAGTGTTGGCCATTTGTTTAAGGCCACAACTTTATTTCTACTTTATGCATTAGTATGTCTATATAAGACTCCCCTCTTCATTCGAAGAGAGACACAACTTAGAGAGCAACAAACCAAACTCACAACATATTTCCCTTTTCTTTATGTTTCCAACTCCTCTCCTAAAGCCAACTACCCTCTTTCTGTAATCAAGCCTTGTGTGATAACTAAGTTTGTTTAATAAAGTTTTTCAAGTTTGTAAAAGTTCTTTGGGGCTTTCCGAAAGAGAAACCTCTCTCAGTCTTCAATCATGTAAGTCCTTTATGTTGTTAATTTTCCTATACTCTCCCCCCAAAAATATGTTTTATTTAAAAATTACTTTTCATCTATGTATATTACTGTTTGTATATTATGCTTGAATTATTCATTACCATTAGTATATAGTTAACCTCTTTATCTCTAAATAACAATAATAGATTAACTTGTAAATTCCTAGAAAAAAGTTTGAGGCGCTTGGCTTAAAGTCCGTTTGAATTTAAAGGACGTATTTATTGCCATATGCCATATGCCATATATATATATATATATATATACATACAATTCCTATAATTTTTCTAAGTTATATCTCTACTTCTTTATATAGCTTTGTTGCTCTTTGTAACAGTAACTGTTAGGGAGTCACATGAATACCTACTGTTTACGATATATCAACCCTATATGGCATCTGTAGCCCATTTCCATGATCATGCATAAAATTTCATAGTCTAGGTAACGAGGTCTATCAAGGTACGCCCCCAGGGCTCTTGTATGATCTGTCCGCAGGCCTGTATAAGTTAGGTGAATCTATAATGGGAAATTCCAACTGCCTCTATCTGAATTTTGTGCATAGAATACCGTCAAACTTAGTAACCCTAAAAATACGCACTCCACGCTACAAAGTAGGCTATAATCTCCACTTGCATATAAAGGCTTGTAATACGTAACTCATGAATCATATAACTCCTGATACACTTGTTGATTATTTTCTTTAGCTTAAGAATCATATATCTATGTGATTCATACACATATGGTTAATATGTGGCCAAATTATTCATTTAACTTTATGATACACATGTACCCTGTAACTTCTAGGAGTTTCAACTAAAGACACATATGGTGACGTGAAACATATGACTCTATTTTCGCTAGAAAAAGAGTACTATAACTCTATAGGTTTAGAAATCCAACATGGAAAGATTTACAAGATAGGAATACTTCATCATGTAATCTCATATGACATTTATATTAGGAACATGAGACTCTTGGTCGTGCCTTAATGGCAAAAGAGGTTTTAGCCTTACATACCTTACTTCAGAACTTACTATCTTACGTCATCTTGTCAAACTCATTTGATGAAAACTTTATCTGTAAGATAACATCATATAGGTCAGTATAAAAAGCTAATCAAGAAGCACACCAAGGCCAAAAATACAATAATAATTTACAAGCGAAAAGCTCAACAATTATGGTAGATAAATAGCGTATCGCCACACCCTTATCTTTATCTACTTTCCAAGTAGGCTCATGACTTCCCTCTGAGGTCAATATTACTCTTCAATCCTTACTCCAAAAAGAACTAGCCCTTTAATCATTCAAATTATACATATACACTCAAACTCATGGCTTCCGAATACCATCACGTGAGTTCTTTGTCAAACAATGTAAAATTTCCTTGCAAGCTCATAGTTTATGTTGGTAGAGAACTACTACCATCAATGACAATAATAGAAGATTATATAAATAGATACAATATATTCTTAAGCAATTTAGGCATTTTTATCAAACACTTGGCGACCGACAAGTTTACAAGAACTATACAAGTCATGTTTTCTACGCATAGCCTTCCATTTTATCATAACAAAGTAGCTTCCTCAATACAATACAACCAAAACCTCTTTTAACCAATACAACAACCAATACATTATCCTACATACTACCTCCTCATCAATTACATCAATTACAAAGGGTAAAACATGGACTCACGACTTCCCATCACCGTCCCGTGAGTACTACCCATAAATTATACTTAAAACATCTTTAGAATATAATTTATGGAGATAGAAGAGGAGCCTTACCTCTATTACCAAGAAAAAAGGTCCCTTCCCTTTTAATTCTTTAAGAACTACACCCTTTCCATAAAGAAAATACTTAGATAAGTATATATTTATGATTTTTGGAGAGGAAGACACTTGATTCTTGAAGAAATCAACTTACCTTAAGCTTGAAAAGATTGGAGATGAAGAACCCTTGGTGTATTATGAAGAAATGATGAAGAAGAGAACTCCTTTAAACAGAACCTTAGACATTATATATATATATAACTTTGTCTAAATATATAAAAATATAACTATTGGCTGACTTTCCTAAAGCACCACATGTCCCACAATGATTGGGCAGTGTGCATCTCTGTTGTAAAATAAGCATTACTTCTTACTCCAAAGTTATATGGATGAGCAGTTTGTTTTGCTAGAAAATGGACTCAAATACCTTTCATTTGATAGTTGTAGGTCTTCTAACTCCTAATATATTAGGAAATATTCTCTTTCAAAGTTAGATGATAAATGAGATCATTTAAAACATTCCTCCACAATGAACCCTTAAACTTGAACATTTTCTTTAATGATATCTTTGGCCTATAACTTTGGTGTAACACTTCAAAGGACTTAATATAAGGATTAGTTGGAATTTTTAATCATTTGCAATAATATTCTCCTGATATCACACTGATGCCTCGATATTTACGAGTCAAAGACGTACTTTAAGTTATGGATTATTACATTGTCTCCCCTTAGGATCATTCATCCTCGAATGAAGGCTTCACCTTAATATGATTCAAACTCTATTATTTTATAAAAAAAATGACAAAGTTTCCTTTGTAAACATTCCTATCCAAAACCTGTCAACTAATCAGAATAATACAATATGCTTCACATAGCATCATAATAAAATAAAATTCAAAGGATATCCACGAGGATTTGGTGGGCCTTCAATGATGGAAGTTGCATTAGCTAATATAACATACCTTATACTATGGACATCTCAACTCCGAGGAACATATGTAATACTAAAATTGTATGTTTGTATCAAGCACCTGAACATATAACATATAAATTAAGCAGTACTATATGGTATAGATTAAATCGATACTCAAACTAAATGAGTGATGACTTTATGAACCTTTGGCGGATACTGAAATAAGTGGGGATACTTGTCATTTATGTCAGAATCTGCTTCCAAAATAGCCTTTTCTACATTCTTACTTCTCCAAAGTACCTTGATTAATGCTATTTCTTTGTTCCTCAACTTTCTAACCTGTCAGTCTAATATTGCCACTAGGAATTCTTCAAATGATAATTCTTCTGAGAGTTCAATACTTTCCATGGGAATAACTTGTGTAGGGTCTCCTAGGCATTTGCTTAACATAGATACATGGAAGATTGGATGTACTGCAGCTAACTCTGGAGGCAATTCCACCTTGTAGGCTACCTGTCCAACTCTTCGTATAACTTTGTATGGACCAAAATACTTGGGCTCAACTAATACCCAGTCATTAATCTTTAACTTTAAGTATTTACAATGCACGCCTATATATGATTTTGTCTAATTTGAGCAATTTTCAAGCGCTCCTGTATCAATTTTACTTTCTCAACAGCTGGTGCATAAGACATGTTCCTAATATTTGAGTTTCACCTACTTCAAACCAACCAACCGATAGGAGATCTACATCATCACTCATAAAGAGCTTTAAATGGAGCCATGCTGATGCTGGAGTGATAACTATTATTATATGAAAATTCTATCAAAAGCATATGATCATCTCAATTACCTTTAAAGTCCAGTACGCACACTCTTAACATATCTTCGAGCGTCTGAATAGTGTGCACTGCTTGGCCAATTGTTTGTGGGTGGAATGCGATGCTTAAGTTCACTTGTGTGCCCAAACTCTTCTGGAGTGACTTCCAAAAATGTGCTGTAAACTGGGAACCCCTATCTGAAATAATGGATAGTGGAGTTCCATGCAAGCGAACAACTTCCACTATATATAGCTTGACATACTATTTAGTTGTGCTAGTGGATTTAACGGGCAAGAAGTGGGCTGAGTTTGTCAATTAATCAATAATCACCCAAATGGAATCATGTCTCTTGAAAGAGTTAGACAAACCTGTAACAAAATCCATACTAATAGCCTCCCATTTCCATATTGGAATGTCTATAGTTTGATCTAGGCTACCAGGTATCTGATGTTCTGATTTAACTTATTGGGAATTGGAGCATTGTGCCACATACTCCGCTATATTTCTCTTCAAGTCGTTCCACCAATAGACCTCCTTAAGGTCATGATACATCTTTGTGGAGCCTTGATAAATTAAGTTTAAGGAACAATATACTTTAGCCATAATTTGCTGCCTCAACCCATCTATATCGAGAACACATAGTATGCTTAGTATCTCAAGGTTCCATCTCTCTCTAGCTCAAATTGAATACTATGTATTCTCAAATCCCTTCTCGATACTAGATCAATAAAGGATCATCATACTATTTTTGTTTCACTAATGCCACTAATGATGACTCTTCTGTATTTTGCAGAACTATGCCTCCATCTTCAGATTCTAGTAATCGGACTCCTACATTGGCTAATGTATGAACATATCATACTACTTCTTGTTGTACCCATGGTAAATGTACTAGGCTGCCCATATATAGTTGAATGAGTGCATTTGCTACCACATTAGCTTTTCCTAGATGGTAGAGAATGTTCACATCATAGTCCTTCAGCAGCTCTTGCCACCTTTTTGCCTCAAATTCAACTCTTTTTGCTTGGAAAGATATTGGAGGCTCTTATGATCTGTGAATATATCAACATGTACCTTGTACAAATAGTGACACTAAATCTTAAGCACAAATACAACTACTGCAAGATCCAAATCATGAGTTGGATAGTTTTATTCATGTTTCTTCAATTGTCGAGAAGCGTATGCTATAACCTTCCCATGCTACGTCAAGATGCTCCCTAGGACAAACCTTGAAGCATCACAATAAATAACATACCCTTCTATACCGTCTGGTAAGGCCAATACTAGCATCGTATCAATTTATTTTTAATCTCTTGGAAGCTTCTTTCACAAACATCAGACTATTGGAACTTGGCTTCCTTCTACGTCAACTTAATCAATGTGGGCAAAAATAGAGGAGAATCCCTCTACAAATCTTTGGTAATAGCCAGATAGCCCTAAGAAACTACGCACCTCTATCGAAGTAGTAGGTCGAGTCCAACTCTTTACAACCTCAATCTTCTAAAAGTTTACACTAATGACTTCACTAGACACCAGATGGCTAAGAAAAGCCACTGAGTTCATCCAAAACTCACATTTATAAAACTTGGCATATAGTTGGTGCTCTTTGAGTGTTTGTAGGATTGATCTCAGATGATTTGCCTGTTCTGCGGTATCACATGAATACATCAAGATGTCATCTATAAATACAATTATGTACAAATAAAGAAAGGGTTTAAAAACCCTATCTATCATATCTATGAAGTTACTGGGAAATTCGTTAGTCCAAATGACATGACGAGGAACTCAAAGTACCTATAAATCATCTAAAAGGCTATTTTGGGAATATCTATTCTTGAATGTTTAGTTCCTTGCAATTATCAAATAAATCATTTATCCTGGGAAGAGGGTATTTGTTCTGTATCGTCACTTTATTTAGTTGTGTGTAATCTATACACATTTGCATTTTGCTATCCTTCTTGAGTACAAACAGTACTAGAGCACCTCAAGGCGTTATGCTGAGGCAAATAAAACCGTTGTCAAGTAAATATTTCAACTACTCTTTTAAATCCTTCAACTCTACTGGCGCCATTCTATAAGGAGAAATGGATATAGGTTGGGTACCAGGATCTACGTCAATATCAAAATCAATCTCTTTGATTGGAGGTAATCTTGGAAGTTCATCAGGAAACACATCTAGATATTCATTCACAATGGGCACAAATTGAAGTGTTGGCACCTGCTTCTCAGCTTCAAGGTCTCTTACTTGGACCATGTGATATAAACACTCTTTTTCTATAAATTTTTGTGCCTTAAGATAGGAAATAAACCTTCCTTTAGGCATTAAAGAATTTCCTTTCCACTCCAGGACTGGCTCACCCAGAAAATGGAATCGAGCAATCTTAGATCGGCAATCAACTGTAGCATAATTAGAGGACAACCAATCCATGCCCATAATGACATCAAAATCAACTATTTCTAGCTCTATCAAAATTTCCAATCTGTCACGGCCACATACTATTACCAGGCACCGGTAATAGACCCTTCTAGCTATAATAGATTCTCTTATCGGAGTTGATAATACAAATGGCTCATGTAATAACTTTGGCTCTACTCTAAAGCTCTTGGAAATGAATGGAGTAACATATGCTAGGGTATCCCCTGGGTCTATTAATGTATATACATAATAAAAGAAAAGATGATAAGGTACCTCTAACCACATCTAGGGATGCCTTTCAATAATGCCGATCGGATAGTGCATACATTTGGTTCACGCCAGCTCTAGAACCAGATCTTTTACCTCTGCCTAAACCTCTACCTGCTGATGATTGAGGACCATGCGATAAAGAAGGTGCTGATGACGAGGATGCTTTTGTAGAGCAAGTATACTATAGAGTATTTCTTCTACCCTCATCTCTAAGCCTGGGACAGTCATGCATCTTATGGCCCTCAACGTTCACCTATAGAAAGTAGTAGAGCCATATCGACACTTTTCTAAATGAGCCCGACCAGGTCATGGTGGTTGTCATGACTCAAGCTAGGCCCTAAGCTTGACACGACGATTGGAATCCTAAAGGGCTCCAACCAAGCCTCTTATAATATCATACAAAAGCATTCATAAGGTATTTAAAAAATAAACTCAAATCATGAAAGCGGAAGTAAAGTCTCAATATGAATATCTCAATAAAGTATGCGACAATTAGACTCCATGAACATCTAACATGCCTCTACTAACAAGATAGGGGTGTAAACAAGCTCCTATCTAACCCACGACAACATAAAAGAAATGAAATAGTTAAATGATGCAATGAAAAATAAACTGACTTGTCCTTGAAGCATAAGGACTCACCATAAGAACAATCATACTAAACTCTAGCAATGAATGGAAGGATGAGAGTGATCGTCGGACCGTACATTATGATACAATATAGGCAAAAATTATGCATTAGTACATGAAATGTACTAAGTATATGACAAGTATGCATGAACAACAAACATAGAAAATAATCAATATGTATCATGATATGCAAGATCAATATCTTAAAACATGAGTAAAATCATGAAAATATTAAAACATAATAATAATTGATCAATGCATCAAAACATCATCATCATGAGAACTTTCTACCTTTACGTAAACCTTTTATGAGAGATATCATTAATCGATATATGAGACAATGTGATCTATAATGTGGAATTCTAATGTTACTATCACATCAGAAAAAGCAAGGCTACTTGCCAAGGTAGATGCCGTCATGCCTAAGTGGATCCACTAAGCTACTAAGGAATCATGCCTCCACTAATGGGTGACCCTTTATAAGGAATCAATCCTCTACTAATGGGTGATCCTTCTTCCTAGGTGGCATGTAGTTATGGGACAATGGGATTTCTACCAAAAGTCTCATACCTCTACTAACGGGTGAGCCTCTTATTCTAAGGTCCACTCGGTGCTAGGTCAACTCTCAATGGAATATCATACATAATATATCATAAGCTTTGAATATGGTAATAATATAGTAATACCGAGTTCAAGATAGATACTTGAAAATAATAACAATAACTCTTTGAACATATCATATCATAACATAATTTGTATAGACTCTCACCTCTACTAACGACATCTAAATCATGATTTCTTTTAAATCATAGGAATACCTTTCATAATTCATGGTCACTTTCTTAAAACATCATTCTTAACTTTCACGAGTCATTCATAACCTTTCGATAAACATTCATAAAACATTAATGGAAATCTTTCATAATTAATGATCATAAATCCTTGAAAACATACTTGAAAATAGTATATTGCATGGGTCATTGAAATTCACCTTGAAATCATGCAATGTAATGTGAATTATGCATAATCTAATCAATAATCATATGACATATTATGAGTAAGAAGACCCAATTTAACATCATAGAATTGGGGCTTTTAGAAGAAGAAATCATAAGAGAATTTAAGAGAAAATTTAGGATTCCATGGGTAAAAAGGCCCAACGAAGAATTCACACATACCTTAATGAATTCTAGCCATGAAATTAAAAAGGAGACTTGAGTTTTAGAAACTCTATCTTGATTTGGGAAGAATACCTTTGGAAAACCTTTGATAGAAGACTTCTCTTGTTTCATATTTTTTTTTGACTTGAACGTTTTAGGGTTCTTGATGGAGAAGAGGAACCCTAGGATTGTTTTGAGAGGATTTCTTGATTTTAGGATGTCTAGATTGGTGATTATGAGAGAAAAACTAGTTATTGAATGATATACTCCTTTAAAAACACTCGAAACGACTTAAAATAGGGTTAAAAATATTTGAAAAGGACCAAAATAACCTGGGAACGCGTGCAGGAAGTTGTTGAAAAATTGTTGCCGCAATCCTTCATTGAAGCCTTCACGGCCAGTGAAGGTCTTCACGACCCATAGTGGCGGTGTTGAAGATGAGACTACCTTATAGTGCTTTAATAAATAGGGCATAAATTTTTACTCCAAACTCCAAATGAGGAAAACTCGGTGGCATTGGAAAGAGAACGCAAAGAACTTTAATTTGATAGGTCACGGGCCACCTAATTCTTTATAGTATAGGAGATATAATTTTTTAAAGCTGATCTACGTAAAATCTTATATCGAAACTCAATTAGTAAGGAATATTTATACTCAACTTTGTGCTAAAGGATTCTTGTGACCTTAAAACATCTCTAAATCTATTCCCACACTAAAGAATTAACCTTAACACCCCTCAGGTAAAAATTGAATGGATCTCTAGACGGACCATCTTCATGGTTCGTGAAGAGCTCCACGGGCCATAGGGTGGTCCGTGAATATTGCCTTGGTCAATCTTGGATGAGGACTCTTGAAAGAACGAGACCATGGACCGTGATGATCTCGATGGGCCATAGTGACCCTTGTAAAGCTGACCTATTTTATGGTTTTGAGGGTTGGCTTTCACAGACCACTTGACGGTCTATGACCATGAATATGGGTCGTGAATCCAATCGTGGTTCTCTTCTTATCTCACCTTCATTCCCTGGCACTTTCTTGGGTCGTGGTATTGGATACGGCCAGTGATGGGCCTCGTGAACCTCAACTAGTGTAATTGTTTTTGAGATTTCATCCTTACATTCCATTTTCCAACTTTCGAGGTCTTACAATATCCTTCCTTTAGAACATTCCTCCTTGAATGAAACTCAAGCTAGCATGAATAGGACATGGAATGAGGCCTATCAACCCAACCTAAATGCAATTATACATTTAAAATGCATAAGCCATGAGATTTTCAACTTAACATAAAACATAGTTTAAAATCCATCTTCATGAACATGCATGCATATGAAAAGATATGGAAAAGCTGAAAAGTAGGGATTTATAAGAGTAGACATGAGAGCCAAAACTTTAACCAATACAAAAATTCAGCTACTCAGGTTCTAAAATCAATCATGGCATAAGGAATATGAAGTCAATCCATGTTAAAAATAATATTGAAACCAAAAAACTCACAACATACCAGATGAAGCAAAGCACCATACTGAGTTCATTGATGAATCTCCCTTCCTCTTTTAGAAGCCGCCAAACAATCCCTCCTCTTATGTCCAACTTCACCACATCCATAACAACTATTCTTGCTATTCATGCACTACCCTAGGTGATTATTACCACATTTTTGACAAGTGGGAAACTATCCTTATTGAAAATTGGCACCGAATTACTATCAAAAGATGAACCACTATATCTTCGGGCCCTTTTAGTTTCCCTTCTAGACCTCTCTTTCAACTTCTCTTCCTCTATTTGTTCGAAATATGTCATGATCCTAGAGATGTCCATCCCCTTAATAAATATGGAAGCTTTGCATTCCTTGGACACCAAATACAAAATTCCTGATACAAACTTGCTCATACAAGCTCTAGGGTTGGCAACCATGAACGAAGCATACTTTGACAATTGTGTGAAGTTCAAGGCATATTCTCATACACTCTAGTTACCTTGTTTCAAGTTGATAGATTCTTGGATCTTAGCTTCTCTTAACTCTAAAGGGAAGAAATGGTCGAGACAAGTATCCTTGAACTTCTCCTAATCAATGGGACCACATCCCTAGCTCACTCAATCTTCCATTGATAAAACCATATTTTAGCGACTCATTTGAATTGGTAAGTGACCAATTCCTCCTTCTCCGCTGATGTCACCCCCTAATAGTAACAATCTTTTGAACTCCTTCAATAAACTCTTGGGGGGTCCTCATCTTACTTGGACCCATGAAACTCCAGGGAATTTATTCTAGTGAAGTCACAAACTCTTGATGCCATCATACCCATATTTGGGTTCATGGGGAGCAACAACTTCCCGATTAGCCTGTGCCACTATAGCTTGGGAAAGAATTTGAAATGCCACCCTAAATTCCACTTGGTTCACTTGCTCGGCCATTGGGTTATTCGGATCTTGTGGCTCTTCTCCAACATTCCTTCTCATGGGAGCTCTTCGTGGAGACATGATTTTATAATTGCAGAGAACAAGCGTTAGAAATAAATCCTTAGATTTCAACTCTATCGCATGATAAGATCATGAAAGAAGTGAAGTTATTTCCTTAAACATCTCATAACCTCCTTTTCATAGATGTGGCGTGGTTTACACCGATGAAAAAGACTCTACTCAACATGGCATGTTAGACTTTGTAAGACCCAAGAAGTTGGAGAGTCAAAAAATGAGGTTCAAAGAAAGTTTCTCAAAAAATCCCAACTTTTGGCATAAAGTGGCTCTCCATAAAGCTCTCTACGAGCCGTGGTGCTCTTCACAAACCATGGAGAGAACCCCATGAAGGCCACTGATGGCAAGGGGAATTGGGATAAGGACCATAGATGGCTTCACGACCTGTGGTGTGAACAACAAGTCATGGTGTGGTATGTGAACTCCACTCCCCAGAAGCCTATTCAAGATGCAATCCAAGAAAGGAAACCAGGAGCCATGATGATATCCATGTGCCATGATGGCCCCCGTGGAGGTCAGTTTTAAGTTAGGGGTATTTTGGTCTTTCCTAATGTTTTCATTAATGAATATGGATAGTTTTTGGGAGTTTATTATTAACTTATTAACTACCCTAAGTCCTCCTAATCCCCTCATTCTCACCATAACACTCAAAATCAATCTCTTCTCTCTAAAAGTTTGATCTCCAAGTCTTCTAAGGATTTTGTTCAAGGTCAAGCTTCTATTCTCTACAAATTAGGGCTTCTAAAGGTCAAGGTATGTGGTAATTCATTCTTATACCCTTTCACCCATGGAATTCCAAAGATTTAGTCTCAAAATCTCTTATAATTTCCCTTCTAAGTGCCCTAATTTCAGTATTTGCAATGGGTATTCTTAATTATGATATATTTTAATGCTATTATCCTAATTATGAATCATTCAAATTACATTATATATTAGCACATACTTTTTTCCTACATTGTATCATAATGTAGGGATCGGCGATCACGCTTATCCTTCCGTTCGTCGCTAGAGCTTATTACTTATACTTATGGTAAGTCCTAATATTCCGAGGATATGACACTTTACTTTCTTAGGAGTGTATGAAATTCTATCATTGTTTATATTAGATGATCTAAGAGCTTGTCTTATGCCCCTATCTAGTTAGTAGAGGCATGTTGGATGTTTCGAGTCTATATTGTTTTTTATTCCGTATTTTGAGACTTATGCTCTATTTCAAGACTATGTTTCTGTGTCTATGATTTATATTATTTTCTTATTTATCTTATGTATGCTCATGAATAATATGCGAAGAGGCATGGTTGGGGTCCTCTGAGATTCAAGTTATCATATCATGCCTAGGGCCGAGCTTGGGTCGTGAAAAACTTGGTATTAGAACAGAAGGTTCAAGTGTTCTAAAGAGTCTAACATGCCGTTTTGAGTAGAGTCTTGTTCATCATTGTGAAGCATGCCACATCTACGAAAAAGAGGCTATGAGGCATCTTAGAAAAAGGACATCCACTTCTTTCATGATCTCATCGTGCAAAAGAGTTAAACCCTAAGGATTCCTCCTCTAACACTTCTTCTTTTCAATTATAGAATTATGACTGCATAAACATACCCTGTATAAGGAATGTTGAAAAGGAGAAACAAGCTCAAAATGACCCCTTGAATGAACAAGTGTCTCATGCATAATTCTGAGCCACTTTCCAAGTCCTTCCTCAAGCCATGGATGCTCAAGTGAATCGAGAGGTTGTAGGTCCCATGAACCCTAATATGGTTATAATGGCTAGCCGAATTTATGATTTTACTTGTTTAAACCCTCCCGAGTTTCATGGTTCTAAGGTGGATGAGTTTATCAATTTGCGCCAAGGTCCCGAGTTTCTTAGATTGTTGACATCATGGTTGTAAGCTTGGGGGAAAAAGTGGACCTAGCAGTGTATCAAATCAAGGGGGTTGCCCAAGTATGGTATGATAAATGGAAGGGTGAGAGATGTGGAGATGATGGTCCCATTGAGTGGAAGGAGTTCAAGTATGCTTTTCTTGACCGATTCTTTCCATTGGAGTTAAGGGAGGCTAAGGTGCAATAGTTTATCAATTTGTGCAAAGGTAGCTTGAGTGTGGGGGAGTATTCCCTCAAGTTCACTAAAATTTTGAAATATGCTCCTTTCATGATTATGGATCCAAGGATTCGTAAGAGCAAATCTGTTTTAGGTGTGTTTGAGTTAGTGGTCAAAGAATGTAGAACCTCCATGCTCATTTAGGAGATGGATATCTCAAGGCTTATAGCAAAATTCTGAGCAAATTAAGGAGTAAAAGTTGAATAAGAGGTCTAAGAGGGAGTTCAAGAAGGCTCGAATCGATGGTGGACATTTCTCTCATGGTAAGTCCAGTAATAGTGGTTGTCCTCAGTTTCGCTAAAGTACTTTGGTGAAGCTTCGTCTAACACTCTGGCCCCAAATTTTTATAAGGATAAGGTGTCTAATCCTAAGGCACAAGGATGAGCTCGAGTGGTCAAGTTGTTCCCTCATAAAGGAAGAGTAGGAAAAACTATAGGAGAGAGTGCTTAGCGGGATTGGATATATGCTATGAATGTGGAAAGCTGGGTCATCATGGAAAAGATTATAGAAGTGGAGCTAGACTCCAAACTCAGACTTAGGCTACTGGTTGTCTTGATCAGCGTGCTACTACTTCAATAGTGGTCAATGCCAAACTAGATTCTATGCCCTTCAAACTCTTTAGGAGTTAGAAAATTCTCCCGATGTTGTGACACGTATGTTGAAAGTCTTTGACAGTGATATTTATGCATTGTTAGATTCGGATACTACTCTATCATTTATTACTCCCTATCTTTCTATGAGATTCATTATTAGTCCTAAGATCTGGCTAGAGCCTTTTTTGGTCTGTACTCCTGTTGGTGATTCAGTTGTGGCTAAAATAGTCTATAAAAATTGTCCTGTTTCAGTTTTTTATAAAATCAACTTATTTGATCATGTAGTGCTTGATATGACCGATTTTGATGTTATTCTTAGTATGGATTGGATTCATGCATGTTATGCTTCTATATGCTGTAGGACACGTGTGATTAAGTTTTAGCTTCCAAATGAGCCAGTCCTAGAATGGAAAAGTAGTAATTCCGTGTTTAAGGGTCAATTCATCTCATTCTTTAAAGCATGAAAAATGATTTCCTAAGGTTGCATTTATCATTTAGTTCGAGTTAGAGATACTAATTCCAAAGCTCCTATTATTGAGTCACTTTTAGTTGTTAATGAGTTTTCAGAAGTTTTCCCCAATGATCTCTCGAGCATTCATTCCTAAAAGGAACTAGACTTTCGTATTGATCTTCTCCCCGATACTCGAAGTATCTCTATTCCTCCATGTCGAATGGCCCCGACATAGTTGAAAGAGTTAAATGATCAGTTGAAGGACTTGTTGGAAAATAGTTTTAAAGTCATGTTTTAGCTTGAGATTGAATATTCATGTTTTATGCATTTTAGAGATATTTTGCATTCATGTTAAGATGTTATGTTCTTGTTCCTATTCCATTGAGGATAGATTGTGTTCATTTCAAATAAGAATATTCCCAAGGGAGAGATATTGTAAGACTTCAAAGTTGGAAAGTCAGAAAAACGAGGTTCAAAAGAAGTTTCTCAGAAAATTCCAACTTTTGGCACCAGGTGACTCTCCACAAAGCCCTCCATGAGCCGTGGTTCTAATCATGAGCCATAGATAGCACCTGTGAAGGCCACTGATGGTAAGGGGAATGAAATAATGGATCACAAATGGCTTCATAACCCATGGTGTGAACCACAAGTCATGGTGTGGTCCGTGAACCCCACTCCTCAGAACCCTTTTCAAGGTGTACACACGAAAGGGAACCACGAGTCATGGTGAGCACCACGTGCCATGATGGCCCCTGTAGAGGTCACCCCTCAGAGCCCTGAATTTCTAGAGTTCAAGGCACTCACTATGACTACCACCACGAGCCGTGGTGAGGTTTACGGACTGTGGAAGGGTCCTCATCCAGGTGATTTTTAGTTTTAAGTTGGGGGTATTTTGGTCTTTTCCTATTTTATAATTAATGAATATGGATGGTTTTTGGGAGTCCATTCTAACATTTTAACTACCCTAATCCCTTCTAACCCTATCATTCTCACCCTAACATTCAAAAGCAAAAATAAAGGGAAAAATATGCTCTCTAAGTCTCCTTTTTCCTTATGTGAATTCTAAGGATTTCTTCAAGGTCAAGCTTCTATTTTTTGCAACTTAAGGCTTATAAAGGTCAAGGTATATGAGAGTTTATCCTTGGGCCCTTTCACCCATGTAATACCAAAGATTTCTTCTCAAAATCTCTTATGATTTCTCCTTCTAAAAGCCCTTATTTCATGATTTGCATTGACTCTTCTTAATTATGATATATTTCAATGCTATTAGCCTAATGATGCATAATTCACATTTTGCATGATTTCAAGATGAATTTTAAAGACATATGCTATATTCTAGTTTCAAGCATGATTTATGAGTTGTTATCATGATTTTCAATTTATTTGAACAAAAGTTTTATGAATGATATTCAAAGATGCTTTAAGCCAAAAGTTATGAATGATGTTATAATGATTCTATAAGCAAAGAATTTATGGTGTAATAAGGAAAATTATTGCACAATCATGTTAAAAGAGGTGATAAGAACAATTTTCACCAATTCATGGATTCTTATGAATCAAGCTAGTTAATGAGCTATTCTTATGATTTTACTATGATGATGATAGATGAGCTACTCTTATGATATCTTTATAAAGATGGATTGATATCTATTATTATCTTTCCTAATGATGTTAATGACTATGTTTTCATGAAAGTTCCATTTGGATAAAGACTTAGCACTGAGAGGGATTTCTGGTGGGGCTCGGTCCGGTAGCCATTGTAGCTACCAAAGAGAATTCTACTAGCAATCTTTAGTCCCTAACTACGTTGCATGCGTAGGTTTAAAGAGGCCAATATGCTAAAGCTAGTGGATCCATATATAACATAGTTAAAGAAAATACCATGATGGAGTATATCCTGGCAAGGTAGCCTCCTCCTTCGCGATGTGGGGATAATCAGATTCCATGTAATAGATCGCATGGTCTTGAGTATCGATTAAGGTCCTATCCCACACTAGTTAAAGAAAAGTTATGGATTTCTCATGATGATGATGTTTTGATGAATTGACCAATGATAATGACATTTTAATATTTTCATAGTTTTACTTATGTTTGAGATATTGGTCTTGCATCCCATGATTCATATTGATTATGTCCTACGATTATAGTCCATGCATACTTCTCACATACTTAGTGCATTTCATATGCTAACACATATATTTTGCCCATATTGTATCATAATATAGGGTTCGACGATCACGCCCATCCTCTCATTCGTGGCTAGAACTTATTACATTGTACTTGTGGTGATTTATCATATTCAGAGGATGTAACCCTTTACTTTCTTATTAGTTTATAACATTCTTTCGTCATTTATATTGGGTGAGCTAGGAGCTTGTCTTATGTCTCTATCTGGTTAGTAGAGGCATGTTGGATATTTTGAGTCTATGTTATATTTCATTTCGTGTTTTGAGACTTAAACTCTATTTCAAGATTGTGCTTTTGTGTCTATGCTTTAGCTTATTTGCTTATTTAACTTATGTATACTCATGAATGATATTATAAGAGGCTTAGTTGGGGTCCTCCGGATTCTAATCATCGTGTCATGCTTAGGGCCTAGCTTGGGTCATGAAAAACTCCCTAGGACACTTTAAACCTTGAAATATGATACCAAGTTTGTGACAACTCAAGCTAGACCCTAGGTGTGGCACAACAATCAGAATCCTGGAGGACTCCAACCAAGGCTCTTAACATATCATACATAAGAATTCATAAGCTCTAATTTTGGACCTATTGGAATTTTCATCATGGTTCTACAACCATCCTTCTACAGGTGATGCAATCCAAGTTGCCTCTAATCAATTTATAAGGAATCAAGCGCGAGAGCTACAAGTTCTTCAAAGCATATTTATGAAGATGGTCGTGTTAGATGTCTTTGGGCATATTTTGAGACTATACAAAGGATTTCAAAATGTGATGGTTGTATTAGAGGTTGAACAGAAGATATGTTGTTCACTTCTTAGGAGTGACGATTGTCAACTTGGGCCTTAATGGGGTGACGTACTATCAGCATAGGCGTCACTTGGAAGGTTGCTGGAAGGACACTGCCTAGGGGTGACGGAGGCAATGACTCCTCATCAAGAGGGTGACGACCCATCATTTTGGGCGTCACTTCAGCATCGTCTAGATTTGGCCATTTTTGTAAAGTGTTTAGGGTCACTTTTGGGCCATCTTTATAATAAATGACCAAACACTATAAATAGCTAGTCTTGTATTCATTCTTAGGGAGATTATTTTTACTATTGATGAAAATACTCCTTGTGTGAGTTTGAGAGTTTGATTAAGCTTTGGTTGTTTTTTTTCCTAGAAACATTGGTTACGAGGTAAATCCAATTCTTTCGAGGTTATTGTAAGATTTAGGTACTTTATAGGATTAATTTGATTGAGGCTATAGGGTTTAATATACCCTATAGTTGCTTTCGATTTCCTGTCTTGTGTCTATCTATTTATTTTTTTCTTTCCATGTCTTTTCGATTTTGAATTTGTTCTTGTTTTCCCAAATTGAATCATATCATTTGATATCAGAGCCTTGTTTAGATTCGATATTACGAATCTAGTCTTGCTTTTGTTACTACAAAAAAGTGTCAATTTTTTTTAAGAAAACCCCAAAAATATTTTGTGTTCTTGAGTCTTGTTTGATGCTTCTAATACTAGCATTTCATTGTCTAGTGTTAATATAGCCTAGGTTTGTGAATTCACTAAGTTTGGAAAAGGGTTTTTGAGTTTCCACCATTGTTTCTTGAAGGAAGCTTGAAGAGCTTGAAGATTTCAAAGTGGGTCTTTGATTTTGTGTTGATTGTATTCCAATTTTTAGTGCACTTTGTTCTCTATGTTGAAAGGAAGCTACGGTTGAAATTTGGGTCTCATTTGAGTTGATTTGAAGAAGTTATAAATTTAATTTTTCCAAGGTGTTCTTGAGGTTCTTCATAAACATCAAGAGAAGAAGAAGACAGAAAAGGTACATTTTATATAAATCCCTTAGAACAGATTTGAAGAAAAGTATTTTTTGACCCAAAAAAGTGTAAGGACTAAGAGAAATGGGTCCAAGGAAACCAAATTTTCAGCAAAATTCACGGAATCCAAATGTGTTATAAGTGATGACGGAAGTGATGGACCATCACTTGAGTGACATCCCATCAGGGTAATCGTCACCCTTAACTAGTAGATCTCTCTCTAGACCCTTTTCTGATGGTATAAGTGATGCCCCATCAGACATTTGATGGACCATCAGAGTCATCATCACTCTTATCCACTGACTTTCTTTTCCAAACTATTTTTGATGGTACATGACATAGCCTGTCAGACAGGCAGTCACCAACATCCTTTGTTCGACAATTGAGGTATTGTTCAGTGATCTCTTCCCTAATTCCTAGTGTTATACCCTATACTTTTGTACCTTGGAAGGTTCTCAAGCTTCTTAAGCTTCTTAAGTTTTATATAAGCTTCTTAAGTTTCTTGAAAGGATCGTAAGCTTCTTATAAATTATCATGTGAGCCGGATAATCTATGACGCTATCATCTAAGGAAGGGAGAATGTGACACCCCATAAAAGGGAAGATTGGAAATATGGTTATGAGAATCCAAAGGAATTGCAGTCCAAGTAATGAATTGTAGGACTCGACATACTTACGTAAGCTACCAATTTAGAAATCTTATGTACTTATACTACTTGAGTACATACCAAGCTTACGTGGCAAGGATTACATAGGTTCATAAAGTAAGACTAGATTACGAACCCACGAGGAGAAAAAGAAAGTGACATATGGCAGCCCATGAGAGAGTGCCACATGGCAGCATAAGGGAGTGCCACATGGAAGCAGCTTCAGCAAGGGTGGTGGAACCCCCCCCACATGCCACGTGGCAGCCTGTGATTGGAGAAAAGAGGTATGTTGGCCCAATGAGGGCTTGACATATGTCCCCACTTAGGGCTTGACATATGTCACCACTTAGGGGATGACATGTGTCCCCCCTTAAAGTAGCCTATATATATATGTTGCTGACTTTTAGTCATCCTTATCCCTTAAGTTATAACTTTATCCCAATATTCTAGAAAAGAGAAGAAGAGGAGAGAAACCCTCAAGCTAGAGAAAGTTTCGGATTTGAGGAAAAAAATGTAAGCTTCCGATTTCGTTCCGTGAATTAAATATATATGGTGAACCACGATGTTATGAAGGTGTTAGTAGTGACAATTTATGATTTGGAGCATCCCAAAATGTTACCAAACAGCCAAGAAGTTTTAGGCACGCTAAAGGAACTTCCGAGGTAAGTTTCGACGAGGTTGACGAGTTCCGGGCAACTGGATTTTATGATGATGTTATGAGGTATATTAAATGTATTAACTAATGCTAGAAGTGGAAAATTTTCACAAGGATGCTTGACGTTAAAAATAAGCTAAATTAAAGTTGTAGTAGCTAAATCGAAGTCGCGTAGTGTGTTGTCTTTGTTGTGCTGTGGGTGCAGATGGTGGGGTTGCATGTTGAAGGGTTTTAAAGTTATTTAAAAAGGGTGTGGGTGCTTCTGGTTTCAGCCACACGACCCTCTATTTGGTATGGTTAAAGATTTTGCAAAATAAAGATTAACAACTCTATTTTGGTATTGTATTCTGGAGCTAGTTTTTTTGGAGGGGGAACAGACCCTACACGAGGCTCCCACCTCTTGTGCACAGCCAGGTTTAAGCAGCACCCCAAGTCTTATTATACATAAAATAAAAGATACAAGGATGGGGACATAAAACCTTACCTCCAAACCTAAGTTGGTTCGCAAGTCGGCTAACCTACTAAGGTCGGCTAACTCATCCCCGATACAAAAAGGTGCTAACTACTAACTAGAAAAAGATAAACTAATGAGAGGACTCCTCTTAGTACATTATGACTAAGAAAAAACGTAAATGAGGGAGACTCTCCCTTTCCATGAAAATACAATAAAGTAGCCTAGACCAGTCCTATTCAAATAAGCTACATATCAACATAGCTAGTATGAAGAAGAGAAAGTATATGAAACTTCTATTTCATATGGATCGAGAAAATTATTTTCATCTTTGTTCTTCTTAATCTTGTCATACCAAGATTGTCCAAGAAGTGGAGGAATTAAGTCCCTACAGCTTTGCAAATACTCAGTCTAGGAGTTGTGAATGTTCCTCTTGTTGAAGAGTGAAAGCTGAAGATGTTAATGTCCAAAGGATGGCCAAAATACAACTTTAATTTTGTCCCAATATAGCTCATCATTTCAGGAGTTGTTGTTGTTGGAATTTGTTGTTGTAAGTTGCAGCTTGCATCCAAGGGAGCCCAACTGCAACATTTTTGGAGTTGCTGCAGGAGTGGAGTTTGTTGCAGCTTAGTAGTTTGTTGGTTGGAGTTGGTTTTGCAGCTCTACAAATGTAGATGTATCCTTTCCAATCCACCTCAGATTTAGCAACCTGCATCTTTTGTAGCTCTATGAAACTGTTGGTTGAGTTGTTGCAAGTATTGATGTTGTAATTCTGGAGGTTGGTACAGGTTTTTGGTTGTTGAAAAGCTTATTGTTGTGTGGAAACATGCTGGAAGTAACCAATTGTTGTAGCTCCTTAATGTACTTGCACTAACAGACAAACAAAAATACAAACAAGAACTTGTAGGTGTTCCTTGTATGTTGGAGGTTGGTTGGATTGTTGTTGAAAGGAGTTGTTGTTGGATGCTGCTGGCCTTCTTGTTGGGAGCTACAACTGTGCATATTTTCACTAATCCTATATGCTGGATCAATACCTTAGTGTACCTGCATAAACAAACACAAGAAAGATTGCACAAGCTAACAACAAGAAAAAAAGATCCCAGATTGCTTTGGAGATGTCCTGATTAGTTGCTGAAGCTTGTTGCATCTCTTGATGTTGTTGATGATTCATGTATATCTGTTTCTTAGTGTATATTGTTGGGGACTTTAGCATCCTGTGTGTAATCCCATGGAAGTGTGTCTGTAGTAGCAACCTCTAAACAAAAGCTATATCCTTGCAAAGTTCCTGCATATCAGGAAAAAAAGAAAAGTTCCAAGTGATGATTGAGATGTTGCAATTTTGCAATGTATTACTGTAGGTGTGTTGGTTATTTTAGGTTGTTGGATGATGAAGATGTTGTTGTTGGGTGCTCCAAGTTTTCAAGTGTTGCACCATGCCACTTCTGTACCAAGGCAGAAATAGGACTAGGCCTTCAAGTATTGCAAGTTTGCATGTACCTGCACGGCCAAGAAAGGGAAGAACAGAAGAAAAAACTAATCTATTCCTTACCTCTACTGGTAAGTTGGTTATTCTAGGAAAGCTATAAATGAGGGAGACTTCCCCTCTTATAAATTTCCTAACTATGAAGTCTTCAAAGTAGTTATAACTATGCATAGTGATACCAAGTTGAAGAGGTAGTTAGAACAAGAAGGAAAAGATTCAGGGAGGTTTCTTGATTCTCTTGAGCCTTCTTTTTCTAAAGCTAGTCATACCCAACTTTTCAAGTTCTAAGTATGCTCTAGCTTCTTTAGGAAGTCCTGATTAGTGAAGTAAAGTTCTGGAGAAGTGCATTTGTGACTGTGCTTTGACAAAGCATTAGCAGTGGAATTGGCTTCTCTAGTTGCATTTGAAGAGTTGGAATTGGTTGATGATGTTATTCAACTTGTCCAAGAAATCTTTGATGGACCAGAGGGGTTTTTCTTGTTGTTGCATCCACTTGATGAGAAGCTTAGAGTCCACTTCCAGCTCTACCTGGGAGTATCCAAGTTGAAGGCACCAAGAAAGGCCAATGATAGCAGCTTCAATCTTATCTTGGTTGTTTGAACCTGTACCTAAAGGGACAGCAAAGGCAAAGATGAGATGTGAATGAGCATTTCTAAGAATTCCACCTCCACCTATGTTGCCAGGGTTGTCAAGGGCACTGCCATCAATATTTAATTTGACCATGTGGCCAGGTGGTTTAATCCAACTCATAGGAGTGATTTTGATAGCATGTGAACACTGATCAATCAAAAGGACCAATTCCTTCCAGCTGATTGGCCAAGTAATATAGGGGAAAGCAGTGTTGAGCAAGTTATGAGTATGTTTGTAGCTAGAGAACTTGACTCTAGCAATATTGGAAATTTTTCCACCATATTTAGAGGCACATCTGTTTTTCCAAAGGTTCCAATAAATGAAGATGGGGGGTAGCTTGTAAGATTAGTTTATGGGCTTAATTCTTGTGCTTTGATGTCCACCATCTCATCAACAGGGTTCTAAGGGGTGTGTACTCCTTATTAATGCCCAAAGAATCAGAGAAAAACTTCCAAATATTAGTAGCAAAGGATCCAACAACAAAGTTGTGACCAATGGTGTCTTGTCTAGGAGTGTAACAGTAATAGCATTGAGAGGGAGCTTTGCCAAATATAATAAGCTTCTCATTAGTGGGCAATTTCCCTTTAAGGGCTCTCCAGACCAGGAAGGAGCATTTGAAGGGGATGAGCTTGTGCCAGGTACAAGTTTTGAGTCTAGTCTTGGGACTTTTATCTCTAATAAGGTCCTAAGCAGTACAACAACTAAACTCCCCAGTGTTGTTAAGAGTCCAGTAAATTTGGTCTTGTTGGAGGGGTTGATAGTTGATGTAGGTAGCAAGAATTGTAGAAACAAATTATGGAGGGGCTTTTTGAATGATAAGATCAACATTCCATTGGCCATTGTTGATGAAGGATGACACCTAACTATTGTTGAACCTGCAACTATTAAAAGAGTAGTGTGCTAAAGGACCAACACCCAACTAGTTGTCCTACCAAAAAAGACAAGAACCAGACAGAATTTGATATTGAATATGGGGCTCTATGTTGTGCTTGTTGTGACTTAGATGCTTCCAGGTAAGGGACTAACCAGTATGCCATTTCTTGGTAATGATATTAGCCCTCTGACAATACTTGGCTTTAATGAATTCTCCCCACAAAGTGTTCTTGGTTCTAAGAATCCACCATTGCTTGTATTGAAAGGATTTAGCCACATCAGAGATTTGTCTAACCCCTATGCCCCCCTCATCATAAGAGAAGCACAGGTTCTTCCAGGAAGACTAGTGGTATATCCTCTTATCATTCTTCCATCCCAGAAAAAATTAGCAATGATACTCTGAATTTGTTTGATAGTGGTAGAGGGAGGGGTACTAGCTGAAAGAAGGTGTATTGGCATGGCTTGTATGACATGCTTGACAAGTATAGCTCTTCCTCCATAACTCAATATCTTTGAATGCCATCTAGTGATCCTGTTAATAACCTTTGCAATGAGGTCTGAGTAGTAGATAACCCTTTCCCTACCAATATAGATAGGACATCCCACATAAGTTATGGGGCTATTCTTTTGGTTAAAACCAGTAATACTCTTGATCCTCTTTACAGTAGAATGGAAGGCATTGGAAGGGACCATGAAATGGCTTTTGTGCTTGTTGATCAATTGTCCGGAGACCTTTTCATAAGCACCTAAAGACTCCATGATGAGCTGCAGGGTCTGTTTTCTACCAGAAGCAAAAACCATGATATCATCAGCAAAGCTAAGGTGATTGATTTGAGGACCCTTTTGAGCCATATAGAAACCATGGAATTGAGGGTGCTGATGAAGCTTATTCATGAGTCTAGAGAGCACTTCAGCACCAAGGATGAATAAGGCAGGGGAAAGGGGGTCACCCTGTTTAAGACCCCTAGTAGAATGGAAGAAACCATGCCTTGAGACATTCACTATGACTGAGTACCAATTATCTGACATAATTCTCCAAGCCATGTCTATGAATGTTTCACCAAATCCCATTCTTCTCAAGAACAGACAGGTGTAGGACTAAGAGACCCTATCATAGGCTTTGGCCATGTCAAGATTGATCACAACATTGCCTCCAATGTTAGGCTTTTTGATCTGGTGGATGATTTCTTGGGCAAACATGATGTTCTCAGAAATCCTCCTATTTTTAACAAAGCTTGACTGGTTGAGGGAGATGAGGGTAGGAAGAATAGGGGCAAGTTTTAGACAGAGAAGTTTGGAAATGATCTTGTTGGTAAAATTACTAAGACTTATGGGCCAGAATTCAGAGATTTTGGTAGGGTGGTTTACATTTAGGAGAAGAACCAGGAAAGTATGGGTAAAGTACTTAGGCATGTTTTTTCCACAAAAAAAGGAAATGACAACATTAAGAAGGTCTTCTTTGATGATATCCCATCACACTTAGAAAAAATTTTCATTCATCCCATCAGGACCAGTAGTTGAATTAGGATTCATAGCAAACACAACAGTCTTCAGTTCCTCTAAAGAAGGCAAGGCTTGGAGTTCTTCATTGTCCTTGTCAGTAACCATAGGAGGGATACATTGAAGGGCCTGCTGCTGGATGTACTTCTCCTCCCCAGTAAATATTTGTTGAAAGTGCTCACAAACCGCTTCAGCAATTTCACCATCACCTTGAACCCAAGAGCCATCCTCATTTTAGATCCTGTGAATATACAGCTTTCTCCTCCTATATCAAAGAATGGAAATATTTAGAGTTCATATCACCTTCCTTGAACTATTTTAGCTGAATCTTTTGTCTGAGAATAGCATCTTCCATTTTCAAGTATCTAATGTACTCAGCATTGATGGCATGAAGCGTGGACTTGTTTTTATTAGAATTCATATTGATCAGTTTATCTTCAGCTTGTCTAACTTCCTCCTCATACTCTTTAACCTTAGCATAAATGTCTCCAAACTGATTTCCTGACCAACTACTAAGAGTAGTAGCAAGTCTCTTCATTTTTTGGTGAAAGACCCACATTGGATTACCCTCTAGAGATCTATTCCAACAATTCTGAACAATGTCCATAAAGGAAGGTTGCTTAGGCCAGCAGTTTAAGAATTTGAAGTACTTGATGGGATTGTGATATTGATCAATCATTTCCAAAAGTAAGGGACAGTGATCAGAACCCACAGAAGGGAGATGAGTAATGGTAGTATAGGGCATGGTTTCAAGCCATTTATCATTAACCATTCCCCTATCTAGCCTCTTCCAAATTCTGAACATAGTGCCTCTCTGATTGCACCATGTGTATTTCTGACCATTGAAGTCAAGGTCTTGCAAACCACATGCCTCAATAATGCTAATAAACTCAAGACTCTTTCTTATATTATACATGACACCTCCAAGCTTTTCTTCAAGGTTAGTGATAATATTGAAATCACCTAGGGTACACCAAGGAAGAGGAGTGGATGACTATTGCAAGAAACTATCCCATAGAGGCCTTCTGAGATGGTCCTTACATTTGGCATAGACAAAGGTAGTAATGAACTGATTAGGGCTCATTACATAAGTGATCTCATAGGTGATCAACTGCTCATCATTCTCCAAAATTCTGCAATCCACATCTTTAGTCCAAAAGATCCAAATCTTACCATTTGGATTATGAATGGAATAGTCCATATTAAGGGGGTTTCTGAAGTACTGCAATTGAGTGTTATCTAAAAAAGGCTCCAATATAGAAATAAGGGAAATATGATGGATATTCTTGAGGAGTTTAATCCTTTCTATGACACTTTGGGTATTAATACCCCTCACATTCTAACTGAGTGTACTAATCATTGGGAGGTTTTGGAGGTATATAATCTTGTATTTGGTCTACCTATGGGGGCAGAATAAGCAGAGCTGCTTGGTTTAGGACTGAAACCAGTCATGTGTATACCTTTAGGGGACAGGCCCTGAAAGTTAGACACTGGTTGAACCTCATCTGAAAATACATTATCCCTAGACGGGCTGAAAGTTCTGATTAACTGTTCACTCACAACATCATCTTCATCATGATCATTCATTGGCTGATTATTATCCTCCACTTTATTCTATGATTCACACACTGCATATTCATCAACCCCAGGATGAGCTTCAGTGTTGGTGTGTTCTGTAGTTATCTCAGGGGTGTTGCCTGCTGAATATGTGGGAGTTGTGAGGATGTAGTGAGCTTGGAGGGGAGTGATATCCTTACCCACCTAATCATCATCAATCATAAATTGTTGGCAACCCTGATCTAATTATTATAGTGCTATGCTGTCAAGGAGCTTAGGAATTTGGCATTTCTCAGCATGGTTCTTTTCATCAATTTTCTTTTTTATAGTATCCCTCCTTTTCTTACTCAACTTGTTCTTCTTTGCAGTAGAGTTTTTGCCACTAGTGCTGGCAATAGACCCCAAGTACTTGGCCATAGAACCTTTGTTAGTTAACATGGTAGAGACCTGTGTAGGACCATTTCCTTCTGCAGTTTCAGGAGGTGCTGAATCATTCATATCATTATGCTCAGTGGTTGCAGGAGCTCTAGGGTCACTCCTAGGGTCACTACTTTAGTTCTCATGCAAAACATGAGATAAATCCCTTCCCCTTTTGGTTTCCCCTTACTATAAGTTAGATTGTGTCTCCTTTACTTTTCCATCCTGATCCCCAATAGCTTTAGCATCAACAACATTAATAAATGCGGGCATCCTAGGGATTGGGAGAAGAAAATCAATACCCAGGGACCTTGATTCATTGTTTGCTAGATTGCTCCTTTGAGTAGTACCTGCTAAAATAGAACCTGTGCATTCAATATGAGGGGAATGGGTCTTTGGGAGAACTAAGTCAATACCATGTTTTTGGAATTTGGTATGTTCCTGCATTGTTGATGAACTTTATAGACTTGAGTTCCTTTGGTTGAGAGGTTCTCCTGTATCTTTGTTAGTGGTTTGATCTTATGTAACAAGATCAACATAATTATTAGAAGTAGGAGTAAAATTAACAGATTTACCTTCCCCTGTGATTTTTTGTTGGAGTTTATCATTTTTCTTGTTATTCTGTGGTAGACTAGAGCTACTCACATTATTTTGTTGAGGCTTGCTTTGTCCCTTAGATTGTTTCTTCCTCTGAACTTGCCACAGCTCATCTTTTGTATTATGAGCTGTAATCTGTGGCTGAGCAGGATCATCAGTTGTAGGTCCATTGGTGTGTGTCTCATCCTGATCCTTGTTGAACATGCCCTCCTTGACTTTGTTCTTTTTAGCAGCTTCCTCTTCTTTTCTTTTTTTCTGTTCTTCATCCCTCCTCTGAATATTGCAAGCATGTATCAAGTGACCTTGATGTTTGCAGTACATGCAATAATCAGGTATATTTTCATATTGGATATCCTGCCACCTCCCTAGAGATTTATCATCTTTATCATATCCCATCCAAACATGGGGAGGTCTTTCTTCAGTGAGGTTCACTTGTAGTCTCACCTTAGCTATGCTTTCCCTTGTTTTTTAAATAGAATCAGTATCAAGATAGAGTACTTTCCCTATAGAGGCTAGCAGGGCAGTTATGAACTCCTTGTTGTAATAATGCCACGGTAGTTCAAGTAAGGCTACCCAAATTGGCACTATTGGAGTTTCTTCATCAGGTTTAAAAGTGGGTGTCCATGTCTGAATCCTCATGAGTTGGCCCTCTATTGTCATTCTCTATTTGGTCCAGACAGTAGTATAGTCCAACTTGTTGTCCAAATCAATATAGACATGCCTAGCATTGAAATGTGCTATCTTGACACCTCCTGAGAGCTGGGTTTGAAGAATGAAGCTCCTTCTTATCAACTCTATTTTTGGCATGGTGTAGCTAAATTTGCCAACCAAAGTGTACTTGCATCTTTCAGCTAGTTTGTGCATGAAGTCTTCTCTTTGAAAGAACATAACAGGCAGGCCTTGTTTGGTAGTATACTCAAGGGTGGCTAAGTCAAAAGGAGCCTTATTCTTTGCTTGGTTTGATCTGAGTTTGGCAGCAAAGGACTGAACTATAGTGTAGGGGGCAGGTTCAGGGACCTGGTCCTTTAAGTTGGGAAAGTTATTTTTCTGGGGGTTTTGATTAGTGTTACTTGGTTGAGTTTGAGTATGGGTTGATTTGGTTGTATGATGTTTAGGACCAGTATTAGTAGAGCTGTTGGGCACCTTGGGTTGATTATTCTAAACATGAGTGTCAAAATTTCTAGATACCTTAGGAAAGTTATTATGGAGAATGGTAGGCTACTGGTTGTGATGCTGGTTACTAGGTTGACAATTGGCATTGTTAAGCACTCTGGGTATAATTTCAGAGAGGCTAGTAGTCTTCATGTTGATAATATTGGGACCACTGGATTTCAAAATATCATCAGTCGAAGGCATAAAGTTGGATGGAATAGACATACCTGCAGTTGTCAGTCCTTGCAATTGATTGTTTCCTTGAAAATGTTTCTCAACATGTAAGGTATTTTGAACATTATCATTCTAAAAAGTTCTATTATCATTGGTCATAGCTCGAGTTTCCATTGATGACTTACTGTTACATTAATTGTTGGTACCTCCAATTTTTTAAATTTGATCTGGAACATGATCATAGTGATCACACGCTTGTATTCCATGCAATTGTTGTTGAACTTGGTTCTGCAATTGAAAATTTTCTGAAAATTGAACTACTGAAGCCGCTAGTTCTTTGCTCAACCTGTTAGCAGAGGTCGCCAAGATATTCGAGGAGATAAGGAGAGATTCAAGATGGCGCTTGTTGCTAGGGAGATGCATAAGACCCTCACAAATATTTTGGCATTGAATTTGGTCCGATTGGGTGATCTAGTTATTTGGAGCTTGTATTGTGCAATATTGAAGTGATTTACTTATAAATATGTTGATGGTTGTTGTTGTTGGTATGGTTTTTGATATTTTAGCCGAGTTGAAATTTCGGGGATGTTGAAGTTACAGGGGAAACACTACCTGATTTTCAGTAGCTTCGAAACTAATAACAAATTAGTCGAGGGTAATGGATAGGAAATGACTCCTATTAGTACTTGGTTTTTGAGTGGGATATTGGAAAGTGAAAATTTATTAACCTTAGTATTACTTTCATGTCAAATAGGTTTAGGAGGTATCAAGATATGAAGGATTTCAATTAATCCTTAAACAGGTATGTGAAGCCCTTCTTTCTCTTGGCATGTTTTTGGTATAAGTTGGTAAAGCTACCCTTATTCCCTCTTGACATATATTTGACATAAGTACGATTTTATAATGCTATGATTAATCACTGAGTCCCATCATGATCAGGGTATATTATGTGATGGTATGGTAAAGCAATGAGAAGGTTATGATACCGAGCTCATGATGGGTCGGGTATGATATATGTATGCA